>NC_137459.1:92098740-93330740 GCF_964235325.1 Thermobia domestica | reverse complement strand
TCACCAATTAGTAACTATAAGAACACATTGCATTGTGGAATGTTTCTTTTTTTTTTAAAAAAAAAACTACGATTGTAAATAATTCTCACGACAAATATAACTACAAACAAAACGACAAATGCATACACAATATTTTTATACAAAAATGAAATGAATGAATAAATAAACAAACCCCATCGCAGATTTTATTAGATCAATATATTTATTAATATTAAATCAATTTTACTGATGAAAATTTTTCAGTGTAACGTTCCCTTTAGGCTAAAGGATATGATTATTAAAACATGTGAACGATGATAGAAGAATTGGTGGAACGAGAAAGTGGAAGGAAACGGGAGTACACTACGGACACAATATTGTGCATCACAAGCTTACTCGGTTGGGGATCTAACCAGGGACCCCACACACCAGAGGCATGCTCTCTACCATTCAGCCACCATGCCCATCTTTTATTGATGAAGAAATACTATTTATAATATGCTATATTTTCGAACGATGTCAAGGATTTTTTAAGCGATAAAATATATAGTTATACAATCTACCTGTAAGACACAAATTGGAGTTTTGATCGGTAATACTAAATGGCATTTCAACAGTTCGACAAGATGAACAGAATCTGTGGAAAAATGTGTCACTAAACTAGAAAATAAACATATACTGTATATATATATATATATATATATATATATATATATATAGCTTATGCGTTTATTTGCTTCGGCTGTTTCGGGCTTAAGGTATAAGTAAAAAGGCTTTAAGAACAAATAATAAAGAAACTAAGTCTACCTGATGGGTAGCAATATGAAATTATATAAAATACAGTAAGCTGATCACTACGGGACTGTATACCTACTTTTGGGGCACCCTATATATATATATATACCCTAGAATAGTTGGGAGCACGGTACTCCATTCAACGTACCCTCTGACGTTTATCTAGCTCATTTCTTGTGTCATCATTTTATCTCCTGTCGTTTGTGATTTACTATATATGCACTGTTTTATGAAAAACACAATATACATAACGCATACATTAGTGAGAATCGTCTACGGAAAATTAGCTTGACAGTGCAAAACAGCAAAGAAATTATACAATTCATGTTTCGCTATACTGGAAATATGAAATTACGAAATACTGGAAATAAGAATTTGACATTTATAAACAATAACTTCGGTAAATTGTACAAGAAATGTAATAATAATAATAATAATAATAATAATAATAATAATAATAATAATAATAATAATAATAATAATAATAATAATAATAATAATAATAATAATAATAATAATAATAATAATATCTTCTCGTAGAACAAGGATCTAGTGGTGATTTTGGAACACAGTTCAAAACTCAAGAATTTAAAATATACTTTTCATTTTAGATTATTTTATTCATGTTTCTCTCTCTCTCTCTCTTTTTTCTTTCTTTCTTTTCTTTTTTTTTGTTCACATTTAGGTCTTTCATAAACCTAGAACCAAGATTGGCACGCACACAAGAAACATGACATCAGTCTTGCATTTTATAGTGACAAAGAAGAATATTTACATCTGAATCAGTAAATCCAAGTAATTGCAAAACTGTCCCCATGAAATGATGTTTTCTAGAATTTAATTTGTAGCCAGAGCTTAATGTGCGCGCGTGTATCTGTGTGTGTTTTTGTCTGTTTTTGTGTATGGTTCCTAGTTTGAGCGACCAATCTGGAGCACCACAGGCATTTTTGCGTGCTGTCGATAATTGTTTCTTTCGTGGATGAGCATGAATCTCTGCCAGTGTTGCTATTCGAGAACCGCTGTGACGAATCATCCAACGACCAGAATCATCCATTAGTTGCACCTAAAGCATTAGAGACTGCTAGAAAAGAAATAAAAAAAAAACTAACATGGCGAGGAAAAGCAGCTAAATTACGTAACAGGCTCCCCTCATTCCACCCCGTCAATTGTCCGTCTGTGTGATTTATTTCAGGCGCCCAGGACCGTCCCCGAAGCGGAAACAATTTGCATAGGGTAAATTGAAGTTAAAATGAATATTAATATGGACCATTACTCATTAGGTATTATGCAAGATTCATTCGCTCATCTTTTATCCCTTAATCGTGCAGAAATTCCTGAGAAAAATAGGAAGCCTGCCCGTAATACACCACCGACTATCAATCATGCCTAAGCGTGGTTTTATGCAAACATGATTAAAACGAAATCCATCACAATTTCACATGCATGAAGAAAAACGTTTAAAACTGTAGGCCTACTAAGATGGACGACCGTCTAAGCTTCGAGATAACTTTTTTTATTATTTATTTCGAAGAGGGGGTCTAGTTTCTCGTTTTTCTGTTTAGAAGAAATATCGAAAAGGATTGTCTTTAAATCAAATCTTATATATATATATATATATATATATATATATATATATATATATATATATATATATATATATATATATATAGGCAATATATAAAATAGGTGGGTCGAGCTTTTCTTCGAAAGGAATTTGACAGCGTGGATGTGAACGTTGAAAAGAGGGAAAGCTCCGTTATTGGAATATTCTTTACAATGAAAACCATCTGAAATATTCAATAGGCTATCCACACTGTGGTGTACAATAGAAACAGTATCCTCTGGGGTTAAATTCGATTCATAGGTTGAAGATCGAAATGGTAATGAAGAATTGCCGTATAAGTATAGTAAGAAACGATACAAGATTTTCAAAGCTATGATAGACAAGAACATAATACATGTATTTATATTTTATATCAAAATACGTAGTTTCACAAAAGAATGCATTTCAAGTGAGTATTACCTTGACGTAAACACTTCAATAAGGTGTATAGACTGCTTCAATAGAATCGTTATTCAATGTGAGGGTATGGAATAGAAAAAAAACGTGCATCTCTATGTAGAGGAAAAGTTATTCAATTTGGATCAACGGAATTTAATTCAGTAATAATAATAATAAAAAAGTCATCCTACTTTCACTTCTATTGTAGTGATGAGCTCTTGCTATTACAATATATACATCATCATTTGACACTTAAGGATGATAAACAAAAGAAAAAAGTTGCCTCTTCTAAGAAAGTCTCAGATATTTATTCTCCATTAACTAATTTGCTAATATGGCTTAGTAGTTAAACACTTGACTTTACAGTATTGAAATGCCATTGAAACAAATGTTTGGAAACTACCATATTACTAATGGAATGCGAGCTTATGCGAATACACATTTTAAAATTAATTTCATTACACTGGAAGCTAATTAAATCTTCGGAGTCAAATATGAACTGATTTCAGTCAGAACATCAAGGATGGGGGGGGGGGCTCTGGGGCCCACACACCTTGGTTTTTAATGTAACCCAAAAGCACCTTGGTGTTTCTAGGGTTAAGTATGTATGTGCTTTAACAGTAATTGAAAATAGTCTAAGTAGTAAGAAAAAATGTTTTATGTCCCACGATTATGCTCTGTAGGCTAAATGACACAGATGATTAACGAAAATTAAAGATTTTTAAATAATTAATGGAATGGCAATGTGGGAAAACTTCGAGAAAACTCACGGACATAATTTCGTCTACCGCAAACTTATATAGCCTGGGATTGATCCAGGGATCTCTCACACTAGAAATTAGCGCAGTACTACAGAGCACAGGACTTGATAAACCAGCTGGCAAATTGTCAAATCTGGATGGTATCTTTAATTCCACTGATTTATGTGAGTCAAGATCTTCGTTTCCGATTTCAGAATTTAACATCTAGTAATGTTGGCTCATTGTAGTTATATTTTAGTTATACGTCTTTTTTAAAAAAAATCAATTAACATTCAATTACATTGCGCAAGAAAGGTAATCCATTCTGCAAGAATTATGTTAATGAAAACTTTTCACGAGAGTTATTAACATATACCTTTCAGAATTGTTATTAAAATTGTTAATCCATTAAAACCAATTCTCCATTTGACAAATTATACATTATTCTCGAAATAAATATGAAACTGTATTATCTAGTAATACACTGCTGTTTGTAAAAAATGCAAGATCATGAAAAACGTAAAAATGTATTCAAAACGATTCTGACTTGATATTAAAATATTACACCAGCCGATAACAATTCGTTCATGGCATATAGTGTCATCTGTAGTATATTATTTTTAATTGCCTAGATGTGTTGTTTCGTTGGAGGAAGTAATTTGAATTACTTGATGTGCATTTAGTTCGCATACTGCATTAGAATGCTCTAGTTCAAGCGGGTACTCTTACCAAGGCCGTAGTGCTATATCTGAGCTATAGGGTGGGTGCTAAGTCTCCTCGAAGTCATAGTCTGTCACTGCAGCATCAACAACAACAACCGTGTGGACTGGGGCATTGTCATGCAGTATATGACTTCAATGCACAGTGACTAATTCAAATGACTGCCTCCAACTAAATGACATAGCTAGGCAATTAAAACTGATACACTATAGATGGCACTATGTGCCATGAATTTCATTTTTTCCAGTGGCGCGATATTTCAGTTTCAGGCTGGAAACTTTTGGAAGTACCTTCGTATAAGTTGAATGGCATTTACACCAAGTAAGTTACAACTATACATAAATAATTACAATTTCAAAATTGGAAATATCTAAAGTAGAAATGATACCGAGACCAAGATCGAGACGGATGTTTATAAGTCGTTAGAGACCGCTACTCAAGGTATCAAGGCTTGTTTGAGACGACATAGAGGAAGAAACACACACTTCTGAACCGAGAGTGAACATAGTAAATCAGATTATAACTTTTAGAATGCCAATTTTGAGCAATTACATAGGAAAGTGGCATCTGCTAACTGGGAAACGGTAGCTAACAGTTCTACGGCTGGCGAGGCGTTGATTTAAAAAAAAAAATAATAATGAATGATATTTTTGGCATGTGTGAACCACGTAAGAAAATTAATGATAAATATCCTGTTTGATTCTATACTGACATAATTAAATTGATAAAGAGTATATAGCATCATCGAAGAAAATGGAGACAGGGAATCGGGTATATTCCGTATCATTCAAATACATTTAAAAGAATTACGGGCAATATCTAAACGGCAAATTTCAAGCGCTTCTGAAAAAATACGTAAGCGATTGCGAATCCAATATTATTGCAAATCCAAATTTCTTTTCGACTTACATTAAAAACAAACAAATAAAAAAAATGTAATTCCGACAGCACAACTCTGAATTATGAACGCCAATTAAATACCGAAATAGATATCGCTAATGCATTTATGCAACACTTTCAAGTCTCATATAATAAATCTGAGTATGATCTTGAGCATTTATCCCATCATAACTCTGATCTGCTTAATCAGTTCACATTTTGTCATATTGAAGTAGATGTTATCATGCGGCTTAGGCCTCGAACCTCCCCAGGTCCTGACAAAATCCCACTGTATATAATTAACCCCTTGCCGCATGCCGTGCCATATATGGCACATACCCTTTTTTCACTTTAGCTTTTTTTTTTGTGATTTATCAAAGGCATCAAATGGCTTTTTTGTCTGCTGTGTGAGATATTGACGTGTATGAATAAGATATATTGGGATTTCCAATACTGATCTGGGATTTCCAATACTGATTATTTTTTTTCGCTAAAATAATAAAAAATCATGCAGAAAGGGGTTAAAGGTTGCTGCTATTTACTTAAACATCCATTGCAGGCCATATTTAATAAATCACTAGCTACTATAGTTCTCACATCCCAACAAAATGGAAAGTTGCTGATATCTGTCCAATTCCTAAAACCAGTACAAATAATACTGATGTAAAAAGTTGTAGACCAATAGCTATACTCTATGCACCTGCTAAAATATTTTAAATTATTATTCAAACAAAAATATATTCCCATGTCTCTTCTATTATCTATTTCGTGAAGTCAATATTCTTTTCTACCCAGAAAATCAGCAGTAACTAATCTTACCGAGTTCACTCACTTGTTATCAAGAGAAATTGACAAAAAAAAAAAAAAAATCAAGTTGACACAATTTATACATACTTCAGTAAGGCGTCCGATGTTATTAATCACGATATTCTTCTTAGAAAATTGGTGACATTTAATTTTTCTCACACCTTAAGTAAATTTTTTATCATCATATTACTGTGAATTCAGACATCGTATTCGCTACAAAAATGTCCTGACTACTGAATTTTTAATTCTCTCAGGTGTCCCATAGGTCTCGAACTTAGGACCTTTGCTGTTCCTCTTATATACTAATTATTTATCTGAAGTAGTAAAGTCACAAAAACTGTTATATGCAAATAATTTTAAAATTTACTGTGTCATACATTCGGAAAGAGATTGCATTTATTTGCAGAATGACATCAGTGCACTTCATGAGTGGTGTGAAATTAACAAGTTACCACTAAACACTGAGAATTGCAGTGTAATATCTTATACGAGGAAAAATAAATTACATGGAATTTGAGTATCAAATTAATGACATACTACTGTAAAAAGTTGACCAAATAACTGATCTTGGTGTATCAATAAGATCAAATCTCTCGTTTGATATTTATTTATTTATTTATTTGATTTATTTAACGGCAGAGTTAAGGCTATTTTTGCCTTTTCTTGCACTCAACCAACTCAAATGTACACAAGATATACGTACTACCATTAACATCGAATCCATAAAAATTACAATTGCTACATTAATGTATATGTACATACACACATATACACCCCTACACGCGAATATGCTCCCTTACATACCCCCTCCCCCGCCATACCCTCATACTATTTATCATAAAAACAAGAAAACTATACATACAGCATACACAGAACGATATATGTATTATTAGAAGTATACTTCCTTGCATTCCCCCCTCCCCATACCTCCCCACAAACCTAGTATTATAGATATATACCTCAAGTTTCTGTTTACATTTGGTTGCTACTGCTCAGCTTTGTGAAAAAAAAAATCATTCCCGAGATTGGTGTACATTGGTTAAGGCTATCAGATATTGCTTCAAATTTCTTTTGAATGTCGCAATTGAGGGTGAATTCCTTACCTCTGGTGGAAGTCTGTTCCATTCTCTAATACCAGAGATTGTGAATGAATTAGCCATTTGATTCGTATTATGACGAGGTATCGACAGCAGTGTTGATCGGCTAGAACGAGTATCACGATTGTGGTTATCTCTAACATACTGTAGTTTATTGTAAAGATATATAGGCACATCAAATGTCAAAACTTTAAATAAAATTGTCATTGATTGGTATATGTAGCGAGCTTGGATATCTAGCCAGTCCAATTCATTAAAAAATGGCGTCAAATGATCAGAACATTTAAGATTAAAAACAAACCGAACGCATGCATTCTGAACCCTCTGTAACTTTCTTAGCGCTTCTTTATTTACATTGTCATAAGCTGCAATGCAATAATTAATATGTGATAGTACGAGGCTTTGTACTATAGATGCCTTAATAGGATAAGGTAACATCTTTTTCAAACGGTATAGAGAGTGCAGTGCACCAAACGCCTTTTAGCATAAATGATTTATATGATCCGCCCATAGAAGATTCTGATCAAATATGAGGCCAAGATTTTTCACTTTTTTCATCAAAAGCTATATGTGTGCCGTTTAATGTAATTTTAGGAAGTTCGGTGCTCTGCAGTTTGGAGAGTATATTTCTCGAACCAATTATGATACATTTAGATTTATTGGGATTTAGATATAAATTATTAGATTGGGCTTAGACACTTATGCGTTCCAGGTCTAAATTTATGAGTGAGATAGTGTCGTTTATGTCTCCAAGATCTGTCGAAGTGTATACTTGAACATCATCTGCATATAAGTGATATTTAAGGTGGCGAATTTATTGAGACAAGTCATTTATGTACATAGAGAACAGGATCGTTGCTAAGAGCGTTCCTTGACTAACTCCACAGTGCACTGTTGTCCATGAACTTTGATTGTCCAGAACAGAAACACGCTGATATCTATTCTGAATGTACGAACGAAACCATTTAACCGACGTATCTGTGAAATGAAAGAGTGACTTAAGTTTTGTTAAAAGAATTTCGTGATCGACCGACTGGAATGCTTTAGTGAAATCTAAAAGTAAAAGTATTGTGAGTTGTTTCTTGTCTATGCTTTCTCTAATGTCATCTGTAATTTTTATAAGAGCCATATGTGTGGAGTGTCCTTTTTTAGAGCCAGACTGATATGGACATAAGAGATCATGAGAAGTTATAAAATCGAATCGATATTCACCTAAATCGAATTGTAAGTGAGGCTTACAGAAATCTCGGATTTGTAATTAGACTTGGAAGTGCATTCAAGAACACTAATGTTCTTAAAATTCTATATGAAGCATATGTACGTACCAAACTGGAATATGCGTCCATAATATGGAATCCTAGTGCACAAAAACATGTACACCAATTAGAAGCAATTCAATCAAAATTTGTTCGATATTTAATATATAAAGACACGGGGATCTATCCTCGATACGAAAAATATACTGAATTCTTACCAAGCTATTCAATGTATTCTCTTGAAGAAAGTGTAGAGGGCCGAGTGCCTCTCCTTCATCTGCATATCAAAATGCAGATGAGTGCACATTTGCATATCATTATTTAAATATATAGTAATTTGTGGTAAAATTTCTTGCTTATTAATTAGCGTTCATATTAAAAATTATCTTGTTATTATGAATATTAATGGGTAAACACCGAGCGTAATACGAGAGTATTAATACAATATTGATGTATATTGTATTTAATTATGTATGTTATTTCCTTTATAGGCAAATGAATCATTTATTTCTTGCGTGCATCTCATTACTGGGACATTATAGTGTATATATTACATGTGTTAATGAAGTTAAATATTTATCATACTATTCTACATACGATTAATTAAAGGTGAAATAATATCATTTACTATGGATTCATGTATAGAAGTTTGAACTTTGGGGCTACAGAGCTACGTGGACAGAGATTTTTTTCTCGGCGACACTTGTCTGCATCGAGAACTGCATGTGAGGTCTATGACAACTCACGAGGGAAGAAATCCCTGAATGACCAAGAGTAGATGACTCATTAAGTATAGGAAGTACTCTGTTAACTTCCACTTGTATAGCAATGATGAGGTGGACACATTGCTTACAGACGCTCTCCAGGCTTTGTTGAAAAAGTTGTAAAAATTTTAGCGTCAACATGGTAGATTCTGAATTTCTAAAGGTGAGATTTTCAAACCTTTTAAAAGAATCTCACACGTAGCGAGCGCTTGGCTTCGCTTCTCCCAAGTTCGTTACCCCGTAAGTGAGCGGATCTGAGATTTCTCCCAGGATGCACTGCAGTTTTGAAAATATGTATTCTATTTTGATTCATGTTATGTGTAAAATATTAATATTAACGTATTACGCTCACTAGTTCTTGGAAAGACCGTTTAAAATTCATGACATATTTTGTCAACGTGTTTCCCTTCGTTCAAGACATTTGGCTCTTGTATATTTTCAAAATTAAACATAACGTAAGATGTTTCTTCTCTCTCTCTCTTGCAAACATGGCTACTGGGGTTGGTAGCAGACAGTTTTGAGGGAAGCCAAAGGAAAGGAGACTTCCTTCTAATACCCAGAGAGATGACAGCGTTGTACATAGTTACCAATGTATTCTATATATATTTTTCTTTATTTTTGTATAACTTATCATGTGTATCAATAATGCAAAATGTTGATTTTTGTGAAAAATAGCTAATGTTTATATGCTATTGTTATGGACTTATGTTTGGTGCAGAAGCTTTTAAAGTGACCGCTCAATAACGTGAGGGCAGCACCTACCACGAGGTGTCTGGTAGTTGTTGCAGGCAGAAGCTAGTTTCTGTGGTCTGTATGTAGGAGACCACCCACATTATGAGGCATCAAACCCTTTGTGGGAAATTTCCGAGAAGAGCGAGTCCACGATTTTCTGAGAATTGTGGAGTTTAATAACCTTGTTCAGGTTCTGAGCAAAGGGGAAGTTCTTTGATAGACACAAAAGAGTACACTTCGAACTATCGTGTGTGTAGTTTAAAAAACTTCTCAAGTACTGAGAAGTAAAGACCCAGGACGGTGTGAGAACGCTCCCCAGGATTGTCCTGTGACTGATATACATGTACCGACATGTATCGACCAAATATTCGTATTAGTGGACAGTGTTTGTAAATATCATTTTATTGTAGAATTATTTCAAGTGTAATTGAACAGTGCTATTCGTCAAAATTTGAAACTTCCACTATGTTCGTATACCTTACCAGAATATTCTCGTTTGGAATAGTATCTGAATATGTCTATTTTAGCTATAACTAGGCCCACATTTCAAAGTAGCAGTCATTCTGACTACAAACTTTATTAACAGTGCAGTGGCACTATTATCTAATTCCTAACATGGAATAACAATTCACTGTCAAATCTCTATATGAGATTTAACTAGGCCTGTCACACTATTTCGGCAGTGCCATCCTTGGACTATTAGAACAAGGAAACTAGCAATTGTTTAATATTGCTATTATCTGACATTTCTTATATGAGTTCCAGCGTCATTGTGACCATCCAGCTAGTCAGTATCATCACGAACCATTTCCATTTTAGTGGAATGAGAATGTGGAAACTATATTTGTGATTTTCCGTCATGGACTGCGTGTCAACCCTTCCTGATGGACAGTGCGTCGTACATATATATTGATAATTAACTATCGTTCACATATAAATTGTGTATAACCATTGTTTTGCTATTATCAGCCTCCTCTCTGAAAGACGGTCAGAGACAGTGAACTTGCAATTATGAGGAGTGTGTATTATGGTGGTGTATCTGTTTATCAGATCATTTAAGAGATCAGACAGATCTCCAGTTTTAATCATATTGTTTTTTTTCTTTCCTATAAAATTTCCGTGTGGAAAATTTGTGTGTATTTCACTTAGTGTGTGTGTGTGGTGCACCAAATTACGAAGTAAATTCAATATAATTGTGTATAATTAAAATGGAAGTGTTACGTGTTTCTACCATCATATATGGTCTGCCTAACCAAGAATAGAACTTCATCTATCAAAAGTATTTCCAGGGTGTCTGCTTTCCTGTACGGTGAGTACCTGATGCTAATCCCTATGTTTTGTTTCAGGAGTGAGAGTCAAGGAAACATTTCTCCTTGTCTTGTGTACATCTGACCATCTTTCTGAATGGGGCCCAGGGAGAATTACGCCCAAAGACCTTAAAAAGGACACAGGTATGAGTAAAGAGAGTAATTAACAGGCTGCTACCTGTTTGTTTTGATTTTTTTTTCTACCTTTGTTTATTCTAAAACTCTGTATAAGTAGCTTCTAGACCATAACTGTAGTCAGAGAATACCCTGAGATCTTTATTGTGTGTATTCATGTATTTATGCTCTACCGACTATTAAATGTGGCAGTGGCGGCTTCCACAGGAGATCACCTTTATCTCCAAACAGGGATTTACTCATGCTAATTCATTTATATTTGCATTTATTTAAATTTACAGTATTATTTTGAATATCCCTAGTCACTCCACATAATATTATCATCTTTATTGTGGTGTTGTCCTCGTAGTATGCATAGATTTCATCTATAGCTACCTGCACCTCACAAAAGAAGAGCTAATTTCCTTCTGTGTTTTCTGCATAAACTTATACATAATGAAATAGATTCGCCAATGCAGTATATGACTTCAATGCACAGTGACTAATTCAAATGACTGCCTCCAACTAAATGACATAGCTAGGCAATTAAAACTGATACACTATAGATGGCACTATGTGCCATGAATTTCATTTTTTCCAGTGGCGCGATATTTCAGTTTCAGGCTGGAAACTTTTGGAAGTACCTTCGTATAAGTTGAATGGCATTTACACCAAGTAAGTTACAACTATACATAAATAATTACAATTTCAAAATTGAAAATATCTAAAGTAGAAATGATACCGAGACCAAGATCGAGACGGATGTTTATAAGTCGTTAGAGACCGCTACTCAAGGTATCAAGGCTTGTTTGAGACGACATAGAGGAAGAAAAACACACTTCTGAACCGAGAGTGAACATAGTAAATCAGATTATAACTTTTAGAATGCCAATTTTGAGCAATTACATAGGAAAGTGGCATCTGCTAACTGGGAAACGGTAGCTAACAGTTCTACGGCTGGCGAGGCGTTGATTTAAAAAAAAAATAATAATGAATGATATTTTTGGCATGTGTGAACCACGTAAGAAAATTAATGATAAATATCCTGTTTGATTCTATACTGACATAATTAAATTGATAAAGAGTATATAGCATCATCGAAGAAAATGGAGACAGGGAATCGGGTATATTCCGTATCATTCAAATACATTTAAAAGAATTACGGGCAATATCTAAACGGCAAATTTCAAGCGCTTCTGAAAAATACGTAAGCGATTGCGAATCCAATATTATTGCAAATCCAAATTTCTTTTCGACTTACATTAAAAACAAACAAATAAAAAAAATGTAATTCCGACAGCACAACTCTGAATTATGAACGCCAATTAAATACCGAAATAGATATCGCTAATGCATTTATGCAACACTTTCAAGTCTCATATAATAAATCTGAGTATGATCTTGAGCATTTATCCCATCATAACTCTGATCTGCTTAATCAGTTCACATTTTGTCATATTGAAGTAGATGTTATCATGCGGCTTAGGCCTCGAACCTCCCCAGGTCCTGACAAAATCCCACTGTATATAATTAACCCCTTGCCGCATGCCGTGCCATATATGGCACATACCCTTTTTTCACTTTAGCTTTTTTTTTGTGATTTATCAAAGGCATCAAATGGCTTTTTTGTCTGCTGTGTGAGATATTGACGTGTATGAATAAGATATATTGGGATTTCCAATACTGATCTGGGATTTCCAATACTGATTATTTTTTTTCGCTAAAATAATAAAAAATCATGCAGAAAGGGGTTAAAGGTTGCTGCTATTTACTTAAACATCCATTGCAGGCCATATTTAATAAATCACTAGCTACTATAGTTCTCACATCCCAACAAAATGGAAAGTTGCTGATATCTGTCCAATTCCTAAAACCAGTACAAATAATACTGATGTAAAAAGTTGTAGACCAATAGCTATACTCTATGCACCTGCTAAAATATTTTAAATTATTATTCAAACAAAAATATATTCCCATGTCTCTTCTATTATCTATTTCGTGAAGTCAATATTCTTTTCTACCCAGAAAATCAGCAGTAACTAATCTTACCGAGTTCACTCACTTGTTATCAAGAGAAATTGACAAAAAAAAAAAAATCAAGTTGACACAATTTATACATACTTCAGTAAGGCGTCCGATGTTATTAATCACGATATTCTTCTTAGAAAATTGGTGACATTTAATTTTTCTCACACCTTAAGTAAATTTTTTATCATCATATTACTGTGAATTCAGACATCGTATTCGCTACAAAAATGTCCTGACTACTGAATTTTTAATTCTCTCAGGTGTCCCATAGGTCTCGAACTTAGGACCTTTGCTGTTCCTCTTATATACTAATTATTTATCTGAAGCAGTAAAGTCACAAAAACTGTTATATGCAAATAATTTTAAAATTTACTGTGTCATACATTCGGAAAGAGATTGCATTTATTTGCAGAATGACATCAGTGCACTTCATGAGTGGTGTGAAATTAACAAGTTACCACTAAACACTGAGAATTGCAGTGTAATATCTTATACGAGGAAAAATAAATTACATGGAATTTGAGTATCAAATTAATGACATACTACTGTAAAAAGTTGACCAAATAACTGATCTTGGTGTATCAATAAGATCAAATCTCTCGTTTGATATTTATTTATTTATTTATTTGATTTATTTAACGGCAGAGTTAAGGCTATTTTTGCCTTTTCTTGCACTCAACCAACTCAAATGTACACAAGATATACGTACTACCATTAACATCGAATCCATAAAAATTACAATTGCTACATTAATGTATATGTACATACACACATATACACCCCTACACGCGAATATGCTCCCTTACATACCCCCTCCCCCGCCATACCCTCATACTATTTATCATAAAAACAAGAAAACTATACATACAGCATACACAGAACGATATATGTATTATTAGAAGTATACTTCCTTACATTCCCCCCTCCCCATACCTCCCCACAAACCTAGTATTATAGATATATACCTCAAGTTTCTGTTTACATTTGGTTGCTACTGCTCAGCTTTGTGAAAAAAAAAATCATTCCCGAGATTGGTGTACATTGGTTAAGGCTATCAGATATTGCTTCAAATTTCTTTTGAATGTCGCAATTGAGGGTGAATTCCTTACCTCTGGTGGAAGTCTGTTCCATTCTCTAATACCAGAGATTGTGAATGAATTAGCCATTTGATTCGTATTATGACGAGGTATCGACAGCAGTGTTGATCGGCTAGAACGAGTATCACGATTGTGGTTATCTCTAACATACTGTAGTTTATTGTAAAGATATATAGGCACATCAAATGTCAAAACTTTAAATAAAATTGTCATTGATTGGTATATGTAGCGAGCTTGGATATCTAGCCAGTCCAATTCATTAAAAAATGGCGTCAAATGATCAGAACATTTAAGATTAAAAACAAACCGAACGCATGCATTCTGAACCCTCTGTAACTTTCTTAGCGCTTCTTTATTTACATTGTCATAAGCTGCAATGCAATAATTAATATGTGATAGTACGAGGCTTTGTACTATAGATGCCTTAATAGGATAAGGTAACATCTTTTTCAAACGGTATAGAGAGTGCAGTGCACCAAACGCCTTTTAGCATAAATGATTTATATGATCCGCCCATAGAAGATTCTGATCAAATATGAGGCCAAGATTTTTCACTTTTTTCATCAAGAGCTATATGTGTGCCGTTTAATGTAATTTTAGGAAGTTCGGTGCTCTGCAGTTTGGAGAGTATATTTCTCGAACCAATTATGATACATTTAGATTTATTGGGATTTAGATATAAATTATTAGATTGGGCTTAGACACTTATGCGTTCCAGGTCTAAATTTATGAGTGAGATAGTGTCGTTTATGTCTCCAAGATCTGTCGAAGTGTATACTTGAACATCATCTGCATATAAGTGATATTTAAGGTGGCGAATTTATTGAGACAAGTCATTTATGTACATAGAGAACAGGATCGTTGCTAAGAGCGTTCCTTGACTAACTCCACAGTGCACTGTTGTCCATGAACTTTGATTGTCCAGAACAGAAACACGCTGATATCTATTCTGAATGTACGAACGAAACCATTTAACCGACGTATCTGTGAAATGAAAGAGTGACTTAAGTTTTGTTAAAAGAATTTCGTGATCGACCGACTGGAATGCTTTAGTGAAATCTAAAAGTAAAAGTATTGTGAGTTGTTTCTTGTCTATGCTTTCTCTAATGTCATCTGTAATTTTTATAAGAGCCATATGTGTGGAGTGTCCTTTTTTAGAGCCAGACTGATATGGACATAAGAGATCATGAGAAGTTATAAAATCGAATCGATATTCACCTAAATCGAATTGTAAGTGAGGCTTACAGAAATCTCGGATTTGTAATTAGACTTGGAAGTGCATTCAAGAACACTAATGTTCTTAAAATTCTATATGAAGCATATGTACGTACCAAACTGGAATATGCGTCCATAATATGGAATCCTAGTGCACAAAAACATGTACACCAATTAGAAGCAATTCAATCAAAATTTGTTCGATATTTAATATATAAAGACACGGGGATCTATCCTCGATACGAAAAATATACTGAATTCTTACCAAGCTATTCAATGTATTCTCTTGAAGAAAGTGTAGAGGGCCGAGTGCCTCTCCTTCATCTGCATATCAAAATGCAGATGAGTGCACATTTGCATATCATTATTTAAATATATAGTAATTTGTGGTAAAATTTCTTGCTTATTAATTAGCGTTCATATTAAAAATTATCTTGTTATTATGAATATTAATGGGTAAACACCGAGCGTAATACGAGAGTATTAATACAATATTGATGTATATTGTATTTAATTATGTATGTTATTTCCTTTATAGGCAAATGAATCATTTATTTCTTGCGTGCATCTCATTACTGGGACATTATAGTGTATATATTACATGTGTTAATGAAGTTAAATATTTATCATACTATTCTACATACGATTAATTAAAGGTGAAATAATATCATTTACTATGGATTCATGTATAGAAGTTTGAACTTTGGGGCTACAGAGCTACGTGGACAGAGATTTTTTTCTCGGCGACACTTGTCTGCATCGAGAACTGCATGTGAGGTCTATGACAACTCACGAGGGAAGAAATCCCTGAATGACCAAGAGTAGATGACTCATTAAGTATAGGAAGTACTCTGTTAACTTCCACTTGTATAGCAATGATGAGGTGGACACATTGCTTACAGACGCTCTCCAGGCTTTGTTGAAAAAGTTGTAAAAATTTTAGCGTCAACATGGTAGATTCTGAATTTCTAAAGGTGAGATTTTCAAACCTTTTAAAAGAATCTCACACGTAGCGAGCGCTTGGCTTCGCTTCTCCCAAGTTCGTTACCCCGTAAGTGAGCGGATCTGAGATTTCTCCCAGGATGCACTGCAGTTTTGAAAATATGTATTCTATTTTGATTCATGTTATGTGTAAAATATTAATATTAACGTATTACGCTCACTAGTTCTTGGAAAGACCGTTTAAAATTCATGACATATTTTGTCAACGTGTTTCCCTTCGTTCAAGACATTTGGCTCTTGTATATTTTCAAAATTAAACATAACGTAAGATGTTTCTTCTCTCTCTCTCTTGCAAACATGGCTACTGGGGTTGGTAGCAGACAGTTTTGAGGGAAGCCAAAGGAAAGGAGACTTCCTTCTAATACCCAGAGAGATGACAGCGTTGTACATAGTTACCAATGTATTCTATATATATTTTTCTTTATTTTTGTATAACTTATCATGTGTATCAATAATGCAAAATGTTGATTTTTGTGAAAAATAGCTAATGTTTATATGCTATTGTTATGGACTTATGTTTGGTGCAGAAGCTTTTAAAGTGACCGCTCAATAACGTGAGGGCAGCACCTACCACGAGGTGTCTGGTAGTTGTTGCAGGCAGAAGCTAGTTTCTGTGGTCTGTATGTAGGAGACCACCCACATTATGAGGCATCAAACCCTTTGTGGGAAATTTCCGAGAAGAGCGAGTCCACGATTTTCTGAGAATTGTGGAGTTTAATAACCTTGTTCAGGTTCTGAGCAAAGGGGAAGTTCTTTGATAGACACAAAAGAGTACACTTCGAACTATCGTGTGTGTAGTTTAAAAAACTTCTCAAGTACTGAGAAGTAAAGACCCAGGACGGTGTGAGAACGCTCCCCAGGATTGTCCTGTGACTGATATACATGTACCGACATGTATCGACCAAATATTCGTATTAGTGGACAGTGTTTGTAAATATCATTTTATTGTAGAATTATTTCAAGTGTAATTGAACAGTGCTATTCGTCAAAATTTGAAACTTCCACTATGTTCGTATACCTTACCAGAATATTCTCGTTTGGAATAGTATCTGAATATGTCTATTTTAGCTATAACTAGGCCCACATTTCAAAGTAGCAGTCATTCTGACTACAAACTTTATTAACAGTGCAGTGGCACTATTATCTAATTCCTAACATGGAATAACAATTCACTGTCAAATCTCTATATGAGATTTAACTAGGCCTGTCACACTATTTCGGCAGTGCCATCCTTGGACTATTAGAACAAGGAAACTAGCAATTGTTTAATATTGCTATTATCTGACATTTCTTATATGAGTTCCAGCGTCATTGTGACCATCCAGCTAGTCAGTATCATCACGAACCATTTCCATTTTAGTGGAATGAGAATGTGGAAACTATATTTGTGATTTTCCGTCATGGACTGCGTGTCAACCCTTCCTGATGGACAGTGCGTCGTACATATATATTGATAATTAACTATCGTTCACATATAAATTGTGTATAACCATTGTTTTGCTATTATCAGCCTCCTCTCTGAAAGACGGTCAGAGACAGTGAACTTGCAATTATGAGGAGTGTGTATTATGGTGGTGTATCTGTTTATCAGATCATTTAAGAGATCAGACAGATCTCCAGTTTTAATCATATTGTTTTTTTTTCTTTCCTATAAAATTTCCGTGTGGAAAATTTGTGTGTATTTCACTTAGTGTGTGTGTGTGGTGCACCAAATTACGAAGTAAATTCAATATAATTGTGTATAATTAAAATGGAAGTGTTACGTGTTTCTACCATCATATATGGTCTGCCTAACCAAGAATAGAACTTCATCTATCAAAAGTATTTCCAGGGTGTCTGCTTTCCTGTACGGTGAGTACCTGATGCTAATCCCTATGTTTTGTTTCAGGAGTGAGAGTCAAGGAAACATTTCTCCTTGTCTTGTGTACATCTGACCATCTTTCTGAATGGGGCCCAGGGAGAATTACGCCCAAAGACCTTAAAAAGGACACAGGTATGAGTAAAGAGAGTAATTAACAGGCTGCTACCTGTTTGTTTTGATTTTTTTTTCTACCTTTGTTTATTCTAAAACTCTGTATAAGTAGCTTCTAGACCATAACTGTAGTCAGAGAATACCCTGAGATCTTTATTGTGTGTATTCATGTATTTATGCTCTACCGACTATTAAATGTGGCAGTGGCGGCTTCCACAGGAGATCACCTTTATCTCCAAACAGGGATTTACTCATGCTAATTCATTTATATTTGCATTTATTTAAATTTACAGTATTATTTTGAATATCCCTAGTCACTCCACATAATATTATCATCTTTATTGTGGTGTTGTCCTCGTAGTATGCATAGATTTCATCTATAGCTACCTGCACCTCACAAAAGAAGAGCTAATTTCCTTCTGTGTTTTCTGCATAAACTTATACATAATGAAATAGATTCGCCAATATTATTGTCCAAAATTACCTTTCATCTTCCGAACAGAAAATGCGCTCGCGGCTACAAACGTTTCTTGAACCACCCCAGCGTACTAATGCATTAAATATATGTATATTAGGAGAATGTGCACAATATATAATAGTGTCCAAATAAAGTGCCCTACAATTAGTGATGTGAGGTGGAAAATTTTCCGCTATATTTTTCCGGAAAATTTTCCGTTCTGAAAAAAATATCAGTAATCAAATAACAATTCCTCAGCAATCATAAAATTGGTTGAATTCATGTATAGAAATGTTAAGAAGTGAAAGATCGTTTAAAGAATCTGAAAATTTTCATGGCTCAGACAATTTTCAGTACTATGTAGGAACAAGTGAAACAAGTTTTCATGAATCGAAATATTTTCTGTCTTGTATGGAAAAATTGAAGAACTTTTTATGAGTCGAAAAATTTTCATCATTTTCAAGCAAAAAGTAAAACAACTTTTTGTGAATCGGAAAGTTCTATTGCTCTGTAGAAACAAGTGAAAGGAATTTTCATGAATCGGAAAATTTTCATCACGATGTAGAAACAAGTGAAAAAAAAAAAAAAAACTTTTCATAATCCGGACAATTTTGGATATTATGTATAGTGATGTTAGGTGGAACATTTTTCGCTATATTTATCTACGCATAGAACTACAAAATTGCATTTCTGTAGAGGAAAGTTAGTCAGCAACAAATTATAATTTTCCAATTAGCTTTCGGGAACCGGAAAATATTCTAATATTTCAAGTTGGGAAGTAAAATTTTACACAGTGTTTCTCTCTCTCTCTCTTCCTCTGCGAGCTCCTTTGTTGCTGAGCGGTTAGCATACGCGCCTTTGGCATGGAAGACCTGGCTTCGATTCCCAGCGGGAGCCCAGCGGTCTCAGGGGGGAAGGCGTTTACCGGGACCGGCCTGGGGACCAAACAAGTTGACCGAGAGTTACTAAAGTTTGGTCACGGATAGCTTGGTCCAGGCCCCAGACCAAGGCGAAACGTTTTGTCAAAATTCGAACCAGGGAGGGTCTCATGGGGGCGTTTACCGGGACAAGTAAAAGTAGTAGAAAATGAGCGATATTAGTGTCGAATTCATAGTTTTTGTGGTCGCTGAGATCAATGGTAAACTCCAATCGCATTTACTTCCAAATTCACCCTATTTGGTTGCGGGCAGAGGGTCACCGGGGGGGATATCGAGACGTAAAAGTCATCCAAAATGATCGATATTAGTGTCAAATCCATAGTTTTCGCGGTCGCTGATGTCAATGGTGACACTTCCATTAGCGATGACTTGCAAATTCAGCTACCATTGTATGTGGACCGGGGTTTAGGGAGGGGATACCGAGACGTAAAAATAGCCGACAATTACCGATATTAGTGTCAAATCCATAGTTTTCGCGGTCGCTGAAATAAATGATGATAATCCCACATTCGAAGGCTTCCAAATACAGTCCCCATGCGAAGGATGGGTATATTCAGCTAGTAAATAAATAAATAAATAAGACCAAGGCCAGTCTCGAAGGTCTCGGTTTGCTCTGGGATATTGCCAAAAAGGATTCAAATTTCCTACACTCAAAATTCATTGCTTTGTTAAGTTGTATGTAAGATCGTGAAACGATTGTTCTTGAATGCCAACAGCCACAGGCGTATACATCTGAAAAGCAGAATGATTACATGCTAGTTCTTCTCTCTTGGTATACCACAAATGTTCTAAATGGTGCAATATTTTGAGTTGAGATTTAACATATTTTATTCTCTTTCCAGCCATTTTACGTGTGCACTTAAAGAGCATGTTACCAGCATATTCCGAGGCTTGATTTTATGAAGCCAAGACATAGAATCTCAATTCCCGACATAATATAGCTTATCTCCATACAATTCAGGAATTCTCCATATATATCTATATTTATCTATGGATCTATCTTATATATATATATATATATATATATATATATATATATATATATATATATATATATATATATATATATATATACAGACTGTTCCATAATTCGTGTTATTTTCTACAGCGCTGGGAGAAGATGAAGTTTATACACTATTAATGTAAAATTTGGCACTCTTATTGAGAAATATCTGAATTTTTCGAATTTCTAAAGAAAATAGGAGAAAATTGCTGTTTAGCCCCCCTTTTAGGGGTGTAAACACGAAAGTTCATTTTCCTTATGGGAGATTCAATGTTAAATTTTAGAAGCAGTTTTCTCCAATAATTATTCGTGAAGATTTTGGAGCAAATGAGTTGTGTTTGTTACAAAATGCGAAACACTCATTCACAAAGCTAGTAAAGCCGCCTCAAACATTATTTTGCGAAGGTCCCCTTTTGGGGGGCAAGGGGCGTAAAAAGGTGGTGGGTGATATGTTACCAAAATCCCAAAGTTTATTTTCGGAATGCCAGTAAGCGTGAGATTAATCACAAACGTCACAGAATTAATGCTCCAATGTCCTTACATATAAGAGTGACTGATAATGGGGCTACAGCCCCCTTTCAAAAATAAAAAAAAATCACCACAAATATCCTTAATAGGTACATACGAGAAGAAGGTATTTTTTTTAATTAATGTAAAATTAGGCGTCATTGTATCCAAAGAGTATGCGTTTTTCAAATCTGGAATGTTATTTTGATAACGCACCGCCTTGGGGGGCACAGGGGGCGAAGCATTCGATGATGGATCTTTATAAAAATTCAAAATTTAGTTCCGGAAATGCCAGTGGGCGTCAGATTTTTCACTACTGTCACAGAATTAATATTCTAATGCCCCTTGCATGTGCCAGTGGCTTACATGGGGCTATAGCCCCCTTTCAAAAATAAAAAAATCACCATAAATATCCTTAGTAGGGACATACGAGAAGAAGGTATTTTTTTAATTAATGTAAAATTAGGCGTCATTGTATCAAAAGAGTATACGTTTTTCAAATCTGGAATGTTATTTTAATGACGCACCGCCTTAGGGGGGCACAGGGGGCGAAACATAAAATGATGGATGTTTATAAAAATTCCAAATTTTATTCTGGAAATGCCAGTGAGCATCAGATTAATCATAAATTTCGCAGAATTAATAATCCGATGTTTTTGCATGTGCCAGTAATTGATATGGGGCTACAGTCCCCTTCCAAAAAATTACATAAAAAATTAGACATAAATATTTTATCAGGGACATCCGAGAAACCATTATTTCTTGTCAAATTAATGTAAAATAATTTATGTTAGTAAAAAAAAAGTACGCGTTTTTGAAATATAAAATGTTATTTTGGTGACACCGGATAAGAAGGGCACAGAACGCGCAGAATAAGCATTTGATTCTTTATTTTAAAAAATCTAAATTTTATTCTGGAAGTGTGAATGAGTATCAGATTAATCACAAATGACACAGAATTAAGATTCCGATGCTCCTTGCATGTGCCAGTGATTGATGTGGGGCTACAGCCCCCTTCAACAAATCACGATAAATATCCTTAACAGGAACACACCGGAAGAAGCTATTTTTTAAAGTCAAGTAATGTGAAATTTGGCGCTGGTGTTTTTTTTTTAATTCGGTATAATTTAGACAACGCACCACCTTTAGCGGCAAAGGGGGCGTAGCATAAGATTGTGGATCTTTATGAAAATTCCAAATTTTATTTTGAAAATGCTAATGAGCGTGTGATTAGTCACAAATGTCACATAATTAATATTCCGATGCTCTTTGCATGTCCCAGTGACTTATATGGGCTACAGCACCCTTCCAAAAATCACAAAAATTCACAATAAATATGTCATAATTAATATGTAAGTTGTCATTATTGCAAAACCAAAAAAAAAAAAATACAATAAACCTGGAAATTACTGTAAATGAATAACTTCTGTCAGTGTAACGGATTATGCATATAGCTTTGTTGTTATGTTGTCACTGGAATATAATCAAAGAATTTTATATTTTTAAAAATCAATTAGGGCTCTTTTTATAGCAGAAAATCTCACACACAAATTACCTACGTATTTTCTACACACTTAAGCAGAACCATCTCGAAATAGAACACAAAATGACATTGGAAAACGTAGCAGAAAAAAAAAGAAAAGTAAGATCTTAAAAATTAAAGAAAAAGCATGTATTTTCATTACTTCTTACACAATAACCGTATTATCCAACTTTCCTATAACAACTTACTCGTATGTACTGCATACATAATACACACGGACACACGGTGGTAATAGAAACAAATGTTTCCCGAGGAATAAAAATCAGTTGCTGGAAATTATTCTTTGTTGAAAACAACTCTTTTTGGCTCTACTATCACTAATTGTTTAAAAAGATCATTAACCTAAATGTAAAACCCATAAAATCAACTTACTTTTATTCGGCATGCCCTCCTGAACGAGCAAGACATAAATTAATGCGATTTACTAAAGATAGTGTGAACACCTTCTCCAACATATCTGGAGTGATCATCTCTATACTGTAGACAATCCTCTGTTTCAAGTCCTCTACACTGTTACATGATTTTTGGTAGACAATTTGTTTTAGGAATCCCCACAAGAAAAAATCGCATGGTGTAAGATCCGGACTTCTTGGTGGCCATTCGACACTTGACCCCATAGAAATAATCCGTTCCCCAAATTTCTCTCTCAAAAGATTTATAGTCGTATTTGAGCGATGCGCTGGCGCTTCATCTTGCATAAACCATAATTCATCACTTTGACCTAAATTTAAACGATCAAGTTCAGCAAATACTTTTTCTCTTAGTAGCTTTTGGTATGATGACGTTGTTACATTTTCATCAAAAAAGAAAGGTCCTATCACCTCAGTCGCAGTTATACCACACCAAACCATTATTCCTCGTTTGTCCATTGACACTTCTGATCTCACGTTCGGTTGTATCGATGACCAATATCTTGCATGTGATGAGGACACAGAACCATTTAAAGAAGAATTTTGCTTCATCGGAAAACATCACTTGAAATAAGAACATAGGGTTTTCATTTAACTTCTCGATAAACCAGTTACAGAAATAAACACGATCACCATAATCACTTGCACATAATTCAGAAACCATTCGGACCTTGTATGGTTTTACCTTCAAGTTTCTTAAAATTCTTTGTAGCGTAGTTTTCTTAATATTTAAGCCTAAGCTTCGACGAGCAAGGGATTTCCGCGGTGAACTAGTAACAGATAACAACACCTGTCTTTTTGTTTCTTCTGTAGATACACTTGGAGATCTTCCTGCACTTTTTCTAGATGCAAGATGGGCAGTGTGAAAACAATTGCTGCGGAACTGTTTGTACAAACGGTGAATTTGCATATCGTGTACTTTAAATCCGAGTTCTTTAACTATACGGGATCTTGTTGCTCTTGCAGATTTTTCTGATAAAATGTACCATTCAATTACATTAGCACGCTGATCCTGAGTTAAAGACTGCATGATCGAAGGACACTACAGTATGAATGCACTCTTAAAGTATACTGGAAACGACAAGTAACTATCAAATGATAAAGTCAGTCTATCCCCGAGATTCACCTACTATGTAATGTCCATTTCCGAAGAAGTCAATCTAACCCAGGTGTTGATTCCAGACACGAAATCCTATTGAACTGTCAACACGTTAACTCGTAAATCGTTGGTGTATTGCGATAAGAAAAGGTCTGAAACTGTTGTCAGCACACATGAACAAGAAGTTGAGTCAGGAATTAGAGGGTGTTTTATAAACAAAAGTTTGTTGACATTGCTTAAAATCAGCTTACAGTGGGACGCCAACAAATGATTCGGACGTGTTCCAGTGCTTCTTAAACACACATCTCTTAGCATGCATTCTGAATAGGCCAGAGAGAAGCATGGAAGATAATAAAACAAAGTGGTGTGGTTCTTTAAATGATTTTGGGACCGGGAAGGGGGAATTGAAGCACTAAAGTGGTCGCTGGCACATGGAGGTAGCTTCTAAGCATTAATTTTGGTATATTTCCAAATATTTTGACGCTCACGGGAAATAACGAAAAGTTTGAATTTTTCTTACTGCCTATCTTCCCCAAATGGGAGGTTTGGCGTAATAAAACTAGAAACGCATGTACCATCATAGATGAAAGGGGAGGAAGAAGAGGAAAGGTATCGTATTTTCTACCTAAAACTGCTAATTTACAGCAAAATTCGTATAAATATAGAGCAAACTGCTTTCCGCATTTTACATTGAAACTCCAGTTAGGCCAATCAAATTTTGAGTTGACGCCACTAAAAGAGATCAACACATGACCATTATCATATTGTCGCTTTAGCTCTTTTTCTAAACAAACATTTTTCGCAATAATGCCAAATTTCACTTTTATAATGAAAAATATTTACCTTCTGCCAATAGGTCCTTGCGTATAAGGACATTCATCATGAATTTCCATTGTTTTATGAAAGGGGGATTGTAGCCTAGTATCAATCACTGGTACAGTCCGCAGCAAAAAACCTGCAACATGAGCATATATGTTTATTGTGAAACGACGAAGTCTTTTGCTCCAAAATAAGTGTGCAGAGGAGGACGCCGAGGTTTCTCCTGGTGTGATTCATGCCACTTAGACGTTATGTTGATTCCCTGTGCTGTTAGTCGTAGTTTAACAATAAACTTACATGCTCATGTTGCAGGTTCTTTGCTGCGGATTTTACATGGAAATAGCATAGGAGCATTAATTCTGTGCGCCTTGCAATTAATTTCATGCTCATTGGCACTACCAAAATAAAATTTGGATTTTTTATACTTCAGCTCCTGTGCCCTCCAAAGCCAAAAATTACCAAACGCGCCCTTTGTCCCCTGTTACCAAAATAACATTTCAGATTTGGAAAATACATAACTTTTTATCACAATAACGCTAAATTTCACATTAATCGACCAATAGAAAAAAAGCTTCTTCTGGTATGTCCCTGTTAAGGATATTTATCGTGATTTTTGGTGATTTGTGGAAGGTGACTGTAGCACTACATCAATCACTGGCACATGCAAGGAGCATCGGAATATTAATTCTGTGTCATTTGTGATTAATCTAATACTCATTCACACTTCCAGAATAAAATTTGGAATTTTTATAAACATCCATCATTTTATGTTTCGCCCCCTGTGCCCCCCTAAGGCGGTGCGTTATTAAAATAACATTCCAGATTTGAAAAACGTATACTCTTTTGATACAATGACGCCTAATTTTACATTAATTAAAAAAAATACCTTCTTCTCGTATGTCCCTACTAAGGATATTTATGGTGATTTTTTTATTTTTGAAAGGGGGCTATAGCCCCATGTAAGTCACTGGCACATGCAAGGGGCATTAGAATATTAATTCTGTGACAGTAGTGAAAAATCTGACGCCCACTGGCATTTCCGGAACTAAATTTTGAATTTTTATAAAGATCCATCATCGAATGCTTCGCACCCTGTGCCCCCCAAGGCGGTGCGTTATCAAAATAACATTCCAGATTTGAAAAACGCATACTCTTTGGATACAATGACGCCTAATTTTACATTAATTAAAAAAAATACCTTCTTCTCGTATGTACCTATTAAGGATATTTGTGGTGATTTTTTTTATTTTTGAAAGGGGGCTGTAGCCCCATTATCAGTCACTCTTATATGTAAGGTCATTGGAGCATTAATTCTGTGACGTTTGTGATTAATCTCACGCTTACTGGCATTCCGAAAATAAACTTTGGGATTTTGGTAACATATCACCCACCACCTTTTTACGCCCCTTGCCCCCCAAAAGGGGACCTTCGCAAAATAATGTTTGAGGCGGCTTTACTAGCTTTGTGAATGAGTGTTTCGCATTTTGTAACAAACACAACTCATTTGCTCCAAAATCTTCACGAATAATTATTGGAGAAAACTGCTTCTAAAATTTAACATTGAATCTCCCATAAGGAAAATGAACTTTCGTGTTTACACCCCTAAAAGGGGGGCTAAACAGCAATTTTCTCCTATTTTCTTTAGAAATTCGAAAAATTCAGATATTTCTCAATAAGAGTGCCAAATTTTACATTAATAGTGTATAAACTTCATCTTCTCCCAGCGCTGTAGAAAATAACACGAATTATGGAACAGTCTGTATATATATATATATATATATATATATATATATATATATATATATATATATATATATATATATATATATATATATATTATGGTGGTCCTTAAATAAGTAAAAAGTATTTTCCCTATATCCTTTGGGGCACTCTACCATTTTGATCTATCATATAAAAAAGAGTTACTGTATTTTTTATTTTTAAACTAATTTTTAGGGGTCGCTACCACCTTGTCAAGTTAGGAATGAATTAATAATGAAATTTAGTTACAAGAGAAGTTATATTTAATAAACATGTAAATATATTGCTTCTATATAATAAGATTTAAAAAAATGTTGTTAATAAAATACATTGCCAGTTTTTACTTCAACTTAATACATAAAATTTGATTTCTTCGAGTCCGGGTGCTTGCTTCTAAATTGCTTAACTAACAAGAGTAAATACTGTTTTTGTTCTTCATCTTTTGTATGAAGTTTGCTGTACTCTTTCATCAACGCAACTCTACGTTCAGCTACGTCATTAATAACTTTAAGTCAACTAGCTATTCCCTTGCTTTTCTTGTAGAATTCGTTGTGTTTCCAGACGGTTACATCTGTTTGCAGAAATTCCGATCGTAGACCCAGGATTTTGAAAAATCTTGTGGTGTTACTAGGTACAAACTCTTGAAGTCCTTTTGTAAGAATGACATCAGGATCAATTTGGGCACGTTTTAATGGTTCGTCATTATCATCATTTTTTAAAACATTCAACATTTTCCTTTTAGTTTCCGGAGGAACAACGTCATAAAAAAAAAGCAAGCAAGCGCAACAACCTCTCCTGATTGGTACCACAAATGTCAGAGGCTTTTTCATTACACACTTTGAGATTTCCTTATTCACACCTTCATATTCCTTTAAATTTCTCAAAAATTGCATGTCATTTCTGGGGGCAGTATAAGCAGACGGTGCTTGAGACCAGCTGATAAAGTAAACTTTCACAACAAATGAGCAAATGTTACAAATTTCTGTTTCTTCTCGTTTGGAAAGTTTGAAGTGATCTCTAAATAAATATATCTTTAGTGAGTAAATTGCCTTTGTCATCCATCAGGCTAGATATATTGTCTCTGGAGCTCTAAAATGTATACCTCTTTCTGGAATTTCTCCAAGGAATATGATTGTGAGCTCTAAAGTTCTTTGTAATCTTCTCGTGGTTGAAACTTCTGAAGTTTTTTTTTTTTTTTTTTAAAGCAAACTCAATTGTATTTGATGCATTGTTGGTAACATTTTAATGAAGTAAACCGTGAGATGTGGCGGGTTTGAAATTATTGTGGTCAGTCGAGTTCCACAAACTCTTAAATCGCTTAAAGAGTAAGATGTCAGGCCCTGTTGACCCTTGAATTGACTTACTTACAACTTCCCCAAGCATAATTTCGAGGATATGATTCGGCAAACCAAATAAAACATTTTTTTCATCTTTTGCTCTAGAGCGACACATGCTCCACTACGTAACCCAGTATTTGCTGATGTTGTATCAAAACACATACATTTCACTTGGCCTGTAACTCTTCAGGATTCCAATGTTTCATTAACAGCACAAGCTATTGCTTCCACTGTTCCTGATTGAAGTTTTGGAACAGCAAATAACTGCTCACATCGTTTCCTGAAACAATAATTGTTAATCTATCAACTGTTTCACTACCTGAAATATCTTGTAAGAGTTTTCCATCCCAGTGAACGATCAAACGTGCATTAGCTGAAAGTTCACTCTTTAAGTCTTGAGCTCTCTTTTCACTGCATTTGATTCTAAGACAGCGAATAGAAGATTTGTTCACATTATACTCGGAAGGGTCGCATCCCACATTTTTTAGTGTACTATTCTAAACAACAGTTGCTTTTCTGCCATTTAACTTTGTTGCATGAAGACTTGCAGCTACGTTACTCTCTAGAATAGTATTTCTATCTCTTTACTTTGGAGGTGGATCACAAGATGAAACCACTTCTTCATGTATCGAACTACTTTCACTTTCAGTTGGACTGTTTTGTTCACATGCATCTGGAGGAATTGATGTTCGTTCAAAAGTATTCTTTTATTTTCTTCAAGCTGTTTCATTTTTTTTTCAAATGTGCTTTTCTCTCTTCTGAATTTGCTTCTTCCTTTACAAATTTCACATCAACATTTCCCATTTTACCGGGTCTTACTTTTTCTATCTGAGCGATCAGAAAATCTTGCTCTTTTTCTATTTTCTTCATATTGAGAGCATTAGCGAGCGCAATAACAAAAAGATCTTTCAGAGTCATCTTTCAATAATCTTATTTCTTCTTCAAACTTCCTGAGCACTTGGTTTTACTTTCTTTGTTCTTTTTCAGCTTTTGCCACTCCTAGAACAGATTTTAAATTTTATCAACCATGTGTTTTTTTTTTCTATCTTGTAGGAATATTAGCATTTTCCCAAATCTGAATCATATCACCAGCAGCCCAGTGAGCCGAGTCCCTTACATTTAAGTTTAATTCGTTTTTGTAATGAAAGAAAACACTAAGAACTTATTTTTTTTAGATGGTACCTTTGTATCATCCAGTGATGTGGAGATTTGACCAACAAGAAATGTTTGTAGATGTTCTCGTTGCAATGGTCTTCTTACTACTACTTGCAGTTCTTAAATATCTCAAAGTCCGAACACCAAACAGCATGAAATAATTCCAAACTCACTTAGTTAACAAAACAGTTAATACACTTTTGACATAAAGCATACAACCCTCTTGGGCTGATAACTTCTCTTTTGATAAACTTTAGTGCAGTAAACTAGGCTAAAGTAATGAGATTAAGTAGACTTTAACAAGTTACTGTAAATTGGAATAATATGTTTTAGCAAACAATTTAATACATTGTCTGTAGGGATAACGTAGAAGAGAACATTAAAAAACACACACACTCAACCGCGCAAACACTCTTCAAAGTATAATAGATAATAGGGAACTGAGCTCTCAAGTCGTATAGCATTGCGAAGTGGGGCAAGTGTGGACATGAAACGCTTCTGTCTCAACATGAACACTGGTGTGACTATCCAATCATTCCCGACGTTAATAATTACTTCTTTGTAGGGCAAGGGGTTTATTGTTATTAACCTTTGTTGACAATATTGAAAATTTGCTATTGTTTAAACAAGAATGCCAACGTTCAACTTTTGAAGTAAAATTTTCCTTGTGTCACAAGGAGCACAATACTGCGTATATATCTTCATTGGTCTATCCCTCACTGTCACAGTGTTCTTGTATGGCTTTAATTTAAGCAGAATTACAGAGAAGTATACTGGAACACAGAATTAAAGGTTGCGTTCGAATTATTGCAGGTTGTAAAGTATTACAAACCTGAATATATTTTTCACCCATGTGTACTTACGTTTTTGCGCCCTGGACTTATTTAAAGAACAAACTATTCGTTGATAGGCGCTGTTTTGATGTTTACATCATTCCTTTGCAACCTACCCCCGTAGGCATGCGACCTGTGCGGTCCATGGGTGACTGCTAATTGGTTGAGATGAAAGTTGGGAGCAATGTGCTGTCCTATTCTAGTAATTTGATTGATAATAATCAATGTTGTTTTCGCGTTTGCCAGTGTGATTAGTTTTAATAGAAATTTCATTAAAAAAACTCGATTATGTTGAAATTTCAAAACTTGGTAAAACATTTCTTTAAAAAAATGAATATTTTATGAAGAGCTTCTTCTGAATAGTAGAGCAAAAAGGAGGGTGCCTCAGGTAAATTTTAAAAGTTAGTTTTTAAGGACCACCCTAAATATATATTTGGGGGGGGTGCGTATCGCAACACGAAATTACCCAAAATAAGGACACCCTATATATATATATATATATATATATATATATATATATATATATATATATATTGTGATTTTACTACCACCGCTTGTATGAGGGAAAGTCCTGACTCACTGACTTTAATTTGATACTAGAGTAAAATCTACAGACTGGAATAGAGTAAAAGCAGGTATTCCAGAATAAAATATTCAAAGATATTGAAAAAAGAAAATAAAACATCAGATCAAACCAAAGAGTTGGTTAGAACTATCAAGGTGTTGGTACTTTATAAATATTACAAACTGTATGTTAGGTAATATTACAAATAATAACCAATAAAAACACTGCAAATAATATAGAAGTTAAATGTTTTAGTATTACTTCATTGTTAAACAGTAGTGAAGTCGTCCACGTTTCATATAGCCTGGCTGCTGAACGAGACGTTAAACTCAAAATCAACTCAACTCAACTTAACTGGCGCTTTAGGTACTCCAATTACCACTACTGGCCTTACTAAATGATTTCATCAATATCATTATTATTTATTCTTTCTTGGATTATAACAAAAACTCAATGATACAATGTATCCCGAGAAGGGAAATATCAAGGCTTTAACATCACTCAAGTAACGTTAGGTCCGCAGTGAGGAATAACTCTATTATCTCAGAAGTATTTTTTATTTCATTCTTTTGAGCCATTTTCCATAAAAGGGTAACCCCTACAGTAGAAATTGGGACATTCTGTCCTACCTCCACAGAAATCGTTCCATTTAACCGTATACATGTTTCTCTACTGAATACTGACATCCTGATAGGATCAGGAGTTACATAACATGATCCTAACTCGAGTAACGCAAGGTATCTTCCTGACGATTATTTTAGGGCTATATTTCACTGCCCTACAAACATATGGATATTACATAGCTACTATTGGAGACGGTATTTACTGTTCAACGTTCTTCATAGCAAATGGTTCTACGGTCTTCACATCACTATTGTTTCCACGTTAAAACCGCTTGCTGCAGAAAGCAAACATGTTCATGTTTCGTAATGTTGCAGAAGGAAAAAAAAAAAAAAAAAAAAACCTGAATAAAACTACCTTTACGATATTTCCACCATAACATATATATTTTCTTTAATGATAGAAGTATACGTGATTAAAATATTCATGCAAAATTTGCGTATGACGTAAGGGGGTATGGGATGTACTGTTTTGTGTTTTGGACATGTTTCCTTTCTGCAGTAAATGCATTGTTAAAACAAATTGAGGTTTGAATTTATTAAAGAAAACTACAATGAAATTGATAAACTTCCTTTATTGGATGAAAAAAATACCCGTTAAATATATCTGAATTAATGTGAGTTGTGGAACTACAAATTAATCAGTCGTCTGTGTCATCAGAACGTATTTCCGTTGTGATAGGACAGGATGCTATTGAACTCAAAAATAGCATCCTTTTTTGAGTTATGTAGACCAACTTGTTTTTTATGTCATCCATTTTCTTGTTGTTTATGGACAGGACAGAGTTGTAGACTTGTCTGGAAGGCAGGTGAAAGTGTTTACAAGAGGCCTTCAGCCTAAAACTATCCACTATCAAGTCACCAATATTCATGTTACACTGAACACTATGTGGAGTTAGAGATAAAAGAAAGTATATCTCGTGGTATTTTGAAATGCTGAAAGTGTATTTAGGTCTTTATGCGCATTTTTGCTATAAGAGTCATCGGTCAGACACAGTCTTTTTGAAAAATGCAGGTCACCAGGAAGTGTAGTCAAGGAATTCACTCGCTTTCATTTGAACAATGGAACACTTGTTGGAGATGGTCGAATAAGTTTTTATGAGCTCATCAACGTTATCCACTGTGTAATATCTTTCCCCTTTCCTCAGCTTCTTCCCTATTAACCCGAAATCCCTATAATTGTGTATGAAGGAGTGACCTCTAATGGGAAAACTACAAAGTCTCATTTACTGCAGATATTGAATTTGTCCGGGACAAGTTTCCTTTCTGCAGTAAACGGAAAATTGAAGGGTCTCGATGCCCATTGTTATTGAGTGGACAAGTGTCATTTCGGTGCTAAACGATCCATTGACCTATTCTAAAACCTTATCATCACAAAAAAAGAAAGAAAAAGAGAAAGAAAATGTGTAAATGTTAAACATGTTTGCTTTCTGCAGTAACCCCTAGTTCATTTCTAGTTGCCTATATCTACTTCGTCATATTCTTTCCCATTTTTCACCTTTACATTATTTCGAATTTGAGACTACTGCGTGACATTGACACTTCTTAGATGTAGTATGAGTATTTGTTTATATTTCTATTTATTGACTAGGGGGGTTATCCGCATAGTATACAAAGTATATTTGACTTCCATTCAGAAGTATCACATTAGTGAAGTCTGCAATTAATATTATCATAACAGTCGCATCATTAACTATTCTTACTTCCTTAATAGTTATGAGTATCTCAACTTCACTGTTCAAGAAACAAGAATTTTAGGAATAATAAAAAAAAATCAAAAGATTGCGATCATGACCAAGAATTTTAGGAATGATTAAAAAGAAGTGCATCAAAAGATTGCAATCTTGGGCAATAATTAGTTTTTGGATCAGGGGCCACATTTTTTTTTAACTACCCCTAAATCGAGTTTTCATGTTTTCTACGGAATAAAGAACATCATACTCTGTTAACTGATAGTTTGGATTTGGTTACACTATATGTGTGAGTCGTACAAGAAAACAATTGATTGAAATATATTGGATCTTAAATCAGGGGCCACAAAATTTTTGAACGACTCCTAAATCAAGTTTTGGTATTTATTGCTGAATTAAGTGATAATTTGGGTTTGGCTACACTGCATGTAGTTCTCTAGATATAAGGCCTACAGGAAAATTTTTGTCTGAAATATATTAGATCTTTTGATTTTTTTTTTAAAGTAATCATTGGGAAAAATGATCTCCCTTCGAGTGTGGTTTTGACCTTAAATTTTCTGCCCGCTTTTCCTTTACCTTGCGTTTGTTTTAATTACAGTTATGTTTGCTTTATTTGTTTTATGTATAAATCGCCCTTCTCTTATCTATGGCAAGGAGGAAGAAAAAACTATTTTGTGGGACCTTGAATAAAGAGTTGAGGGAAAGACTCATTAAATGCTTCTGCGAAGTATTGTACTGTATGGGTCAGAAACATAGACATTACAAAAAAATATGAAGAACGACTGGAAGCTTTCGAAATGTGGACGTGGAGAAGAATGGAGGGAATTAATTGAGTCGAACGGAAAATGAATTAAGAAGAGGAAGAGAAAAACTAGTTGAGAAGTTGGCTAAGAAGGAACTCTATCATGAGAGACGTGCTACAGGATATGGTAGCAGGAAAAAAGAGGACGAAGGAGGCTACAATTAAATGACGATATGAGAACAGAAAAATCGTACGTGAAGACGAAGAGGTTAGTAGAAGACCTTGGAGCATGGAAGCTTCTCAGTTGCAGCAAGTGACTTATCAATAGTGGCAGAATATGTATTTTAATGATGATGATTATGATGATGATGATATCTACGACAGTTATTATCAATTCCACAAACACTCTCTGATGACAATTAATCAGACTTACATTCCTATTAATTCTATTGTTAGGACTTCAATTCAAAGGTCATTAACATGAGCAGATAGAAAGGAAATGTAGTATTAGGGTTGCATCCAAATGGTGTTGTTGATTGCTTTATCTTAAATAAGATAATATTATCTATATCTATATTAAATAAGATTATATATCTATATATCTATATCTATATCTATATCTATATCTATATCTATCTATCTATCTATATATATATATATATATATATATATATATATATGTGTGTGTGTGTGTGTGTGTGTGTGTGTGTGTGTATGTGTGTGTGTGTGTGTGTTTCATTGGCTCCTAAAAACTTTGTCCACCACTGGTTTTGGGGATACATGAAGAAAATGTTACATAAATTCTTATAAACAGTTAAAAAGAATTTTTACATTTGGGTAACGTAATTTTCCGTGGGCAACACTATATAATATAGCCCACGAGACTAGACTGAATTTTCGTGTCGATATACGAGACAAGACAGAACTTTTCCAATAGAATCATCGACACTTTTCGAGATGAGTTTGCACTTTCAGAACACCTTTTTGAGTTGATAAAGCCCTAAACCTTGCCTTGTTGACAATACTATACGTAAATTTGCTTTAGCCTAAATCATTCATAACAACACTCAGTCATTTTTTTTTCTCCTGATACTTATTCAAGTATTTTGGTATTATATGTTTCGAAGCCCTAAAGTTCTTGCTGCTTGTGTAAAGATTACCCACGTTTGGAAGAGTAAGAGAAATGATGCTTTGAAACATTATAAGAGAGAGAGAGAGAGAGAGAGAGAGAGAGAGAGAGAATAAAAGGGTGGTGTAATTAGAATATTAAAATATTATCAACCTTAGAAATTAATATTTAATGTATAACACAAGCTACTTTTATTATCAATTTACTGTGTACATATATAAGACGTTATGATTTCCACTAACAATTTATCATCTTAAGTGTGTACAAAAATAACTCCTTGGATTAATTTCTCTACCCTGTTTCCTGAGTTTGGGCCAGTAACGTAAAATTTCATACAAAACACGTTTCTTTAGGTAATAAGACCTAGCTTGTAATTCTTCACGATGCATTAAACTTGCAACGCTTAATTCTATTAGATCTGTTGGTGCTATATAATACCAACGTACTACAAGCAAGGAAATCTAATTTTATCTGCACTGAATATGTGACAAATGACCGCGCACATCCAGCCTTACAAATGTAAAGTGACTGCAGTCATAAAACATTCTGAATAGGATGCTAGTTGCAAGGAATATATGAAAATAATTTTCGTCGATTAGATCATTGTCTGGTGATGAAAAATATTACAGCGTTGGGAATCTTAAAATCGTTGGCTCAAGCGTTCATGTTTGGGAAGCTGGCACGGCTAAGGGTGTAGTCGGTGATTAATGCTGTGGAGCTTTGCTGAACCACACATCTCCCGCCTAGGAACCTGTTCTTGCGATGTGAAATACACCGCTTGCCCGATACCACTCATTTTCTTATTATTCCCATAATTGCATCATTTGTCACTTGAGAGAGTATGCCTGAGAACATACTGGAAAGATGAGGAACGTTCGCTGTGAGAGCTGAGGAAACTTGCGTGATCTGTGAGCATCATGTAAGGAGTATTGGTTCGATCCTTCATCTCTTGTAGGAATTATGGGTAGGTTCTCAAATGGAAACTGCCATTCTTTGTTTTTCTTTCCTTTCTTCTTTCGTTTAAGGATCCTTGATTCAAAAGAAGGTGAGGGAAGAAAGGCATATACATTCCTCCAAGAGGTTATCGCGAACAACAAACATTAGTTTTCACACCTGTTCTACACACTGTCAAAAAATGATGTGTGTATATTCATCAACAAATGGTTCGATAGTTGTATAGGAAAAATCGCCTCATATTTCTCCTCTTGTGTGTGATTAGGTACAAAAATATAATTTGAAATATGTTACTACATGTTCGATAATGCTGGAACTAATTAATGGGTACAAACATCTTTCATGATCCTTACTATAGCTCTTTCTGAGTTTTTTTTTTCCCTGAGAAATGAAGCCACACACAACATAATTTCCTTTCTCATTCAAATCCTTACATTTTTCCTCCACTTAATTCTTGTTTTATGTTCCTTCTGTGTTCCTCAATTTTCAAGAGATCAATAATGCGAGAATCTTCTCAGAAGAGGCGTAGCAAAAACCTCTTCAGCAACATTAGTAAAATTAGAAATATATACTGTGCTATCTACATGTCAATCAGTATGAAGTTTTCCGTATTTGCCGAACGCAAAGTTAAGCTCAAAGAAACAGAAACTTCAGAACAAACGCATCCCTACTATGCATTACTTTTGTCTGATTCAAATTCGAATTAGTTCTTGTGTTTGGATTCCTTTCTAACAACTAATAAGTAAAAAAATAGTTTTCCTGTTATAAGGATATAAATTAAAATTCATTTGCCAAAATAAATAAATAAAAATAAAAATTTAAAGAAAAATACCTAAGTGAGTACATATGTTAACAGAAAATAAGGAGATAGTTCATTCGGAAAGATGGCAGATTTCAACAGATGACTGTGAAAGTTCTAATGATACAAATGAAGCAGCTATTATGTTTACCAGAAAAGAGGCATTTGCCTGACACGAAACTGAAATATTCACTTTCAAATTAAATATTCCAAATAGATCTAAATGTATTGAATGTCCTAAAAGTCATGCAAGAATCAAAACCTTTCTAACTTTCAAAGTAAGCAGTAGGTCTATATTTCAAGAAAACAAAAATTGCTGTACAAAAGAAACTTGAAATTTTATGTTTTGAGTGGCTGCGTTGATTGCCAGACTTAATCGGACACAATTGACGTCCAAACATGTTTTCAATTTTTTACTGAATCTGATAATTATGTTCACATGGTGCCAGGGTTGAAAAAATACACGTTTAAAAAAACGTTTTTTATGTTTAAAATGTGTTTTTTCGTTTAAAACGTTTTTAACGTTTAAAACAAAGTACTTTAAAAAAACACGTTTAAAATGTTTATTTTGTTTAAAACAATAATCTAAATAGGCATATATATATATATATTGCATTTTTACACGCTCACATGCATTGCTTGCCATCTATATTCAAATTTCGGAAACTTCCCTAATCTTGATCCGTCCAAATGTTCAATTCCGGAGAAAGAAATCGGGATTTTCCCGATCTCCCTTCACGGAATATGTAGTTAGTTTCAGTGTGTTTTGTTCTACTGGTTGTCTGCATTCTTAATCTTTAAACGCCCATTGACGCAACTGCTGTGTCAGAGCTTTAAACCTCAATGGTTTAATCTCCCTAATAAAGGCAGGAAGATGGTTTTGGTACCAATTTATTCCTGAAGGGTGCAGCTTTCCGCCGGTGTGCATTTTATGTATGCGGGGGTATCATGTGTCGGCGGGAGGGGGTAAATATCGTGTGTTTTGTTGCTTTTTTCAACAGTTTTTTTTGAGCCATTCCCCCTCTTAGGGGATAGATTCATAAAAATTGCTACTTGAAGCAATGAAGTAGGCCAGTACATGGAAATATCGTGTATTTGTATATACTTCTTGCTTATATGAAGGAGCAGGAAGGGGGCAAAGTTAGCCAGTTTTTGGAGTTTCAGTTCTTTGACGTAAAATACATTTATTTTTACAACAAACACCAATAGCTCAGCCCCTAATTAAGCTAGAGTGATGATTTGGTACCAAAGTATTGCTGAGGGATGAAGCTTTCCGCCAGTATGCATTTTATGTATGTAGGGGGTACTTATGTAGAGCCGAGAGAGGGAGGATGAAGTTCGTTTTTAAAAATTATTCATCAATTTTTTTCATCAGATTTTGGGGGCCATTCCTCCCTTCCTTTGTGATACATTCATAAAAATTGGTATGTGAAGCAATGAATTTGTCCCCTGTACAGGATAGTAACCTGTATGTGTATCTGTTGTTTATAGAGGAAGATGGGGTCAAATTGGCTAATTTACATTTATTTTCAGGACGTTTTCATATAAGACAAGATATATTTCACTGAAGTGGTCTAAAAGCATAATTCTTCTTCGTATACATTACGTATACCACAAATGATTTGCATATGGACGTGTTACTATGGTGAGGGAGGGGAGAGAATGTCTAATTCAATGAATGTTTCTCTGATCATTCTTTTTAAATATTCCCTACATAAAACGAATTCATTACGCAATGGCTACCATTTCTTATATTATTGTCACAAGTATATGGCCTACACATTAGCATAATTTTGTCAGCGTAGGGTGGCTGCAAGGGTTGCGAGAGCCCCGCAAAGTCAATATTTTCATATTTTTAACTGATTTTTCATGTCTGTTCTTTTTCTACGAATACGGCGGGCATTTCACGAATATTACCTCGTTGGAATTTGTGGTCTATGGGCTTTCCAACGGTGTATAAATCATTACTCTGTGACAATTAGGGGGGTCACCAGAGCCCCAAACGTGAGAGTCTACCATTTTGTTAAAATCCCTGGCGGGCGTCTAGAGGTTAATTGTGTTGTTATGCCGTAGACACTAATCATTGTTAGCTATCCATGTTGCAGGTAGCAATGTATCTTGAAAACTGTTTAGTTAAAATATGTCATTTGCTCCTTGTAGGCTAGTCACTGCTCTTCTCTATGAGTTGTATTGTATTTGTCAGAGTATATCTTGTAGCTTATGATGTGAGAACTGTTCATTATTATGGAAATGATAGTGACCAAAAAATACTCAAGTTTTGAATTTGTGAATTTGGATCTTAGAACAGTGTATAGTGTGTTTAAACTCCGTTATCCTTGGAAATTAAGAAACGATCAAATACATCACTTGAATTTCTATTTGTGGAGCCGTGGTGGCTCAATGGTAGAGCGTTCACCTCTGGTGCTTGGGGTCCCGGGTTCGATCTTAGCCCCCGTCAAGTGGACTTTGTGGTGGACAAACACCGTGTGCCTGGGTTTCCTCAGTGTTCTCCCGTTTCCTCCCGCTTTCTTCATTCCACCATTTCATTCATCACTCATCATCACCGTCTTCTTTCGCCTAACCGGCATAACTGTGGGACGTAAAACTGAAAGATTTCATTTCATTTTTTTGAATTTCTGTTGGTTTAGTTATACGCACATTGATGTGCAGAATTAAACTAACTCACCCTATGGCCTATGGAACCCAAAGGTTCAATGTCGCGTTCACAAAAGCTCTCCACTGACTTCTATCCTTAGCCAACTGGATCCACTTTCTACTTTGTAATCCTATTTCTGCGAGATCCATCTTAATATTGTCCTCCTATCTGCGCCTAGGTGTTCCAATGGTCGTTTTCCGATTGGTCTTCCAGTCAAGACTTTGAAAGCGTTTCTACTTTCTTCCATCCTAGCTACATGACCTGCCCACCTTAGTCTCCTAGACTTGATGACTCTAACAATGTTTGGTAAACCGTATAAATTATGAAGTTTCCCTCTTCCCCATTCCCGTTCCTCTTGGTTCCGAGTATCCTCAGGATCTTGTTCTCAAAAACTTGGTGTGCAGAATTTCGTTCAGTAATTGCTGTTATAATAAGAATATAACTTTGCTTGTAATTTACTCCATGCACAAATTCTGTGGAGGGTGGATTGTTTGTTAGCAAATTAAATTAGATTATTCAGTCTGATGTTTTAGTTGTTTTAACCCTTTGGGGATCCTATGGTACAATTTGTACCATATGCACTTTTCATGGTACATTGCGTTATTTCTCTTCTATTTGAGCTTTTTCGTCCGGTTTTTTTTTGTTTTCCAAGTCCAGAGGCCTTGTAGAAGACATTACGTATGGTTTCAGACCGCCCTGCGTCCAGACATACAGTGCTGGAAATTGGTATAAAGGCAGAGTGTTATTTGAAAATAGAAGAAGGTAAGAATGCCGAGGATGGATAAAGATGATATATTTAGAAAGTAACATTGTAGACTGCACAAAATCAAAGGCATATCGTTTGCTAATACGTCACTGGCACGCGTAGTTTATACAAAAATATAAATTAGACCATTTTCGGGTGGAAATTAGTATAAAGGCACCCATTGTCTTTGACAAAAAAATAAAAATACAGTGTACGGTACAGAAAAGAAAATAGATGTTCAGTACTTGATTGACCCTCCTTTCTTCTGAATGAGTTGGAATATACGCTTTGGCATTGTGTTTATGAGATATGTTAGTTGTTGCAGTGGAATAGCTGACCACTCTTCTTGTATCGCGTTTTTCAACTCAGCAACCGTCCCAAATTGCCGACCATTGCGATAAACATTGCGCGCAAGGATTCCCCAGAGATTTTCTATCGGGTTAAGATCCGGGCTTCTCGCTGGCCACTCCATAACCTTGATGCCCTTACCTTCAAACCACAGTCGGGTTGCTTCTGCCCTGTGGATAGCAGCGTTGTCCTGCTGGAAAATCAGGTTCTGATCATCTAACTCCTCATACATCCGCACCAATTCTATTTCTAACATCTCTATGTACGTAGATGAATTCATTTTGATGTTGAGCCATGCAATGGTGTATGTACCTTTAACACCTGCCCAAATCATAACACTTCCTTCACCAAAATTTCTGTTCATTTGCACTTGCTCCTCTTTTCTAAGGTCATGTCAATAATATTAAAGACCATCCGGACTATCTAAAGTGAACTTCTCATCACTAAACACAACGTGATTCCATTCGGATGTCCACGACATATGTGTTTCCGCAAACTGGAGTCGCGCCTGCTTGTGCGTCGCACTAAGGGGGGGGTTACACTTCCGTTTCTTGAATATAAGATGTGGATCTTGATTCAAAATTTGACGCACTCTTCTGGATGTGACAGGTAAGTTGCAAGCAGCAACAATTTGGGATGATTACATATTTCCGGCTCTTCCCTTGCGCACAATTAATCGTTTCACAGCCTCCGAAAGTTTTCTGTTCTACCATACTTCCCGTTCTTTCCGTATTGTGAGCCCAATCGATCGTAATTATCAATTACACAACTTGAACGATTTAGCTGTTTTGCAATTTGCCGATTTCACAGGCCCATGTCCTTGTACGCACAGACACGTGCTTGTTCCTCACTCGACAACAATTTTCCACGTGGCATGGCCCACACAACAGCTCAAAGACGTTCGCAAACGCACTTCTCTTATCGCACCATGTCAGCTGATTCTCAAAGTGGCATCAGGAGTAATGCTGAACGTATAGAGGGCGCCAAACAACAAGTAACCGTGGGTGCCTTTATACCAATTTCCACCCGACAATCGTCTCATTTCGCTTTTTGTGTAAACTATGCGTGCTAGTGGCATATTAGCAAACGATATGCTTTTGATTTTGTACAGTCTACAATGTTACTTTGTAAATATATCATCTTTATCCATCCTCGGCATTCTTGCCTCCTTCTATTATCAAATGTTCCTGTGCCTTTATACCAATTTCCAGCACTGTAGGAGGTGATGACGTCATAATTCAAAAATTTATTTTCTCATTTTCTAAGCCTATGTTCAATATTTTTTGGCGGGCTTATTTTTCTACGTAGAAGATTGAAATTTTGCACAAACATTTAGTCCAGCGAGTAGTATTTACCAGATTTTTTGTTTCGATGTCAGTGCCAAAACATGGGGGGAACCAGAGGGGAAAAGGGGTAAAAATAGGGATTTTTTTACCCCCAAAATCCCGTTTCTCGTCATTTTCCCGCCTCACATACAAGATAGGACCACGTGAGTCATACCGTCTGAAAGGCCGTTCTATTCTGAAGAGAATGACGGTCGAATTATTATTCTAGGGTAATTAGGGACGTCTCAGGGATTTTTTGAAAAATTTACTTCTATATAGGGAAATATGGGGCATTGTCGGTATATATATTTTTTGGCGGGCTTATTTTTGAACGTAGAAGATTCAAGTTTTGCACAAACATTCAGTCCACCGAGAACTATTTACCAGATTTTTTGTTCCGATGTCAGTGCTAAAACAGGGGGGGAACCAGAGGGGCAAAAGGGTAAAAATAGGGATTTTTTACCCCAAAAATCCCGTTTTTCGTCATTTTCCCGCCAAAAAATATGATAGGACCACATGAGTCATACCGTCTGAAAGGCCGTTCCATTCTGAAGAGAACGACGGTCGAATTATTATTCTAGGGTAATTAGGGATGTCTCAGGAATGTTTTTCCCTGAGATCATAGTGTTTTATGGTACTTTGGGGCACTGTGGGAATTTTTGATAAAAATTCTCCCGCCCTTACTATTCAAGATAGAAACTTGAAATTTGGCCCATACATTCACTATACTAAGTACTATTTCTCAGATTTTTTTTTAGATGGCTACGATCACACAGGGGGGGTCCAGGGGGAACCAAAGTTCGAGAAAAAAATTTTTCCCTCCGAAATTTTTACTTTGACATTTTTTTCCTCGCTTCTGGTATATGGTATGAGCACGCAAGTGGTATCATTTGAAAGCCAGCTCTATTCTGAAGAGAATGAGGTATGAACCATGATCCTAGGATAAATAGTGACGATACAGTAGCTGCTTGACTGAAAGTCTAAAAAATAGCCCAAAAAGCCAGGATCCCCAAAGGGTTAAACATGTCCAACCATCATCGAAAAAAAAAACACGTTTAAAACAATTTGTTTGAAACGTTTAAAACAAACTGAATAAAACAACAACCCTAGTTTTAAACATGTTTTAAACACTTGTTTTAAACATTTTGTCTTAAACATATCAACCCTGCATGGTGCTGATGTTATTGCTACAAAACACAAGACTTACATTGTGTTTCAGACCATTCAGATATGACAGTTTCTGTGCATACACCTACTGTTCAATGTGGCTGTTGGGCCACGCTATATAGATCCCCTGCAGTCAATTTATCTTTTCTGAAAGTGATCGTCAAGGACCTGCAAAGTTTCATGAGCAAAGATTGGGGACCACCATCTTTCTGAAAGTGGAGCCGTTCGGTCATTTGTAGATTAAATCGTGTTTCGCTAAAAGAAAATAACAAAAAAATCTTTCAGTTTAATGTCTCACATTTATGCCCTTTAGGCTAAGGGAGACGACGATTAAATCAAGTGAATGATGATTGAAGAATTGTTGGAATGAGAATGTGGAAGGAGACGGGAAAATCCCGAGAAACCCCATGGCCACGATGTTGTCTACCACCGTTAGAAATAGAAAATTTAATTATTTTACTCCTGCAAGTCATGACAAAAAAGTATTATGCGTTGTAAACGGATGAAATCGATCCTGTTTAGAAAAATAACTATACCAGACGTCGATAAATGAATATTTACGTCTTCAGTCCAAATTAAAAATTATTTGGTAAAGTTCTTCATTTCACACAAATTAAAACCATTGGTTCCCCTATCTGGTATAGTATTATGATATAGAATATGTTTCATTTAAAGATATTTTCAGTGTCTCAAATGAAAAGTACCTCTCGAACTATAAGAAAGAAATTCAAAGTCATTCACTTGTTAAGGCATAGACATCCGAAGTCTTACAGGACCACTGAACTAATTACACCTTAAAAAGTGTGTGGAAGCTACATAGATTATGTGATATAAAGGATGTGGAAAATTGCTCTCACGCAGTGGGCTTGCTATTAAAGTAATACTTCCTTTCAGAGCACAACCATTTCTCCTATGCCAGAAGGGAAAAGTAAACACACCAACATCAATCATAGCCAAATATTCACATTTAATCAAACTTCTCTTCCCCCTCTACCACCCCCTTCCATTAATCTCAGGGGAGGATTCAAGTTTACAATTAACGAAATATCCTGTCTGGAGGGGTTCTGGACCTGCGTGGGTAGCCACCTCCCATTCAACTGTGTGCTATTACCATATTGCAGGGTGAAGAGGTCAGCGTGCGGAACGATTATCCGAGGCTCTTCCGTAATGGATTGCACAGCCAGGTTCCAGTGTACAGAGAAGTGAAAAAATGGAGGGGAGGGGGAGGTTTACATATATATATATATAGAATGAAGAAAAAACACACACAGTGAAAAAGAGATCACCTGCGATGCAATTTCCTACTCACACTTTTCATCGTCGTCAACCCAAGACACGGGCCATTTCATTATGCTTTGCTGTCACGTACGTTTGCTTTTTACCTTTTCTGTTCGTCAAAAGAACTATTTTTATCTTTTTCTCTGACTTTCTGGTCTCTCAAAAATGTTTATATGCGAATTACAAAAGTTAAAAAAAAAAAAAAAAAAAACTCCAATATCTATATAGGGTACATATTGTGCTTTCCGTTTTTTATTTTGTTTTAGAAAAAAAGAACACTGCAATCATTTGTAAATTTTACACTTGTTTATTAAAAACTAAATTCCAGTGTAACAGTTTCAACAACGTAACGTTGTCTTCATCAGACACTAACTGAAAGATATATCTTAGAGCGCAGTTATTTATACTAAGATATCTCTTTCAGTTAGTGTCTGATGAAGACAACGTTACGTTGTTGAAACTGTTACACTGGAATTTAGTTTTTAATAAACAAGTGTATATACTCTGGTCAGAAGTGTTTCTTATTTCTTTAGTGAGTTCCAGAGTCGTGATGGATAGATTTTCTGGAAAATTCTAGGACCAAATCCAGTCTTTGAATACGACCCTCTTCTATATATAAACAAACAAACAAAAGCTGTAATGTAATAAATACAGTAGCTCTCTACAGGTACGCACAGGGGGGTTGAGGGAAATTTTCCCCCTCAATCACATTTTGTTCCCCCCAAATAAATCAACTGAAGTATCCCCACTGGGGATGCTCGCTTTCCCCCCAAAACCATGCTTAGTATAACGCCAAATTTCACTGATTTTTGTCATTTCTTGTAAGTATTTCGAAATGAAAGATGTAAAGTGTTCAGTTTTGGTAATTTCTAATTTCCCCACTGTTTTCACCGTTGCTTAGTTTAACTATATTATTATGACTACAGTTGTTACTTGCAACGGTATCCTCATACCCTTCAGTTCGTCGTCGTTCGTGAATATTGAATGCACTAATTGCGCATAACAAAGTAGGATATGTATTTATAAATGCTCTTAGTGGTTGGCCAAGAAGTAAACAAATAGCTTCTTCCATCATAATCGGGGATGTCATATCCATCTTCTACATTTGTATCGATTTTCATCTTGTTTTAATTTTTGTTATATTTCATTTTAGTTTGCAAGTTTGAATAATATTTGTAATATCCAATAAATAGAACAAGTGTACTTAATAGAACATATGTGGACTATTATTGCTTGAGCATCACTGCATTTTACAGTTTACGAAAATGAACTTTTGAAACTGTACTCAAAATCTGAGTTGTATATTCTCTCGTGGCTGTATATTAACGTATGTGCTTACGATGCGTCCGTAGTGAGCAGGCACATTAGTGAAGGTGAGTAAGAGCATAAGATTTGTTTTAGCATTTGCTAATACGAATGATTCTCCGTGTCATTCATTGTCCGTGTCTGTATAAGCACTTCAACTGGAGCGAGCTGTTTAAAGTTAACCCTTCACTTTCTATCTTTCTTTTCGCTGTACAGTTTGCTGTCCACGCCGATAATCTTGTCTCGAAAACTTCAATGCAATGTTTATACTTCATTTGATAACATAGAACATAGTGAATCAACTCAGCTGTAACCTAACAGTAAAGTAATTAATTATAAGTGTTGATTTCCTGAGCTCCATCATAGAATCGATATTTAAAAAAAAAAAAAAAAAAAAAAAAAAAAAAAAAAAAAAAAAAAACGGAGAGCTCAGCATTAGCAAGAAGTAGAAGCGCAAGCTCGAAATTTGAATTGAGAGTTTTTAAATATTTGGCCTTCGATTTGACCTTGATGCCAGAAATCGGGACCAGCAACAATCCATTTCTCATATGATAGGCTAATATGTAGATTTTTTTTTGAAGTAAGTCCGGTTTAACTGATAATTTTAGTGGTTTTCATAACACTGAAGTAGGTTTTCTTTCGCAAGGTTGTACGCAAAGTGGAAGATTTCAATATGAGCGGAAAAATTAACATTTGTTTGTGATCATGGCTATCACTCGGGCTGAATTATTAAGTGAATAAACCCTAGAGAGCTACGAGCACAATAGTGAGTACAACATTTAAGCACGTTCAGAAAGGTTAGGTGTGGTGTGTGCATGTCAAACAACATCTTCATAGTTATTGCCAGTAGATTTATTGAATTAATAAATCCCTTATTTATTACAGATATCACATCATATTTATGTGTTTGGGGGGGGGAGGTAAGGCATTATTGTCTCATTTTGAATTATTGCACTTTCTGACTCTACGTCAAATTGGCCTAATTTTATCCCCTCCAATATAAATTGTCTAATTCGTACACTGGGTACGCATCATGGTAAATAATAGAATTATATCATCGTAAGTTTGAATTGTAGGTTCCATGAACCGGTCCAGCCTTTCTTCAGCACTGATATATGCAGGGTGAGGCAGGAGAATAGATAAATTAGGAATGCGCCATAAGGACGTTAAAATTTAATACTATAATGACAGATCTCACACAAAACTAAAATAGGACCCTTACAACTTAAGTAGAATTATTGAGACTTAAAAGAAATAAAATGAAGATGAAGAAATCAGTGGCGGATTTAGTCACCGGGGGGGTCTAGCCGGGGTTCCACCAGATTTTTGAGTCACAAAAATGATTGAAGTTATTATTTATATATATTTAAAAGTTTATAATGAACTCACGATATACCTATCATAGTCTGGCTTCTGGTTGGCCTCCTCAGTTTTTACTTTCTAGATCCGCCACTGGATGAAAGGTGTAAGTGATCCTTATCACCTCATAAACAGATTATGCAGAAGATCTGAATTCACAATTATTAAGTTAATTCTAATTGCTTAAAATAAATCTGTTCCATGATCATCCACAGTAAGTGACTTCACTATTTGAATTTTGTAGGGAGTTTTTTTTTAATGTCTAGGAGAAAAAATCTCTTTACGCTACCATCAGAAATTCCATTAACATAGCATGCTGAAGTGTTAACGGGTAGGACATCTGTAGGGTACCTTCAATTCGGAAATATTGCTTGGTGTACGTACTCTTTACAGCCACGGCTCTATTCTTTAGTATAGGCCTCACTTCCTCAAAATTCTTAATCCATGGTTTAATTCCATGGGCAAAAGTCAGCGGATCATCCCGAAATGCACTTTGTAATGACATGTAACTGTCATTGTCTTTGTGATGCATTTTTAATATTTGGTAAGAATTGTTCCACGACTTCATCACAGCTAAATGGTGAAGCAAGAGATGTGCTGAAAGATGGCGATAATGAAGTGTAACATCTCACGCAACACAGCTATATCCATTGTTGACAAATCGACCAATTTACTATTGGCTCCTGTATAGTGTTACAAAATGAAGGAAGTTTACTTTCTTGGATTAATGTGTAATCACTAAGTTACTACAAATCATGATTGATAACAATCTACACAATTGAACAGGTAAATGTTCTATCACTTATGTATCTTTATTATCTATTGTACTTTTCAAAACGGTCGCCTATTTATCATAGAATCTCTACAGCTTTCACACTCAATAAATTTAATTATGGTACTAATATCTTTTAAAACTCCAAATTATACATTCTAAATTTCATTTCTCATAACTATTTTAATTCTCAATTTTCGAAAATATTTTTCATAGACTTTTGATTGCCCGTCCATATGAACAAGGAATGTGTGTTATATCTAAACCTTATTTATGTAATATACCATTCACTCTCCAACATCTTCCCTCCTTACCCCCCAAATCAAAACTAATTGCAACCTTGAATATGTAAAACAATAGTTCAGGTTATTTCTAGCAACTTCAGTTTGCGTCTTCGGTCACCTTGAGTGTGGTCCAGCGTGGCCAATATAACACTTCTGCTGAATTTCCTTGCAACGACACTAGCATCTTGATAGTCGCACTCATGAATTACTTCGTCTCCGTTTATTCCTTTTCCTATGGAACATATTTCCCTTGCTTCCGTTTCTTCCACCAAGACTTCCAGTCAGCTTGTTATTTTCCTCTTCAAGTGTCTCCGCAGCTGGCTCCGCTTTGAAAACTTGCTGTATAGTTGGGACTCACGCAACCAACTGATTTGCTCTACAACAGCATCATCATGTTGCCCTTGGTTCACACTCCTATAATACTCCAGGTTTTCCTAACGTGCAACTTTCCATCCTGAATTTGTACAACAAATGTGGCTCATCCATGAAACTTATTTTTTCCTTTGCCTCCTCATATTGCATGCGATATCCATATTGGTCTTTTCTGTCCTCCTATCATTGGAACTGATAATAGCAGCAATTTTCGTATATTTAAATTGTTTGGAAATCTTCTGTGTTCTTTGATTCCCGTCTGGTCTTGTTGTTCCCAAATTTGGACTATAGACAACGTGAAGCGCAGACTTATGTTAGATGTCCGTGACAACAGAAACAACGGTTTTCTAATGCTGGATAAGAACTTAGCATTTTTTTTCCCTAAAACATGATTTGCATTTAGGCTATACAAGTTAGAGTGCGTAGTAGATGGTTGTTCGCAGTTTCGTTTGCTTCGCAGGTTAGTAATCTCGAGCTATTGTTTTAGTTGGCTATTTGTGCACCACGTTTTGCAGGTTCAATTAATATATATTTTCTCAATTGTGATTCCTCGGAATGTGACATCTTGAGCACTGCGTAGATTGAATCTTTACTGCGCAAGTGTTACAAAATGAACTAGATTTATTTTGTTTGATTAGTATGTGGGCAATATTCAGTTAATACTAAATCAAAGCTGATAGTTCAGGAATTTACACAACTCAATAGGTATATGTTTGTGATTTATGTATCATTATTAACTTTTTAACTTTTCAGTATGGTCGTTTCGTTGACCGTAGAATCTCTGCAACATTTTTTTTCACACTCAATACACTTATACATACTACTAACATTTCTTAAAACTCCAAATTATACACTGTAAATCTCAATTTCCATAACTATCTTAATTCTCGATTTTCCAAACTGTCTTGCTTCCCCCCCCACAAACTATTGATTACTCGTACCTATCAGTAATGCACGTGCATCATATTTTACGTAACATACAATTCAGTCTCCAATATATATTTTGTCTACAGTCATACTTCGCCCATGTCAGGAAATAAGGAACCGGGTAGAATAAATACGTCTTCAATGTTGCCCCTGTCAAGTGTAGAGAAATGAATAAAATAAATAACCACCAGCAAAGCCTTCGAAGTTACCCCTGTCAAATTCCGGGCCAGCTAACATGCACGCTCTTGATTAAACTTGAGCTTACATAATATTGAGACTGTCACCAATCAGCTTAGCGACCACAAGAACTATGGGTTCGACACTAATTTCGGTCATTTTGAACAGTTATTTTTCGTTCCTTCTCACTCTCAATTTACTCAGATAGGGATCGTTTTTGGGATTAGACGACATCGGAAATGTTCCTATTTATTTCAGAGACCCATAAAACTATGTATTTGACAATAATATAGGTTGTTTTGACTATTTTTACATATCACCCTGTTTCCAGCCCTTGGGAGTGTCTTAATCCTACATCATTTTTTCCATACTGTAGGTCATATATGTATGTCAACTTATATTTAGAAATGATTTTACATGGGGAGTTTCATCTTCCTAGCATGGGTAATTAGTGAGATGCTCTATATTTTATATACATTTCGAAGCAACTCCTTCTTTAAAGCCTCCACCTCCTTTGAAAAACTTGAAACAAGAATAAATTCGAGACTAGACTAGACGGGGAAGACTTTCCGAAAATCGAGACGAAATGAGATTTTTTTTTTCGAGACGAGCAAGTCGAGACGAGAGTTTTACAAGAATTTACGAGACAAGATTTTTTTTTTTACAAATATGTGATTTAAGTATTTGAGATTTTTTACAATTTTATTTCTTGTCACATCTCGTCTCGTGAGCAACACAATTTCTAGCTCAATGGATGGTATCACCACCACCAATGTTATTAAATGAAAACAATTACATACAATCAAAAAAAATCACAAAATATTATTCAATATTCCTTTTAATCAATAGTAACGAGCTCTTTGAAGTTACTTACAAGATTGTAAATCAATGGATTTTTTGATTGACTCCATCCTTACCTACATCCAATTCCACAAATATTACATACCTCAAACATGGCCTGTGCAAATTCATTACTCCATTCAAGGTTGGTTTCAATGATGCATTTTTGTTTCTACCGGTGTGCCAATATCAAATTTCTTATCACACCCTTACATGCACTCATTCGCAATATCATAGTTAATTTTATCCAAGAGGAATTCCAACAAAAAGTAGGACCCTAATATGACAATATTCATCAAGCCACTCTTTCTACTAAGGCTACCAGTATATAGTATACGATAGGGAATGATCTAATTCCCACAGAGGTAAAATTCAACACATTTATGCACTCTGAAAGAAATAAAGTCATTTATTGCTATCATCCTGATACGATTGAATATAACTATGATCTTTGCTCAATCTTCTACTATCTGGAATAACTTACAGGGAAATGTAACTGCCGCCAACAGTATACTACGAATGGTCAGGATTATGTTCTTTTCTAATAGTTCTTTTTCTTTTCGCTTACGAAACACGACACTGTAGTGTGGTTATTTGATCAAACAATCTATTATATAATGATCACGAATTCACGTGGTAATAGCAATGCTTATATTACATTCCTTTAAAGTCTTACACGGCTTAGCCCTAGGCTCTGTAATGTTGTGGGCACAATATCCTGGTTTTCAGTTGAACCTGTAGTGACGCACACCGGTCATATGACTGTCGTTGATTATGTCGCCGTTTTAGGAGACCATATGCATCCTATGATCCATATATTGTTTCCGGACAACAATGATATGTTCGAGAATGGTAATGTGCCTATTCACACAGCTGGAGCTGTTTTGGCCTGATTAGAGGAACATTAGGTTAAATTTGAACACTTCCGCCGGCTGGCCTTTTTCCTGGAACCTGAACATAGTTCAACATCTATGGTCCGTTTTGGAGGTGCAAATCCGTTGCAGATTTCTGCCTCTGTCCTCTCTCACAACTGACAGTGAGCGATACATTATAGTCAGAGTGGTGTAATATTACACTTACTACCATTTACTACCACTGTGACCCCATTCCGTGTCCCATCAGAATTGTTCTGAGGACGAAAGATGTTCCAATGCCATATTGATCTGGTGAGTTACATGTGTTAGATGCTTCCATTAAGTTAATAAAGCTTCTCTCTGCTCATATAAAGTCAGAAACAAGGCAAGAAGATAATAATAATGTTCACATATAAATCATCTTTGAATTATACTATAAAGAACAACAATTACTTACAAATACTTATCAAAATTATGTAAACATTAAAAAAAATGACCTGATTAACAGGGTGTTGAGGTACTTTAGCCTGTAGTCCAGTTTGTACTTCTCGTGGGATTAAGGTACAAACGGTTGAATCGTCTTCAAAGAAAAGTGGACATTCCTCATGCAGTGCACTCCGTCAGTTCTGTCAATAACGATGGAAGAGGAAATCTGTTCCGAAATCACTGCCCTAAATTGAGCTTGAAGACGCCGTTTCAACTGACCAAAGCCACGGAAAACAATTGGACTGGTATTGGGACTCTTTACAGGAATGTTTCGAAACAGAATGACACGAAATCCTAGTCCCCGTTACATTTCTTGACCAAAACGCACAGATGTTGTCATGCAACGATTTGAAGCCTTGTCTGTCACTGCACAACTATGGGACATCGATTTGAAATACATGTGTCATAATAGATTCCTGGAGGCATCTTGTATTCACTTTCAGGTTTGTATCAACCTGGCGTATCAGCAACTTCCCCACATAACAACCATAAACGCGTACGAGAAACTTTCCCAGCAGTGGCGAACAAATTTTCAGCTGCCCTCGGTATTATAATATATCAGCATCTGAATGTGATCACCAGCTGTGAGATGTATATGTGATTAATACATTGTGATGGCTGTCTGCCATTCGGTCTCCACCAGGTTCTTTTCATATTGTTTCCTGCAGTTCATTTTTCGTTCTGCAATAGGGACCGAGATGAGGTACTGTGCGTGGGACTTACAGACGCACCTCAGTCGAAGCCACTTACGAACTGGTGTGTTCTCAGTTGAAGGTACCAAACTAAATCGCTAACCCATTGCCTGTTGTATCGGTGGGTATTCCTGGCTCATCAACCGGGGAACTACGTGTTTCACTTTCCTTAGAGCCCTTATTCTGGTGGTTTTCGTGGGCGACTATTACGTCACGCGCTCTTGGTTTGTGCAACGGAATATAATAGCTTTTGCAGTAGTCACCTCGGCTGTTAACTCATTCTCCCGACACCATTTCGCTAACGAACATGAAAAAATAAACTATGGCATACCCTTACAAATAACGGTTTAATTTAGGAACTATTTGATGACACTCTTGCCTGACATTCGCCCAACTACAACTCATCCACAGCCACCACTCCTCACAACAGCAGACACATCGCTCTATAAATATGTAGAATGCGGATATAGATTTGTATACTAAACCATATACATTATTGCATTGGCGGAAGTCATATATAGAGTAAAGTGTTCACTACAAAGGCTTGGATTTTGATTTATATAAGAACAAGAACTACTACTACTACTACTATAATAATAATAATAATAATAATAATAATAATAATAATAATAATAATAATAATAATAATAAAATATAATTTTAAGATACACCCGCTCTGTATATAGACATATGGATTAGAAGTTACCAAACAAAGAAGAAGCACAGGCTATTTTTTTTAAAAATAATAAAACATTAGTTTGGTTTGTAGATCTTTTCCACTTTTAAAATAGGACATTTCACAGAAGAAAATAAATGTATACCATATTTTTATATATGGGTTATACAAAAAAAAAAAAAAAGTTAACATTCATGCCGGCATTTTGTGTGTCTTCCGTTGGAACATTTCTACGCCATTAACGATGAATAGCCTCCACAATGTTGCATTCAACAATGACAAAATGTGACAAATGACCTATGAGCAACAAGAAACAACAGACGCTTTGTGGAAGAGGATTGCTCATTTAATTTAACTGCTGTGTTTTATTGTTTCTAGATTCCCAGGAAAGAGCCGCTGTTGGCATGTGCTTTTGAGTCTTGCAAAACTCCAGCAAACAATTGTTTTTATGACACCATCGGCTTGCGGCTTGTTTCTGACATTACAAAGGCAACACTCTCTTTCAGAGTCTGTGGCGTTCCTTTCCTAATGAGATGAACATCGCTTTGGTGATGCTGAAAATAAATAAATAAAAACAAAAAATAATAAAAAAACAAGGAAAAACGAAAAAAAATATGTTCTATTAGTTGTAGTTATTCATGTGGAAATGAACTTCTTTCTTGTCACAGGTACTCACTTATAAGAAAGTAATTGATGGAGGCGTTGAAAAGTATTCTTGTTCTTGAGGGGGAAAAAAGAGTAAAAATCTTTTCATGTAAACAGAGCTATTTTCTTGCATGAAATGTTTCATTTTACGTCGTAAATATAAACTTTTTGGTAAAAATGGTTGGTCACATAGAATACTGTGAAGTTTATAATGTCTCTAGGAAAGATGTTTCTCGTAGATCAAATAATAGCATCCAAAGCTAATTCAAGTGGATACATATAATAAAAATGTACCGTAAATAACTTAAAAGGCTACAATATTGTAATAACACAGTAGAAATTAAATATTATTTTTATTCAATCAGTACCAATGTTATTTTTTTTTTACTGTCTTCGTAGTACATTTATTTACTATTAAATTAAACTCCCAATACGTTGTAGAAATCGTGGAAGTCGAAATAGGGGCCTCAGTACGAAGAAAGTGTTTGAAATTGTTAGCATATAGACTGACATTAAAAGCAGCTATGGCTTATGCTGTCTGAACTAGGTCAGAGAATTGAGGCGATTTTAACTTAATAAGTTGATGAGCTATGCGACGATGAGTACACTTAGTGAGTAATTCAATTAGCAGTTATTGAAGTATTTGTGTAAATGAGCCGTAATGGTTGTCTGTAGTTCTGCGTAGGTTTAAATAAGCCAAATAAAGATAAGTGAAATCATTATTCGTTTCTGTCCATGGATCAGAGGTTTTTAGTAATAGACAACAAATACGGTTATTTTTTAAAATCAACTAGCTCGTAACAACTGGAACTTTACTCAAACTAAGAATATAACAATCAGTTGCACTTGTTAGCTTACTTGCAAACGTTCTGTATGTAGATCCTAGTGTTGATGAATATTGTGCGGAAGGAAGGAAAATTGTGTCCGTGTCAGTGGACAGAATGGAGAAAAGTGAAAGAGAAGTACTGTTATTAATGATTTGTGGCTAAGAAGATAGCAAGTGATCGTATATCTAGATGTGACAGCAATTTAAAGCTACTTTCCCCGGACGTAACCCAGTTTCGAGGGAAGGGGCCGCGGTGGCTCAGTGGTAGAGCGTTCACCTCTGGTGCTTGGGGTCCCGGGTTCGATCCCAGCCCCCGCCAAGTGAACTTTGTGGTGGACAAACACCGTGTCCGTGGGTTTTCTCGGGGTTCTCCCGTTTCCTCCCACTCTTCATTCCACCATTTCATTCACACTCATCATCACCGTCTCCTTTAGCCTAACCGGCATAACCGTGGGACGTAAAACTCAAAGATTTTTTCCAGTTTCGAGGTAAACCGTTGAAACTACCCTTCGACATCTTTCAAAAACTGGAAGTGATAAAGACAATTTGTGATAAGGAAGGCCGAAATCCTGTAGTAATGTGGGAGTTTCTTTGGATGTGTTGCAATTTCTTGTGGATACTCCACAAACATCGTCAGCCATCATTGCCAACATGATGGTGATCCCAGATTCAGTGTAACAAATTCTAGTGTGCGGTCATTTTAAACCTTACAAAGGGAGTTCAGTACATGAGCTAACGTCAGATGACTTTCGTCACTGCAGTGAATTTTGCGAAGTAATGATGAAAAATAACGATGACACTAGTATTAACGTAAATGAAATTATATTATCTGATGAAACAACAGTTAGGTGAACTGACATAAACCTCATTGGATGATGAAACATAATACCCTATTGAAGTGACGAAAGCCCATATTGGATTATGAGAATCCACAGAAGCTTTATGTTTGGACAGGATGATAGGAAACACTATTGATCCTTTTTCACTGACGACAATCTGATGGATAAGTATTTAACAATGCTTCGTAAACAGATTTTTCCTACCGTCAAGTCTCCGTATTAATTTTGACCGTGTTTGGTCCCAACAGGACAAAGCATCGCCACACTTTGGACGGAATATTTGACAATACTTACATAAAACCTTTCCACATCGATGCCATGGAAGGCGAGGTGTAATCGAATTATCTGTAGACCTGGAGGCAATCTATCACTCCTAGATTATATTCTATAGGGTATCTTAAAGACTAGGTATACAATAATTGCAAATTTGGAGCGAAGTGATCGACTTGCACTGATTATTCATATATATATATATAGTGCATCAACTGTCTTCGTGAACGAACTCGACATGCAAATAGCTAAGCTATTAGCGTACGCTCCTTTGGCGTGCATTCAATTCCCGCCAGGAGCCCACATGGTTTGGTTTCCACGTTAATCAGTAAGTCCTGTCTCATATAGCCTCGCTGCTAAGAGGAACATTAAACTCACAATCAACTCAACTCGACATGCAAATAGTTGAATTTGGCATATCAGGAAAAAGCATAATGATTTTGAAAAATTGTGTTCGCAAGGGCTTTGCCCTATTTCTAATGGTGAAACTTTTATTTGCCATTGTTTACAATTTGAACTCGCGTGCCAAATGCTTATCAATGATTAAGTCTATGGGCACCCAGTTTTTTTTTTTTTTGATTCTTTAATCGTATGTTTGATCGAGACCAGAGACCCCTAACGACAATCAGCGTGCGTTCTTAAATCACAATGTCAAATTTGGTTAATAACAGTTCCAGCATCTCGAAGGAGTATATGAACAAACCAACACCTAAGTCGAGTAAACAGGCGCTTCGCTCCAACAAGGTGTCATACATCCCGAGTGAGTTTTGAAAGAAATAAGAATACTTCTTCGTGATACGCTGCAGCATGCATATTCCAATTTTTATAACCGGATGACCAATTGTCGAACGATCGACAAACTGTAAGTAAATGTCATATTTTCTTGTTCATGTTCTCTGTGATATGCAATGTATAGTTACGTACAGGAATATAGTACACCTTCTTTCAGATAAATCTCAATTCTTTAATGTCAAACGCAGCACATTCTATCGCATAGAAAATAGCGATAGGACAAAAGTGAATTCAGATTCTTTTTCTAGAAAGATCCTAGCCAATAGTGATGTGTCACACATCTCCTTTCAATTAAACAATAAAAGAAAATGTATGATATACAATTTGGCGAAATTCAAGTTGGCTGCCACGATGTCCCCCCATTCAATTCAATTCTTACACCAACGCCCCACTTGCAACAATTGCTTATTCTTCGCCAGCAAGTCTCGTTATCACTGGCCTGTCCCAATACTTTTGTCTACTACACACAAAATGTCAAACATAGCACACATTCTTCGTAAAAGAATGGTGATAGTAAAAATGAGTTCAAATCTCCTTTGTGGGAAGATTCATGTCCAAGTTTATGTGCCAAACATACTATTTTCATTTAAAATTATTATATGATATTCAATATGGCGGAATCCAAGATGGTTGTCATGATGTCTACACCCTCACTCAATACAATTTTTCCACCAATACGTACTTGCAATCTTTTTTCCCCTCTGTTCACGTGTCTCGTTATTAATTGCTTATCCAGATACTTTTGTCCACTATATACAAACGTCAAACGTATCACACCCTATCTCGAAACGAATGCAGATAGATAAAAAAAAATTGTGGAAAGATACTAACCTAAATTGATTTTTCAAACATACTCGTTACCAGTATATATAGGTATATACCAATACCAATATACCTGGAATATACCAATATACACAGATAAAAATCCGTTCTCCGGACAGCGGTATATTGTACAAATATACGGTATCCTCTTGCTTACTATAGAAATCAGTACGGAGCATACGTTATCCGTATGCTACATAGGCACTATCCTTAGATGTTACATCGTGCCGTTGCAGAGTGTCTGACATCTAACAGCTTTCCGTATAGCACATGCATATACTTATGTTACATTCGTCAGCTATATGTTACATACGTCCATTTGTATGTGAGATCCTGTCCGCCTACACTGTTTCATACGGAAAGTACGTATAGATGTAACACTTATACAGAAAGTATTATAAAACATGCGTTTTCAGTTATACGTCTGCTGTACGTTAAGTCCAAATACTACAGGAATTACGCATGTAACCTATCTTTTTAAGTACGCCACCTACAATTCTTTCTTCAGTGTATATTCCAGGATTGAAGCCCATTTTATCGAGTATATACCTGAGCGTCAAGCAGGGTATAGCCTCCCTTGGTTCCGCGCCTGTAAATATACAGGGTGTTTCAGATAAAACGTCCAGTGCTTATAAATCCGAAACGGCTGAGAATAAAAAGATGAAACAAAAACTGAGATAGGAAAATGTCATAGGGTGCATCACATGGGGTTGCCGTGGTGACCCCCAGGGCCCTCCTTCAAGGGGGCCAACTTCAAATTTTCAAATGGGAACACGTATTGAATCATACCTCATTCAATAGTACTTGAAAAACGAAACATCTTTTGTAGGAAACAATTTTCGATTTGGGCCACCGTTTTCAAAATGGCCGCAGAAAGTGGGTCCTGTATCAGATAAAACGTCCAGTGCTTATAGGCCTAAATCAGAAACGGCTGAGAATAGAGAGATGAAACAAAAACTGAGATAGAAACGATGATAAAGCATATCAAGTGGTGGTGTTGTGGTGACCCTCAGGAAACTCCGTGAAGGGGACTGAGGTGCCAACTTCAAACTGATACAGGACTTTTTGAAAACGGTGCCCCAAATCGAAAATTGTTTCCTACAAAAGTTGTTTCGTATTTCAAGGACTATTGAATGAGGTATGGTTCAATACACGTTCCCGTTTGAAAATTTGAAGTTTGCCCCTGGACCCCCTTGAAGGAGGGCCCTGTGGGTCACCACGACAACACCATATGATGCACCCTATGGCATTTTCCTATCTCAGTTTTTGTTCATCTTTTTATTCTCAGTCATTTCGGATTTATAAGCACTGGACGTTTTATCTGATATAGGACCCACTTTTTGCGGCCATTTAAAAACGGTGGCCCAAATCGAAAATTGTTTCCTACAAAAGCTGTTTCGTTTTTCAAGTACTATTGAATGAGGTATGATTCAGTACATGTTCCTATTTGAAAATTTGAAGTTGGCCCCTGGGCTTCCCTGAAGGAGGGCCCTGGGGGTCACCACAACAACACCATGTGATGCGCCCTATGACATTTTCCTATCTCAGTTTTTGTTTCATCTTTTTATTCTCAGCCGTTTCGGATTTATAAGCACTGGACGTTTTATCTGAAACACCCTGTATATAGAGTGACATCCAATGTGGCGAAACCCAAGGTATAGAAGGCGCTCCCAGATGATAGTCAGTCGGGAAGACTTTGAATTTAGCACGAAGAAGCCATCATAAAGTTTGTGGCCACTTCGGAAGAAGAAAAGGCTAAACGTTGCCATACGTTGTGCCTTCCTTTCCCTCTCCCCCTCACTTTCTCTTCCATCCATGTCTCTAAAGCGCGCCATAGACGCACGCACTTGCATTACCAACATGTATGAAAGGTTTCTTTCATCAAGCATCTTGAAAGAATTTTTTGCCCACACACGTACCAACGTGCTGTCCAACAACTGAAAGTAGTTTGAGAAATGTGGAGGACGAGGAAACGCGTGCTTTTTCTTTCTGCAACTGCACGACCTTGGCATGCGACGGAGGAGAGACTCACGTGATTTCTTCCGCTGTCGTGATTGGCGGACCTAAATATAAAACAGCCACCTTGCATGAACGAGCCCATACACGGTAAACATGCACGCAGAACGGCAAAAACATCAAACATGTTTTCAGAAGATTTTGAAAACTTTTAACATGAATGAACGAGGCCATACACGATCAACTTGCCTGTGGTTTTATCATTTTTCATACAAGTCGGGCTGTTTCTTCAGGCATGTGTTTACGTGTATGGGCTGCTTATCAGTGTATGGAGGGGGATTTTGTGTCAAAGAAAAAAGGATCATTGACAAAGATTTGGCAGCAGTTTGGGTTCTGTTTATTGCCTGTCAGTTAGTTTTCAAGGGAGAGGAAAACCAAATAGGACAGTATGAAAAGAAACCTCACACGGAGGCGGCATCCGTTTGTAAGCAAGTGGCTGCCTTTGGACTGAGGCTACTATATCTGTGCCGTGAGGTCCATAACCTATTCAATGCAATTTTCCATCAATACCTACCTGCAACATTTACTTTTTCTCCGTCCACGAGGATTGTAATTAATAATTTTGACTAACCCTGTATACAGATCCGCATATATGTTACTCCAATACAAATAAATCATATACTATCCACAGAATATTTTTCATGTAATAAGCATTATTTGTAGTTTTCAGGCTATATCTCAGGTTTCTTTGACGCTGGGTCCTTCTGAACTGGGCTCTTTTGAATCGGGTCATTTTGCCGCGGGGTCCTTTTGACAAGGAACATTTTGACTTGGACCTTTCTGTCCTCGTCGTTTTATCCAGGTCCTTCCGATGTTACACCCGTCCATTATTATTCTTCACACGGAACAAGCATTTTGTAAAACAATATGTAATAGACACGGTACAAATGCAACGTTATATACGAAGAATCGTGACCCCAGCATAAATCTAAACATTACTCATCACTTTGGACAGTAAACTCCTAAAGATGACGCATTTTGAACCCTACTGTTTACTAACGATTTATGTTCCTGAATCTTAGGAATTACGTCCAAAACTTTATACATACTTTGAAATCACTCTGTATACAGATATAGATATAGGTGAAAATCACTTTGTTTTACCACTATTTGGCTTTATTTCAAGTCGGCGTCCGTTGCAAAAGCAAGGAGTTCTCGGCTCTAGGAGAAGAGTGACATCGTTATTTCACAGATGTCTTCCGTTCTCTAATGTGTCATGCAACTTCTTCGAAAGATCAGTACTTTACAAAGTTAGTTTGTTTGTAGGGTACACGATTCCAACTTCTTACAGTTTCCTTGGCAGGGCAAGATAGGACTTTTCAAAGAAGTTTCTTGAAGTAGTCACACAACTTTTAGGATTTCATGTAGGACTATAATTCACTTTGTTTCTGAACACAAGTATTTATTTATATATTTATGAGTTGCTGTTTCTTAAAGCATATTTATATTTATTATTATTACTAATATATTACGATTACAATTTAATGACAAGAATTAAACTATTAATAACGTTTATATCCTTCTGAAACAAGTATTGAAACTTCAAAATTGTACTTTTGGAAAACAAAAACATATTTTTTGAGGATATGTACGTATATAATTCAATAAATAGGAACGCAAATAAAATGTAGTTTCACACAAATTTTATGCTGGACCGTATTTTTTTCTTTCTTCTTCCTTTTTAAGCAAATTTCAAAATCAAAATAATTTTGCTCACGATAATTTGAAAATGCTATATTATTTCCTAGAAAAGGAATTAGGAAGCTTTTCAAATGTTCATGTCAATAGGGTAACCTAAAAGTTGTAAAGCTACGTTGTGTTAACTGAAGTGTCTCTTCTTTCTCCTGCTGGAAATAAGATAAATACGAGGGCCATTCAGGAAAAAAAAATAGTATTTTGGTGCGAAGCACAAACGAAAAATGTTGTGTAAAAATGATTCGTGGTACCCCAATCAGACATCTTACTCTACTTCCCAACATATTAGCCATATACATTAACTCATTTTTATAGTGTGAAACTTTTTTCTACGCCATTGTTCTACTTCACAGCTGCGAACGTACTCAATATGTCTTTGAGTTCTTATCAGGAGGAGTTTTCCGAATTGTCTTCACCTCCTTAAATAAGTAGAAATAATAATAATAATAAAGACAATCACCTTTCCGTCTCACATTTGCCATCTCCATAAGATTTTCAGTTATTAAAGCACTTGAATATATATATATATATATATATATATATATATATATATATATATATATATATATATATATATATATATATATATATATATATATATAAAGAGTAGCAAAATATCGAAAAATGAAATTTCAAGTGGTATACGTGAAGAGAACCTACCCTTTATATGGAATCCGAAACACACGAACTTTATAATTTTGGGTAAAAATAGTATCAACTATTGCCAATAAGTTAGAATTAGAACGTTGTTCAAGGATATTTTGAAGTGAGGATTGTCATTGAGGCAGATGACTACTCGATAAGCTTATTTGCTAAACTTTGAAGATTTGAAAGTTTTTGAAGTTTCTAACCATTCAAACTGTGTGTGTTTCAAATTATAGAGTTAAAATAGTGTGTTTTATCATTTTCAAGCAAAATTTGGAAAGGTTGATTTTTTAAATGAAAATCTAGCTTTGTACACTCGGGGGAAAGTTTTGAGTTAGCGGGATTGCATAGTAGAGACCTGCACGCGCCGAATTTTTCGGCCTGAGCCCGATCCAGCCCGAACGTACCTAGGCCCGGCCCAGCCCGGGCCCGAAATATTTTTTAGATTTTTGGCCCAAGCCCGGCCCGGCCAGATATGTTTTTTAAAATTCTTGGCCCAAGCCCGGCCCGGGCCCGATAAATTTTAAAAGTTTTTGGCCCGACCCCGGCCCGATAATTTAAAAAAAAAATTAGCTCGAGCCCCAATCTTTCTCAAAATTTAGTACTAAATTTGACCTAACCCTCAGAAACATTTTCTAAACTCTGGTTCACAACCTGACGCTTGCCTCCCGAATGGTACCATTGCCTTCTGGAATTTTGCCTGTCATCGAGAGAACAAAAACTCCATTCCCTGTAACAAAAATCTAACTTAATAGATTTTTAGCATAAAGTGAAGATGGCAATATTGGTTAGCGACAGGCAAAACATTCCCACCCCTTCTTGTTATTTTTTGAGTTCAGTGAAGGTCAAGGTCAGAGCTCAATTTACCGCATAATGCGTGCAATCCTCTATAGTGAAAGTGAAGCCGCTAAGCAACACAAACTGTAAATAGCTATAGCATTCTTTGTAACATTTTTCACTGACACACTTCTTCAACGTTTGGCTTTATTCCAATTATTGTTTAACGCAAGTCAATAATTATTAAAGAATTGCAATTAATCGGCCCCAGCCCGGCCAGACCTGAAGAGAAATCAGTGTCGGCCAGCCCAAGCCCGGTCCGGCCCAAAGAAATAACAGTGTTGGCCCGCCCAAGCCCGGCCCGGCCCAAAGAAATAGCAGAGTTGACCCGCCCAAGCCCGGCCCGCGGGCCGGGCCGGGCTTCGGACCTCGGGCCGGGCAGGTCTCTATTGCATAGCCCACGTTAAGGTTGCAACTATTGGTCGATTTTCAGGAAACAAATAATAAAATCGAACTTTTTTCGTCTTGTGAAGCTAATATTTACACATTTCATAGCATTTTTTTTTAAACATTTGAGTAAATTTTGGGAAAATTTGATTTATCTTGATTTAATCAAATAAAAGTTAATCAAAGTTATATCGAATTCTTTTTATATTTGATAGAATATTATTAGAATATTAATTATAATAAATTGTTACTTTTGGAATTCGACTGTATTCTTTTGAACTGTACTGAATTTTTGAACCTTGAAGTAACACTTCAATAGTTGTTCCCTCATTTATCAATACATTAATGAAATCTGGGCGTAAAATTCTTTCTAGCTTGACGGTATTCTGTGACCGCCTCTTTTGTAGTTGTTGTGGTTTGCCCTTTGAGTTTTTTTTTTTTTCTTTTCGGAGAATTTAACCTTCAAAAATTCTGGGCTGAATTACTTTGACGTGCATCGGAGTGTTGCAACTTCTACTGAAATCATAGTTGGGTCTTTCACTTTAAACACCAACACAGAAATAATTCAGGTACAATGAAGTTGTAATTATTTAGATAGTGTATTGATATAGAAATAATATCAATACTCAAAGTAAGTGAACGTTTTGAAGTATTGCAAGATAATGACCAAATACCTATACCAAATTAATCCAAATTATATATGCTTGCACGCACTCAAGAAAATATACATATTGACATAAAACAAAATAGTGCTCACACACACAAAAAGTGTCCACTTGCTAATTATCAACATTGATAAAATTATCTAGTTAATTTATTTGCTATTTATGTATTTATTAATGTTGTATACCAAGAGAAATTAAACTATATTTTTATAAACGTTATGATATCACTTCAAATGCAAATAGGGAAAGAAAAACAAACATTTTATGCATTGGTGTATGTTTTCACATGGAGACCACAAAGCACAAATCAATTAAACGAAAAAGTCATAAATTAAATAATGATAGTACCATATGTTCATGCAAACAGAGGCAGGCTTCAGAGCCATGTTCTGTCAATATTTTTGCATATGTTTATTTACATTGCATGTAATCATTTCGTCAGAACTACAATTCCATATGCAAAATAGCTTTAAGTAAAATGTATTGAATGTTGCAATTGACATATGCTAATATAATTTTGCGATTTCATCAGAACTTGTCATGTCATAGCTCAAACATCTTTATTTTTTTTATTATATAGTAGCTTTAATGCCCGTTCTTTGCACGGGGAGAATAGACTTATGGAAAATACTTGAGCCTCCTTCCTCTTTAGAATATGTATTTCAATGAAAGTGTAGTTATATAATGCATAAGTTATTCTATTTTGGTATACATTTTGAACTCACTACCCTCTTAGGTACGCCATTTAATCAATATGATAATATAAACACCCTTGATGTAGATACTAGCTGTGCTCCAAAACTCCTTTCAAACGGGTAAGCCGTCTTCCGCGATGAGTTTACAAAGAACAGACACCGTCTATTCCAATGTGGCGAAAAGATAATACAGAAATTTCCTCTTTCCTTCTTTAAAACCGAAATTTTCGAATATACTGGGTCACCTGTAACTTATTTGTAATGACGAAATTATATATCGAGTTCCATTTTCGTAACTTGAAGGACTCGTGACATATTCTATTTTTCACACTAGTCTTGATCCAACCATCCCTTTGGGATATACCCTTTAATCAAAATGATGATTGTAACCTAGTTCGAGGTAAATACTAACAAGGGAAGTACTTGAAGTGGTACGCGGGGATCAGCGTGTGTTGGAAAGGTCACACCGAGTACACCTCGCATGGAAATACCTCGCTTGAATGGGGCCTGTAGCGGACGTGGCAGCCATTTGAAGATCAGAACAGGGCACACACCGAATTCCCGTGGACAAAATAGGAAGCTATGATGTAATTGTTTTGAGACGTGGTGTATATATAGGTTTAAAAGGTAACTAAATACGAAACTGACATCAAATGTTTGCAAATAAAAACGACGCAAACAAATTTCGAAAAAAAAAAACTATGGATCTGAAATTGGGTACATAGATATATTCGACGTTGCTATGTATGAATCTGTTATTAAAAGTGTAAAATTCAAAATGGCGAAAAAAATGCAAAACATTGCTATGGTACTGAAAAGTGGGTAGGTAGAGGTTATCGTGGTCGAGGAGTACGAATTCAATGTTAAAAGTGCAAAATACAATGTGACGGATCCAATATGGCTGGAAAATGCAAAATAGACATATAGTGTAGCAAGAGGAGCCTGGGCTCCATCTCGGTCTCGCCTCAATTTGGAAAAGCATATGTGAGTCTCGAATTAGAGACGAGACGAGATAAAAACTAGTCTCAGTGTTGGTACCTTCCCTACTCATGAGAGTGGGCATTTGTCATACATATGTCTTACAAGTGTACACGGTATAATGCGAAATCAGAGAGACAGTTGTGGAAGCATAACGATGTTTTCAACTCCAACGCGCACTTTTCACTATCATAGTTCATATCTTTAGATAGTATCTGCAAATAATCTGAACGTACTCTACAGGCACCATTTAAGATATTTACAGATTTAAAGTGTATTCGGTGTTAGCTTTTCAATGATATGTAACACATGCCGATCCCTGCGTATCTTTTCGGGGACGGGAGAAGGAGCTGGTAGTAAAATAATTATTCACTATGATTGGAATTTGTTCATATCATAAAACTTTCATGTGCACTTCAAAACCTCCCCTACATTCCGTGCCTCAATTTTGGAATTATTGTATAGCAAAACACGCTCCCTGTTTATTGTAAAACATCAGCTGCCCCTACTTGGCCCCTTATGTACTCTATGTATTTTTCTATTACATGTGTAAGAATCACATATGTCTATTCTGCACACACACACACACACACACACACACACACACATATATATATATATATATATATATATATATATATATATATATATATATATATATATATATATATATATATATATATATATTGCATTTTTCGTCTGCCACATTGGATCCGTAATATTGCATTTTGTATTTTTGACATTGAATTCGTCCTTAGTGACCACGAAAACTTCCACCTACCCGCTTTCAGTTCTACAGCAGTGTTTTGCATTTTGTCCGCGATTTTGAATTGTTATCCTGTTCATACATAGCGACAAAGAAATATCTCTATGTACCCAATTTCAGATCCATAGCTTGATTTTTGCAATTTTGTCCGCCATTTTGATTTGTAACATTTGATGTCAGATCCGTATTCTGCTACCTTTTAAATTTATATACACCACGTCTCAATACAATTGCATCATAGCTTCCTATTTTGTCCTAGTTTTCTGGTGTTTCGGAACGTGCCTTGTTCTGATCTTCAAATGGTCGTCGCGACCACTACAGGCTATAATCAAGCGAGATATTTCATATGTGAGGTGTACTCGGTTGGCCTATGCAACGGCATATAGCACATTAAGATCCCAGCGTACCACTTGAAGTACTTCCCTTGTATGTTTAAAAACTCATTACACAATTTTTAGATATTTTCGTGTGATGTGATCAAAAACCACAGACGTCACTTTCAATATGGGAAACAAAATCTCTCTTTGCCTCCTCAAACAGAATTTTCAAAAATGCTGGGACACAAACCAACTAAATTTCATTGAGGTGTTCATAGGCCGAACTCATTGATCAATTTACTGATCCATGTGATACTCAATTCTAGGTAAATCATTTGAGTTCCCTTTACCTCTTTTGTTTTCGACATCCATACTATGCATAAGTGTTGGGATTTTTATAGAATAGGTTGGTTCGTCTGTCTGTATGTCGGCAGGTATCATACCAAAACTAGTAATAGATATCGAGATGCATTTTTTTTTCATTTTTTCAATCGATTCAACGTTGCAAGGATAGGTCCAATCTCCTCCGTTAACCTTATGTTCAAACTAGAAGTCGTTTAACCATTTACAGTTTCAAAGTTTATCGCCATAGAACAAAAATGGAAACAAATAGTGAGAAGCTTTTTTTTTCTTTCTTTTGCGAAAACGATTCAGTGTCTTACGGTAATATACGAAGAACGTCCACAACAATCTACCAATAACAGAAGTGGTTCAAATTTACTATTACTTCCGATTCCAATAGTGATTTTCGTAGAGCAAAAACAGGAAAAAAAGTACCAGTAAGTGGTTTAATGTAATCAATTCAGTGTCCCAAGAACAGAGTCCGTCTTATCCGTTGAAGCACTATCCTAACCGGAAATGGTCCAAATTAATTATTTCCGGTTTCAGCGTTTATCGCAACAATACGAAACCTGTAACATATAGTGAAAAGCGGTTTCTTGCAAATGATTCAGCGTCTCAACGCAACATATCATGACTAACCGCAACATTCTACCAAAACCAGAAGTGGCTCAAATATACTTTTTTTTTCAGCCTCCGCTTTCCCATGCTGTGGCCAACTGTTATTAATTTGATAAAGAGCAAAGTCAATCGCCTCTTGTCTCTTTATTCTCTCTCTACTTGCTCTTTTTCGTAGTTATTTCTCCTCTTTTCTTACTTTCTTGCCGCTTTGCAGGAGTAGCGACACAACCTTTTCTGATATGGTCCCTTAATATTTAAACCATGTCCTTTTGTGAAATTTTTGAATTTCGTTTATTTATTAAGTTTTTTTTAATTAAATACATAAAAAAACTACTTACTATAAGCAGAAACATGTATACAGACATATTTTTTTAAAGTTTACATTTGTTTTACATACATGGTTTCTTTTTCCTGTTGAATTAATTTATCTTCATTCTCCTTGATCTTCATGTGTCTGTATATATAACCACAAACAACACACATTTAACATAAACATGCAGGGAATATATTTCAGTTCCGGATTTTCCTTGAGAACTTATCTGTTTGTTGTTCTCCAACGTTAACGATTTTTCAAACTTTACTATTCTTTAGTTCTGTCTTTGCTCTCTGTTAAATCTGTTTCTTCTTTTTTATCCTATAAACTTTGTATAATATGTTTTACTAGCTTTTGAAAATCAGTGAATTTAATTGTCCGTAATTGCGTCCTGCATAGTATAGCTTTTAAGCCTTTCTCTTATATTTTTTTATAAGGGGCCGTGGTGGCTCAGTGGTAGAGCGTTCACCTCTGGTGCTTGGGGTCCCGGGTTCAAACCCTGCTCCCGCCAAGTGAACTTTGTGGTGGACAAACACCGTGTGCGTTAGTTTTCTCGGGGTTCTCCCGTTTCCTCCCACTTTCTTCATTCCACCGTTTCATTCATTTCTCATAATCACCGTCTCCTTTAGCCTAACCGGCATAGCCGTGGGACGTAAAACTCAAAGATTTCATTTCATTTTTTTTATTTTTTTATATGTTGTTGCTTTCTATTTCAATTCCATATGACATGTTGTGTACTCTGCATTTCGGTGACTCAGACTTATCATCTTCTCTTATTCGCATTCTTTTGAGGTGTTGCTTAAAAGATCCATGTCCAGAAAAGTTTCCCATAATTTCCTTGTTTAATTCTCTAACTTGTTTTCCTATTTATGCTGTGGGTATTGCTTTTCATTGACCTGTTCTCTTTTCTGTATGTTTGTGCATTCTTCCTGCTATTTGGTTTTGATAATGTCTTCTACTTCTTCGTCTCTGTTTGGTATTTTATCTAGTATTTCTATATTTTTATATTCTCCTTTGTATTTTTTTTTTCAGAATTTTATAATGTTTCTTAATATTTGAAAGTGATTTTTTTTCTAACGCAAGAAATTGAAGTGCTTCAGCTGGAACAGTTCTCATCAGTTTGTGGTTTTTAGTAGTACTCCTCTTTGAACTTTGTTCACTTTCCTTTTCACATTTACATATGCGAACATTCTATGTTCCTATATTCCTATATAATATTTCATAGTTGCCATAGCTACTGTTTATTATACAGTTTCAGAGCTTTATCTGATCACGTTTTCCTAGAGCCAATAATTTCGGTACTTTTTTTAAACTTTAGTCACCTGTTTCCTCTATGCGTTTGTTAAAGTTAAGTCTCTCATCCAAACATACACCTAAGCATTTGAATTCTTAAACTCTTTTTATACTCACTTGACTACTTTAAAAAATAAAATAAAATAAAATAAAATAAAATAAAATAAAAACCATTTAGTATTTTTGACCAAAGATTGTTAAGTTTTATAACATTTCCTGACATAACTATTTATTTTCTTTGCTCCAATCTTCAAGTTGTTTTAAAATAATATTATCCTTTCTTTCAGTTTCTCTTCCAGCGATACTATTGCTACGATTGCAGTACTATCTGCGTATCCAATTGTCTCTATTGTTTCCTGTATTTTTTTCCCCAGACAGGGTTGTATTACGATATTCCACATTGTAGGACAAATTATTGATCCTTGTGGGCATCCTTTATTACTCATCGCTGTTACTGTTTTTTCTTCTTTTTTTATCTGTGCCTGTAATTTGATCCTTCTATCTGTGCAATATTGTTTTATTGTTTCATACATGCACCGTGTAGTATTGTTTCGTAATCGTTTTGCCTATGTTTAATTCCTTCAGTCTGCTAAACATAGATGACCACTATAAATTGCCAAAGGCACCACTGATGTCTGCATATATTAATAGTTGATATTTCTTGTGTTTTACTGATGCAGCGTCCCAAGAGTATATATACCGGAAGAGTATATATACCGGAAGCGGTTTACTTCGGGCTTCAATACTGATTTTCATAGAGCTGAATCTGTAAGAGATATCGAGAAGACTTTCTTTCAATCGATTTAGCGGTTCTCTGATAAGATTTATCTCCTCCATTAACAATCTATTTAAACCAGAATTGGTTCAAATTTACAACTTCTGGTTTCAACCTTTATCACTATATATGATAAAAAGAAGAGACAATTTTTAAAAAAAATGATGATAAAAAGGAGAGACGGAAGTCTTCTAAATGTGGGTGTGGAGAGTAATGAAAAAATAGCCGGGTCCAAGGAAAAACAAATGCGTACAGTTTAGGAATAGTAGGAAAGAAATTAAAAATTTTACCACGTCCCATATCTTATATGTTGCAAATTACAGGTGATTGCATTATTTTGATATCGTCTGTACCTCATGTGTGGTTGCATAACCTGTAGAAAGCAATTTTAGCTTTAGGTTGAAAGATAAAATATAGATACTAAAAGTTTGAAAACAACAGTAGAAAGATAAAGCTGAGTTGTTTACCACTACCTTTATAAAAGTCTTGGCGCAGATGCAGCATAATTCTTCGGATATTTAGATGGATTCTATAGTAGCTCCTGACAAATTCTTTGAGCCACTCTTACCAAGTCCACTGCTTTTCAGGTGAACACATTTTACGCAATAAATTGCTCTGCCTTAAGGTAACAAAAACTGAGCAAAGCTTGTGTTAACGTCATTCAATGACCACTGACGTGAGTTCCATCGACGGACTGTTTATTTGCTTTAAATAACTGATTACGACGCGTTTCTCTGTGAAATTTACACGAGGACCGTAAATAGAATATGCATCTTTGCACAGGAATGCAAATTTCAACATTGTGAATTAAATTTAAAGTTCTTTCAGTTAACTGATGAAAACGATATACATATACATACATACATACATATATATATATATATATATATATATATATATATATATATATATATATATATATATATATATATATATATATATACTGCTAAATAGTAAGTTTTGAATTAAACAACTGCCGACTTTTTTCAGCATATAGACCTCAGTATGATCAACTACCGAAGCAAAGAGCGTACAATGAGAAAAAAAATCCATTATCCGGATAGCGATATATTGTACAAATATACGGAATCGATAAGTTTACTACGGACTTTTTTTTGCGGATCATACGTTATCCATATGCTACATACGTACTACCCTTTTCACGCTTAGATGTTACATCATGTCTCTGCAGGATGTCTGGCATCTAACAATCTCCCGTATATTACATACTTACGTTACTTACGTAAGCTATATGTTATATACGTCCATTTGTATGTGAGATCTTGACCGCCTACATACAATTCTTTCTTTCATACGGAAAATATGTATACATGGAACACTTATACGGAAAATATTATAAGTTTTTTTTCTTTCATGCGGAAAGTACGTATAGATGGAACACTTATACGGAAAGTATTATAAGTTACTTCTTTCATGCGGAAAGTACGTATAGATGGAACACTTATACGGAAAGTATTATAAGTTCTTTCTTTCATGCGGAAAGTACGTATAGATGGAACACTTATACGGAAAGTATTATAAAACATACGTTTTCAGTGATTCGTTTGCTGTAGAGTATTACATATAACTGTTCGTTAAGTCCAAAAACTACAGGTTTTTACGTTCGCCACATACTTTCTTTTCTGTGTAAAATGGCCAAAAAGTAACACAGCATGTTTATCCTCCTTGATATTGATCTGATTCATAAGGTTGAAATTCACTTGTGTATAAAAATGTAGTCTTGTTCCAAAAAAAAAAAAAATCCTGACAACTCACCTGGTATCTCAGAAAAATTATGAAGTTTTATCTAGAGCTGGAATTAAATCAAAGAAACTTGTATTTTCTTTGGCTAATAGAGATCTCCATTTAGAGCCTTAGTTTAGAATTTCCGTCGTACAATTGCCAGAATATGACATTCTAAGCAAAAACGAGTGAACAGGATTTTTAAAATCAAGAATGCGCATATCACGTTTTTCCAGCATTGCACACAAATAAGCTTTATAGCTTCTTCATCGATTTCTTCTATATTTTTTTTATCTGGTCATTCTTAATTTTTCTTTTAATATGCACTTGAATTTCTTCTAATAAGTGTGATTGAATGAGTTGGCTAAAAAGTCACAAGGATGACTAGACGTATTGTCTCTTTGCATAGCATTTTCCGTTGGGGACGCTCGGTCGAAAAAGTGTAAAATTATTTTTCAAGCCAGCCATCCTGAGTGAAGTTTCCTGTGTTTTTTCCTTATTTACACCAGGCAAATGCCGGGATGGTATCTAATATATAGATCCCAGGTCACTTCCTTTCTTCCCAATCATTTCTTCCTTCCCTTTCTTCCGATAATGTGAGCGCCGAGGGCCGTCATAAATCATGTGACGGGTTAACAATGGCCGTAGATGCCGAAAACACAGAAATCTAATTCTTAATCCTATTTCCAACGCATTATTATTATTATTCCCTTATTGTTGATAAGGAAAACAATAATATCGGTTTTGCAACAATCTGATTTTATGTTATAGGATATATGTCTTTTGTCTATTTCTTTTAATTCGATTAGTTCTCCTTTCCATCTTCATTTACTTAGTTCAATAATGCCCCATTTAATCTTCTCTGGTGTTCTTCCGCATTATGGAATGTTAGCTTTTATTGTAGAGAATCAGTATTATATTTAACACAAATAAGTTTTAAATTACACCTACTCCTTAACTCTAGGGATTTTTGGCATCCTATGCTTGCATGAGGTGCTAAATGTTGCCTTGTGCTCACTTTGGCTCCCGTAATGCAGGGATCGTGGTTGCGTCTGTGTTGTCGTACATATTCAAAGTAAATTGCAGTATTTGGCCAAAACTTTTGCGTGTTGGCTAGATTTCTTCGTAGCTATCCCTCCACATTTGTCCTCTGTCATTTGTTAAACCTTTAAGATTTACCTAAGAGGGAAGTTTCCGGTCGTTACTACCAGGATATAGAGCGGGATTTATGCAACTGGTCTAGGTATTTTCCTACATCTATAAGTGACCACACATGTATAAGTAACTCCTTATCCGTATATCTATATATTTATTTAGCATTTTATTTACTATATTTTATCTATATCACATACGGAAATCAGTAATATTTGTTCTTTCGTTTCTATATCTTGTAAAAATAATAATAACAAAATATCAAGGAGAAACAAGTTTAATACATATTTTTTTTATGTTTGGGTGAACCAATTGTCCTTGACAGTTAGATTGTTATTAAAATTCAAAATCTTATATAGTCCAATATCTTTATTCGAGTAACTGAAAAATATGAAAGAGTTCGTTTTAAAATCTGCCTCAAAAAATTGAACTTGAACTGTTAGTCAACGTGATTGCTTTGTTATAACCATCTCCATATCTATGCTTTTAACTTTCCTTGAATTATTTTGCGCTATTTCTAGCTCCATGTCCTAACGTTTCGTAAATATAAGCCAAACTATTCAATTTAAAATGCATAGTTAATATACGAAATATATCACATATATTGGGTAACAAAAATCTTCAAGTTAGATAAAAAAAATATTCCTTCGTATAAATGGTCGTTAACACGAGTGCGTGGAAACCACTTTGTTCTGAAAAATACAGAAAGCAAACAAACTGATAACAACATTCTGTTCATAGTGTACGTTTATGTAGAAGTGAAATATTAATGCAATTTCTACTGTCCTTAACCTTACCCTACTTAAGAAGTGAAATATTTGTAGAATTAGAAGTTGCCCAGAAACAAAAACAAATGTTTTGGCACTGCATTTGCTTTCCTCAAAGACAATAATACAAGTTTCTGTTTGTTTGTAGCACTCCAGTTTAACCTAATAATAAATCTAGTTCAAAGCCCCTGATTATGTAGCTTAAACTAGATATATGTACTTTGAGTTCAGAGGATATGCTCAAACACTTAAGCAACTTCAGCAAGTTTCACTTAACATGACCATTTGTGTGAGTGTAATGGATGCGAAGCAATCATGGGTCATTAATGAGTAAGAAAGATATTTTTAGGTGCTAAAAGTTGGAAAATATACTAAAATAAAAACAGGTTCCTCAGTTTAATTGTTTTTCTTTTTTTTCTTTTTTGTAATAACGTGATATTTTCTAAATTGTCCACATATCTACACCAATTGTCACTGTAAAGAATCCTGTATGATGCAGTGAGTGCACTAGGGAATCAATTCCACATTTTTGGTCATTTTCGACGTATTTCATCTTTAAAATCTCTATTTCAGCTACTTTCAGAACTTAGAGAGTCATTTTCCCGATATTGTAAATTAGTCTTATAATATATATAGGGCCGAATCCAGCATTTCTTGAAGGGGGTGCTAAAATAACTACCACTACATTCAATTTACATATTTAAGTATTTAAATGCCTTTAGGCATTGTGGTATGTATGAGGAATATTACTTTGTTCAGTGTATACCTTTCCTTCAACTTTCAGAAAATCGACATAAGCAATTGCTTTTGCAAAACTGAGCTTTCTTTCCAGCTTCAAACGGACATATTTTACTGCTAGGATCTCATTTTAGATGGCGTATATTTACAGTGAAGGGAGGTGCATGTTCTCCGGTGCACCGCCCTATATATATATATATATATATATATATATATATATATATATATATATATATATATATATATATATATATATATATATATATATATATATATATATAGTAAAAATTACATCACAACAAACGCACATATCAACACAACACATATTATTAATTTTAAACAGCATATCAAACAAAAAAAACTAACTGAAAAAAGAAACAAATAAAAACCCAACCATCAAAAAACCCAGCATCAATCATCTAATTAATCGTAACCTATTCTAAGCCCTAAAAACTGCTATAAAGCTAAGAGGTCATCCTAACCACTACTAATAACTAAAGGCTACTATAAAACTAAAAAAAAATCACCCTTAATCCCATACCTCATAAAAACTGCTATAACCAAAGTTTCCTAAACCAAAATCCCTAAAATCCCTAAAAACTACTATAAAGCTAAAAAAAATACCCATACAAAACATTATAACCTATAAACCATACTCATTATAAAAATACTTTATTATTAAAATTTTCATAAACAAAAAAAATAATTTTAAAATAAAATTAATAACAAAAATAAATCTAAATCCATTATTAATTCTACCCACAAACATTACATAGTGGAGGCACCGGATTAGGAATCAATCATCAATCATCTAATTAATCGTAACCTATTCTAAGCCCTAAAAACTGCTATAAAGCTAAGAGGTCATCCTAACCACTACTAATAACTAAAGGCTACTATAAAACTAAAAAAAAAAAAAAATCACCCTTAATCCCATACCTCATAAAAACTGCTATAACCAAAGTTTCCTAAACCAAAATCCTTAAAATCCCTAAAAACTACTATAAAGCTAAAAAAAATACCCATACAAAACATTATATCCTATAAACCATACTCATTATAAAAATACTTTATTATTAAAATTTTCATAAACAAAAAAAATAATTTTAAAATAAAATTAATAACAAAAATAAATCTAAATCCATTATTAATTCTACCCACAAACATTACATAGTGGAGGCACCGGATTAGGAAAATATATATAATAGAGACACAGATTAAAAAGACATAGATTACGGAGATGTAGACTATGTAGATATAAATCATAAAGACATAGATTATGGAGACATAGATTATGATGATATAGATTACGAAGATAGAGATTATGTAGATATACATTATGTAGATATGGATTAAGGATATATAGATTATGAAGACATAAGTTATGAAGATATAGATTATGGAGATACTGATTATAGAGATATTCATTAAGAAAATATATATTATGGAGATATCGATTGTAGAGATATTGAATTGAAGATGCAGCTTATGAAGATACAGATTATGAAAATATTGATTATGGAGATACAGGTTATGTAGACACATATCATGAAGATACAGATTATGGAGGTAGAGATTATGAAGATAGAGGTTATATAAATATTGATTATGCATATATAAATTAAGAATATAGAGATTACATAGATATAGATTATGAAGATATAAATTACGAACATATAGATTACGGATTTATTTATTTATTTATTGAATGAATTCCTAGATACAGCATAACTGTGCCATTTTACACAGGGAAATGTCAACAAGCGGGAAAAAAGAAAAAAAGAAAAAAAAGGATAAAAAAGTAAATAACAACAACAGGAACATCAATAGTATTAACAAAAAGTAAACAAGTAATATTATTTAGCCAGCACGCGTTTTATTGCTCCCTCAACACCGGATAGCTCGAAAAATGTATGGATATATAGTTTATGGAGATAAATATATTAAAAGAAACAAATTGTGAAGATATATATATATATATATACTGGAGATATAGATCATTTAGATATAGATTACGAATATGTAGATTATGGAGATATACATTTTGAAGATATAGATTATGGAGATATGGTTTATGGAGTTATAGATTATTAAGATGCAGATTATGATTATATATATTATATAGATATACATTTTGGAGATAAAGGTTATGGATATATAGAGTAAGGAGATGTAGAAAATGGTGAAATAAATTATGAAGATATAATTTATGTAGATGAAGATTATGTAGATATAGATTATGAGGACATAGATTATGTAGGCATGAACTATGGAAATATAGATTATTTACATATAGATTACCTAAATATAGATTCTGGAGGTATAGATTATGCAAATATGGATTATTGAGATATAGATTTTGGAGATATAGATTATGGATATATATATATATATATATATATATATATATATATATATATATATATATATATAGTATGGTGTCGCAGATAATGGTGAAATAGATTACGGGGATATAGATTATGGAGATAAGGATTATGTAGATATAGATTATGGAAACGTAGATTATTTAGATATAAATTATAGAGATATAAATTATTTAGATACAGATTACGTAGATGTAGATTATGAAGCTATCGATTTATTTATTGAATGAATTCCTAGATACAGCATAACTGTGCCATTTTACACAGGGAAATGTCAACAAGCGGGAAGAAAGAAAAAAAAAGAAAAAAGGATAAAAAGTAAATAACAACAACATGAACATCAATAGTATTAACAAAAAGTAAACAAGTAATATTATTTAGCCAGCACGCGTTTTATTGCTCCCTCAACACCGGATAGCTCGAAAAATGTATGGATATATATATTCTGGAGATATAGATTATGGATATAAAGAGTATGGAGATCTACATAATGGAGAAATAGATTACGATGATATAAATTATGGAGATAAAGATTATGTAGATATATATTATTTAGATATAGATTAAATAGATATAGATTACGAAGGTATAGATTATGAAGATATTGGTTGTGGAGATATAGCTTACGAATATGTAGCTTATGTAGATATAGATTATAGAGATATAGATTATAGGGAAATAGATTATGGATATATATATATATATATATATATATATATATATATATATATATATATATATATATATATATATATATACGGAGATGTAGATAACGGCGAAATAAACTACGAAGATATAATTTATAGGGATAAAGAATATGTAGATATAGATTATGAAGACATAGATTACGTAGATATAAATTATGGAGATATAGATTACGAAGGTACAAATAATGAAGATATAGACGATGGAGATCCAGATTTTAGATACAAATTATAGATATATAGAGTATGGAGATGTAGATTATGGAAAAATAGATTACGAAGATGTACATTATGGAAATTAAGATTATGTAGATATAGATTATGGATACATAGATTATTTAGATATAAATTATGGATATAAAGATTATTTAGATACAGATTACGTACATATAAAGTATGAAAAATATATTAAGAAGATATAGATTATGGAGATGTTGATTACAAAGATATAGATTACGAATATATAGATTAGAGAGATTTTGGTTGTGAAGATACAGATTACGAAGATCGAGATTGTGTAGATATATATTATGTAGATATACATTAAAGGGGTATACATTATGGAGATATAGATAATGAATATATAAATTATGAAGTCATAGATTATGAAGATGTAGTTTATGACATATATACTACGTAGATATATATTACGAAAGGATAAATTACAGATTAGTTTAGAGATATAGATTATAAATTATAGATTAGAGAGTATAAGTTATAGATTAGAGATATAGATTATAGACATTTAGAATATAAAGACGTATATAATAGATTACGAAGACATAGCTTATGGAGATAAAGATCACATAGATATAGATTATGCAGATATAGATTATGAAGAAAAAGACCATGGTGGTACTGATTATGAAGATATAGGTTACGATGTTTTAGATCATGGAGATATCGATTATGGACATATAGATTATGTAGATATAGATTATGAAGATATAGATTACGGAGGTATAGATTAAGAAGATATAGATTATGAAGACATAGATAATGAAGATATAGATTAAGAAGATATAGATTACGCACATATAGATTATGAAGATATATATTATGTACATAAGGAATATGGAGATATAGATGATGAAGATATAGATTATGAGAATATACATTATGGAAATATAGATAATGAAGATAGATATTATGAATATATAGATTATGTAGGTATGAATTATGGAAATATACATTATTTACATATATATTACCTAGATATAGAATATGGAGGTATAGATTATGAAAATATGGATTGTGGAGATATAGATTATGCAGATATATATATTATAGAGATACAGGTTATGAAGATATTGATTACGGAAATATAGATTATGTGGATATAGACTATGAAGATATCGGTTATTTATTTAGTAATTAGGAAAAATTGATTATCGAGATACAGAGCATGAAGATATAGCTTATGGAAATATATATTACGAAGAAATAGATTATGAAAATGAAATGAAATGAAATATTTGCGTTTTTCGTCCTACGTTTATGCCGGTTAGGATAAAGCAGACGGTGATGATGAGTAATGAATGAAATGGTGTAATGAATGAAGCGGGTGGAAACGGGAGAATCCCGAGGAATCCCACGTACACGGTGTTTGTCCACCGCAAAGTTCACTTGGCGGGGGCTGGGATCAAACTCGAGACCCCAAACATCAGAAGTGAACTCTCTACCACTGAGCCACCGGGATCCCGAAATAGATTATGGAGGCATTGATTATGAACATATAAAATGTGATAATACAAAATTATAGAGATATTGATTACGAAGAGTAATATTACTATGATATAGATTATGTAGATACAGATTATGAAGATATATATTATGGAGATGTAGATTATGAAGGTCTAAATTATGAAGATAAGGATTATGGAGTTATAAATTAAGGAGATATAGATTTTGTAGATATTGATTATGAAGATACAGATTAAGTGGATATATATTATGAAGCTATAGATTATAAATATATAAAATATGGAGATATAGGTTACGGGGATATCGATTATGAAGGTGTAGATTATGTAGATATAGATTACGAAGATATAAATTATGAAGGTACAGATTATGAAGATATATATTATGGAGATGTAGATTATGAGGATATACAATATGGAAATATAGATTATGAAGATATAGATTATGGATGTATAGATTATGAATAGGTAGGTTATGGAGGTATGGATTTTGAAGATATAAATTATGAATAAATATATTATGGAGATATAGTTTATGGAGTTACAGATTATGAAGATAGAGATATGGAGATATAGGATTTGAAGATAGAGAATTTGGAGGTGCAGATTATGAAGACAAATTATTCAGATATAGGTTATGAAGATAGATTTTGGAGTTATAGATTATGAAGATATAGCATATGATGCTATAGATCTATCTATCTAATATCTAATATCTAATATCTATCTCGATATATATATATATATCCATAATCAATATCTCATATATATATATATATATATATATATATATATATATGAGATAGATATTAGATTATGAATATACATGTTATGCAGTTACTGATTATGAAGATACGGATTACGGAGATATATATGTATTATGAAGATAATGATTATTAATATATAGATTATGGACATTTAGATTATTGTTATATAAATTGTAGATATTGATTAGGATGACATAGACCATAGAGATATTGATTATCAAGACGTTAATTATGATTTTATGGATTATGGAGTTTTAAATTATGGAAATATTGATGATTCGTAATCTATATCTTCTTAATATATATCTTAATAATCTATATTTCCATACTCTATATCTTCATAATCCGTATCTCCAAAATCTCATAATCTAGATCTTCATAATAACTTCGTAATGTATTTCTTACTTTTTCGAAATCTCCGTACTCTGTATCTACTTAATCCACGTCTCCATAATCTATATCTTCATAACATATATCTGTTAATGTATATCTTAATAATCTATACCTGTTAATCTATATCTGTTAATCTACATCTATTTCTTCGTAATCTATATCTCGATAATCAATATCTTATCTTCATAATCTGCATCTTCTTAATCTCTATTTCCATAATCAATATTTCAATAATCAATATCTAAATAACCTGTATCTCCAAAATTTGTATCTTCGTAATCTGTATCATCATAATCTATATATTCATAACCTAAACCTCCATAATCTGTACATTCATAGTATATATCACCATAATATATTTATTCATAATTTATAAATCCAGAAATGCTGTATTCATAATTTATATATCCATAGGATTTTTCTTTGTAATCTATACCTCCGTAATCAGTATCTTCATAATCTGTATCTTCATATCTATTTGCTCTTCTAAGTATATACCTCCATAATTTATATCTTGATGATCTATACCTGCATAATATATAACTTCATAATCTATATCTGCATAATATATTGTTTCATTATCTACAACTTATCTTAGAATATATAGATTATTATGGGGTAGATTATGAAGATATATATTGTGATGAAATTGATTGTGGAGGTTTATATTATTCTGGGAAAGATTATGAAGATAAAGATAATGAAGTTATAGATTATGAAGATATAGATTATGGAGATATAGACTAAAGAGATATATATTATTTAAATACAGATTACGAAGATATAGACTATAGAAATGTAGATTTTCGATATATATATATATATATATATATATATATATATATATATATTATGGAGATATATATGAATAAATATATTATGGAGATATAGATTATGAAGATATAAATTATGGAGATATTCATTATAAAGATATAGTGTGGAGATAAAAATTACGAATATATAGATTATGAAGATGTAGATGGTAAAATTATTATGAGGATATAGATTACGGAAATATAGATTTTGACAATATATGTTATCGAGTTATTGATTATGACGATATAGTTTACGGAGGTAATGATTATGAATATATAGACTATGAACATACTGATAATGATGATATAGATTATGATGATATACATTATATGGATATTAATTACGAAGGTATAGATAATGAAGATATATTATAGAGATATTGATTATGAAGATACAGACTATGTAGATAAAGATTAAGAAGATGAGCATTATGAAAATGTAGATTATGTAGATATAGATTATGAAGATACACAATATGGAGATATTGGTTTTGAAGATACAGATTATGGAGATATTGATTATTAAGATATGGATTATGAAAATATTGATTATGAATATATATATATATATATATATATATATATATATATATATATATATATATATATATATATATATATATATATATATATATATATATATATATATATATATATATATATATTATTTATATAGATAATAGATATAGATAATAGATTAATATAGATAATTATTTATATATATAGATGTTTATTATGATGATTCATAATCTATATTCTTATAATCTGTATCTTCATAATCTTATTCTCCTTAATCTATGTCTCCATAATCTATAACTTTTAATCTATATTTTCGTAATCTTTATCTTCATAATATATGCCCACATAATTTTAGCTCCATAATCTACACCTTTTTAATCTATATCTCTATAATCTCTATCTCCATAATCTATATATTCATAATCAGTATCTTCACAATCTACATCATCATAATCTAGATCTGCATAATCAATACATCCATAATGTATTTCTTCAGTTTCTGTATTCGCATAGTTTGTACCTTCATAATCTACATGCCAATAATCTATTTCTTCATAATCTATATCATCTTAGTTTATTTTCTTATAATCTATACCTTCATAATCTATACCACTATAATCCATATCTTCATAATCTATTTCATCATAATCTATACCTCCATAACATGTATCTTCTTAATAAATATCTCGATAACATTTATCTTCATAACCATTACCTCCATAATCAATATTTACATAATCTGTATCCCCGTAATCAATTTATTCATAATGTATATCTTCAAAATCTATAACTGCAATATATATATATATTCATTATCTATACCTGCATAATCTATATCTTCATAATCGATATCACCATAATATATTTTCCCAATCTACATCTAATCTGATGAAGAAATAGATTATGGATTTAAATTATGAAGATGTAGATTATGAAGATATAGATTATTTACATAGAGAATATGAAGGCAAATATTATGGAGATATAAATTATGTAGAAATATAATATGGATATATAAATTATGAAGATATCTCCATATCTACATCTAATCTTACGAAGATAAATATTATGAAGATATAAATTATGGAGATGTAGATTATGAAGATATAGATTATGAAGATATAGATTATTAAGATGTAGATTATGAAGATACATATTTTGGAGATATTGATTATGATGATATACATTATCAAGATAATGATCATAAAGATATAGGTTATGAAGGTTTAGATTATGGAGATATTGATTATGCTGATATAGATTATGAAGATATAGATTATAAATATATAGGTTATGTAAATAATGATTATGAAGATATAAATTATTAAGATATATATATTATGGAGGTAATGATTATGATGATATAGATTATGCGGATATTTATTATGAAGATATAGAGTGTGGAAATATAGATGATGGAGATATAGATTATGAAGATACAGATTATGAAGATATGAGTTAAGGGGATATAGATTATGGAGATATTGATTATAAAGATATTGATTATGAAGATATAGATTATAAAGATATATATTACAAAGATATAGATTATGGAGATAAAGATTTATTTGTTAAAAGAAGATTAGTGTAATTGTGAATTATGATTGGTATTGAACCGTGTTACAGAAAGATACATTAAAATTAAAGGTTATTAAATGTATTCAATTGTATATTTTTAAAAAAAATTGTGCAGAAAATGTTTTGTGTTCTATTGACGTTTATCATATTTGACTTATGTATTTGTAGCACTGTTTGTTCATGATTGTTCTTTCGCTTCATTTTCGACAAAAACTGAATAAGCGGAAATTCATGACGGACTCCTGTTGGACGGTTGGAGACGGTGTGTATTAGATTCTCAGTTTTTCTCTCTCTCCAGTCATTTGCAGTACTGCTTAAAACGAGGATTATAAATTAGATTTCTAAGCTTGCAGTATCTATGTTAATATATGAAAGGTGATGTCTCTAGGGTCGGGCAATTGGGAAGAAATAAGATCATGGAGAAGGAAGGAAACGACTTCGGACCATTATGTGAGGTACCATACCGGCATTTATCTGGAGTGAAAAGTAAACCCAGGAAAACCTCACTAAATATAGTTAGCCTGAAAAGGATATATTTTTCGAACGAATATCGAAAGCAGAAATCGAACCCGGAACAGCTTGCCCAAAGTCGAGAACGTTAGAGACTGCTATGCGGGCTACTTTAGCAGCACTGATATCTGTGTCGCTGGTGGGGGGTGTAGGGCTTTGGATCCGCTTATGATTGGAATGAATTACGTTTTTGAAACTACCTTTGATGGTTTCATTTCTCTCTAGCAGTAGTTGAATGTGTGTTTGTCTTTATGAATTAGGGTTTTCAGTATACCTTAGGATGAAATCTTCATATAGACCGAGTATTCCAGGCTCCTACCATAAGACCCTTAGGAACGACGTGTCTGACGGCTGTTCTCTTTTAATTTGAAGTTTATGCTTAATACCTAATCAAAAAAAATGGTAGGTAGACATTTTGAAAACCGCCGGTTTGGTTGCAGTGTTGCCATCTCTTACCTCGCATTTTTCCTCCGTGTCGGATATTACAGAATGAAATTTCCTTGCTATGTTCATGAATCTGCAATTCGCGCTTCAAAACCAATAAGATTACCATGTGTAAACATTCTGAGAAAGCAGTTAGTTTGTTTGTAGTGTTGCCATTTCTCATATCATGTTTTTTACTCATCATATGCTGCCGGGAAAAATTTCCTTGTTTTGTACCTTACTGTGCTCCTCTGATCTAAAGGTTATGCCTCAAAACTAATAAAAAAAAACTTGAGTAAACATTTGTAGAACAGATGGTTTGTTTCCAGGGTTGCCATCTCTCATTTAGCATTTTCTCCTTGTCGGATGCTGCACGAAAATTTTTTCATCATTTTGTGCATTGCTGCCTCTAATTAGTGTAATTTCTTTGTGAAACTATTATTCATTTGAGAAACGCCTTTCTAGCATGTCCTTAGTAGGTTGAGCGATTGAAAAGTGTATCCAGTACTAGGATAAATTTATTATAAAGATGAAAGTAGTTATGTATGCTCATTTAAATCTTTTGTTTATTATGTGTCCACAATACAATTTGTATTCTACAGTAGAAAAATTTGGCACTTTGTCACATTTCGCACGTTATTGAAAACTGGAAAATATATTTAACAATTCTGACATTTACATGTAATTTAGATTAATTGAGAAATCAAGCTAATAATAATAATACTGACCCGTGTAATAGTAATCTCTACGCTATATTAAATTTATAACACAAATGAAATTGTAGAGAGTTAAAATTTATTTATTTATTTTCTTTTATGTGTGGGACGATAAAATTCAGAAAACAAAGTAATAGTGGTAAAAGTGTTTGACAATTGTAGTGACACTTACAGAATCTACCCAAAGAAATAATAAATGTAACAGCTAATAATCTGTCCCAGATATAGAATTGCAACAAAATCACGAATAAAGAATAATATTTCAGTTCGTGATACTTGTGAGTAACACTTACATCAGCTTAGAAAACCTACATGTGTTACTGCATATTATAAAACCTACACAGTGGTAGGAAAGTTACTATTAATATTCCATTTGAGCCGATAGATGCAAATATGGAAGGCTACTTATTTTTGCAGGAAGAGTTACATTTATAATAGGATACAGAGGATATTGACGATTTCTGGCATCGACACATTCTTGTATTGCACTTTTTTAGAACCATACGTTATTGTCAAATCGTCAGGTATGATATTTAGGTTTGAATCGGGTAAGAGTTTCATTTACAGAATTAGATCCGCAATATTCGGGACTCAATCGTACAAATGACCATACAGCGGATACACACATATACTCTTGGTAAAATAAACGCTTGCTGTGGTCACGCAATGTAGATGAAGCAGGCGTAGTGTCAACAGATTAACAGTCTTACTGGTTTGATATGTGTGGACACGTAATTCATCACAGGATTTACACACTGTGCCTGGTTTCATTACTTGGACCAAGTACTCCGACACGAGCTTATAATTTTCGTCTGTTGGTGGTATGCGCGAAACAGCATATCTCAAAAATAGCTCAGGATGAACCCTCAGAGTTGAAGCTTTTGTTCCTACCTTACCAGTCACATCACAACCTGTTAGTATGTGTATCGCGAGGATGGCATCACATAATTCGCCATATGAAGTCGCCAGGGTATGGATGGGAATAATATCCGTTTCTGACTTACAGAACCACATGTCGGACAAGCCATATTCTCGGAACATTCAATGGAAATGAAGCAGTAGAACAAGGACATCCGTATCGTTTTACATTACTATAATGCGTTATATATCAGTTCTCAAAATGTGTACTATATGCGTGGCTATTCGTAAACCTGTCTCTTCGATGGGGTTTGTCAAGCCTACGATTGAAGTCTTTAGTATAGTAATACTTGAAAGTACTAACAGAAAAATTGGGTCATCCTTGCCAATTAAGTCACTGAGTACTACACTATAAGGTGGATGTAACGTGTGAATGTCAAGGTATTCCATTAGTGCTTTTTGTTGCATTGCCTTATTATTTGATGAGATAATGCCCAAAATCTTCACATCTGCACTGGCAGTTTAGGACCTGGGGTGAGAACAGTAAGTGGTGGCCGGGCTATCAACGCTCTTCTTTCCCTTTCTGCATTTTTTTATGGATTAATATTATTTTTCTTTTAAGGAGAAATTGCAATTAAATAAATACTCTTCTGATATCATTAAAAATTCTACATACATTTTAGATACTAGCGTCGAGAAAATTTTATACGAAAAAAAATATCAAAAGATCACTTCAATGTGATATCTAGCTACTGCAAGTTTCCATAATTTAAAAGTCAGTTTGATTCGATCTTAACTCTTCTATTTTGATAATGACAGAATGACTTACTGTAGTGGTAACTCGCTTGTAATATAATTTCCAGTTAACCCCATTACTACTTTTCTTTCTGTATTTGTCAACACGTTATTGAAGACAAATTCAGCGTATACGCTTTCAACGAAGTTGCTTTTTCTTCCTTATTAAATTGACTACTAAATCACACCTTCAAGCCAAGAGAGGCTTTGCTACTATGTATACATATACACACCAAAGAATGATCCTTACGAGAATTTGGTTAAGAGTTGTTTCTTCCAGGCGAAAAGTCTATTCTACGAAAATGACATATGATAGCTTATATTTTAGAAGAATGTTTCAAAATACAGGCTCTATGGTATTCAGTTTATACGGATGATAATTCACGAGAATTAGTGGTTGAATTGAGGTGTCGAGTGTAAAATGTATTGAAGTGAAAATGTGTTATTAAGTCATTCTTAAATCTGCCAACTAATAGGGAAAAAAAAGCTGTAAGCAAAGTAACGCTGAAATTTCCGTTAAGTTATGCGAGGAAGTTTTTTTTCTTTTTAATCTGATTTACGACGTTCCTGACAGGCCCTAAGGAATAGTTTCTGCACTTGAAGTGCCATATTTTTTCATGTCCACAAACACGCTGTACTAATATAAACCCATTTACCTTCTACAAAGCATCTGCTCTTGAAATGAATATGAAATAAAAATTCAGTATTGGATCAAGTTCTTACTATTTCTGTTGTTTTTTTTTCGACAGAGTGGTGCATTTTATTTCAGAATATAATCAATGTTTAATTTCGAGTGATTACTAAAAATCAAATGTGATAGTCCGTCTTGGCGTAATGAGTTAAGTGTTGCGATAAATATGTATCTAGCAAATACTGTAAACCATCAAAATAATATGGAAACATATTTAGTTTGCACACAGTTATAATAAACTCTGTTCAGGAAAGTAAAGAGAATCACGCGAATTTTTTCCATGGCTGAGATATGGATAGATAGTGTTAGTCATCATTACCTGGTAAGATGTTAAAGGATTGTCTCCATTATGAAACTTGGTAAAGATAATCATTTTAGTTATTTTACAAAATAATAATAATAATAATAATAATAATAATAATAATAATAATAATAATAATAATAATAATAATAATAATAATAATTGAAAACTTCACTTATATGTATAGGATACAGATAGCCAGTGTTCAAGTTCCCATTACCCTTTAAGATCCTAACGGATTGATTACATTAACATCCTCTAACTGTATATTACAAAAAAAAAGAGAATTAACAAAAATAGTTTTCATGGATGTAATATAAGCTGTAGATAGCCACCAGAAAAGTCGCCGTTATCTGTAAATATGTTTACAGATAAACTCCATTAACAGACTTGGTCGAGATAACCCATCTAACTATATTATGCAAAAAAAAAAAAAAAAATCAAAAGATCGCTTACATATATGGAATATGGGCTATTGATAAAAAAAAAAAACGCAAAAGTCACCGCTAATCACAATTATGATAACGTATTGACTCCATTAATGAACTCGGTGAAAATAATTGCTCTATGTGCCTATTCAAAAAAAAAATAATAATAACAGAATTTTAAAAATCACATATGTATGAGATATGGGCTTTATATATAGCCACTTATCCATTAATACGTTAACAAATTGACTCCATTAACAACCTCGAAAGAGAAAATACTTCTCGCTACCTGTAGAACAAAATACAATTCATAATTGTCATACATGTACGGGATATAGACTATTGATGGCCACCGTTAAAGTCACCGTTTTCCGTTATTATATTGATGGATTAGCTTCATTAACAATCTCAATCGAGGTAGTTGATCTAGCTATTTGTTGCAGAAAATAATTCAATCATTCGTTTGCTTGCATGCATAATGTTAAGATCATGGATGCAATATGGGCTATAGATAAAAAAAACCGCAAAAGTCACCGCTAATCACAATTATGATAACGGATGACTTCATTAACGAACTTAGTCGAAATATTCTCTCTAGTTATCTATTGCAAAAGAAACAATTGAAAAATTTATTTACATTGACTGTAGATAGTCACTCTTAAAGTCTCCGTTGTCCGTCAATATGTTAACTAATTAACTCCATTGATGATTTTTTTCGAGATAATTGCTCTAGCTATCTGTTGCAAAAATATTTTACATATGTTGGGCACGGACTATAGATACCTACCGTTAAAATCATCGTTATCCGTTAATCCTTAAACGGATTTGCTCCATTAACGAACTCGGCTGAGATATTCGCTCTTGCTATGCATTGCAAAAACAATTAAAAATTCCATCCGTTCAAGAGTTACCGTGTGGAGTAACGGACGGACATATATACCAACAACACAATATTAAACTCTCACTGTGTAATCCTAATAGCTCTAGAATAAATCACGTAAACTAATAGTGAGTTTCTCGATTGCGAAAACATATTTGCCCTTCATTGATTATAGTAAATATTTTCATAAATAAACTGTGCAAATACGAGGTTAATCCCAGAAGTAAGACTTATGCTTTTAGGAAAAAAAGAAAGGCAAATTTCCAAAAACATTTATATCGTTTTAAACCTTGTACATTTATCTATTTCTCTGCATAACCATCATTTTGATCAATGCATTTTTGTGAGCGCTATGGTAGGTTTTGTATGCCCACGTAATATTAGCCCCCTGCCATGTATTTGAGGAAGCTTTTAACTTCATATTTCACCTCGTTGTCGTTGCTGAAGCACGATTTGACCAAATGTTTTTTTTTTCAACTTAGGAAACAAGTGCTAGTCACTGATTTGCTCTTCATTTCACTACTGTCTTGTCGGAAATTCAGCCTCAGGCGTTTTTCTTTGTCGTTAATGTTTTCAGTACGACCATCCACAAACTCCTCACGCCATTTGCGGTCGTGTAGACATCCATGCACCATTTGCCATACACTTCCGTCAATTGGCGATGCATTGCAATTGGTTTTACGTCTTTCTCGTTCAACAAACCGAATAATCTCGCGAACTTCACACTTGGCGGTAGTGCCAAGTGGGAGCTTCATTGCAAACGGCTACCATGCTAAGACTGAGGATCCTAACCAGAGTTACAAATCTTAGAAAACAAAATTATCGCTTTTCGTCGTTAAAATTATCACATATTACAAAAAAATATCGAATATTAGTTTTGCACGCAATAATTGTAGAAACAATTATAATACTACCATAATAGTAATTATATATAATGAGCTTACCTAGTAATTTTCAGTTCGGCGTCACTATCCTCATCTTGTCTTCCTTTCTTTTATCTTTACTAACACTGCTCTGAACAACGACAACATTTCCACTTCCTCGTAAACGTAACTGAATTTAAAGAATAGATATAGGATTGCCATTTGTCAATTCTCAAATCGTTATAAATTTATTTTAGCGAAAATGACTTATAGCTTAGCTCGCGAATCTCTGCCGCAATTCTAATTCTTCGTTGGAGTACCGCTGCTGCTAACAATGGACACACTTTTCTTTCTTTCTTTTTCTTTATTTTTGTCTTTGATAGAAAATGTTTCTTGCTAAAAATATTATAGTTTGTTTCATTGATCATGTTCTTGGGGTAAAGTATTTGGATGGCAAACGGACATATAACCAGATAAAAAATTGTGAACTGCACAGACCTCCCAGCAAACTAATAAATTGTGATATTCTAGACACCAAGTCTGACCCGGCGACAGCCCCAGAACGTTAAATCAGTAAGATGTCTTCAACAGACAATTTCTTGCTGTGGATGAATTTAAAAGAGAGCAGACTCTTGCAAGATTTCCATTAGTCAACCATTTAGCGTTTTATATTTAGACATATTTTTTTATGTTCCAAATCGTTCTTCTGTGAAATAGTACCAAAAAATGTGAGACTGTCTTCAGCCTATTTATCACGTAACAAAGGCTAGATTATAGTATTTATTATTACTTGACATATATTCTTCATTAAAAAAATGCAGCATATGTAAAAATTTTCAAAATTATATTATCGTTTCAATATAGAAGTGGTTATTCCAGTCCATGTTAACAAATTGCGATCACGTAATGCAATGATACCAAAGTATGTATGGTATGCATAAACAAAACATAAAATATACTGTTACTCAAGAGAATATTTCGAGTATTACTATGCACTAATACTACATTGAAGAAATTTTAAGTTCTTAGTTACTAATATAATCATAATAACTATCAATGTCCTTGTTTATTTGAATTGCATAACAAGTACTAGCTTTACCCTAATTCCTCACGTAGTCTCATTTTATTGTGCTAGTTTCAAAGTGTCCATTTCTAGGTCCAAACACTGCTGAGCGTAAACGCCATCGGATGAAAACTTTAATAGGTTATTTCCATTAAGGATTTATTGTTATCCAAAGTAATCATAATCAAACGATCTAGCAAATGGTGTAACACAAAAACATAATTTCGCCATAGAAACACTAGAACTGTCCATTGTAGTCCTTCCTCATGTATCATTAGTAGTGAAAAGATACACTAAGAGTAAACAAATCTATTTAACCACGCATTCTACAAGAGATGACAGGCAATAACGTCAATTGCACATCGAATGGTTAACAAAAAATTAGAGATACTTAACTAGTACATTGTGGTGCCTCCTCCCTTTTATCACAGAACTGCCTCAATTTGTCGCGGTAATGATGCTAAAATGTTTAGTATCATTCTTGAGGAAAGTTATTTTACGCAGATATAATAGAGCTCAGTTCTAACAAGTTTGCTGGTGAAGGACATCGTCCCCTAACTACCTGCTATAGTGCATCTCATACATACTCATTTGGGTTGAGATCAGAGGTTCAAGCATGACCATGGGGACAATGTAAACGATTTGTAATACGTCTGGAACCTCTACTATCCGAGCTGCTAGTCGTGTGGTATTGAGCATTGTCCTATTTACGAAAGTTATTTCTTGCCGGAAATATCAGTTGCATGAAGGATTGTAGATGCACCAACACTTCGTAAATAGTTTCCGGCATTCATATGCTTATTAACAATTATCAAGGGGCAGAATCCATCCCAACGAAACAGACTCCATACCATTATATTTCCACCATCATCTTGTTCCTATGATACGTGACACAGAGAGTCCATGAACTCGTGTTGTTATCATTTCACTCTGGTTCTTTCATCAGCATGGAACAAAGTGAAACAAAATAAATCGAGTCATATGACATTTTTCTACTGCACGACAGTCCAGAGTCTATGATTCTTTACGAACTGTACGCGACGTTTCTTTTTTCTCTCGATGTTGTCTCTTGTAAGACGTCAATTTAAATAACCAATTCATACTAAATTTTGACAGATGGGTATTCTCGTTTCATATAGAATTTTGTCTCATTTTTGAGACATGTTTCATCTCTGCGCATCCCTAGCCATCTGAGATTGGATTATATTTCTATTGAAAACATTATGTCAATAATGATAGCAAATTATCGTTATTGACGTCAATATATATTACAGTTCTTTCAATGGAACCAAATTTGTACCATTACTGCTACAACAACAACAACTACTACTACTACTACTGCTGCTCAACTGCTATTATTATTATTATTATTATTATTATTATTATTATTATTATTATTATTATTATTATTATTATTATTATTATTATTATTATTATTATTATTACGCTCGTCACTAATGGTTGGACAATGGGCATCTGGATAGTGGTGTTTGCTCCATAATAACACTTCGTCTGGTATTTGAGGAATGGTGTCAGACTTCAAAGCTAAAATAATATTTCCATATCATACATCATACCCTCTACTAGCTGGATCTAGCTATGTATGACATTTTCCTGTTCTCTATGCTGAAAGCCACCTTAAAAGGGAAACTATTTAAAGCCATCCCGATAACACGATGAGGGATCTTCGACGAACAGGTGTTCCAGGGCTGCCTCCAGTGACATTAGAATTGGTGTAGATACAGAAGGTAAGCACTATGCAGGGTATAATCACCAATAGATGATAAACAGGGGTTTTTTTTTTTTACACCTCAGTCGGGAAATTACAGATCGTCGTCTGAGATTCAACACCACGTATCTCCAATTTTGGCGAATTTAAGTTTTTGATACCATTAGAATCAGTATAGGATGGTGCACAATCTGGTGAAGTAGTACACCTATATCACGACAAATGTCCCTGTTGTTCAGTTCAAAGTAATACCGCGTATAATGAAACTAAAGCTAGTTTTTAAACAGTTTTATGTCTTTTCTGCAAAATTGGTGAAATGTTACTTACGCGTTATTGAATCTCAGACGACGATATACAGCCCCCAAATAAGATTCTATTGTGTTTCCATGCTTGAATTGCTTTCAGGGACGTCTGCACTTAACTGAAAACAACCAACAGTTTAGGGAAGGGTGCAATGTGTAACACAATACGTTCTTCTTTTTTTCACCTCAAAATGAAATAAATAGTCAGCAAGTAACACGTATCATCATTGAAAATACCAACAAACCTTATTTTTTCTAATAAGTATGAATTTCACTACCCAAGCCAACAAAACATAGTGTTAGTAACACGAATTTAAGCGTTTCCTGCAAGAAGGAATTGTGATTCAATTTTAAAACAAGCTACAACCTTTTACAGACAGCCTCAAACAATCTGACTGATATTGTATGACTGCCTTCATGTGCTTCATACTATTGAATATATTACAACTGTGCTACAATATGGACTATCGTTCACAATTCTGCTTCATCTTCTTACTGTTATTGTTTTGACTAGGTCCGTCCTGACTACGCAGCTTGTAAATCAGATTCGATTTTCTCTGGAAGCTCATTTGCTACGGATCCCACCTTAAGCTGTATGTTCGGGTCTCATTTTATTGCCTTACTGTTAACTCGACACTAGCCAACACAAAGTTATTCTTTAGTTATTTCTCTGTATTACTTCTAAGAAGGCCTCATTGTAAGAACCAATCATGTCTCATATGTACAATTCGAACGGTGATTGAATTTGAAATATAGAAGCTCAGAGTTGAATAGCATAATGTATTGAACATGCAGTCATTACCACCACCTCGATACGTAATTATCTTCACAAATATTTTCAAATATTCAAATAGATAAATATTCAGGTTAGTCAGTCATTGTGCTGTTATGTTTCCAACACAGGAAAGGTTAATTTATCCAATCAATTTTGAATCTATTCAATTAGTATATGAATTTTTCAGAGATATATTGATTTTCATTTTTAGAATAAATGTTTGAAGATATTAGAAAACAATTTTCAGAGACTTATTTCCCAGACCTCCCTAACGACTTTCCTGCTGGTCGATGATGCTTCTTTGTAACTCCTCAGTTTAGATGATGAATTAGAGCATACAAAATGTTTCAATGCGCTTTCGGCAGTGTAATATCAGTAAATGTGTCCTCGTATTCTCAATTCAAAATTTTCAAAAAGTGTGGAGTAATTTCCCACCTCAGAGAAAACAAAAATCGTAGTAGTTGTAGATTATTCTGCTCACGTTTGCGATATTAGATTATTTTATATAATCACATTTTTTTTAATACAACTACCAAAAATATATTATAAAGTATGCATTGTGTATTGAGTATTCGGACCCAAGAGGAACGGGAATGAAGAATGGCGGAAACTTCATAACAAGGAACTGCATAATTTATATCGTTTACCAAACATTGTTAGGGTTATCAAATATATGAGGCTCAGATGGGCAGGTCATGCAGCCAGGATGGAAGAAAGTAGAAAATTTCAAAGTTTAATGGAAAGTTCAATCGGAAAACGACCACTAGGAAGACCTAGGCGCAGATGGGAGGAAAATATCAAGATTCATCTCGCAGAAATAGGAATACAAAATATAAACTGGATCCAGTTGGCACAGTATTTAAGTCAATGGAGAGCTTTTGTGAACGCGGCGTTGAGCCTCCGGGTTCCGTATGCCATAGAGTTAGTTAGATGGCTAGTATTCTGTATTGCAAAAAAATTAAAATTTGAGATGTCTCTAGAGTGATTCCTTTAGACAATACATTTAGATGTGAAATGTCTATACACATGTTGCAAGGAAGAAAGAAAACCGCTTATACCAACTACCCAATATTTTTTTCTTAGGTAGTTAGTTTTACTTTTTTCGTTTCTTTTTGCATTCTCCTCAGTATTCCAAAAGTAATGTGCACGAATAAAAGAGTCGCCAACTTTTTTTTAAATTTATATCTGATATATTCTGAATTTAGGCTTCCACTGTTGGTGAACAATAATGCTATCCTGAAATCGTAACCATGAAAATTGATCGCTGCAATTTAATCTAGCTTGGATGAGACGAAACCGCGAAGAACTTATTAGGCTTGGAAAACATATATATTTTAATATGTATGTAAGCCAGAGGTAGATCAACTCTACATGTTTCTTAATTAAGTATTTATTGACAAAGTAGAAGACATTCTCGACCTCTACATTGAAGTGAAGAATTCAACCACAAAGATTGTTGACTACGTCAAAATTGAATAAATATATTCATTTAAAACATAATTATTTCTGTTTGAAAGATGTAAAGGTATAATACACATAATTCACATGCATTCAAGATGTTAAAAGAACTCGAAAATTTGGTTACATATTTGTTAGAAACAAACAGTGAGGTGGAACACTAAATAAGATTAAAAAAAAAAAAGATTTGCGAAACGATGTCTTCATCCTCTAGACTGAAAATCCTCCACTCTTTGTTGGGGGGATCCGCTTGGAAATGAGATCCTTAATTGGTCTGCCATCATCAAAAGCCTGCCAATGAGATTCGAAGTTGTCAAAGTGGATGAGGAAGTAGACAATGTATACTCCCCTCCACCATCTCTTACATATGATGTTTAAGTTTTTTGGATTTCTCACCTAAGTAATTGAACTTGCTTTTCCAGTACGATGGTCGGAAGTACATGGCACACGGAAATTCAGTGCTTTTTATTTTTAACTTTTGTCTATGAAAACTTGAAACCAAGAGAATTTTAATCTCCTATTTTTCTTTCTTTCTATTTCAGAAGTTATCTTCAGATATTTATTTTCTTTTCGTTTTACAAGTAGAAGTTTTAATGGAACCTGTATATACTAATACTAACACTAATTTTAATAGATAGTATCAATTAATTATTTTAAAGCTCACTTAAATTTGGAGAGAATCATATTACACCGTTATGTGGAATATGAAAAATTAGAAGAAAGGTGTCTCTTCTTTGTCCTCATATATTTTTTTCTTCTTTAAATGAAATGGAATTCTTTTAGTTGAGGTTAGGGTGCGAGATAACAAAAAGGGGGAAAAAATGAATAGTCACACTCAGAGATAAATCATCACTTGCAGGATTATTATTTTAATGTATATTTTTAATGAATGAAGTACCAATATATATATATATATATTTTGTCTGTACTAGTTTATTTTTATTTATTGCCTACACGACACTGACAAATGAATATAGTATGGAAGCTCATTCATATTATGTGTAAACTTCAGAGCCATTGTTTCGAATTTACATGTAATTGGATAGTACTGGTAAGAGACACTTTTCATAGAAAATAAGTTATCCTTTGAAAGAAACTATAGCACACAAAACTTCATGCTTTAGTAGGTGTCTATTTAAAATTCATAAATGAATAGAGGTTAGTTAAGGTCACTACATTGCAAGGAACTTTGGTGACATGACGAGGAGATCGAGACCTTACTGTTTCCTATAATCCACAGGGTGAAAAAGAATATTTTCCTAAATCGAATAGGAAGAGAGATTTCTTTTTAAAAATAAGTTTCCACTTCATATATATATTAAATTACTGCTAAATCACAGAGTTAAATTGTGGTCTTTACTCCAATTTCTGGAAACATTCTACCTAACCAACACAGAATTTACCTCATGTTGACTCTAGAAATTAATCACATTCACAAATATCCTTTATCATGATTGTAATTCAGTTTCGTATATTGCAAAGTGCATTCAAGTTATAACACCTTAATTTTTTTCTCAGAACTGGTAACAGGCTGTTTGTTTTAAAATAGGCGAACACTCATCGTCAATAAATGGCAACATCATACGGCAAAGAGAACTCTAGCGGCAACGGTAAGAGTGGTGACTATTTTCGATATTTACGTTACTCTACAAGAACAACGTGTAATCATTCGTTTTCTGCATTTACGTGGCGTAACACCGCTTGAGATTCATGGCCAGTTGAATGAGACACGTGATGATGGTGTCATGGATGTGTCTAATGTGCGTTTGTGTGTGTGACAGTTCAAAGGAGGCAGAACGTCGTTTGACAACAAACCAAGACATCTCGGCCTCGCACATGCCGGTCTAACGACATGATCGAACGAGTGGAGAAAGTTGTTTTTGAGGGTCATCGAATAAAAGTAGAACATATCGCGAGCATATCCCACAGAAAGGTAGCATTTCCGTGGGTTCTGTGCAGGCCCGCAACCAGAGGGGGCCTAGGGAGGCCTGCCCCATCTAAACTTTTCGTGGCCTCTCCAGACTTCAATACAAAATACACAATTTAGATACTTGTAAGATAATTTTTAATGACTTGGCCCTCCTAACATATTCATGGCCCTTCAAACTTCTGTGGCGGTTCTGTGCACACAATCTGCATAAAGGCCTGAAAACGCAAAAAGTGTCCTGCAGGTGAGTACCATGAATGTTAACGGACGACCCCAAAGCTGCGTGCACGACATGTTGTCAAGAAAGTGGACACGACTTTTGGTTGTTTACAACGATGAAATACACTCTCCATCAGGGTTGCCAACGTGTCGATTCTGTCGGGACGGTACCGATTTCTGACTGATTTGTCTCGCGTTCCAACCGTCTGGACGCATTTGACACTCGTCTGGACACATATTTTCCCGATTTATCGATTTTCAAAGTCAATATTTTAGTGGGCCATTTTTTACAAATGAATAACTTATTCTTTTAGACTCACAGTTTTATTTATAGAGTCAATTTAACAAATTTGTTTTAATTTGACTCATGAAAAACATACAAGATCATCTTTAAATTAACTCTAATAACTATAAATAAATTAACTCTCTTTAAATTATAGTTATTCCCAAAGGAAATTGCCAAAGAAAGGACTTGTTTAGTTGATAGTCTGTTTCAGTCATTCTTTAAAGGGACTCGTTTGTGATAAAAAAAAAAAAAAATTCTATGTAATTTTCTTATATCAATTAATTACAATTGCTTCGGTTTGAATTTGTTGTAGAGGGTGCCCGGAAAATAAGGACGAATTTGAATTTCGCACCATTTTGTCATGTGACGGTTGACAGCCGTGGTTCTACCATGTTTGTTATCCTCTATCCTTCCGATTAGTAGCCTGTGTGGTCAGCATTGTTGGTTGGTGTTTATTTGGGCAAGGAGCGTTTGACAACAAAGAAATGCATCCAAGGGATTAAAAGTTATTACAAAAACAAGGAAAGTCCCATGACAACCGTTCGAGATTTGCTTGTGACACTTGGACGCAATGTTGCTCCTACTGAATCAGTTCGGAAGTTGGTCCTGAAGTTTGAGACCCCGGCGTTAGTGTTAAATGTTAAGCAAATTGGAAGACCGCATTCTGTTCGAATAGAATAAAACATTGCTGTCGTGCTTGACAGTGTGACCGTAAGCCCCATGAAATCAGTTCGCCGACGAGCTCAACAATTGAATTTATCACGAAGTTCACTGCATGAAATTCTGTCGAAAGATCTGAGAATGCATGCATACAAGATTCAACTTACACAAGAGTTGAAGCCTACAGATCATGGAAAAATACATCGATTTGTTCAATGGGCATTGGCTCGACAAGCGGAGAATGAGAACTTCAGGACAATAATAATTTTCTCAGATGAGGCGCACCTCCATCTCAGTGGGTACGTCAATAAGCAGAACTGCAGAATTTGGGGTAGAGAAGATCCGCAAGTGACTGTGGAAGAACAAATGCATCCTCAACGCACGACTGTGTGGTGTGGGTTCTGGGCAGGAGGAGTGATTGGCTCGTACTTTTTTGAAGACAATGAGGGAGCTGACGTCACTGTGGACGGCGACCGTTACAGACACATGCTTTCAGATTGTTTTTTCATAGTTTTGGATGAAATGGAAATTGAAAATGACGATTTTTGGTTTCAGCAAGATGGTACGACCTGTCACACATGCCGTGAAACAATTGGTCTGCTGAATGAAAAGTTTCCTCAAAAAATATCTCTTTGCGAGGAAATCAGGAATGGCCTGCCAGATCATGCGATCTTACCCCTTGTGACTTTTTTGTGGGGATTTGTGAAATCTAAAGTGTACGTGAACAAACCACAGACAATACAACAAATGAAGGATGAAATTAAGAGGGTTATTAACGGCATCACACCAGATGATTGTGAACACGTCATTGCAAATTTCAATGAACGCATTGCTCATTGCCGTGCAGCCTTGGGTGGCCGTATGTCGGATACAATTTTTCATACATAAATGCGAGAATATTACCTAATGTGTACGTATACATAAATGGGAGAAGTTACTCAATGTGTTTATTATTTTTTCAATATATTTTATATTAGTTTTATAGCACTTTAATATTCGTCCCTATTTCCCGGACACCATTTATAATGATAGCCAAAGAATAAAACTTGACTTTAGTAGTACTTTTTGTCAGTAATTCCTTAACAATGTTATGCAATCATTTGTGATAAAAAAATCCACATAGTTTTCTTTCTAAACTTTGTTTATATCAAATAAATTGCAGTTGGTTTGGTTTAAATGTGCTGCATAGGCCTATATTGCTTACCCTAGTGATGAGCAGTGGTTGGAAAAATAAAAATAAATGAGGTGCCGCATTCACTCAAGTTCGTGTTATTCAGCTGATTATTTAAATTGTTTTCAACGACTCGTCGTGCGTATAGTCGTCTCTGGAGGGGTGAGGGAGGGAAGGAGGCTCAACACCAATTGTCTCGTCCCGATTTTGTCTTAGGAAAAGTTGGCAACCCTGCTCTCTATAGTCACACATTCACTAGCCGTGCCGCTATTGCAACAGCGACTTTCCAGAGTGGTTTCAAAACAGACTCCAGTGGAATCATAGCGTCGACGCTGTGAATAATGTGCACGGCTGCAGGGAGATTACGTCAAGAAGTAGTACAAGTTTAGTAAGTTTCGTATGATTAGTCAGTGAGAAAAAAATAGGTGCTATAACTTGAATGCACCTCGTATTTTTACGTTCTTACCGTCTAGTTACGCATATAGTACTGAAAGTAAGGCTCATCCACTATCAAAAATAATATATCCAGCAAATATTATGACATAAACCTCTACAAGGACATCCTTTGCAATTTTATTAATGAATATGTGGTACACACTTTGCATAACTTAAATACTATACCCATGAACTCTTTGTCTTTGAAAGCCCTTTTCGCTAGTCTAGTAGCCAGCGCGCATACTTTTGAGCACAGGATCCGATTTTGATTTCAGTAAGAGAGCTTTGAAATTTAAATGTATTACGATGGTTCGGATTCCACTTTAAACTGCATGTCCTTGTCTAATATACCCTCGGTGTTGAAAACAGGAACTCTATATCTCAATCAAACCAACTCATTTTTGTGTATAGAAAGCAAAAAAAAAAGTAATCTAATCTAACCTCAAAATTCATCTGAAAGTTGGAAACGTATTCCCATTACTCGTGTAGTACAAAAGTAGGACTGAACCTAATATCAATCTGTCTTGTTAACTCTAAGACGGTTACTCGTTTACTAATAAGCGTTATATTGGGTAAAATGTATCGGAAACCTCGTCAAATGTCTCTTTTGGAATAAGAACTGAAAGTTTACGATAAGGTCAAATAAATGAATACATTTCGAAAGTTACAAATTGGAAGCACTTAATTGTGCAAGAATCATTAAATATTATCAGAGTGAAAACAGACTCCAAAAATGATAAGAATGATCAACAAGAATGTTTATTAAGATAGAATATCGATACAAATTACAAAATGTTAAAGCAAAGTCAATTTTATGTCAAAGCCACAAAGATTGACTGGTAAGGCAGTGCAATATTTCAGTAATATTATTAATATCGAAACAGTGCAACATATTCCAAGTGAAGGCGTCTTTCATGACTGATAAGCTAGAAACATACCACATGGTATGGAAAGAACAATATATATATATATATATATATATATATATATATATATATATATATATATATATATATATATATATATATATATATATATATATATATGCGATTTTCGCGAGATATTACGAGGAAAAGAACTTGGAAAGATGGGAATTGCCTTTATTTGGATGAAATCAGGTTTAACATATTTGCATCAGATAGTAAACTAATGAGGCACAAAATGCGGAAACTATGAGTTGAGGGAAATCAATTTTTATACTGGCGTAAAATGCAGTGGAGGGTGAATCATAGGTATGGTGAAGTTTTTATATACAGTTAACTTATTGATGAAACATAAAGCGAACTTATGAAATATTATATGTTAATATTATCTGTTAATTTGAGGCTTGATGCAAACAATTTGGACATTGCATTGTCCCAATAATGAACGTAACTGTGACAGAATTTCGATTACTTTGAACATTTATACGCTTGCCAGTCGCGTACTGTGTGTCTGGTATGTGTTAATGTAAGAAAATTTATAGTACTGGTAATAAAAAGAAATCGAAAATTGTTGTATCCACGAAGAAAGAGAAGCTGAAAGAAGGTTTGAAGCACTAAAGCTTAAAGATATAATTTTACTGTGGAAAGTATCCTTTAAAAACACTTCTGGAGTATTCCATTTATAATAGCAAAAGATATCAGTCCGGGCGTAATGCTAATTCCTAAGTAAATGGTCAAGCTAGTAGATGCCGCTACTTTCACTGGTTGCCTTATGTTGCTAGTGTGCTGGCAGTTAGAAAATTTAACATTACTGTTACAACAGAGCAGGCTGAAGCCTTGGGCGCATCAATTACTTAAAAAAACGTGCTAAATAACCATCAAATGTCAATTATATTATACAAGGTAAGCCATAAATCAAGTAACATTTTTACAATCCAAACAGCAGATGCGAGTACACGCCATGATTCACCGTAACTACAAGGTTAATCTGACCCAACAGGCAATGAGAACATTTTTTACACAACGACTGTGGTAACCATAACTCGTGATATCAAAATATTTACGAAATAGATGACATTTCGTTGCTAGTTATATGGAACATTGAAAGATTTTACCACTGATTTGAATATTTATATTCTATTAATTCATTGCAAACATAAGGGGAATTATCATTTTACTTGTAGCTACAAGTGGCTACTTTACTGGTTCAATCAAAAAACGAAAATGTTGAATCCAGCGGGAATCGAACCCGGGATCCTTGGCACGTGAGTCACATATGCTATTGTTTATGTCACGCCGTCACTTGGTAAACTACCGCAACGTAGGACAAATTGAACGAGTCGAAAACTTTAAGACGCTTTTTAATCTGCTATATTAGGCCGTTGCGCTCTCCCAGTTTGTAATATGAACACTTTAAATTTGCACTATCACCTTTAAAAAAAATGACCCCGAAGTTCATTTACCAAAGTATTCTTTCTCCTTGTTAGACTCCCGCCGGGAAGTGATGCATAATCCCCTTTAGATTGGTTGTGGGTAGTCTGAGAATCGAGCCCAGCGCTCGTGAGGCCTCATTTGCTTTATTGCATGCAAAGTAAATGGCTTGAAAGTTACATGCATTATACAAAATATAAGCAATTGGTATTAAATAAATAAATAAAAAAAGACATACTTTCTTGTTGAGACAGTAAAAAATCGCTTAGTTATCCACAATAATATGCACTTCCGTTGGGTGATATAGCAAAATCCCAATAGCAGCAGCCAAATACTTCATTACAAAAATTAGAAAAGGCCCAATGCCAGTACATTAAAATTTTGTTGACCTGATCGTCCACTAATGCTAAGGAGGTGGGTGTGACATCAGAAAAATATTTAATAGTAAAAACATGAGAACTCCAAATAGGAGCCGGCTATGAACATACATTGTATGATACTGAAAGCACATGTGGAAACAATTACAAAAAGGGATTAAAAAACGCTGGAATATGGGTCCAGGTTATTTTAAATGAAGACTTTATATACCAAGTTTCCTCTTCCTAAGTTGAATAATTGTGAGATAATCATTTTTTAACATACATTTTGACTTCCACTCCCCTCTTAAGATACGTGTTTTAATCAATGAAACATGAAAGGGGAAACTGTTGGGTCATTGTTCACTAATGTACCAAATTCATCAAAGTCAGTTCAGCAGTCTAGGAGGAGTCAGAGAACAAACATTGTTACATTCATTTATATATAAAGTGAAGAATATGTTCATGTGTAACATCGTTTCTCCCCTAAGCTAACGTGGCAACACTGCAATGTTATGAGCCATGTACTGAAAAAGTTTTATCGTGAAAATGATTTGGGAGCTCTTTTAATAATAATCAGTTCATCACTACCAATGCATCATAATCTTCAAATCATCACTACCAATTTTTAAATAAAGACAGGCAGACAGGTACGGAGTGAACGTATTGGAGTTGCGTCTGTTAACTATTATGAATTAGTGTTATACACATAGACTGAGAACTATCCAATAATAATAATAATAATAATAATAATAATAATAATAATAATAATAATAATAATAATAATAATAATAATAATAATAATAATATCGTTATTATGATATTTAGAGTTTTCCTTGAGAGTTTAATAATTTATGTTGTAACTCATGAAATTGTTATACCTTTTTTCATAATGAATTTTAAGTAGAATTGTCATCACTCCCATCTACTTTAATTGGAGTTTGTATACTATTTGGTCTAGGAATTAATTCGTGCGGGTGGACAAGAGATGGCGCAACGAACGGAGCGTCCCACAGTTCCGTGTATCCACACATGTGTTGCAAACCCCTGTCATCGCGTATCGTTCGTAGTATAGGGCAGTGGATTAAAGCGTCAACAACACCAGTTTGTAGTTAAGTGAACATGGCGCAATTTGTGCCTGATAAAGTGTTTTTGCGGGGTGTCCTGCTGCATTACTTTAACATGCAGAAAAGTGCGACTGAAAGTCATCGTATTTTGGTGGAAGTGTATGGTGACCATGCTCTAGCTGAGCGAACGTGTCAGAAGTGGTTTGCACGGTTTAGAAGTGGTGATTTCGGCTTGGCAGACCAAGAGCGAGCTGGACAGCCAAAAAAATTTCAAGACGAAGAATTGACAGCATTGCTCGAGCAGGATTCGTGTCAAACGCAGGAACAACTTGCAGCAGCATTAGGCGTTGATCAAACAACAGTCTCCAAACGCTTGAAAGCCATGGGAATGATTCAAAAGATGTCACATTGGGTTCCACATGAATTGAAAGACAGAGACGTTGAAAGACGAAAAACCATTTGCGAATTGCTGCTTCAACGACAGAGCAGAAAGGGGTTTCTGCATCGAATTATTACGGGTGATGAGAAATGGATCCATTACGAGAACCCTAAACGAAAAAAGGCCTGGGTGAAACCAGGTGAACCAGGTCCATCACAACCAAAACGAGATATTCACTGTGCAAAGGTTATGCTGTGCATATGGTGGGATATGAAAGGTGTGGTGTACTATGAGCTGCTGCAACCGGGTGAAACTATGAATGGAGAACGTTATCGACGACAATTAATGCGTTTGAAGCAAGCTCTGGCCAGAACACGACCAGAATGGGAGAACAGACATGATAAACTTATTGTTCAACATGATAACGCTCGCCCACATGTCGCAAAACCGGTCAAAACCTATTTAGAAAATGTCGGATGGGAAGTTTTACCCCACCCGCCGTATTCACCAGACGTTGCTCCTTCGGACTACTACTTGTTCGATTGCATGAACAACGATTTGATTGGACAGCGGTTTACTTCTTCAGAAGATATCGAAACATGGGTCTCTGACTGGGTCGCTTCCAAGGATGAGGACTTCTTTCGCCACGGAATCCGTACATTGCCTGACAGATGGGCGAAAGTGGTGGCTAGCGATGGACAATATTTTTCTTAAGGTATTTATGTATTTTGTGTTTGTACTACAGCTTCAATGTGTGCGTACCAACCGCACGAATTAATTCCTAGACCAAATATATTCAAAATAATATTTGATTTAATCTTTGAGGAAAGGCCATTAATTCCCTAACGGAACAAGCAGAAAAGTATGAACCTTCTCTGGACATGGTGCTGTCGTTGATTGTGAGAGTGTGCGCTATCATGTTCTAGAATCCAGCTGCACAAATATTTCAACCACTGGAACCTGACTTGTTTCCAGAGGCAGTAAATTCCAACGAATTGCCAAGTTTCTTTCGCTCTGAATTCAATCTGTGAGAAACGCAGCGTGGAAATGAGAGAATTAGCTGTTTCTTCGAGGCAGTATTAACTTTTTTCTCCCAGCGGATATAATGCTTCCAAAAAGAAATTTTCTAGCTTAATTTCGTATAGCCAAATGTGGAGAGTATTAATATTTTTTCTCTTCAGGGAAACGTAGGCCTAATTGCTTGTTATTTGAATCTTGTGCATTGACCAAGTGTCCTTTGGCTTCGTAATATTTCAGTATAGGGTTTCCACTGTTTGTCTTTTTGCTCTTGTTGTCATAGGAGTTCGCAATATTTCTTCATCTTACAGTTATTTATTGTCCTGCCATCCACTGAGTTGTAAATAAACAACCTGTGATTAGCAGTTTATTTTCTTAAAATATAAAATTCATATATAGTATTTTGAGAATACTACCATATTTAATACACCAGTCATTTCAAACTATGTCGTTACATTTTACTTCTCGTCTTCTCAATGAGAGGGGAAGGAGCTCTCAGAGAACATGATGTTGATAAAAGACAGTGGAGGTATGCAAACAAAAACATCAATAGCATAGTCAACGGTTTTGCAAGTATACTACTCGTGGATCCATGACTGAGAGTTTAATGACAACATTTGCTGTCCAACGTCATTCCTAATTCTCCTCAGTGAGAGACAAATAAGAACCGATAGCGTAGTCAATGGGTTTGCAGGCATACTATGTACTCATGGTTCCATGACTCATACATTATGTTCAAATACAAATCACAAGTAAATTGACTGTGTGGCAATTTGTAACGTATAGGGTTACGAGATGTCCTTTTTTTACACGAACATATCCTGTTTCTCAGCGACTGAAAATGATCCGAGTGATTTTATAAGAACACAGGGAAATGTTCTCTCTTTCCCGTTTTATGTTTTTCTTTTCTTTTCTTTTTTTTAATAAGGGGTTCAGAAAACTGTTTCAAGTTCTGTAATACAAGTAAGGTGGTAATTCCTTGGAAAGATGGGGGAGGAATTTCCCCTTACTGAATAGTTTTGGAATAAAAAATCCCCTCTTTAATAAGTTGCTGGAGAAGAGTGAAGTAATATTATTTTCAGAAATTTGCAAATTAATTTCAGTAATTCATATGCAACAACACTTATTTCACATGTAATTACCTTTTCCTGTTTTTTTTTTTTTTTTTTTTTTTTATCTGTACTATATAATACCCTCTGTAACCCCTAATTCCACTTCATAATTTAATATATGTAATTGCAAATAATTGTTAATGTTAAAATTATTGCAATCTTCAATTTCCAAGGGAAAATACACCATAAGCGAGAAATAAATAATATTTCCGTAATATGTGTTATAAGAGTTTATTTGTATAAATCATCTTTCCTCGTTACGCCATTAATATATTTATCGATGTTTTATTTTCTTTTTAATCTCAAAACGTCCTCTTTTTTTAGTCTCTAATATGGTAACCCTAGTAACGTAGAAAGCACTATAAAACAAAGTAACAAATTGTTTAAAGTCACACTTAATGCGCGATACCTGATTTCCCATAAATAATGATACAGTGGTTAGCAAGCATGTGCTATTTTCACTCTATTTGAGAATCAATTTCCTTTTTGTTATCACTGTCTATTTAAAAAAATAATTCTGTCAATAATAGAGACGAAGCTCCGATGTGAAAGATTAGCTATCCGTTTCTATTTGACTCTATATGAACTAGCACAGAAGTCTTCAACCTCTGCTGGGTGTCGTCCCACTCGCGACAGTCCTGTTAGCGACAGGAACTGTTAACTGTCCTATGAGCGACCGATTCGATCTGTTAACTGTCCTATGAGTCACCGATTCGTTCATATTAAGATAATGGAAGATCAGGTTCTCTCTTCTTTAGCTTGTTTCATGCTAATGTGATTTAGAACCTAACAAAAATGTACTATGAAAAATTTTGCTCTACCTGAATTTAATACGTGAGCATGCTCTAATTACATTAACAATATTTTATACGTTCTTCCTAATATTTTGAATTAATTTCTATGAATGCATTGACTCTATCAAGGGGAAAACTAACTAAATATTTAGAGTAGCTCCGCCTTTGTCTATGATTCTAATATAATTAAAAAAAAATCATGTTAAAATGATACGGAGCATACATTTAGATTGAACATGTTTATGGTATAAGAAAGGAATCAGAAAGAGATAGGGGTGCCCGAAGAAAATTTTCTAGGGAGGGGCTTCTTCATGGTTGCTGTATCACGTCTGGTACTGGTATTTAATATACGTGGTTTGTCATATTACGTATACATCTTTTTGAGCCAGGGGGCGATCCCTGCCTTCTCAGCGGGCGCCCATGGAAAGAGGGTGTTTACCACTTGAGGATATCAAAGAAATCTGAAAACACGGTGTATTCGAAGAAATTATTACACAAGTTACAAATATCTCGCAGGACTTAACAGTTCGTCTAGTTATAAGGAATTATTCCAGATTGTTATACGACAAGCTTTTATATATAAGTCAAAACAAGGGAGGAAGGCAAATTAAGCAATTAATTTACGTTTTAGTAGCTTACAATAGGGGGAAAGTAGTTTAAAGAGTTTGCTTACCTTTTGGATTGTTTAGAGTGAACTGTATTGTAATTGGTGGGATTGGTTGAGAATAGCCGATCAGATGTAAGGGATCTCAAAAGCTGTCTTTTATCATTGACATTTGTTTTTCATTTCATTCACAGTGTCTTAGGAAGTCTAAAAAGTAGATAGTTGGCGAAACTGTTACACGTTTAAGTTTCTCAGAATAAAATATATTACTGTGCTTAGTGAGTAATTAGATTTGAATCAAATAAGTACAGAAAACAAAGCTTTTGAAGAAAGGGGATATTACAACTGGAGTTTCAATAATTACATAGGAATATACTTTTCATGCAAATATCCCTGTTGTCTCGTTAAGTTACTTGATATGTTTCATGTCAAACCTAATTCAAAATTAAAATAAGCTTTATTTACACTCACAGTAGAGGAAACATATATTTGAGGAACAGTATCACTGGCATGTACATATTTCATACCAAGGTTGTTCGGACGGTAATAACGTCAGAGGCAAGCATATTTTGCGAGATGGAATCATATCATCTTCCACCATCTCAATGTAAATGAATCGATCGCTCATAGGACAGATAACAGTTCCTGTCGCTAATAGGACTGTCCTTTCTGGGACTAATTCCTCAGACACTGAAGGACGCATAAACAATTTCAACGATATTCGTCGGCCAATAAGTTATACTGACAAGGGAAGGTCCCACAAGTTGTCGCTCAAATGTGACTGCCACATAACACATTTGATAGAACATCATAAGAAATGAAAATGAGCAAAATTTAAGATGCTATGAACTAGAAGGATAACACCTACGGAACTTCAACCTTTGAATATCCAAAAAATTATATCATGGAATCATATACGTTTAAAGTAAATATCTTGAAAACCGTTAAAGTAATCAAACCGAAACGTGCACAATATAATGAGAACAAACTGTAGTATTGAAAAACATAAACAGTGCTGTCATAGGTAAAGCAGTGTTGCCAACTCAGTACAAAAGTATATTGTTTGAAATAGCACCATATGCGTATCTGCACAGATTTAAAATGCGCTAATATCACTGAACAGTGGAGTGTAGTGGTACAGCATTGCACACTATTAGAATTATACGTGTGCTGAAAATGGACAATGGAGAAGTCTGATATTTGGCAGCAGAGGGTAATAAAGAAATGCATTAGAAAAAGGTGAGGGATCTGCATTACCCTTCCGTAGGCCCGGTGAATAAGCTGACAACTCGCGAAAATTAAATGTTACACGCGAGAAAAGAAGCCGTGTTTTCTAATTCTGTAAACTGCTTTTCCAGATTATCTTATCCAGATTTGGTAGAGTACTTTCTTGGTTTATGTCGTTTGTGTTAAGTGGCATATTCTTGTATTTCCTCTCCTACACATCATATGAATATGCTATTGTACACTGTAAAATTGTCATGATCACATTATGTTATTACTACCTCATTTCGTTTTTAATCGGTTCCATGATTAGCCGTCTGGTCTAGAAGCCTATGCCACCGACTTATTAGGGATCGCGGGTTCCAATCCAAAGTCAGACATGAGGTTTCTGTTGTACTTTTCTCATTGCATTCTTCATTGTCATATTTCGTCTTTCATAGCGGTTCGGATCCGAATTTACGCTGTAGGCCCCATCCTACATAGCTTCGGTGCTGACACGGACGTAAAAAATGACATTACTCATTTTCGTTTTTCAAATGCATCATTTTTTTTTGGCTCTTCTGATATTTTACTCTGTTATACTATCAGTGTTATTCTGGATTTGAATTAAATTTATAACATGAGACCCTTTATTACCTTTTGTTGCCACATATCAGACTTCTCGATTGTACATTTTTAGCACACGTGGCTCCAACAGTGTGCAACATTGTACCATTACACTTCACTGTTATGTTGAGTGACAATAGTAGATTTTAAATCTGTGCACATTTGTATATGGTGCTATGTAAAACAAAATATTTTATGCTGAGTTGGAAACACTGCTTTATTTAAGGGCACATTGTTTGTGGTTTTCGATACGGCATTTTGCTCTCATCATGTTGGGCACCTTTTGTTTTGATTGATTTAAAGGTTTTCAAGATATTTACTTAAAACGTACATATTTCCGGGATATAATTTTTGGATACCGTATTTAAATGTTGAATCTCGGTAGGTCATATAGTTCTGATCCATAGCACCTTAAATTTTATTCATTTTCATTTCTGATGATGCTCTATCAGATGTGCCATATGGCAATCACATTTGAGCGACAACTTGTGGGACCTTCCCTTGTGAGGTTGAACTGTTTTCAATCGGATTTCATGGAGGTGAGGAGGAAGTGCACATTGGTAGAGTGCCCACATCTATTGCATGGAATTCATGTCTTTTCCGAGAAATTCCCCATTTTACCTTCACATTTTCATTTCATTATTTTTTTTCATAATTATTCATTTTCATTAAATCATCCGTCATCCGTCATAATCAAAAATCATCCGTCTTCTTTAGACAAAAGAGCATATTCATAGGATGTTAATATATATATATATATATATATATATATATATATATATATATATATATATATATATATATATATATATATATATATATTCAATTGAGTTTCGTGTAAAGAACTCAATTTTTGAAAATGTTCAATCCACGACAATGAGCTCAGCAGGCCACCTGAGGCTCGCGGACCACGCTTTGAAGACCCTTGGAGTATGCATGACGTAGGTACACTGTTGTCACTGCCTGAAGATTGTACTCTGACAAATACCATGAGAACTTTGAATTAAGAAAATCTGTGTTCCCATAACACAGTTACAAGTATTATTGTGTGATAATACAGTATTATTGTGTTATTGCGAAGTTCTCATGGAATTGAATCAGATATCACTCTTTTATTGGTTTTCAAAGAATCTTCACACATTTTTAGAGATATATCTAGGTACACTCCGCAGCGAAAAAAAAAAAAAAAACCTGCAACATGAGCATGTAAGAAACGACGAAACGACAAAGTCTTTTGCTCCAAAATAAGTGTGCAGGGGAAGACGCCAAGGTTTCTCCTGGCATGATTCGTGCCACTTAGACGTTATGTTGATCACCTGCACTGTTAGGCGTAGTTTAACAATAAACTTACATGCTCATGTTACAGTTTTTTTGCTGCGGACTGTACAACTAAATGAAAACAAAAATTTAATATGCAAACAAACATTTCTGAAATATTTAAAACATTATTTAAAAAAAGAATAGTTCTAAAAGTTTCTTACATCTTAGCACAAAACTACATATATATACAGTATGTATGTATAATTTAAGATTTAGAAGACATTTTAATATTTTAAAGTTGTACCTGATTTCTTGTTTATTATTTTTACTACGCTGGTGATATGTTTTTATTTGCTCTTCTAACAAATTCGTGACAGAAAAAAGCCGAAATGAAATAGTAAATTTAATTCAACGAACTTGATAAAAAAAAAAAGAAAGAAAAAACAAAACTGCTCGATTTCAGCGACATGCTAGAAAAGAACCCGGTTGAATATGTGAATCATATATACATGGCATTTGTACTGACTGTATATGCGGTAAGTATATACATCTCTTGAGTAGAAAACCAAACGAAATGAAATATTCCCCTGTCATAGCACACAAAAGCAGGTAATCTTTCGACCAGTGGATCTTGTGATCCACCAAGCTGCTGTGACACCTCAACGTTTAAGGGAAATGCTCGTTTAGGTCTTTCGTAGCAAAGTTTTCTTTCTTTTCATTTTTGTAAGCTCACGTAAGTTACATTCATGATAAATTATTCCAGTAAGTCCGACGAGAAAAGCGAAGTTTTGTGTTTGGGGTGGATGCCCATAGCAAGAATAAGCGTTTGTTTATTTTTTGAAAGACTAATTTATGCTATAGCATAAAGATCCTAAGATTGAGGGTGGGGGTTGTCAGAATTGTGGGAACAGACAAAGAATAATGACATGATTTAGTGCACGAGTTAGTTTTAGCTCGTCTTTTGTTCATGAAAGTGTCAGGGAGTCAATATCAAAACCAGCAGTTGGGAAAATGGCGCTTATTCACGCAATTAATTTTGAGCAGAGAAACTATTTTGTGGTTAGGTTTTATGTATGACAGCCCAATTTTTTTCTCGTTCTCTTTAAATGCAAATTTTTCTGACGTATGAGTCATCATAAATTATCAAATATTATATACTACGGCTAAACTTTCATTCTTTGCTTTCTGCTAGTTTTTTTAAAACATAAATATGCACATGGGTTAACATGGTAAATACTCAATTGCTTGTCTGAATTGAGTTTGATCAAAAACATGTTACTAAAGGGAAAAGTCCAATTCAAAGTAGGTGTATGTTTCTATAAACTTTGTAATTAACAAAATAATATGTTTTAACGTTAAAAAAAGAACTGATGCATATATAGATAGTTGCCTCCATTATAAAACTACAAAAATGTAATGAAGAATAAAGATACATTTGAATTGAAAATTGACATTTCGATGCTAGTTAGTTGCTTAGTACTATGTCATAATAATACCTTAGAAACGTTAAAGACAAATTAAACAAATATTCTATGCACAAAAAGTGAAAACATTCGTCTAATGGCATGAAAGGGAACACATAATAAAAATTTCGGAATATTACATTAAGCGTATTTTGCATAAATAAATTAATTTTGTATACATGTATAAATAAATAAATAAATAAATCACATTAACAAGAATTTTCCTTCACATATTAAGTACTAGATTTTAGTACTTTGAATTAAGTAATAGTAAAATAAATTAGTCATGTAGAATTCCAGATACGTTACCAATGTAATGTTAAGTCATGTTGTGTGTTTCCTGTTCTTTAAGTCTCGAACTTCATTTTTCATCACCTTGACAATGACTTTTGCCATATTATCCTGAAACAGCATTCACAATAAGTTCATGTTGCATGTTTGTAGAAACATTTGCGTCGCACTAAAGTGTTATGGTCCCTTACCAGTGCTTGCTTCCGTCCAACTCGACCCCGTATGTCTACGTAATGTAACTCGCAGCGGACTGTGAGTGTCGACACAGCCTGTGGGAGATGTCGCTTGAGCTCCCCCGTCATTGGTATCGCAGTCGCACAACGATTCTGAGTGACAATTCGCTTTAATGTTTGGCCGGACCTGCCACAAAGAATTTTCTTCTGACTATTGTTTATATTTGCTGATATGATTTCGTCGTGAATTTTATAGGCCATCATCATCTTGGATATTGTCCACCGCGGTTCATCCAACACACTTGACACTTTTGTCACGCTTGCACCATATATCCAAGCACCAATAATTTGCTCACTTTGAAAATCAGAGAGTTAGCCCATTTTACACTGTCACCATTGTTCAGTTTACTGCATACTGCTGTTATTCTCCTTCTCTCGCAGTATGGAGTTTCCCTTAATAAATCACCACCAATATCCTCCGTCACTGCGGTTGCCACCATACCGTTACCAACCTATGTATCTAATATATTTCCGACTGCAGGTGTTTTCACTATTTGATAAGGATCTGCACATATATTTCTTTTATTTTATTTTTTAGTTTAGGGTCCAACCATATTATGTCGAATCTAAGAGAGACGCTGATAGTGGGTTGAATGACTTTGGTGAAATGAATAAAGTGGTAGGAAACGGAAAACCCTGAGAAATACCACGTGCACGGTATTTGTCCACTACAAGTCCCGTTTGGCAGGAGGCGGGTTCAAACCAGTGCCGCCTCGGCCTGAAAATATTTGTGGTTGATTATAAGCATTGTTTCAATTGTTAAGAAGTAAGAAATCACTTTTAAAAAATCTCTCTCCTCCCTGGAAAGATCATTGAAGTCGCGAATAAGTAATAAAGTTTTTCCAAAACATTGTACAGGAGAATATTGTAATCTTATTATTATGGCAATCATATTATTTTGAAAAAAAGAAAATGTTGTTTAGTGGACAAAAATTCTGATTTTCGAACCCTTCCATCAGAACTAATTTTGTTGTGCCTACGGTTGCCTATTAGATAAAACGAGATAGATTTTCATGGTGAGATAATAGACGAGACTATTGTGCCTACGGTTGCCTATTAGATAAAACGAGATAAATTTTCATGGTGAGATAATAGACGAGACAGAACTCTTCCAATAGAAACAGATATACATTCCTAGACAAGAATCACTTTTACGGAACTGACCATTTCAATACGAGGCAGTCTCAGCTCTCATCTAGTAACAATCCTAGTGCTGTTGGTAATGTCATAAGAGATCCACATATTACAATACACTTTACGGTTATCCAAGGTGTCCGGAATGGGACTGACGGTTTACAAAAGGGTATAGTTTAAGTATGGTCAGAGATACAGAAGAAAATAAACATGAATTTTAAAGGAGACCTCAAAAAATTTATTTGGTTTTACTTACAAGTAATTCTAACTCAGTGTAACTCCACGTGAGCTCCATTTGTAACTCTTACAATATCTAGCCTGAACTCAATCTCTCTCCACGTACTCTGTAACATCTGAGGTGTTACTGAAGCAATCGCATTCCTTAAACGGTTCTTCAGTTCATCACGGTTATGCACCATTTTACTAAAATACACAAGGTCTTTCACATATCCACACAGGAAGAAGTCCAGTGGGTATCATCAGGAGAGCGTGGAGCCCACCTAATTGGCTCATCACAGCCTATTCAACGGCCAGAAAATTCAGTATCAAGGTACTTCCTCACTTGTAGGCTCCAATGTGTTGGGGAATCATCCAATCGGAATATCACTTGAGGTTGCAAACGTTGTAACTGGGGAAGAACAAAGTGTTGAAGCATGTCTAAGAACACATTTTCTGTTATGGTTTGTTCTATGAAAGAGAAGGGGATTATAACTGCATTATGAGTTAAAGCACACCAAGCATTCAATTTACGACTGTCTCTGGAATCTTCTATGTAAGCATGCGGATTCCCAGATCCCCATATCTAACATTGTGTCTGTTAACACAACCAGTCAAGTGAGAAGTTGCTTCATCAGAGAAAACAATGTTCAGTAGGAAATTATGGTCATAATCAATCATGTCCAGAATTTCAGTAGGAAATGCTATGGCTTATAGTTGAGCTTAATTTCTTGCACCTTATCCGCGCGCAAGCGTAATCATTTGTGTACCACATCGTGCACTATTGACTTTGGAATTACCAATTGCCTGCTCGCTGCGCGAATTGACTTCCTCGGGCTATGTGATAAACACTGTCTTATTGCTTCCACATTTTCTTCTGACGCACGCGATTTACCACTGCTGTGTTGTTTCACTACACTCCCTGTTGATAAAAATTGATCCTTCCACGTCTGGATACAGTTGCGTAATGGAGGATTCTTGTGGTAAATACGTCGAAAGTTTCGTTGAACTTGAACAACACTTTTTGTCTCTGTAAACCATCACACGCATTGCACTTTTTCGACTGCCGACGTCATTTCTGTTTATCGGCGATACTAGCACCGTTACCGATAGTTGTTCAAGTATGAAAATTTGCTGAACAAAACTTTTTTGAGTTTTCCTTCAATATGAATATTTTTTTTTCTTCTGTATCTCTGACCATATTAAAACTATACACTTTTAAAAACTGTCAGTCTCATTCCGGACACCCTGTACTTTAACCGAGAACTTTTCTCCCCTCCAAAGTCTTTAAACAATGCTCCTTCTTACGAGTTTCATGTTATAAGTGAATTTGTTTATTGAAAAAAAAAATATTTATTTATTTATTATTTAATTTAAGGTAATTTTATGTAGCCTGGATCACCATTGTGAGCTAATGTAGATCACTAAAAAATTTCACACGTTGTATTGATTGACTATCAATTCAACTTGAGTCGAGTTTTATCGTCATTTAATACTTTACAAAGACCCAAATTCGATTGCCGCTGGGGACACTTGCAACTTGCAACTCCACATTGAAATATAGATCTGTCTTATGTAGCATCAGTGCTGAAAAGAAACGTTAAAATTTCAAACTTTAATCGATTATCTTTTGTTAGTGTTATACAAAGAATATTTTCGTGGATCAGATGACTGGTTAACCTATATAAAATAAAATAAATATAGCTCAATGTGTCATATAGTGCATGTCAATGATTAAAATATTCCTAGAACACAGTTTGTGCCATATATCTATGATACATAAATAACGATAGTAGTGACATATGATCCAAGTAAGTAAATTGTGCCATTTTAGAATGAGACGGTGTTTCCCCTTCCATAACTTCCCTTTCCTGCAAAACGCGTATATAAGAGATAACCGTGACATATACAAACAGATTGACAGCAGGTAATTCAGAATTTCAATTTTATAAATTAGACGAAATACACCAGTGTGACGAGATAGTGCTAGAGTGAAATGGAGATCAAACACTCCTGTAACGCAGAACCTCAGAAAATACCACTGAAACACCTACTTTTCAATCCTACTCTTTCGTGTCATCATTTTGATGATAATGGATTAACGGTTGCTCTGCAAGAGCCGTTTCACCCCTTCCACCTGAGCCAAAGTTGGGAGGGAGAATTGTATGTAAAAGAGCGACAGTGGGCAAATGAGACGATGTGACAGGTTTCACACTAATCGCTCAGGCAAGTGAAAAGTACAATCCCAGTTACCAGTGGTATAAAATGCCACTCTTACAAAACGGGAGCAATGAAAACCAGGGGGCTCAGTGGGGCTATTTGGGTGCAAACATTTACCATGGAAATAACAGTCAGAAAGATATAACTAATAGTTCCATTCCCTGCATTAAACATCAGGATGGTGTGGAAACAACTCGATGTCAGAAATGATTGATATATTGCACGAGCAGTATCGTTTCTCCTTTGTATTACTCGGCTTTCAGAAGTTAAACGTCATTGAAACATTTCACATGAACTATGCATTGTCGCGTAATTGCCGTTAATTTCCACTCTGGCTATGTCTACTTTTGAACCTCAATTATTCTTCGTCTCACCCCTGTATGCCCCTCTCTTTCCGACATCTTCTTTGTTCAACAGAATCAGAGCCCAAGCACCAATAGAAAACGTATTATTCTCCGCCTCCTCCTCTTCTACACATGAAGCATTGTTGTACCAAAACAAAGCCGCCTCGTTGCATTAGAGGCTACAAGAACTGATGGATGCTGTTTGCCGAAGAGTCTTCACGAATAATTGATAAGATTTGCTTTCAAACCAGACTCCCAATGCTCCAACCCATTTACTGTAGCAGTACTATACTTGCTTCCAGAAACAAAAGGTGTTCTTCAATTTGACGATAAATGATTTTTCTTCTTCTGAAAACATTTTTCTAAAGAGTCTTATAAAAACCAGCTATATTCACTCTTTGTGAAAGTAATTTGCTTCTAAGCACACAGTTAAATGGTACAGTGTAGCGTAGTTCAAAATCCACTTTTTAAAAAGTACTCTCCGAAAGTACTCTTACAAGTGAAAAGTGAAAATAACATCGCAAATTAATATTAAAATACAAGGTTGCTTTGCATTTATTTTTGTCCTTTGTTTATTCTTGAGGTACTGGAAAAAGAACCAGTTTCCAGGACTAGATAAATGTACAGTATTTTTCTGCAACACCGCATGTCAAATATATGCTATGATTTCCGAAGATTCTATGTTGCTAAGCTATCAGGAGCTACACTCCACAGAAATTCTCTGAATGAATTGTTTCCTTTCTGATATTGATGTGCTCCTTTGTGTCCGTTCTTCCTGTAGAATTCCTATTTAGCTTGAGCTATTCTATTTATTATGTTTTTTTTTTTTGTTTTGTTCATCCCGGAATATCCTGGGTAAAATACATTTAAATGTTTTCATTTTCTTCAAAGTTTCTGTTCGTCGCCAAAATTTCATATTTCATTTCTTCTCCCGTGCACTTGAGGATTTTCGTTTGGTTAGATTTATATTTCACGTTCCCTTGATTTCTTCACCCAACTTACATAGTGCGTCCAGGAAGTTTTCTTCCTCTTCGCTCTTGAGGTAAGTAACATCGTTAAAAATAAAGCTTTCATTTCTTCAAACTAAGAAAATAAAACCTATCTAATATACTAGTCGTTAAATAAAAAAATCAATACGTTATGAAGCTTTCTTTCCTTAGTTTAAAGTTTTATCAATATGACTTCCCTCAAGAACCTTCACATCTTTTTCTGTTACCAACTAGCAATGCGGACCCCAGCTTTAATTGTTTTGAGGGAGGGGTACAAGTGGAAGGGCAGAAGGAATTTTGGGGGCAGTTATTTTGTATACTGATAAGAAATGAAAGTAGGAAATTGAAATATGCATTTATACAAACAAAAATCCTCAAGTGCACAAAAAAAAAAAAATAAATAAAATAAAATAAAATAAAATAAAAACAGAATGAAATATGAGATTTTGACGATGGACATAACCTTTGAAGAAAATTAAGACGTATAAATATATTGAGTATTGTAAAAGCTTATATGAACACATTAGGGGATTATCAATTAATATTGCAACTGGCATACGCTATGGACGTTTCAAACAATCAATTACATTGTAAATAAATCAATTGGTGTTGACTTATTTGAGATATTGTTTGCATTTTTGTTAATGAGAGTGTCTCAGAAGAAGTTAAGCATGCTTGAGAGTTATTCCTTTGTGTCTAGATTAGACATTTTCCGAGTTTTTTCTAATAGAGGCATCGCTGTCTTCGAACAGCATACTTGGTGTGAACTTGATTTTATCAAAATGTAATGACAACAATCCGCTTTCAACAAGTGGAGTTTTGTGAATAACTTCATATTGCGCACATGAAAATACAAATATGTTCTTTTGAAACTATTTCGCATGAAACAACTTGTGTTAATTTAATGGGTTATGTACTAACACGTTAGTGAAATTTAAGGAAACAAAATATTTTTATGAGTCACAAGTAATTAAAATAAATATACGTACAATCTACTACCAGACTAAAAAAAAAAAAAATGACAATTCAGATTTGCACAAGGAGTTACCGATGGTTGCATTCTGCCGGTTATCTAGCAGGTATTACGATGGTTGTGGCTGAAGTAATCTTCTGAACAGTTTTGTAGGATGCATACTCTACTAGTGACTGCTTCACTAGGGTTACCGGAAGGGCGACTCTAGAGTTAGTAAGACCCAAACCCCTTTGTTATCGTTCGAGAGAGGAGTTTTTTTCTTCTTATTTTTCTTATTTATTTTTTTTATTATTATTATTTTTTTACTTTGCTACTTGTAAACTGTAAAATGGTGACTAGCGCTAAATTGTTAAGTCCAGCTTCAAACTACACTTAACAACGTAGAAGATTGAAGCTAGGCAACAGGTGGCAAGCATGCATTATTATTTTTTTTTTCATATATTCGTTCGAGTTTATGTTAGCTTTATCTTACAGTTTCAAGTTTATCTTGCATATAGCTGATAAAAGAGATGAGCCAACGGATTAATAAAAAAGAATGGACACAGGTAACTTGACAATATACAATTACAACCGAATACCATACGAGTAATAGAATCGAGACGTTTAACATAGGGAACTGTTTCCTTGATGGAGAATTTTGTGGGGAAATGAAACTTGGGTAGATTTGATGAGGTCCTAAGCTATTGAACGTAATGGTGTACGTTGTATATTCAGCTATTTTTTGTCAATGACAAATTGACTACAGCTGTATGCTACATGTAGCAATGCAACCAGTCCATGAAGAACGTATGTGCAGAAATGAGCAAATTAGTAATATTGTTGGGAGCAAGTTAGCAGAAAGGGCCCTATTACTTACATCATAGCAGCCTACACAATACAAAATACTGTTGATGTATGTAAGTTTAATAGCTTATTTTGTTTTATCCTATAGTTTGGATATGTATATCCACTTTTTTCTGTAAATTTTGGGCCCCCAAAGAGAGTGGGGCCCTAAGCTATACCTTGTTTAGCTTATACGTAAATTTGACACTACCCGTACATGTAAGAATAACAAGAAGTTGGATTTGACAAAGGTATGTGTTATATTACCTCGTAGAATTGGTTTGCTCTCAATATCATTCGGTAGCACACTTTGTTCCTGCGACAATGAGCATTCAAACTTGTCAAGTTGTAGACCTATTCAGTTTGAAAGAAAGGAAAAATTAGTCCATGATAAACTCCACCTAGCTTGATCTCTAATCCAACTTTGTTCTTCATATTCCATAAACAAATAGAGAAAACAAAATCCTAGTCTTGGTTGGGGATATTGTGCCATCCCGACATTGTAACATTGAAGATCGAGAAAAGTAAGTCACAGACTTGGAGCTCGTTGGTCTAGGGACTAGTGCGTGCGTCTTCGGTGCATATCGTCGTGGGTTCGATTCCCGGTGGTATGATATTGAAATTTGAATTAATTGCGCATTTCGAATTCAACCTTAAACTGTAGGTCCATGTCTCATATAGCCCCTCTATTTAAAATGAAACTCTGAACTTCAGTAAACATACGGACAAATGAAGCCTCCGACTACCCGATCTTTCATAAAGAGAATGTCTTCCTTAGCACTAGATCATGTTGTAAGCATGCGCTAAATTTCTTTGTGTGTCACAATATAATCGTCTAGTTTGCAATTGCGTGGAAGCTATAGACGCTCCAAATACCAAGCAGCACTGGAGAACAACATTGTGGCTTTCCCGAACCAAGTTACAACATTTGGTCCTTCTGGCATTATTCTACAGAAAAAAGGGCTCCCGGTCTGGAAGTTTAATTCCTTTTCTCAACTCTTCTCTAACAAATACCTATGTTAAGTAGTTCAATAACCAAGCTCCATATTTTCTTCCTTCTTTCTTTAGACTATTGTATTTATTTCATTGAATTCCAGAGAGCGAAACCACGACAGAAATGTTCTTTGCCATTTACAAACACCGACAAGCGAAACTGGTCGATAAGTAACTTTGGTTTCAGCCAACAGATGGCAGGAGAAGTATATTTCGTAGAAGACCGCGTATCCTTCACTTTGCTTTCGTCGTAGAATAATTAGTGTACAGTACATCAAGCGTTATGCTGAGCAGCATCATGGTGGACATTCATGGTTATCATTCTTTCTTTTCTTGCTTTACGTCTATATTAAATATGAATTTGTTTCATGTTAGCTTTTACAGGATCGATTTTATATGCACACAAATGAGTGAGTGAAGGTTAAACATCTCTTTGTAACATCGAAGCTATAGCCTACGTAATGCGATCTGGCTGTGGGATGCTAATGCTACCAGGGATCGAACTCAGGAACCAGTATATCTACCAGGGATCAAACTCAGGATTACGTACATAAGCGTTAGCCACTTGACCATGAAAGGCACACTCTAAATCTTACATTACAATATGAGTATTACAAATATACACATCGTTGTAAGCAGCTGTTGGTTTAGGATAGTCCGTTCATGAGGTTCCAATGGGATTAGGGAATGATAATTGACCTATGTTATTTTAGACCTATATTATTGACATATATTATTTTAAGGTACATTTTCCAGACGAGTATGTAGTCCATATTATTGAAAAGTGTACAAAAACTAAAATTGTAACAGCTTTTCGGAGTAACACTGTTTAGAGGAGTGTAAATCCTCGACTGTGACCAACAGATAACAGCACGTTTTTATTTATTTTTTCGATGCACTTTGCAAAAAAATTATAAAATCCACAACAGTTCAATGAAATTCACGGAATCAATGTTGAAACTTTGCCCCAAAATCAAATTGAATCATTAGTCAGGAAATAATCTCTTCACAGTTATTAATTATTGTTTATTTATTGTTGAAAACATTTCAGACACATGCTTGAAATAATGGAACTTTTTCAACAAAGAAAAAAATCCAATATGTTAAGGCCGCAAATGGCTTTAAGTCCTCTGTTTATGTTGATATGTTTAAATAAATAAAGATTTTCTACTTTATATCATCCCTTAGACCAACCATTATCCCTGATTCAATAATTGTTCCGCTTTCCCTTACCTAAAAGAGGGTGTAACCCTCTAACAGGGTGCTAGCCTTTGGCTAGTTTCTAAATAATAATAATAATAATAATAATAATAATAATAATAATAATAATAATAATAATAATAATAATAATAATAATCTGTGGAAGCACAAATATTTGGGTACAGGAAGGGCTAACAATGTACTGTTCCCATATATTTTGAAACTTTTGACCAATGTACACTATTTACATCAGGGAAATTTTCAGAAGGGGCATACAACCTATTCTATCTGACTGCAGGCTTCATTATGCTTCGTGATCAAGTTTCAGGGTTCTATTTCAAAGATCAAACATTCTGAAGAATTATTTTTCAAATGTCTTTCTAATTGTTTCCGTAGTAAAGTTGCTACAATCTACATGTATAAATTTGTTAAATAAATAACACTTATGCAAACTTATGACTTTTACAATGGATGAAAAGGAACTTCTTGTTTCACCGAGATATCCTCGTACGACTGAAATTGCAATATTTTTGATTAAAATTTAATTATTATATTACTTAGGTAGTGTATATATATATCGCGTGTTGCAAAATAAGTGTTACAGCTCTTGGGAGGTGTCCCCTGCCACTAAGACAAGAAAAAAATTCTCTTCAACTTTCGCCTATCGGACATAATTTCGGATCTACAAGGTGCCGAAAGCGTGGGAAAATTACTTTCGCACGCCAATACTTCGGAAACTATCCAACGTAAAAAGGGCGGGTAAAAAATTCACTGAAGAAGACATACCTGCTGTATTGAATTTTGCATGTTTCACAATCCTACCATGCATGCGCAAGGGATTCCCCAAAGGAACGTAGGGAGTCCCGCATAATCTGCCAAATGAAAATTGGTCTAAATGGATATGAATTGATAGGGTTTCTACCATGTAACAATACCTGTCTTCGTTTGTATTAAGTCGATATCTGGAACAAATACAAAATGGCGGACACCTTCATGCCCGTTGTGTGGGGTTGCATAATCGCCAGGTACGGATGCTGGCCAACAGTGACGTTCTGAGTATTGAGTGTAGCGAATTTGTTCTCAAATGTTCTAGAAATACATCTGGAGTGTCGGTAGAGAACAACAGATGAAGCAGGGTGATTCACATGTGTAGAAACACTTAACGAAAAATGCCCAGAAATGCACTCATACTAAGTAAACGTAGTTCAAAGCGTCGGAAATGTAAGGATTGGCGTCAAGAACATGAAAGCCATGGCCGATTCACCAATAATATTCCATCAATCCGATGCAATATGATGTGCACGGTTGCATATCGATAAGGATGCAACAACCGAGGCCAAGTTGAAATTGTGGAAGTTGACTCACAAAGAAACTGGATGAACTAAATGAATGTCACTAGTGGGATCGCATGATCGATATTGAAATGTGGCCAATGTGTGTGTTAATATCAACATGTAGCTAATATATATAATCTGCTAGTTAATAGTGCATTTTGCTACATACACATTACGTAGTTTCACAATCATTTAATTTCACAGTTATTCACTTTCATTAAGCATCCGTCTCCTTTAGCCTAAATGATATAACTATAGTACATTAAATAAAAAAAATCATTTCTGCGCTCCAGGTTGTTAGATCATTATTATCAAAGTGATGGGAGGAGACAGAAGGGAAAAAACTTCCCCCTTCGCCAGCCCCCCCACCTTGGAGTTTCGAAACAAAACCTATGCCAATCGTTTTTGTTACGTTTGTGCCGGAATGTACCGCAAAAATTTTCGTTTGTACCACTTCCGATACAAAGTTATAAGAGTTTTAAAGTGGGGGGGCTGGAGAAACGGCAGCCTCCAAACTTGGAATTTCGAAACAAAACCTATGGCAATCGCTTGTGCTACGTTTGTGCCGGAATGTACCGCAAAAAATTTCGTTTGTACCACTTCCGGTACGAAGTTATAAGGGTTTTAAAGTGGGGGGGCTGGAGAAACGGCAGCCTCCATACTTGGAATTTCGAAACAAAACCTATGCCAATCGTTTGTGCTATGTTTGTGCCGGAATGTACCGCAAATATTTTTGTTTGTACCACTTCCGGTACGAAGTTATAATAGTTTTAAAGTGGGGTGCAAACTTCAGAAACATCAAATTCTATTCAAATAGAGATAGAAACATAGAGTTAACGGCAATCGTTAGTGCACTTAAAAGCACTAAGCACTAACGTTAGTGCTATCATATTTTGGGATTTATTCAAGATTTTTGGTGGGGGGGCCAACTTCAGAAATATCAAATTCTATACAAATAAAGGTAGAAACATAGTGTTAACGGCAATCATTAGTGCATCATTAGTGCACTTAAACGCACTAAGCACTAACGTTAGTGCTACTATATGTTGAGATTTATTCAAAAAAAAATGTGGGGTGGTCAACTTCAGAAATATCAAATTCTATACAAATAGGGATAGAAACATGGGGTTAATGGCAAACGTTAGTGCATCGTTAGTGCACTTAAACGTACTAAGCACTATCGTTGGTGCTACCAAATTTTGGAATTCATTCAAGATTTTCAGTGGGATGGGCAACTTCAGTAATTTCAAATTCTATACAAATAGAGATAGGAACATAGAGTTAACGGCAATCGTTAGTGCATCGTTAGTGCACTTAAAATACTAAACACTGACGTTTGTGCCACCATATTTTGGGATTTATTCAAGATTTTAGATGGGGGTCAACTTCAGAAATATCAAATTCTATACAAATAGAGGTAGAAACATGCAGTTAAAGACAATCGTTATTGCATCGTTAGTGGACTTAAATGCACTAAGCATTAAGGTTAGCAATACCATATTTTGTGATTTATTCAAGATTTTTGGTGGGACCAACTTCAGAAATATCAAAGTCCATACAAACATTTAATGCTTTCTAGAAACACTAACGATACACTAATGAATGGCATTAATTTTTTGTTAGTGCTTGAAGTTGACGCAAGTTCACCGTGCCCTCCAAAGATATTGTACCTGTAGCACCTACACTAATGAAGTACTAACGTTAGGGGTTGGTGCACTAAGAACCACTAACAATTGCACTAGAAGATATCATTAGTGCTTTTGAATTTGACGGAAATTTGATGCAATGAAAAATTTCCCATAAATTTATTATGTGTTTCGTTACATGTAATTGGCCATAACTAAACTAATATTCAAGTTCTAACTAAACTGTTAGTGTTTTTCAGAAGCACTACCAATGCACTAACGAATGGCACTAAGTTTTTAGTTAGTGCTTGAAGTGGGGGCGCTAAGTTCACTCTGGCCTCAAAAGGTATTTTAATTGTAGCACATTTACTAATGAAGCACTAACCTTAGGTGTAGATGCGCTAAGAAGCACTAACAATGCACTAACGATCGCTCTAGAAGAGATCATTAGTGATTTTGAATTTGGCGGAAATTTGATTCAATGAAAAATTTGCCTAAATTTCTTGTGAGTCTCGTGATATGTAATTGGCCATAACTACACTAATAGTGAAGCACTAACGAAATTGTTAGTGCTTTATAGAAGCACTAACGAATTGAACTATTTTTCTCCGTTAGTACTTAAAGTGTCGGTGCGAAATTCACGCTGACTTCCCCATAGGTTTTTTCTACTTGTAACACCTACACTCATGAAGCAGTAACGTTAGGTGTTTGTGCTCTAAGAATTAATTACGATGCACTAACAATTGCACTAACAGAGGTAATTAGTGCTTTTGAATGCGATGGGAATTTGATACAATGAATAATTCCCCATGTGTTTCTTATGGGAGTTTTGAGACTTATAATTGGCCATTTCTACACTAATGGTGAAACACTAACGAAACTACTTGTATCTTCTAGAAGTACTAACAATGCACTAACGTATAAAACTATTTTTTTCGTTAGTGCTTGTAGAGGGGGGCTAAGTTCACGATAATTTTCTTTCATTGTAACATTAGTGCTTCCTAGTGCACCAACACCTAAGTTTCGTGCTTCATTAGTGTAGGTGCTACAAGTAAGAAACCTTTGCGAGCCAGCGTGAACTTGGTTCCCACTTCAAGCAGTAACGAAAAATAAGTCCATTCGTTAATGTATCGTTAGCGCTTCTGCAAAACACTCATAGTTCCGTTAATGCTTAACTATTGATGTAGATATGGCCAATTATATGCCACAAAAATCCCATAAGAGATTCAGGTGGAATTTTTCATTGCGTCAAATTTCCGTCAAAATCAAAAGCACTAATGACCTCTTCTACTGAAATCGTTAGTGCTTCTTAGTGCATTAACACCTAACGTTAATTCTTCATTAATGTAGGTCCTACAAGTAAAAAAACCTTTGGAAGCCTTCATGAACTTGGCGCCCCACTTCAACCAATAACGAAAAAATTAGAGCCGTTTTCGTTAGTGCTTCACTATTAGTGTAGTTATGGCCAGTTACATCTCAGGAAACTCACATAAGAAATTTAAGGGGAGTTTTTCACTGTGTCAAATTTCTGCCAAATTAAAAAGCACTAATGATCATTTCCAGTACAATCCTTAGTGCATCGTTAGTGCTTCTTCGTGCACCAACCCCTAACGTTAGTGCTTAATTAGTGTAGGTGCTACAAGTAAAATATCTTTGGTGGTCAGCGTGAATTTGCGCCCTCTTCAAGCACTAAAAAAGTAATTAGTGCATTCGTTACTGATTCCTGAAAATACTGACACTTTGTATGGAATTTGATATTTCTGACGTTGGCCCCCACCAAAAATTTTGAATAAATCTCAAAATGTGGTAACACTAACGTTAGTGCTTAGTGCATTTAAGTGCACTAATCACGCTCTAACGATTGCCGTTAACTCCATGTTTCTACCTCTATTTGTATAAAATTTGATATTTCTGAAGTTGGCCCCCCACCAAAGATCTTGAATAAATCCCAAAATATGGTAGCACTAACGTTAGTGCTTATTGCGTTTAAGTGCACTAACAATGCACTAACGATTGCCGTTAACCCCATATTTATACATCAAATGTATGGAATTTGATATTTCTGACGTTGACTCCTAACCAAAAATCTTGAATAAATACCAAAATATTGTAGAACTGACATTAGTCCTTAGTGCGTTTAAGTACACTAACGATGCACTAACGATTGCCGTTAACACTATGTTTCTACCTCTATTTGTATAGAATTTGATATATCTGAAGTTGGCCCCCCAACCAAAAATCTTGAATAAATCCCAAAATATGGTAACACTAACGTTAGTGCTTAGTGCTTTTAAGTGCACTAACGATGCACTAACGATTACCGTCAACCCCATGTTTCTACCTCTATTTGTATAGAATTTGATATTTCTGAAGTTGCCCCCCCCCGAAAATCTTGAATAAATCCCAAAATATGGTAGCACTTACGGTAGTGCTTAGTGTGTTTAAGTGCACTAACGATACACTAACGATGCGCTAAGTTTTGTGAAAATCTGTCTGCATAAAGATGGGTGGGGGGCTAACTTCATATGAAGTTAGTCCCCCACCAAAATCTTCAATATCTCGTAAACGCTGATAGCACTAATGTTAGTTCTAAATGCACTAAAGTGCATTAACGATGCATTAACGATGTGCAACGTTTGGAGTAATTTGGGAGAGGTGGGGGGCCAACTTCAGGCACCAAATTTTTTTTGCGGTACATTCCGGTAAAAAACGTACCACAAACGATTGACATAGTCTTGTCTCGACATTGCAAGGTGGGGGTTCTGGAAACGGCAGCCCACTAGTTAAAACTGTCATACTTTTGTACTGGAAGTGATACACAGCCCCTCTTGAAAACTCATATAACTTCGTACCGGAAGTGGTACAAACGAAAATTTTTGCGGTACATTCCGGCACAAACATAGCACAAACGATTGGCATAGGTTTTGTTTCGAAATTCCAAGGTAGGGGGTTGCCGTTTCCCCAGCCCCCCACTTTAAAACTCTTATAACTTCGTACCGGAAGTGGTACAAACGCAACTTTTTTGCGGTACATTCCGGCACAAACGTAGCACAAACGATTGGTATAGGTTTTTATTCGAAATTCCAAGGTTGGAAGCTGCCATTTCTCCAGCCCCCCACTTCAAAACCCTTATAACTTCGTACCGGAAGTGGTACAAACGAAAATTTTTGCGGTACATTCCAGCACAAACGATTGGCATAGTTTTTGTTTCTAAATTCCAAGGTTGGAGGCTGCCGTTTCTTCAGCCCCCCACTTTAAAACCCTTATAAATTCATAACGAAAGTGATACAAACGAAATTTTTTGCGGTACATTCCGGCACAAACATAGCACAAACGATTGACATAGTTTTTGTTTTGAAATTCGAAGGTTGGAGGCTGCCGTTTCTCCAGCCCCCCCACTTCAAAACCCTTATAACATCGCACCGGAAGTGGTACAAACGATAATTTTTGCGGTACATTCCGGCACAAACGTAGCACAACCAATTGGCATAGGTTTTGTTTCGAAATTCCAAGGTAGGGGGTTTCCGTTTCTCCAGCCTCCCCCTTTAAAACCCTTATAACTTCGTACCGGAAGTGGTACAAACGAAAATTTTTTGCGGAACATTCCGGCACAAACGTAGCACAAACGATTGGCATAGATTTTGTTACGAAATTTCACTGTAGGGGGTTTCCGTTTCTCCAGCCCCCCACTTTAAAACCCTTATAACTTCGTACCGGAAGTGGTACAAACGAAAATTTTTGCGGTACATTCAAGCACAAACCTAGCACAAACGATTGCCATAAGTTTTGTTTCGAAATTCCAAGTTTGGAGGCTGCCGTTTCTCCAGCCCCCCTCCCACTTTAAAACCCTTATAACTTCGTACCGGAAGTGGTACAAACGAAAACTTTTGCGGTACATTCAGGCACAAACATAGCACAAACGATTGACATAAGTTTTGTTTTGAAATTCCTAGGTGGGGGGCTGCCGTTTCCCCAGCCCCCACTTCAAAACCCTTATAACTTCATACCGGAAGTAGTACAAACGAATTTTTTGCGGTACATTCCGGCACAAACGTAGCACAAACAATTGGCATAGTTTTTTTTTCGAAATTCTAAGGTTGGAGGCTTCCATTTCTCCAGCCCCCCACTTCAAAACCCTCATAACTTCGTACCGGAAGTGGTACAAACGAAAATTTTTGCGGTACATTCCGGCACAAACATAGCACAAACAATTGGCATAGGTTTTGTTTCGAAATTCCAAGGTAGGGGGTTTCCGTTTCTTCAGCCTCCCACTTTGAAACCCTTATAACTTCGTACCGGAAGTGGTACAAACGAAAATTTTTGCGGTACATTCAGGCACAAACCAAGCACAACCGATTGACATAAGTTTTATTTTGAAATTCCTATGTGGAAGCTGCCGTTTCCCCAGCCCCCACTTCAAAACCCTTATAACTTCGTACCGGAAGTGGTACAAACGAAAATTTTTGCGGAACATTCCGGCACAAACGTAGCACAAACGATTGGCATAGGTTTTGTTTTGAAATTCCAAGTTGGAGGGGCTGCCGTTTTCCCAGTCCGCCACTTCAAAACCCTTATAACTTCGTACCGGAAGTGGTACAAACGAAAATTTTTGCGGTACATTCCGGCACAAACGTAGCACAAACGATTGGCATATTTTTTGTCTCGAAATTCCAAGGTTGGAGGCTTCCATTTCTCCAGCTTCCCACTTCAAAACCGTTATATCTTCGTATTGGAACTGGTACAAACGAAAATTTTTGCGGTACATTCCGTCACAAACGTAGCACAACCAATTGGCATAGGTTTTGTTTCGAAATTCCAAGGTAGGGGGTTTCCGTTTCTCCAGCCTCCCACTTTAAAACCCTTATAACTTCGTACCGGAAGTGGTACAAACGAAAACTTTTGCGGAACATTCCGGCACAAACGTTGCACAAACGATTGGCATAGGTTTTGTTACGAAATTTCACTGTAGGGGGTTTCCGTTTCTCCAGCCCCCCACTTTAAAACCCTTATAACTTCGTACCGGAAGTGGTACAAACGAAAATTTTTGCGGTACATTCAAGCACAAACCTAGCACAAACGATTGCCATAAGTTTTGTTTTGAAATTCCTATGTGGGGGCTGCGGTTTCCCCAGCCCCCACTTCAAAACCCTTATAACTTCGTACCGGAAGTGGTACAAACGAAAATTTTTGCGGAACATTTCGGCACAAACGTAGCACAAACGATTGGCATAGGTTTTGTTTTGAAATTTCAAGTTGGAGGGGCTGCCGTTTTCCCAGTCCGCCACTTCAAAACCCTTATAACTTCGTACCGGAAGTGGTACAAACGAAAATTTTTGCGGTACATTCCGGCACAAACGTAGCACAAACGATTGGCATATTTTTTGTCTCGAAATTCCAAGGTTGGAGGCTTCCATTTCTCCAGCTTCCCACTTCAAAACCCTTATATCTTCGTATTGGAACTGGTACAAACGAAAATTTTTGCGGTACATTCCGTCACAAACGTAGCACAACCAATTGGCATAGGTTTTGTTTCGAAATTCCAAGGTAGGGGGTTTCCGTTTCTCCAGCCTCCCACTTTAAAACCCTTATAACTTCGTACCGGAAGTGGTACAAACGAAAACTTTTGCGGAACATTCCGGCACAAACGTTGCACAAACGATTGGCATAGGTTTTGTTACGAAATTTCACTGTAGGGGGTTTCCGTTTCTCCAGCCCCCCACTTTAAAACCCTTATAACTTCGTACCGGAAGTGGTACAAACGAAAATTTTTGCGGTACATTCAAGCACAAACCTAGCACAAACGATTGCCATAAGTTTTGTTTCGAAATTCCAAGTTTGGAGGCTGCCGTTTCTCCAGCCCCCCGCCACTTTAAAACCGTTATAACTTCGTACCGGAAGTGGTACAAACGAAAATTTTTGCGATACATTCCGGCACAAACGATTGGCATAGGTTTAGTTTTGAAATTCCTAGGTGGGGGGGCTGCCGTTTCCCCAGCCCCCACTTTAAAACTATTATAACTTCGTACCGGAAGTGGTACAAACAAAAATTTTTGCGGTACATTCCGGCACAAACGTAACACAAACGATTGGCATAGGTTTTGTTTCGAAACTCCAAGGTGGGGGGGCTGGCGAAATGCACCTGTCTCCTTTAGCCTAAATGATATAACTATAGTACATTAAATAAAGAAAAAATCATTTTTGCGCTCCAGGTTGTTAGGTCATCATTATCAAAGTGATGGGAGGAGACAGAAGGGGAAAAAACTTCTCCCACTAGAATGTTTTGACATAAAGTTCACATATTTGAATATTCATAACTAATAAAATATATAACATTAGGGCTACCGTAAACAACTAGTTCGCCCGTTAATTACATATTAAATGCAATTTATTAATTGGGAATTAACATAACTAATTTGCAATACAGAAAATACTGTCACGAGGTGTGGTAATTAAATAACGAGACTGGTGTCATAAATGTGATGTATTGCAAAGAAAGTTACAATTGACTGTTATCCCCTTCAATATACTCCCCTCCCATATCAATAAACCGCTGCATGTGTGCCTTCCATTGTTCAAAGCAATGCTGTAGGTCATCAGATGTCACACTGTTCAACAACTCTGCCGTTTTTTGCTTCACCTCTTGCACAGACTGCAAATGTGTTCCCTTCAGTGCACTTTTCACTTTTGGAAATAGATAAAAGTCACAGGGAGCCAGGCCTAGGGGATACGGAGCATGGTCGAGCTCAGGAATGCGCTTGGCTGCTAAAAACTGCTTCACAGAAAGGGCATTATGGGCAAGCGCATTGTTTATATGGAGGATCCATGCATCGTTCTTCCACAAATCCGGTCTCTTCTTCCTTATTCTTTCCCTCAGCTTGATTAGGACTTCTTTGTAGTAGGTCTGATTCACCGTTTGACCCTGAGGCACCCATTCAGTCATGATGATACCCCTGATATTAAAAAAAAAATATATGAGCATTGCCTTCACTTTGGACTTAATCATTCGTGTTTTTTTTTTTTTTTTTCATTCCTGGCGATGTGGGAGTCTTCCAATGCATGGATTGACGCTTAGTCTTGGGGTCATACTGGAAAATCCATGTTTCATTATATGTGATGACACGCGTTAGCAAGTCTGGTTCTGCTTTGAGTCGTTCCATGATGTCACAGCAAATGATCTTTCGAATGTCTTTTTGTTCCTGAGAGAGGTTTTTTCTGGACAATTTTTGCACAAACTTTTGTCATGTTTAAATTGTCATGCAAAATTTGTCTTACTGTCTCTTTATGTTCGTCATATCGGCGATCATCCGAATGCTCAGACGTCATTCTTTCCGCTCAAGTTCATTAATTTTTTGAACATTTTCGTTCGTTCTTGAACTCAAAGGGCGGCCGTGTCGTTCATCATCTTCAACCTCCTCCCTACATTTTGAAAATCGTGACATAGTATTATCACCAAACACCTCTTTTAATATTGCACAACATTCCGTCGTTTCTTTTTTGATTTTTTTTTTTAATTTCACCGGAAATTTGATGTTAAAGCGCTGCTCAACTTTACTGTCCACCATGATTCCGGAACTACTACAGAACACTGTCCTCTTCATGCAAGCCTGCAAAGAAAAGAAAAGTTTTCTGAATCATGAAACAAACAGTAGCTGCTCATCCTGCGCGACAGGAGGTGGGCAGTCTCGTTATTTAAGGTTGGTTTAAAGGGACAAGTTTTGCCAATAGATGGCACTACCATCTTCGTATCTTTCCCATGTAATTTTCACCTTTCACGAAAATTTACAATTTATCTTACAAATTTCAACTTAGATACTTCAAATGTTTAGAGAAGGAACTTCATAACCTATTAAAGGGCACAATCTGTGCCGATTCTTTTATTTAGAATGTTCTTCATTGTTGAAATGGCTTGATTGTTGAAATGGATACCCAAACCCTTAACAATGGAACTATTTCAACTGTGAAGAAAATTCTAAATAAAAAAACCGACACAGATTGTTCCCTTTAGTAGGTTATGAAGTTCCTTCTCTAAAAATTCGAAGTCTCTATGTTGAAATTTGTAAGATAAATTGTAAACTTTTGTGAAAGGTAAAAAATACATGGGAGAGACACGAAGAGTGTAGCGACATCTATCGGCAAAAGTTGTTCCTTTACACTAACCTTAATTGCCACACCTCGTATAATGATATGTGAGCAGAAAAGAGGTTCGTCATCATCATCATTACACAAAGAAAGGAGTTCGAAAGAAATAATAAACTACTGGGTCAAGCGAATGTTGCAGTTGTCCTCTCCAAGTTACCTCCAAAACACAAATGTTGCATATCAAGACTCCCAAAGAACATTTCACCAAGTACAAACATAACTAGGAGATTGATTGGACCCATTGTGTTGTGAATGGAAGTTAACGAACAAATCGTTGACACCGACATGCACACTACTAATGGACCGGATAAGTAGAAATGGTGTTTCTAATTACTTGTGGGTGCAATAAAAGTTATGGAAAGAAATGCAAGTGTGTGGAAGTTAGCCCTCATTCCGTTATTATGTGGTACTAATACCGAAGCAGTATTTCATAGCAAATTAAGAATTGTTACATTGTTTTGTGTTATTTAGAAAGAAATAATTTTAGTGTAATTATGTAAAATAAAATAATTTGTATTGAAATTCAGCCTAAATATTTTTCTAAATACACCCAATACTTCTTTATTTACGACTAAGTTCCAGATTTTGAGTTTAGAGAGCTTTATATGTATTTCGGTGTTTAGAAAAGCTTGTGTTTTAAACTGTTACAAGCTTTCTCTTTCAAAATAAAATTCATAAAAAAAAATACATAGTCTCGACCACACAGGCTTTTAATAGGAGTACTGCTAAAGCAATATATATATATATATATATATATATATATATATATATATATATATATATAAGTATGTTCTTTCGAATGTTTTACTTTAAATAATATTTATTTCTTTATTACATTTCAAGTTTGGTAGTTCAATAAAACATTAATTTTGTCAGATTTAATAAGAGACAGGAAAAAGTAAATGTTTTACTGGTATTTTCGTCAAAACATATTTTTAACAGAAAAGTTATTTCACAAAAAGCTTAAATCTAATGCAATAATTTATAGAAAACTTAATTTATATATAAACGGATGGCTATGTATATACATTTGTGTGTGCGTATGTTCCAGCATAACTCTGAAACGCCTGGAGTAATTTTAACTAAAGTTGACACACATATTACTTACAGCTGGGAAAACAGTATTGAGGGAGTAAAACCTTCCCTGCACACTAAAGAGGGAGTGCAAGTGGATGACGTAAAAAAAAAGATAGAAGAGACTGATATTAGTGTCGAATCCTTAGTTTCTGGAGTCACTAACATGAATAATGACATTCCAGATGCCGTTTAAGTCCAAGTGCAGTCCCTATAAGCAGCTCTGGAAGGGAGAGAATGGCGGCATGAAACATAATCTAACACAACCGATATTAGTGTGGAATCCGTATCATAGTCAATAGTCACACTTTTGAAAGCGTTGAAGCCCCAAGTTTAGCGTCCATCAGCAAAGAGATTGAAAAAGGATTTATTTATTTATTTATTTTTTAATATTTCTCAACTGACACATATTCGTGTCGAGTCCATAGTTTTCACGGTCGCTGAGCTGCTAGGAGATAATCTCAATGGCATTTAATCCCAAGTTTTGCACAGAACGGGGACATCTGGTGGATTGAAAATTTACAGTGCAACACCCAAAAGCTTCACTGGGTTAAAATAAAAATTTAAATGCACAACTTCATATCTCATGTGTTTAGTACAAGTGAAATATGCTGTTTTCGTTTTTAGTTCATCAATCTAAACGGTATTGGGAAGATCATTGTTCATCTCAGCGACCCCGAAAACTATGGATTAGACACTGATATCGGCCATTTTCGATCACTTTTATTTATCTCTCCTCCTCCATGTTTGCGGGGTACGGCATCTGAAGTGTCACCGCTCATTTCAATGACACCTGCAACTATGGATTCGACACAAGTATGGGTAATTTTTGATCAGTATTATGTATTTCCCTCTCTCATTTCCCCAAGTTGTGGGGCTGAATTTGGATGAAAACGGGATCGGAAGAAAACTATATGTTCAACACTAATGTCGGTCACTTTCGAGCATTTATAAATGTTCCTTGCAATCCTTTCTCCCTTAAGTTGCCCCGTCAAAGTGATATGACAATACCATCTCAGATCTTATCCTCACCTATGATGAAAATTTCATTTCATCGAGTTCGGTCGAGTGGTTGAAGAGTGATGAAGTCAGAAAGACAGTTGCTTTCATCTTTACTTTTTTATATATATACACCCCCTCATTCCCCACTCCTAAAATGTATCATCGAAGTAAAATAATAAAAATCTAAACAGGCCCGAACCTCCTCTGGTCAGGTCACAGGTGGTTCAAGAGTTATTAGGTTACATTTTATTTATTTTTACATATTTCTCCCTCCCATCTTTCTCTCATGACGAAAATTTGATCGAAATCTGAGTTTTACGTCCCACGGCTATGCCGGTTAGGCTAAAGGAGACGGTGATTATGACAAATAAATGAAATGGTGGAATGAAGAAAGTGGGAGGAAACGGGAGAACCCCGAGAAAACCCACGCACACGGTGTTTGTCCACCACAAAGTTCACTTGGCGGGGGCTGGGATCGAACCCGGGACCCCAAGCACCAGAGGTGAACGCTCTACCACTGAGCCACCGCAGCCCCCAAAATTTGATCGAAATCGGTCGTGTGGTTTAAGAGTTAAGTCACTGTCTTCCTGCCCCTCCACTGTCTTCCTCTACGTTCTACCGTCAATGTGATATGATAAAAGGCATCCCAGAACCGAATCTCATCTATATAGAAAATTTGATCGAGATCGGTCAGGTGATTCAAGAGATATTAGATTTTATTTATTTTTACATACTCCCCCCTTCCTCTTCCTTAAGTTAGGCCACCGAAACAGAAAGACAGTTACTTTCACTTTTACTTTTTTATATATACTCCCCCTCCTCTCCCCTAAGATGTACCATCAAAGTAAAATAATAAAATTCAACATAGGCCGAACCCCATCTAAGCCGAAAATTTGATCGAGATCGGTCGGGTAGTTCATGAGTTAAGTTTTGATTATTTTTATATGCCCACCTCCCCTCCCCTAAGTTCTACCGTCAAAGTGATATAATAAAAGTCACCCCAGGTGCGAACCTCATCTATGTTGAAAATATCATTGAGATGGATCGGGTGGTTCAAGAGTGATGAAGTCACACAAAGACAGTCATTTTTATTTTTATTTTTTTACATATATCTCCCCCTCCCCTACGTAATACCGTCAAAATAAAATAATAAATTCGTCAAAGGTCGGAAGCTCATCTATGTTTAAAATTTGATCGAGATCGGTTGGGTAGTTCAAGAGTTATTAAGATTATTTATTTTCATATATAAATATATCTCCTTCACCTCCCCGACCCCTAAATTCTACCATGAAGGTGAAATTGTAAAAAAGCTTTTCCAGTCCCGAGCCTGATCTATGTTGAAAATTTGATTGAGATCGGTCGGGTGGTTCAAGAGTTATTAGGCTTTATTTTTCTATATCCCCCTTCTCCTCCTTCCCCAAGTTCTACTATCAAAGTAAATAGCTAAAAACACTCCCAGACCAGAACCGCATCTAGGTCAACAATTTGATCGAGATTGGTCGGTGGGTTCAAAATATTAAGTCACAAACATAGTCACTTTTAATTTTGTAATATAGATTAGCACGATATATATATTACCGTGCACAGGTATATATATTACCGTGGGGGTTTCAAAAAGTTCGTGCGATCATTTAGAAAAATCCACTCTTAATAACTCTGACATCCTATGAATGGATGCTTCATTCCTGGGAAGAGAGAAAAGTCGCTTTGTGCTAGGTCCGGTGAGTATGAGAGTGAGACAATATTCCGTCTACTAATTCCACTGCCTTCGTCATGGATGCAGCATTCCATTTGAGACCAATCCACGGTGTTTTTTTCTTCAGTTCTTCTCGTAACTTAGTCAGGAGATGGTAATAATAATATGCCCCTGTGGTAGGTAATATGCCATGATGACGTCTTCACAGTCCCAGAAAAGGGAAAGCATCACCTTGGTGGTAGACTTCTGCACTTGTGCGTTTTCAAAGATAGAGCAGGAGTGGTGTTTCAATTGTTTATTCATTTCCTTTGTTTCTGGATCATAAAGATAAACCCAACTTTCATCCATTGTCACTAATATGCCAATGAAGTCCTCTTCATCCACCTAACAGTGATACAACATTACTCTTGCAGAGTCCTCGATATTTCTCTTCTGGAAAGGTGTGAGAAGTCGTGGCACCCACCCTGCTGACACTTTCTGTTGTGAATGATATTTCAGGCAAACCAGTAACTCATACCTATTGTACACATAATACTTTCATGGTTATCCTCCTGTCCTCTATCTTCTCAACTTTCTCCGTCAAGGTGATATCATCATTGAGAGATAGTCTTCCTGATCGAGAGGCGTCCGCGGTAGTCTTGTGTCCATTTTGGAATTGCCGTTTCCATTTGGATACTATTTCATAAAATACAATCCCCATAGATTTTTATCTGTTCGTGGATCTGCTTTGCTGATTTCATTGAAGATGGAGGATGATTCTTTGTGCTTCAAATTTGTCAATCATCGCACCTTCAGTAACTTATCACCTTCAGTGATAAAAGAGGATAAAAAGAGTTGCTCTAACTAGTCCAGAATTTATGTATAAGAGTGTGTGTGAGTGTGTGTTTATATGCGTATGAATGTATATTCTAAAGTAACTCTAGAACAATTTCAACCTATCTTGATAGATATGACTTACCAGTGGCGTATTTAAAGGGGGCTTTCGGGCATAAGCCCCCGAAATTTTATTTACTATCTTAAAGTAAATGAAATGTCTTGCAGAATTTTCACATTTCCAGGAGAAAAACTAGCAAAGCCTCGCCGTGAAAACAACATCTAAATACGCCACTGTGACTTACAATCTGAAGAAAGAAAAAAAAAACAGTGGTGGTGATAAACCATCAAAGATGGCAGTTGGAAGGTGTGACATGTAAAAAATAATCCAAAAGGACCGATATTAGTGGTTAGTGTGCAATCCATAGCTTTCGGGGTCGCTGAAGTGAATAGTGACTTCTCCAATTCCGTTTATGTCCAATCTCAGCCGCATTTTCAGGGGAGGAGGAGGATAAAGAAAATATAATGGCAGAAATGACTCAGGTTAATGTTGTATTCATAGTTTTCATGATCAGGAAAACAGCTGACCCATCTCAAATTACTTTTGAAACATAGTAGTTCCCACCTCAATTTTTATTTTTTAATCATATCAATTTTATTACAAAGCATATTCTGTTGTTGTAGGATGTTTCAAAATTTATGCCGAATGTAGAGTATTTTCTGTATTTTTACCAGTACATTTTCATTGAAATACGTATCAAAAGAAGGAAGGGGATTCTAATATTTTCCATAAACTCACTTTCCCCATAACGAACATTTGAGGAAGTTACCTACATAATAATAATAATAATAATAATAATAATAATAATAATAATAATAATAATAATAATAATAATAATAATAATAATAATAATATAGTTATTGCTTGTTTTATAACCAAGATACAACCTGTTCACTTTTACACTTTTTTTTTTTTTTTTTCAAAATTTTAGAGGGTCGTTAGTGTGTAATTTCCTCTCTCAAGGAAAACTCTGAGATTTACATTTTCTGGAGACTGATGGTATGCATAACCAAGGTTTCAAAACTTTATATTTTTTCCTCTAATTTTACCTATTTTCCGTGAACTTTCTATTTACAGTAGATTATAGGTGCTTAAACTGTTAGAGAACTCATCACGGCGAAATTAAAATACAGCAAGTTTTACAGTAATTATGTGATATCTTCAAATACATAAAATATATTCGAAAAGTGGAACAATAGCTAGCTAGACAATATTATTTAACATTAAATACCATAATCGCTACTCACATTTCTGCTTTCGATTTCCAGCCATTTAGAAAATCGACATTTTTTTATCGCGTTTCTAAATGGCGGCAAACGGAAAGCTACTAGGTGGCTCGTGATAACGGTACCTCATTCAAAATAATATTGTCTAGTGCGCTCTTGTTCCATATTACGTTTATATATTTTATCTATTTGAAGATATCACATAATTACTGTAAAATTAGCGATATTTTAATTTCGCAGTGATTAGACCTCTTAAGAAGTTAGATTATAATATTGTCTTTTTGTAAGTTATATATGCCAAAAATGCCGAAACATCGCTATTAAATTACACCTCACTATAACATGCTGCTTTAGATTACATAGCTAATAACGAAAATATTGCTTATTTTAGTATTAAACGTATTCGTACTGTTTCGATCAAGCTATCTGAGTATATTTGTCAGTCAGTCAGTGTATTCTGACTAAAATATACATCATTGAATGTACGTTTTGGCACAATATCTTCTATAATAATAATAAAATAATGTGTGGGTGTTTGTCAGTCTTTATGTCATCAGATTTTCGCCTAGAGCCACCAAATTTGATACACAGATTAATCTTCATCAGATGTAAGCTTATAAGAAGCCTTTCCTCTCTCTGTTTTTTTTTTTAATTTTCGGCTTAGAGGGAGGGTGAACATGCATGGAAATTTCTCGTAGTTTCCAAGAACGCCTTACCTGTGCGCTACTTATATTAGTAATGAGTACGCGGGCTAGCATAACACCAAAGGATACGTAATGGGCAATAGAGTTATTCTCTCTTTTTTTTTTTTTTTTTCGTCCAGATTCTGAATTAAAACCCGGTTACGACGGATGCTTGGAGCTAGGTTTAGTTAAAAATAAAATCAGTGTTTTTTCATTGTTTCCTTTTAACGTAGCAATGTCTCTTAAAGAACCGTTACTTGCATTATATTCTGAGAATGTTTATCTCGAATTGTTGGATTTATTCTTTTTGCTGAATAACACAAGTTGTAATCTGTAACAAGGAAATAACCGAGAATTACATGTTTCTAGGCGCCAGCAATTCCAGTAAATTCATATGAACAATAGCAATTCCAGAATAGAATTGAAAATAAGTGTAAAGCATGAATGAACTATTAAACCCTGCAGATATTATCTCGAGGCAAGTTAACAAACAGCGTATGAATCAAGTTTTTGTTTTTATATGCGCGCTTTTCTCCGAACACTATTGTGTGATAACTTTTGTATTTCAATGTTTTCGGTCATTAAAAAGAAAGATAAAATTATAGTAATAGAAAATGTTCGTAGACACAATACCAATGATAAAGCTAAAATGCACTATTATGAAGTACACTTTGACCATTATAAATGTATATATAGAGATCCCTTGTGGCTATGCGGATAGCGTAAAAGCCTTTGACGTGGGACACCCTGCTTCAATTCCCGGCAGGAGCTCACTTGGTTCGAATTTCACTTGAAGTCGTAGATCCATGCTTCATATAACCTTGTTGCTGAACAGCACGCTAAACTCAAACTCAATCAATAAATGTATATATTAAAAATAAACCAGTGAAGGATTTTCAATCTAAATATTGCATATTTTTTCCCAAGCCCGAACGTCATCTATGTTGAAAATTTGAACGAAATCAGTTGGGCGGTTCAAGAGTTATTAAGTTTTATTTATTTTATATATCTGTTCCTCCCCTCCCCTAAGTTCTGTCGTCAAAGTGATATGATAAAAACCACCCCAGTCCCAAAATTCATCCATATTGAAAATCTGATTAAGATCGGTCGTGTGGTTAAAGCGAGATGAAGTCACAAAGACAGCCACTTTTAATTTTATTCTTTTTACATATATCTCCCCCTCTCCCTCCCCAAGGATGCACCGTAAAAGTGAAATGACGAAAACATCCCAGGCCCGAACCTTATCTATGTTGAAAGTTTGATCAAGATCGGTCTGGTGGTTCAAGAGTTATTAAGTTTTATTTATTTTTATAGATTTCTCCCCTTCCCTCCCCATCAATAAGTTCTACCGTTAAAGTGATATGATAAAAACACCCCAGGTCCAAACCTCTTCTATAGGGATGCGCACGAGTCGAGACATGTCTCGAATCTCAACTCGACTTGACTCGAGACTCACTTTGTAAAATTCGAGACGAGTCGAGACTAACGTATTTCTCGACTCGACTCGAAAGTCTCGAAAATCTTTCTATAATTTTTAATATTATTTTGAAGAAAGTACTCACTCAGAAACACTCGGCATGAGAATTTCGGTAACTGCAGGACTTCGCAGCTGTTCGAGGAGTGTTGTGGTGAGTGTCTTCAACAAGTGGCGAAACCAAGGGAAAAGGACTTCAAAACGTCGAGGGGTTTGGGTGCCCCCCACCATATTACAGATGTGGGATGTCGTAGGCTGGGCACACCAGTAAAACAGGACAGGCAGCGAATTGCGTTGGAACTAACACCAGAGTTTAATGCTGGGTTAAGTACAAGTGTGTCTGAACTAGTGTTGAAAAATTTTGGGAAATTTTGAACCTGTTGGTAAAAAAAACAACGATTTTTTCGATTTCTTTCCGGAAAAATAGGAAAAATTGAAAAAATAAAAATGTTTGTATTAGGTTAATTTTACTAGTATCGATATATTTTTTTTCAAACGCGTGAAAAATATAAGTTCAAAAATTTCAATATTCCGAATATTAAAAAATAGCATTCGAAAATAAAACTATTCCAATTATTATCTATATATTAAAATACTAGATTTATGCGTATATGTTTGCCCCCAGAGAAAACTTTATATGTTTGTCTCCAATCCTTTCGACAAAGAGATCTCGAACCCACAAGTGCTAGAAACGTGCCGTTTTCATTGGCCGATTCCAAATTTTGTATAAATTGTCCAGTTCTAATTGGATATTAAAAAAAAGCATGGCCATTAGTTCTTTATTACATTTTTAGGGATACACTGGAAGTACTGAAATTTTTGAAAAATTATCATACCCTACGAGTTATATATTCCAACATCACAAAGTTGTATATATGGATTGCATATCTCTCAGGCGTGTTTCATGGTGAAATGATAATGAAAACAAAGGATAACCATTTCTCCAGTCTAAGATGAATCTAAATTCTTTGGAGAGCTTTTTTTTGCCCAATGAACACCGTATATCACTGACACAATTAGTTGTGTGTGTAATTTATCTTATTATTACATACTGCATGCAAAAATAAAGAAAACACTGGTCATATATGAATTAGAAATTCCAACCGTGAGTGGGGTCAAATCTTGCAAACAGTGAGAGATATTGAAAAAAAAATCGAAAACATTCCTCTTTATGATACCCCTTGCCGATTTTTATGAAGGCGTTCTTCACTTTTATCTGTAAAGGGACATGTACAGATATGAGGAATTACAAGAAGATTCATTCTCATATGTGAATGATGCGCTGTGTAGAGAGCGCAGGTTCAGCTAGTTGAAAATTAATAGTCCGCACTCATTTATGTTTTGTCGTTTATTCGTGGATGTGCATTAATTACTGAAATTTTACAGTTTCATACAAGCCTACCATCATGAAGTGTTTCTGTTGCAACAAATAGGTCTCTTAAATGAAACTGAGTTCTTATTATGCTTTTTGATCTGGTGAAGTTTTGTTAATTTTAACCAAGTTACTTCTTAAGAGAAAGAGCAGTAGGCACATTTCACCAATGCTCATGCAATAAAACATATAATTACTACAATTTAATATTTTAATATAGATACTTATATAAACTTTATGTACAAAATCTTTCATGTAAACAAATTTATGTTTTCTAATGCCATAGATTATCTATTACATATCAAAATGAAAGTGACTATGTTTCTAACTTAATAACTCTTGAATCATCAGACGGACCTCGATAAAATTTTCAACATAGATGAGGTTCGGGATGTTTTTTATCATTTCTCTTTGAAGGTGCAACTTCAGGGAAGGGAAGAGGGGAAAATGACAGATTTTAGTGTCGAATCCATAATTTTCAGGGTCACTGAAATGAACATTGACACTACAGATGCCGATTAAATCAAAATTCAGTCCCACAACTTGGAGAATGGAGGAGACGTACCTAGGTATAAAATTTATTGGCAATAACCGATATTAGTGTCGAATCGATAGTTTTTGGGGTCATTGATATGAACAGTGACACTTCCGGTCGTTTAGATCCAAATTCAGCCCCGCTACTTGGGGGAAGGGGAGGATACACACACACACACACACACACACACACACACATATATATATATATATATATATATATATATATATATAGTATATTGGCGGTACGGCATACCGGCACCTTTTAATGGTAGAATAATATTTCCTTTTCTGTCTTAAAATTGGGTTGAAAAGAAACTTTAAAAAATGCCAAATAGTAAATGTATACGCTTATAGAAAATCAGAGTTTTTTGTTTTCATTTTCCTTTTTTCTTGCTGGAGAAAGAGCTGTGAATCTTTGTTCCTTCTTGAAGCCAGTTAATAGTATTCAGTGATCTTTCGCTCGCTGGTACGACCTCGCGCTTTCCTTTGTTCATTCCCTTTTCGCACGGTAAAATAACCCATAAAAGGCTCTGAACCGACCAGATTCTTTTTTCTGAAAAGACTGACGTCTCATAACAAATAATCCAAACAAATTTGTCTGTCGCTAATTCAATTGCCGTTAGAGATGGAAACTTGAGGATAGAATTCCTGAGATAAATAAAGCAATAAGGCAAAAGTGGACGGTGAGCAAAAGCCAGACTCTCTCTCTCTTTCTCTCTCTCTCACACACACACACATTGACATTCAGTAAATGGAAATGTGCATTCAAGATGCAAAAATACTTCAAAATTTCCATTGCAGTATCTATACAAGCTGGCTACGAGTCTCTTGTTTTGGCCACGGGAGCAGTCCAAACTACCCTTTCCTCCTACCAATTTTACAATTTAGGATTGGGCTTCTTACGGGATGTGTAGCCTACCGAAGGACAATACAGATGCTATCGAAACTATTGTTTCTTTTTATGCTTTGGCAGAAACTTCTTTATATATCGAAGCCCGCTCATTTTTGTTAGTTGCGGACACGTTGAGAAAAGCAATTTGGTAAACCATGCTTTCTGTCTAAAATTTTAGTTTTTTTCGCATTGAGAAGCTCTCGAGTTTGTACTCAATTACAAGTGGAAAAGATTGAAGTTCCGACCACGGAGGCTCAAGAGATTTTGTGAATCTGAACATTTTGCAAGCGGCTTCGGTTTCAGGGACATTAGCACGTCGTGGGATGGATCTTCAGCAATTAAGTATCTTTCTTTTAGTTGGACGTGTGATTTGTTGTGTAGTGTGGCAAACAAGAATGCTGTAAATATTTCCGAATTATGAAAATTTTAATTTAATCTTAAACGTACGTATAAGTGTGTAGTGTGCAGAGGAACGTCGAGTAGTTATCTCCAGATATGACAAAATATATAGACGCTTTTTTTTAATTGCCAAGGACCATGCGAGTACATTTCTTTTCCTATGAGCCATGTTTTAAAATATTAAGCTGTCTTATCGTAATTTACGTTTCTGTCTGGGATAGGCTAAAAAACGTAGATATTCAACAGGGACGTACTCAGAGGGTGGGATTTGGGGGTCCGGACCCCTCGATATCCTGATGTTTATGCCAATTTAGTCTAATTCTAGGGAGCAAGTTTACAAATTGGCATCACCCCTAAATACGTTTGACCCTTCCGAAATTAATTCCTGTGTACTTGCTTATATTTCAATTATCTTTTATTATGAAAATGCTTTTCTACTCAGAAGTATAGGGTTTGAAGTCTGAACATCGGGTGCTATTTTTGCTATATATTGTGCCCATCATTATTATTATTATTATTATTACCTTGAAAGATATGCAACCAACTTTTCAACCATTGTGAACGTGAGGTCCAGCGTACCAGCACCTTTGTTATTAGAAAAAAAACATTATATATATATATATATATATATATATATATATATATATATATATATATATATACAGTGCGTTTGAAAAAGAACTCCCTAGTTTTAATGTGTCCTAGAATATGTACAAAGTGTCATACACTATTCTAGTTTGTGGTGTTTGATTCACCAACTCTCCAAGTTTAGCTCCCCAGCAGTTGGCAGGTCTGCTTGACCTTGAGAAGGCACAAGTGCTGTTTTATCCCTCTGTTTCCTCAGTTCAGTCCGGACAGGTGTGCAGTGCAGAGCAACTCAGCAAGAATGTGTACTCCGCAACAGAAAGCGCAGAGTGTTATTTGGCTTGTGAAAACTGAGTCAGTTATAACAGTGCAACGTAATTTTAGACGTCAATTTGGTGGTGAACCACCTACAGCAAAAACTATCTGTCATTGGCTAAAGTCTTTCAAGGAAACCGGCAGTGTTTTAAAAGCAAAATCACCAGGTAGACCGATAACTTCTAAAGATGTTGTTGAAGAGATCCGTGTTTCTTATGTCCGGAGGCCGAAGAAGTCATTCGCCAGACGTAGTCTACAATTAGGAGTGCCTAAAAGGTGCTGTGTATGGGAAAGAATCGTCGCGGCGGTTGGGACAGTTACACCTGAAATGCTGGTGAATACGTGGCGAGAAGTGGAATATCGTCTTGACGTGTGCAAGGCCACAAATGGATCCCACGTTGAAGTCTACCAACATTAAAAAAAAAAAAAAAAAACTTGAAGGAATTCTCTTTCATGATATGTACTCATTGGTGTAAGTTTCATTTATTTCCGAAATAAATTTATACTTAAAACTAGGGAGTTCTTTTTCAAACACCCTGTATATATATATATATATATATATATATATATATATATATAGATTGATAGATAGATATAGATATAGATATATACATGATCGAAAATGGCCGTCAAATCCATACTTTTCGGTGTTGCTGAGATGAACAGAAGATGCCGTTTAAATCCACAAATTCAGCCCCATTAGTACTTCTAAGGGGGCACGGGAACATGTAACGGTAATTGAAAATTACCGACATTAGTGTCGAATGCATAGTTTTGGGGATCGATAAGTTCATTAGTGACGGTTTTGGTGCCCTCTACGTCCAAAATGAAACGTCCCTCCTCGTGCAAGGTATTCGGCTGTTCAGTAATAAGAAAGAACAGAAGTTTCACATATTCAACCCTTTAATATATTTTTCGCTGCTAAAATTTACTCACTTGTGCGGTATATGTGTGTATGTGTAAATAAGATCATATCTCTTTTGAGTTATTCGAAAAACATACAAATAATAAAGAGGGAGAATTTTACCAGAAACCAGAAAACTAAAAAAAGTAAAATTAAAATCTGTTGCTTTAAGTATTTTTCCTGTTAGCAAAGTACATTGTATACCGTAATGTAGCAAACATGTTACAGCAAGTAAGATTACTAGCATCAGACGAAAAAAATACTTTTTAAATTATATTTTCCGGTTTTTTGCTAATATTTCAAAACAAATTATTTTTTTATTAATGAGTTCAAAATATTTGGAAATTTTACCGACCTCAATAAAATTTTCAACATAGATGAGGTTGGGGATGTATTTTATTACTTAGCTTTGAAGGTGCAACTTGAGGGAAGTGGAGAGGGGAAAGTGACATATATTAGTGTCACTGAAATGAGCAGTGACACTTCCGATGCCATTTAAATCTAGATTCGGCCCCACAAGTTGGAGGAGGGAGAAGATACATAAAAGTAATTGAAAATGACCGATATTAGTGTTGAATCGATAGTTTTCAGGGTCGCTGAGATGAACAGTGACACTCCCGGCCGTTTAAATCCAAATTCAGTTCCATTAGTACTCTAAGGGGGGATGGTGACATGTAAAGATAATTGAAAATTACCGATATTAATGTCGAATTCATAGTTTTGGGGTTCCATAAGTTCATTGGTGACAGTTTTGGTGCCCTCTACGTCCAAAATGAAACGTATTCTCCACGTGCGAAGATCGGGTATTCTGCTAGTCTGTAATAATAACGAACGGAAGTTTTACATATTCAAAACTTCAATATATTTCTCGATGCTCAAATTTATTCATTTGTGCGGTATTTGTGTGTATGTGTAAATAAGATCATCTCTCTCTTTGAGTTATTCGAAAAATATACAAATAATACAGAGGAATTTTACGATAAATCAGAATACTAAAAAGTAGAATTAAAACCTGTTGTTTTAAATATTTTTCCGTTAGCGAAATGCATTGTATATACAGTAGGACCTCGATAATCCGAACTTCAAAAATACCATCGCGGTCTCTAGAAGCTTTTTTAGATTTTGTCTTAATGCTAGCGATAAACAAACAATAGTGAGTCCGGCGACGTTGTGTGAAGTCAGTGTTTTTACAAAAGTTCATTCATATGTAATTGTCATACACATTTTTATTTATATTTTCTCTTAGGCCTATAAGTTTTAGGTGTGACTTACAATATCAGTGTAATTTAGTGTACGCACAGGTTCTTCAGAAACATTAAATGTAAATAGCCTTAAGTACGGTATTGTAATTACTGTGTGTACTGAATAACCACTGTATCGATAGAAGAGTATACCGTACAGTATATGTAAGCCCAAATGGATTTTTCTGTTATTTTCGAAAATCCGATCAATTTGAAAGTCCGAACAACCTGTTTGATCCCACCTGGTTCGAATTTTGACAAAAACATTTAATTCTGGGCTGGAGCCTGGACCAAGGTATTTGTGACTAAAATTCGGTAACTTTCGGTCAATTTGTCTGGTTCCCAAGCCGATTCCGGTAATCGCCCCCTGAGACCCCCCTGGTTCAAAGTTCGAAAAAAGGGCTTCGTCTTGATCTGGGGCCTGGGCCAAGGTACCTCTGACCAAAATTTGGTAACTCTCTGTCCACTCGTCCGGTCCCCAGGCCGCACACAGACAGACAGACAGACAAACACACAAACAAACTATTTTATTTATATTAGGTATGGTATCATCCACTTGGCGAATTAATATACTGCGTAACGTAATCTCTCCACCTTTTTATCCATGCCTCCTTGCACTGAACCTTCCAAAACTCTCAGTATATTTGTATCATTTTAAGATAGTCATTTACTTTTACACCATTGCAATAATATATCATAAAATTATTATATTATAGATGTACACTTTTATAACATATATATTTATAAAACCGTTTTTAGTGAGTTCGGAACATTTTCCGCCAACAGTTTTCTATTTATTTCGTCCGTAGTACTTCTTATTTCTATAACTACCCTAAGTGTTTAAATATAGTAATCTAATTGAATTCATTGAAATTTTTAATTATATATACACATTTCTGTTTCCTTTTCCAGTGAGGCCAGCTCCGTTATCTTGCCATGTTCTGCTTCGTTGTATATAGTTCCAGATCGTTTTTTTTTCCTTTAGACGTTTGTAGATATTCACTGCTAAAATTTATGTTCCACTGCCTAATTAGCGAAAATATATTGTTTCTCTTTCTACAGAGTAACTCTGGAGAAAATTAATCCATGCTTTATTTACTTATTATGACGTTTACTACTTCCCTTCCTTGGAGCCTTGATTAATATGAGAAGCAGAGGTTGCGAAGTGAAGACAATGATGAACGTGCAAGATGATATATTCAAACTTTATTTTCATAAAACTTCTGAATAATCCATTTAAAAAAAAATGATTTGCACTTTATATTTCAGTACGTGTAACCATTGGAATTATTATAAAATAGAAACAATGCCAATTATAAGTGCATTCCAGTAACATTCATACAGCTGGGAGAAAAAATTAGTATTACTATTTATGTTTTTTTTTTTCGCTATAAAATCCATATACGCATGATAGATCAAAGATCAACTTCTGAAAGCATATCTTTTATAATGCCATTGTTAATCCCCAGAAATAAATCACGTTGCCTATTACACTGGTCAGCGTTTTGAAAAACATAAAAATAAAAATTTCGGTTGTTTCGAAACTAATAGGTTATTCTAATGTTTGGTGTGTACTTATTACTAATGTCCGGATTTGTATGTAATTACATATTCTTTTCCTTCATATGTAGGTTCGTCAAATCCTTAAATGTTTGTGATTCACACATGTAGGATGCTAAGTTCCATATTACATATTTTTTACATATTTTGACCAATATTACATATTTCTATGGTTTCTACATATTTTTACATAAAACTGTCTTAAAATTTTGCGTTTACTGAAATTTTAATTTAAAATAAAAAAATAACTCTCCCACTGTGCAAGGCTGGCATCTAGATTCAATTTTGTCATTTCTATCTTTTCGTTTCTTTACCGAAAGAGAAATATCTCTCCTTTTTTATTTGTCAAACCATGTTTCGCAAAATTTTCGCCGATAACAAAAGAAATATAAGAAGTAACAAGTAAAAATCCTCCCTCCGGGGTACATTAGCAGCGCCCTTTATTCTCAACTCTGAGCAAGACATATCACGTGCCTGACAGGCGACTGGCCACGAAATTCCTAAAATGAAGTCTATTTGATTGTTATCGGAGGTCGGACGGGAAAAAAAGATGAAAGCAAATCCTGCAATTCAAGTTAAATCTGTATGTTAGTGTGCTTCCAGGAATTTACTGCAAGAGTTCGTTCCAAGAATCTGGCGACAATGACAATATCGTAGCAGGTAACCTAAGCTTTCAAAGAACTTCGCTTGTTCAACTGAATGACAGGAGGACAGTACTCTAGTATTGCAGTTCAAAACGCACGTGTTCTGTATTGACCGTCGAAGTTAGAAATGGCTCCGGTTGCCTCAACTTTATCCGCAAATTTGCGGTCGTGGGTAAGTATCGATGATGCGTTTACTACGGACGGTAAAGTGGTGTTGTGCCAAGTGTGTGATAAAGAAAATGGATGTTCAATGAAATCTCCATTAGAACAACATGTGCGAAGTGCACTCCATGCAAGAAATAAAAATTTGCGAACTGCAAAAAAACAAGTACTCTTGACACAAATGCATCAAGATACTTCAGTGAGTGAGTTTTTCAAAGACTTGTGCCAAGCAATGATAGCAGCAAACATTCCTTGGAACAAAGTTCAAGTGCCAAAATACTGTGCTTTTCTGGAGAAGTACTGCGGGCGTCGAATTCCTGACGAATCCACTCTTCGAAAGTGTTATCTCGAAGTTTGTTATAGGGAAGCTATAGATACCATTAGGGCAGAAATAGATAGTTCATATATTTGGATTTCTGTGGACGAAACAACAGACGTTTTGGGACGTTATGTAGTAAATTTAGTGATTGGAAAGTTAAGTGAAGATGCTCCATCTAAATCCTATCTTATTGAGAGTAAATTGCTAGAACGCACGAATCATTCCGCGATTGCTTGCTTTGTAAACGATGGTCTTAAAGTGTTGTGGCCGGGATGAGTTCAGGAAGAAAAAGACCTTGTTCTCTATACAGACAGTGCAGCGCACATGTTAAAAGCGGCTAGAACACTTACAATTTTTTACCCTCACTTCATTCATTTCACCTGTATGGCCCATGCTCTTCAGCGTGTTGCTGAAGATGTGAGCGACTACTTTTGCGAAATAAATCCACTAGTTTCTTCCACGAAAAAAAAAAATGTTTGTTAATGCGCCACAATGTGTTCAAGTTTACAGAAATCAACTGCCAGACATGCCACTTCCTCCGGAGCCTGTGCTAACGCGATGGGGCACTTGGATGCAGGCAGTACATTTTTGCAATGAACATTTTCAAAACAAATAAGCCTGTTGTTCATTCATTTCCATCGGAGTCTGCTGTGTCATTTGGCATTGCTCAGAAACTGTTTAATTACTCAAAAGTAGCGTGTGATATCGCACACATAGACAGCAATTTTGGTTGGCTACCTACCTACCATTAAAAGTTAGAGACTGTTGGGCGGCCTCTTCCGGAATCCATGAAAATCATAGAGGATGCAAAGAGACTACTGCGAGGTGTGTGTAGGAGAAAAAGTTCGAAAGAAATTAAATGCAGTGCTGGAAAGAAACCCGAGTTACGACAGCTATTGGCAATGTGTGAGATTCTCAGTGGTGAAACAAGAACCCCCTGAAGATATTTCCCCAGCTACATCCCCCTGTTGAAATGCGCTCCTGTTACCTCATGTGATGTGGAGAGATCATTCTCTGCATACAAGAACATTTTATCCGATCGCCGACAAAATTTTACTTCTGATCATTTGGAAATGTACCTTGTGACCCATTGTGCACCAACACACAGTTCAACTGCAGGCATATCTTTTGTAAGTACTTTATTTCAAATTTAAAATGTTCATTAGTAGAAATATTATTCAATCTTAGTTCAGCTGGTATTGTTTAAAAGATGTAGGATTGCTTTTCCCTGCATGAAATAAATATATATAAAACAATACATTTCGTCTTAAGTTGCTTTTAGTATTTAAATTTGTATATTGCGTATAATTCATTTCAAGATTGTTCCGTGGTAACGGATGCGCATTTAGTGTAAAACGTTCTAGATTTGAAACGGGACCACACCACACCACATGAAATTTCTGACGTACAAATGCCGTATGCATTGCTTTTCTCGGGGCTTTCCTGTTTCTCTCTAGCCAATTCACATCTTCCTTCATTCGCGTCTAATTTTTATTATCCTGCAATCAGTCACATCAGTGATGTATGGCTGTCTCAGCTGTTCAAGCATTTCACTTCATTGGAGGACTTGCATTAAGCAGGATAAAGTGTAGTAGATTTTCCTTTGTAATTTCATAATTCGTTTAAATATTGCATACTAATACGCGTGTTAATATTACGTCTTCATAAATATGTAGCATATATAGTATTACATATTCTTATATAATATTACATTTTTCTTATATTTTAAGCGATTTTTGTTACATATTTATGTACATATTTAGGCGGTTGATACTACATAAAAATCCGGACTCTACTTATTACGAAAAATCAAGAACACAATCTACATGAATAAGCTAAATCGTTTTTGTTTATTTAAGCAATTCTATACACAAATAACACTAGTACGACTTTTTTTAAACAAAAAATACAATGTAATATTAAATGCATTTAATTGCGCTGATGCATATCAATGAAAAACCAAACTCATTTCGTTCTAAATGCACGCTTCTTTGTTTTCCTACAACTTTTTTGTAGCTGTTACAATACCTCTTCATCGCCTAACAATAGTCTACTAACATTGTAATGTTCATTTTGCTTTGGCATCTGCCCTTCATTTCAGAAATATCTTTGTGATATATTTTCCTCTGCTCGTCGCTGACCTTACCAAGGTTGGCGGCGAAAAATTCAAAATGAGAATGATGAAAATATATCTTGATTACATCGTCATAATGTTTCAGATTTCCGAGGATATTACAAAATTTTTAACTTTTGGCTATGGTATAGGTATTCTGAGTAGTGTTATTTCCTTCAGAGCGTTTGCCCAAGACCTCAGTGTCTTTCCACATATCATGCACATACTGTGAGGCGCCCTCAGCTTATCTTGACCACCTAACTTGTCAAAATGAGTCAGGTACATCCTCTTCACGAAACTTGTAATAGGGAGTCTCTGTTCGAGCACAGCGTAACTACCACACTCATAACAGAAAATATCAGGATCATTCAAACAATCATGCGATATCATTTTCCAAAAATTGGGTCACTGTATGCCAACCAGAAATACACAGCATTGTCAAATTAAGAACATTATAATATGTCGTTTTTTGTTGGTCTCTCTTTAAGTGGTTGTGCCCTTTCTTCTGGTAAGTAGTACATAGGCCTAAATGTTCGAAAAGGAGCATATAAAAATATATATCGTCTATGGAATTCTACATATATTTCTTCATTTATTTTTATATTAATCATACATTCATCAAAGTGAAGGCAGAATAATGACAACACATAATGGGTAAGAAATGTAAGACATGAGTTTACGAGGTGACATAAACATATAGTTAGGGGAATACTTATAGTGCACTAGTAATATGCGATAAGCACGGTCGGAACAAATCAAAATTACAAAGTAGTGGTTAGTTGTGGCTTGCTGAGTAGGATAGATTTTAGGAAATTAAATTAGTGGCAGATGAAATGAATTGCAATGGACGCTACTTCAACAACTTGCTACTTCAACAAATGCACAAATGCAAAAGTGTTGTCTAGTTGCAAGCTAGTGTCGCCTAGTGAACAGCCATAGCGGGCAAATCAACGTTATCTTTGAGAAAAAAGTTCAGTTGTCCTTTCTTTTCCGGGAGGAAACAAATGTTCCAATTGTGCGTTTTCTGCTTATTTCGAGGTACGTTTTGTCGAACACTTGACAAAATTCAGTCAAGCTATTTGAAACAATTTACCATGTATGCAAAAGCACTGGACATCAATCGCTGAAAAAGCAGAAGCAATAAATGTAGAAAAGGTTAACGTCAGAGGAGTCCTGAGTCTTTGCAAAGATGGTGATCAACAATAACATCTCGCTTGTCTCATAATGGGCTAATTGAGAGACCTTGAAAACGCTTCAAAAAGAATGTCAAAAATCAATGATAACCATGAGAGACATAGAGTTTCTAAAAAAAGAAAAAAAAGACTATCATACAGCGTCTTTAATAGAGCAAGGACCTTAGCCTGGTGGACTAGAAGAAGGATTGCTCAATAACGATAACGCTAGAAGTGATAAAGATGGTCCATCTCATTCTGCCTTGGAAGCTCTTTCCCAAAGGCGAGCTATCAACTCCCTTGTCCCCACTAAGAGGTGCTGGTCTGCACTAAGGACAGAATTGGTATTGAGTTGCAAAGAATTTATTTCCGAAATATTTCATGATGATCAACAAGGTATCCTGAATTCAATAAATCTGGGCAAGAAGCATGAATGAAGGAATTCAAGCAGCATGAGCCCAAGTTGAAATTTTATTTGGAAAAAGTGCAGATTTTTTCTTTGACAGACGATATTGTAAGTTTGTTTTTGATGCTGAGAAAAATTCCTGTTCCTTTCAATTTGAGTAATTCCACGGCAAAATTATATCACTATTTAAAGCTGTCCAGATCGCACTTTGTATTTTCAAAGTTGGTGCAGTCTTATATTTGTTTGACCGCACATAACGCTGGGCTTGAGAGAGCAGTATTAGTTCATACAATATTGAAAACAAGTAAGCAGGTGAGTTATTCAAGGGAAGCTCTAAATTCAAGGATGCACATTGCTCTTAATGGTGTTGGAACAGCATTTTATGATCCTAGCCTCTTGTGGCAAAATTTTTACAAACTAAAGACAGAAGACAAAAACTTCCAGATTCCGAGTTATATAAGGACCGAGAATATATATCAAGATTCTTTTTTATCAAAAGATAGTTGCATCTAGTGTGAAAGTTACCATTGTCTCTTGTGTGGTATGCTACTTTAACTGAGTCATATTTTAGTTCTGCAGCTAGTTTTTAAGATTTTGATTGTGATTTTTCAAACTCAAAGAATTCAAAAATTTTTGATTTTAATGATTTGTAAAAGCATTATTGTAAATTCCGATGTTCCATACATATTGTCTGTCTGTTATCTAATTGTTACATCGATATGTTCTTATGATTCTATATGTGATATTAATGCTTTAAGGTGCCTTATTATATGTGATCTTTAAATATCGTCAAGTATAGTAGTCGACGATCTCACTGCAATTAGCTGATTAAATGCAGTGTCACTAAATTTATAATGATGACTTCTTCACTAAAATAATCTATCGTTGTAACCTAAAAGTAAGGTGTTCAGATAACGTTACTCAGCATCTGGGATGCTACACTGTAAAAAATGTCATAGGTAAATTTACAAAAAAACGTTGGCAATCTGTTTGCCACTCCTCTATGAAAATCAATTTACATCTATAAAGTAAAATTACTAATACGAAATGGTGTAAAATTACATTTTTATCAATAAAAATATCATGCTTTCTTATAAATTTACTGTAAATTTGTAAAATAACCCAGCAAATTTTGTAATTTAATCTAAGGAAATGTATATCAACTTACAAAATAAAGGGTAAATGATTTTACATTGATGATTGGCAATTTAATTACAAATTTTTTTTTCAGTGTAGTAAAATGACATCTGATCGTTGATTTTAATATTATTAGTTTATAGCCTTTGCTCTGTTGATTATTATCACACCGGAGCGCGGAGTGGTGACGTACAATATGTTTTCTCCGTCAAATGCGTGTTCACTAACACACTTTCAGTGCGTAAAGTATAATAACATTGTGTAGAATAACAAAAAGCATCAACTTGTATACAGAAAATTAAATATATCGTCAATATCTAATTTTAGTCAACATAATTTCATTTCGTAGTTATTAAGTGAAGTTGCTCTGATATCTGCACGGAAGTTCTGAAAGTTACACTTATTTGTTTACTATTTACTATGAATATAAAATAGATATATTCATAAGTTTATATAAGTCCGGTACCTGTGTTAAATTCGTAAAATAATAATGTATATTTTACTAAAGTTCCTGGGTCTATTTCTTTATTTGCTTACTTTAATTCTGCTTTATGCTTGTCACAACTGTGTTACATGCGAAAGGTTTTGTATATTTTCTTACATAAAATGCAAAACCATATGTATCTGATATTTCAAAGAGTGAATTCAAAATTTTGTTATGCCATCAAAGTAGGGCTGTGAAAGAACAAAAGGTAGACTACAGTATCTAGAAAAAAATCAGAGTTGAATTATATGTTATTTCGAAATTTTATTTGGTAAGTAAAACCTTTGAATATATTTATGTACGAATCATTGGTCTAATCATTATTTGTCTTTCAACATGTGTTTTAGTCTATCTTGATTACTTTCGGTATTTTATATCGTCAGTCATATTTTTTGATAGAGTTAGTTAAAACTTAGTTAAGGGGATCTGTTTAGGTTGGCCACTTGTCAATTGAACCGGTGGTGTCCAACATAGACATATTCTACTGCATATCATAATTTTACCAGTTATGTACTACATCAATACATAAAAAAGTAATATCAAAGTAAGCATGTGTGCTTCAGGTTCCATCTTCAGCCGAATGACCACGTCTCATATAACCTCGGTGCGAAGAAGGGACTATACACTTCATTAATAAAACAAACAATGGACAAGCCTTTTTAAATCTATGTATTACGTACGAAATACTCGTATGAGTTTGGTATCACTAGCTGAAAATAAAACAATAACCTCTGAAGCAAAATAGGAGTGTCAAGAAGTTTATTTTTTCTGACTTATGTCATCCAACGCTTTTATCACAATAAAAGCAGCCAATTTTTTAAAGCACAACAAAGCAGGAAAATTGGTTTACTATGTTTATTTCTAACCCTGGTAAATGACAGAATATGAGGAGAATTCAAAACCTCTTTCCAAACTATGTCGTATAAATCAATTTTCTGGAGTATAGCTCCCCGTCATCAAAGTGACAGCACTGATTTCCACGCCCGTCACAGCGACGATTACAGCAGAAAAAAAAAAGTTAAATATAATTTTAAAATCATAAAGAGGTAGTTATTGAAGCTTACAATGTACACACAGCTTAAGGAAGGTCTACCTTCAGCGCTGTATAAATCTTACGCCAATGCACTACTTATTTTAAACTGCTGTTCTGCCGCAATTAATTTGCTTTAGGGTTATGCATGAAACCCAACTTCAAATACATATTTCCCAAGAAGAGAAACATAAAAAAATGTTCAATGTCAATTTAAATAAATTTCCCAGTAACAATGCATTCGCAATCAAATTTTGCAATGATTGTTTTGCTCCGAAGTACGCCTCTCAGTTCTTCTTCGACATTTCTCAAATACACGTTGGTTTGTTAGTTCGCAAGTTCCCTAGCAAAGAACTGTATACTGTGCTATTTTTTGTGACATATTTATCTGTATTGTTCTTAAATTTCTTCTATCTACTAATATATACAAAGGAACATGAAAAAAATGTAAAAGAATAAAAGAAAAACGGAATAACTGTGTACGAAAAAAAGATGATACATTGTACGTTGTTATAACTCTATTCTCAAAGACAAATATTAAAGTATCCTGGAGACATGAACATGTATCGTCATTACGATCCAATTTTTTTCTTCAATCCTTAGAAAAATAAAAGCTTCATTGCTGCTAGCAACAGAAATTTCATTGAGTATAATACTGATATGAATACAAAAGCAGAAAGAATCCTCCTGGCAAGCGTTGCTCTTTAAGGTAAGGATAGGCAACATATTGAATTAAAGTAACGTACGTAATATCCTCAGGAACTTTCCTAATTATGTTGCAGCAGTACCAAAGACACAAACTGTACTCCGATATATATATATATATATATATATATATATATATATATATATATATATATATATATATATATATATATATATATATGGACAACACCAAATTTACCTTTTACAAAGCTATTCAACTTGTAAAGTATCTATGAAATTTTAAGCCTGAAGCTCAACCATTTTTGTTGAAAGTTCAGCTTACGAGAAAGTTTTAGTGTGTAAACTAAAAGCTCTTGTTAAGTGACAATATTAATTAAGATAAACTACACAGATATCGAATAAACTTTCAGTATATTCAATCATTGATGAAAATAATATGTTGGTCTTTGGATTTGGAGAACATTCCATAATTATCTTATGCCTTTTGAAATTAATTACATTCCTTCCCTCTTAGCGAATCCTGCTTGCCAAGTGGGTCTAGCGACTCAATTCTATCAACTTTACCGTCAGTTGTATCGAATGTAAGGGTGTACGATAAGGCTGAGGGCGTATCGAATTTTGGGAGTGAAAATTTATCGAGTTGTCATTGGTTACTCGAAACCGTTCGAATATTTGAAATTTTCGAAGTTTCAGGTATTGTTGACATTTCGAGTATTATCAAAGTTTCGGGTATTACCGAAAGTTCGAATATTATCGAAGTTTCGAGTATTATCGAAAGTTCGAATATTATCAGAAATTTGGGGTATTTGAAAGTTCTATTGTTATCAAAATTTTAGGTAATTTTGAAAATTTGATTATTACAGAAAAATCGGGTACATTCGAAACTTCAGATATTAACTAAATTTCTGGTATTCTCGAAATTTTGTTTTTTTATAGAAATTTCGAGTATTATCCATTAGTATTTCAAAATTGCAGGAGAGACTAAAGTGGAGGGCAACAATATGATGGTAAAAAAGAAAATACGAACACTTGCAAAGTGGCGGGTCTAGCTTGTTTCTCACTCACATGCAGCAAGTATTTGATGGAAAGAGATCTTTAGTAAAGTAATGAAATTTAGTTTTCTCTTACCGTCACAGTATTCATCTCTCTTTGATTGTAGTTAAAATTTAATTTCGTTGGATAACTTTAAACTATTCTAAAACATATCAATAATTTGGTGTAAAACCTACCTGCTTCACATAATGTACATAATACCATGAGTCTATAAAGAGGAAACAAAAAATGCTGAAATATGAAGTATACTATTGAAAGGTATTAAACGTCAGATTAAAAAATGACAGTAGAAGATTATAGTGGTAATCTTTTACTGTAAAAAATCGCTGTGTTATTTCAACAACATGCCTATGTGTTAACGCGGTTGTGTTAAAATGTAACACAAACAAGTAGTTAGGACAACTCACTCTCTGTTTGGAGTTGTGTGTCAAATACCGGTAGTTGAAATGACACATAGCCTGTGTGTTGAATTAACACAATGTAGGATCTTCGGTGTTGTTTTCTGCTTGATTCCCAAATATGTTGGGCATCTAATTATAAAGGCTTATACTTAAGCTACAGAGAAACACAACAGAAAGGAATATTTAAGGTGGATCTCCACCCGGAAGTCAGTACATATTTTAGCTCATTCCCTTAACTACTGCGCAATGAAACATTACATATTATAAATATTGTACTATAAGATAGAGTTATGTTTCTGCTACAACACATGACACTTGATTCATTTGGTTGTGCCTTCTGATATCAGAAAATGTAACAAATAAATACTTAACAATATTTGATTTGTTTGACAATGAGCACACAAGATGGCACTTGCTGTTAGATCTTACTAGAAGTGCTCATTTTTATGAAATGTTTATTTGTATATGTAAAGTATGTTAAAGTAATATTCTTATTACGAAATAGATATATTGTTTGATCGTTTCTTGTGTTATGTTTCACATTTTATTTGAATATTAATTTGTATTGAAGGAAACAGATTTTAAGTAGGAACTTGCGCAGAACGCTATAATGCGTTGTTGCCAAATGTGTACGTTTACCGTGGTAGTCACAATAAGGAAATTCCTGGATTGTAGCGTTGCAGTTCGAGAAGCGAAACTTAGCTGTGAATTCTGGTAAGAGTCGAAAATTAATTTCCCCAGTAAGTATCCAAGCAGAATTCCATGATAAAGTCCTTTGTTATCTGGCATAAGAAAACACTCGACACTATCTGGCAACGCAACGCTAAGCAATCAGTGTTTAGCATAGCACCGAAAACACCTAGTGATCCACCTTAAACAAATCAAGGTATTCACAAAATTTCAACATGCAAACCGCGCGATGTGTTCTCAATTGTTTTACATAATGTCTCTGAAGAAATATGTCAACAGCGAGAAACAACACCGTATAATATTACTGTGTCACTTCTATACTGCACTAGAGCTCTTCAGTCAACACCGGGGACTATATTTCAAAAATGGCGGAAGAAACAATCATATTATAAAGACTACAAGCAATCATATAGGTAAGAGTTTCCTATTTCGTAGTGACACAGAAGTGGAGTCAAACTAACACAAAAACGGTGTTAGTGTGGTGGTCTGGCCTTGAATTTTAACACAGGGGGTGTTGAATTGACACCAAAACGGTGTTACTTATATGGTTTTGACCTTGAATTATTCTATGACAGATGTTTTGTTGAAATAACTCAAGGAGTGTGTTATATTGATACTTGACATGGTGTAATATTAACAAAAAATAATTAACACACAACACACTGTGTTACTTTCTTCGTGTTGGTGCAACACCGCTACAAAGTAACACTCAACATTTTCCCCACACTACTAACACTGACATGGTGTCGAATCAGCACTGAAAATACTAACACAGATCCGAATTTAACACCACTCAACACCAGTTGTGTGTCAGAAACGTAATACACATCTGTGTTAAACACACCTGCGGGGTCTGTGTTGAATTAACACCACATAATGGTAGTTATTCTGGAACCACTGCCCTGTGTTAAAATTGAGTTGAATTAACACAACCACTTTTTACTATGTAGTTAAATAAGTAGTAGTAATATTGATAGAGAGAAAACAATAATATCAATAATGGCCGTGACATCGCGAATACGCTGAAAATAACAAATACTCGGATTCAAAGGAGTTTCCCTTGTCGTAAAACATCCAAAAAACAAAAGTGTATGATGAAAGCAAAAACGAACATTTTCAAGTTAGTTCAACCAAATCGTACAATCTGTTCGAAAGTTATCGTCAGACGTCACGTACAAACAGACAGCGCGATATATAGGCAGCTTCGCACCCAAAATTCCCAAAGTTTGTTTCAATGATACTCTAAGTTTAGATATTACACGAAATTTCGACAATTTCAAATACTCGATGAGTTTCGAGTGCCGAATAATAAATTTTCAAAACTTAAGTTCGATAAGTCTTCAGCCTTATCGAACTTCAATACCTCTAGTTATATCAAAAGCTGTCTCCATCCATCCAGAAGTTTAACTTAAATCCACGAAACCAGATGCAAAATTCTCTTTTTTTCTGCCTGCACTATTGTTGGCGTAATAGGTAAAGTGGCAGTTTGTAGACTAATGGGGTCATTGATTCCAATCCTGTTCGGGTGATTGTTGTTTTATCTTTCATTCTCCTTCTCTCTCTCTCTCTCTCTCTCTTTCTTTCTCTCCCTTCCCAGATATACTACTTAAGCTTTGTACGTACATAAACATTGGCCTTAAAGGCATATGTGAAGAAATTTTTCTTTCACTTCATTTCAAGGGAGGCAACTTATAAAATGTACACCCTGCATATATGTAGTACACATTATGTACACCTATGATAACTTCGATAGCATTGTTTCTTCCAAGCACTCCAATAATACCTATCTTATCAAAATATTCAAACGACTCGATAAATTACGATCATACTGAGATCTTTCAGTATTTACTTTTTTCAAACAATTCGAGACTCACAAACAGTTCGAGTGTCTCAAAGTTGTCGAATGCTTCTAACATTTCGAACGTCTCGAATACTTTGAGTGCCTGGAACACTTCGAGAGCCTCGAACACTTCAAGTGTCTAGAACATTTCGAGAGTCTCGAAAGTTCGATAATTCGATAAAATTAAAATCCTTAATCTGCGAAACAGTTTTAAAATTTGATTGGATTGTTATCAATTACTCGATAATTGGAAGAGCCCTAATCGAATGTCGCTAAAATTAATATCTTGCTGAATAAAATTTAACTACTAATTAACAGAATTGTACGTTTTCCCAACCTATGTGATAGTTCATCGCAATACGGTAGTTCAATTAGATTAAGATTTCATTTTTTAAGTAGTTACTTACTGATTTGTGAACATAATCGCTTCGTGTTCCTGAAGTGGAAAGTCAGAATTATGTCTTGCACATTTTAGTGATCAGGAATAAATTTAGTTTGGACGAGAACGGAAATATAAAGGTAACTAAGAACGTTCTGTCGCTTTTGCATCCACCACTTTCGAACATGGATATGTCACCTAAGACGTACCTCGAAGATTAAATATAGTCCCCATCAGAATCGGCGATCTTCTGCCAACGTTCAGGAAAGTCATGGATTGCATCGCGGTATAACTTGGTGGGCCATGATGCGAAGAAAGTATCAAATGCATTTTGGACCTCGACTAGGGATTTGAACTGGCCTCCTCTAAGATGGTTTTCCAAGTAACGGAACAGGTGATAATCGGACGGTGAAATGTTCTGGGAGTATGGCGGATGCAATTGTGTTTCCCATCCAAGACGTAGAATGGTGTCACAGGTCGTCCTAGTCACGTGGGTCTTAGCGGTGTCCTGTAACAGGGGGACCCCTTAGTGATTCAGAAGTGCTGGCTCCAGAGTTTTGAGTGTTTCTTGAACGCGGCTCAACTGTTGACAGCATACAGTTGCATTGGTGCTCTGGCTAGCTGGTAGCAGTTTTCGATGCACGATCCGCGAGTAGTCCACCAAAAACACAGGAGTAATTTCCATTGGTGCAGTGCTGGTTTCGGCTGTTTGGGAAACGGTTCATGCGATGCTAACCAATGATGACGATATCGTGGAGCTTCGTAAAGGACCCACTTCTCATCACATGTCAACACCCTGTCCAGAAATAACTCCCTCCTCAAACGAGACAGCAAAGAAACGCATGTGTTCCCTTCTGTCCCAAAATCAAATCATGTGGGATCTATCGACCCAACTTGTAGTGCTTCCCAAGTTGATGAAGGTGCTACCGAATGTTTTCTCCACTCAAACTGAATTGTAGTCCCAGTTCCTTTCATACCTGTCGCCTCAATTACTACCTTAAGATCTTAATTTTGTACATGTGTTTGTCTTCCGGCACGGGGTGCATCTTCGAGTGTTTCGTCACAATGCTAAACTTGTTAAACCACTGCTGCACTGTCCGTGTAGTCACGATACCCTCAGCAAAGACCTGGCATATCTTCCGCGCCGCTGCAGCGGCGTTTGACGCTAGTTTAAACTCGTACAGTATATATGCTTTTACGATGCACTCTGGACGCCATGTTCATTCTGCCCTTACGCAAGTTCACGGTGTAACTTAACTGCCAAAACTCGGTAGTATGTTGGGTATGCACACACAAACAACTGGCTTTTATATTATGTCCATTCGCATTCAAGTCACGGTGTGAATGCCAATGGAACACAAATCTCCACAAAGAACGACAGAAATTTCTTGGTTACCTTTATAGTAACATTTTGCTATGCACTCCTTTATTATGGAGTAATTGCTGCTTTTCTCTTTCTACGTTATTTTAAAATACAGAATTATAAATGCTAATTTTACGCTATTTACTACAATTGGATGACATTTTGATAAACTGGATATATTTGTTTCTGGAGAACTGTATATCGTGAGAGTAGCATTGCATTAAAGCAGTTTTGTGGACTACATTGAGAACGTCATCTCAGATTTCTATACCATCTTAGCACCAAAAGTAGTGAATTAGACTTAAAAATCTCTTATTCGGACTTCTATATGTTCAATGACCCGTAAAGATAGCGTAATTGAGTTACTAGGTGGAATGGGTTGGTATTGAACCACATACAGATATGCAGATACTTTAATTTCGTAAATACACCTGCAAATAGTATTGAAAGCTTGTTTGGTATGTGCCATTGCACTGAATTGTATGGAAATGGTTAACCTTCTTTTGCAGTTTACTCGAAAGTTTGAATATGTAAAATACGACGTGCCATTTGGTTTTACGAGCAGCTCTCTCTCTCTGTCACACACACACACACACACACACACATATATATATATATATATATATATATATATATATATATATATATATATATATATATATATGGTGTTAATGAACTATACCGACAAACTGTATAAGGGGATTCCTCACATCAAAATAAGAGAAAAAGTTCATATAGACCTATGGAGAAAAGAGCAAAATTTCAAAGCTAGGGCTATCCAAAATCGCGAAAAACCAAAATTTCACTAGGTCCTATTTTGAATTCCAGAAACTGTGGATTGTGTTTCTCATCAGCGTAAAGGAAACCACACATATACAATCCAAAAGTGCATATTTCATCAATAAGAGGGTATTCCCTACTGGGTGTGATTGTCAGATATTTTTTCAACAGGGTTTTCAGATATACCCTGATTTCAAGAAGGGTCCAAAGTAGGCAGGAGATAAACCTTGACAACAATGGACATCCAATGCTTCGGAGAGATGGCAGAAGTGTTAGAAACCGGGAGCTCCATGTTTCTTTGTGTTCGGAATAGCGTGTGATGATATGTATTTCGTCAGGGTATATTTCACGTTTTCTTCATTTATAAGCGTGAAAGAAAATATCCCGAGTACGAGAGACCGTGCTGCTGACGATCCTTAACACTTCCGCAATCGCGCCAAAGGATTTCGTGTTCACTGCTGTCAAGGCTTATCGTTTGCCTACCTTGGACCAATCATGAAATCAGAGCATATCTCAAAATTCGGTTGATGGCATGTCTGGGAATTTCACCCTGCAGGGAATAATCTGTACACCCATTAAATATTAATGAAATATGCATTTTTGGATTGCATATGCGTGACTTCCTTTACGCTGATAAGGACCACCATCTACAGTATCTCGAGTTCGAAATAGGGCCTCTTAAATTTGTCTTTTTTGCGACTTTGGAGAGCCCTAACTCTGAAATTATGCACTTTTCGCCATAGGTCCATACTAACTGTTTCTCTTCTTTTGATGTGAGGAGTCACCCCTTAAGGTGTGTCGGTATAGTTCATTAACACCCTGTATATATATATATATATATATATATATATATATATATATATATATATACTAGTATTGGATAGCAGGGGGCTCCTCCCCCAGTCTCCCACGTTTGCTCGCCCTTCCGGCCACGCATAGCTTAAACCCACAATTCTAACGAATTTATAGTTGTTTTTTTTCCTATTCCAACTATGTGAATTTTTTATCCCAAGAAAACATATATTTAAATAGCATTAAAATTCCTTCATCCCTGTTTACACCCCTTAAAAATTATATTTAAAAAAAATATTCTTTTGGGAATTTTCCTGTTAGTCCCGGAAGTCTACAATCGTGCCAAATTTCATCATTCTAATCCTGCATGATGTCCCTAAAAATATTCACTTTTGTCATATTTTCTGTCAGTCCCCAAAAGCTGCAATCATGTCAAATTTAATCATTGTAGCCCTACAGGAAGTGTCCAATAATGTTACAGGGTATAAATGACATTGAATAGATTTTTCAGTTCCCCATAAAACCACTCGAAATTTGGAAATTTTTATTTTTACAGATTTTCTTAGGCAATGCTAACAAAAATGTACAAGCATACCGGATTTGAAGTTTTAATTCTAATTCCAAGTACGGAAAACATGATATTATAGGTAAGAAAAAGAGCCATTTAAGTAATACGGGGAAATTTTTTCATCCCCCTTTAGACCACCTAAAAATTAAAAATATCCACTTTTGTTAATTTTGCTGTCGGTTAGTACCGGAAAGTTAGAAACATGCCAAAATTCAACTTTCCACGTCAACCGGTAGTACCCCTTTAATTATAGTCAGTTCATGTAGTTATATATATATATATATATATATATCTATATATATCTATATATATATATATATCTATATATATATATATATCTATATATATATATATACAGGGTGGGCCATTTTAATTAATCCACGGAAATATCTGAAAAATGATAAAACATAGAAGAAATTTTTGATGTGCACGTTATATATTGCTAAGGGGGAAAACCAATTCCGCCAAAAGTACCCCTCCCCGCCCCCCCTAAATGGGGGTAACGGGGGGTAACTTTGAAATGTCAAATGGGAACATGGGTCGAGTAATATCTCGTTCGAAAGGTCTTGGAAAACTAAGTAACGCTGTACCAAAAGATGTTTCATATTGTGCACCAGTTTCAAAAGGGCCGCCATGATATAGTTCGGAAACTCCAGTACCCGTAGTATGAAAACCATGGAAGGTAAATGAATGGAACAAAATTGAAATACGTAAAAATCACAGGGCATATCGAATGGTGTGGTCCCTGTGATCCCAGTGGCCTCCCTGTAGGGGTCTTGGGGGCTAACTTCAAAATTTCAAATAGTAACATGAGTCGAGTGGTACCTCGTTCGATAAATCTTGCAAAATCAAACATCTTGCAGGAGAAAACGATTGCGGTGAAATGGCGGTGTTCTCAAAAGGCCGCCGAAACATAGTATCCGTGTCAAAGAAAAGGTTTAGTACCCGTAGTATGAAAGCGATTGGAGATAAATATACAGAAGAAAACTTGGAGTAGCTAACTGACGTAAGGCACATCGAGAGGTATTGTCGGGGTGACTCCAAGGGCCAACTGAAAGGTATCCGGGGCCAACTTGAAAATTTCAAATAGCAACTGAAAGCGAGTAACATCACGTTACATAGACAAATTAGTATCAAAAAGCTTCTGGAAGAATATTTTCGACATGAGACACCGTTTTCAAAATGATCGCCAAGACATGGTGACTGTGTCTAAGAAAACGTCTAGTGCCCATAGTATGAATACGGTTAGACATAAATGAAAATAACAAAAATTAAATAGGAAAACCACGAAGTCGTTCCAAGGCTCGAGAATAACACAACAGAGATAAAAATATTAGAGCAAAATTGCCATAACGTATAGAGAGATCTCCAAGTCCTGCAAAATAATCTCTCTACGCTCTGTATCTGAGTGGGGTGGAAAGTAACAGTGAAAGTTCAAATGAGAACTCTACTATAATTCGCAAATTAAGGCTACCTTACAAATAGGTATGGTGTGGTTGAAACATTTGTTTGTAAGGATGACGCTGTAGTGACTAAAAAAAAGTGAAATTTTATTTGAATGGTAACGCATATCTGTATGACTGAGTATGATTTGATGCGAAAACAGAAGAAACGTTATACGAAAGAAGTTGTCGAATAATACAGTAGCTGGAACTAACAAACGTGTGAATTTGCTAATGTCCGTCGCCACAGAAACTTTTATGCAATGCGTGCTGGTTATTCGGAAAGCATTTCGGGGATATACGTACGCACCGTTTCATCCCTGAAGCTCACAATATGACATGAGTGCTAATAGTTAATCAAAATGTAAATATGGCCATCCGCACTAACTCTGTGCATCAATCCTGCATGAAGTCCTATCCATGAAGTCTGCCTTCCAAACAGCATTGGGTAGGTCAAGCGTACGCCCGAACCGTTGTCCGGTCGGACATTGAAATTTTGAAGTTAGCCCCCAAGACTCCTTCAGGGAGGCCGCTGGGATCACAGGGACCACACCATTCCATATGCCCTATGATATTTACGTATTTCAATTTTGTTCCTTTCATTTACCTTCCATGGTTTTCATACTACGGGTACTGGAGCTTCCGAACTATATAATGGCGGCCGTTTTGAAACTGGTGCACAATATGAAGCATCTTTTGGTGCAGCGTTACTTAGTTTTCCAAGACCTTTCGAACGAGGTATTACTCGACCCATGTTCCCATTTAACATTTCAAAGTTACCCCCCGTTACCCCCATTTACGGGGGGCGGGGAGGGGTACTTTTGGCGGAATTGGTTTTCCCCCTTAGCAATATATAACGTGTACTTCAAACAGTTCTTCTATGTTTTATCATTTTTCAGATATTTCCGTGGATTAATTAAAATGGCCCACCCTGTATATATATGTGTGTGTGTGTGTGTGTGTGTGTGTGTGTGTGTTTGCTTTTGTGTGTTTTGTAAAGTGACTTTCAGTGCTAAAATTAAATTGAATTTTAGTAAGGCATTATGTCTTACAGATTCAACACAGATGAATGACAAATTCTCGTGAACAGCGAGAGAGAAAACGGACGGTCTGGCTCGAACTCGTTAACAAGATGTAGCAAAATTCCCACTTCTCCTTTAATGTGTGAAAGGAATTCGTAAGTTAAGTGATTTTTTTTTTAAATCAGGTTGCAAAGGTAGCGAATTAACTTTAGGTTGTGTAGGAAATATAAGCGTGTTTTTTTTTTATTATTTGTTTGTTTCTTTAAAATATGTATTACGGAAGAGCAAATCTTACATCCAGAGAAATTATTACCCTTGATTCAGCATCGAATCTAATAAATCCTTTCATATTTAAAGTATTACTCTTTGTGTCATATTGACTTTTGTTGCTTAGCTCATGAAACATGTTGTACAATACGCGTTCCAACAACTATTTTACCGTCTTTTGTACAAAACAAGCGGTCATAAATATTGTACACGTTACATGTCATGTAAGTGAGAAAATAAACTTTCGCATCTAACATAAAAAGAGAAACATAACAAAAAATCACAATAGGAGCTAGTAGGTAGAAAACATGAACAACTTGTATGCGTAATCTTTCTCCCAGATGACATCATCCGTGGTTTAGGTGTGCGGACCACACTATACGTTCGTTCGTTCTTACCCTAAAATATGTTTTAAATGGTAATGACAATTCTCTTCCTAGTGAAAAATGAGTAATAATAATAATAATAATAATAATAATAATAATAATAATAATAATAATAATAATAATAATAATAATAATAATAATAATAATAATAACAATAATAATAACTTTATTTTCAGTGCCGTGTACAGCTCATTCGCAAAAATACAGCACTATGTTAAAACCATTATACAATCATTTAAAACAGACCAGAAAATTTGTGATATAGAATGAATATTAGCAGGTTAAGACCCTTGTCAGAAGTTTAATATGTTCGCATCACAAGATTAAAGCTGATTATAAAATAAGATTAAAATGCATACAGTCAATATCATAAAATACTATTTACATAATTATGGAAATTAAAGCTTCATTTAACTATCATTTAAATAATGAGTCAACCTTGCTTAAAATTTCCTATCCTCTATGTAAAAGATCCTGGTTACCTATTGTGCATTTCCACATAAAATATTGGTTCTTTCAGTAAAATGTTATAACTAAAGATATTATGAAAATATATAATAACAATAAAACCTTGTCATAAAGCTAAAACAGTTTAATCTTTGGTAAAAGTATAATTAAATAAAATAATTGCTCTATTTTTTCTCCCAACATATGTTCATTTTAAACTGTTATAGGACATTGTCACTCTTCTCAATATTTCACGTTTTGAATTTAGTGCTACCAATGTCGACTGACTTCTTACACTATAACACGGCTCTCTTATTCCTATATTTTCCAAGCAGTGATCGCTGCTATATTTATTATCCAATACCATTTGAATAAAGTATTTATCCTTAAAATTTCTTCTTTCTGCTAGAGATTGAAATCCCCCAAAAATTAACCAATATTCATACTCGTGTGAATAGTAGTACTTTTTTTCATTTTATAACATAGTAGTCGTATAAAACATTTCTGTACTGCTTTGAGTTTGTTAATAAGTATAATAGACAACTGTTCCAAACGACTGAACCAAATTCAAGTTTGGATCTAACAAGTGTCTTATATAATTGCACATAAGAACTACCATTTGAAAAATCAGGCCATTGAATAAAGATAAAAACCTATTGTTTTTCTCGTTGATTGCACTAAATCATTTATGTGATTACTAAATTTCAGTTATCTGTCATAAATAATGCCAAGATCTTTAATTTGTTCTACTTTGTTTTTTTCTTACTGCATGAATTTTATGTTTGCTGACAAAGTATTGAGTTTTATTAGTAAATGTCATACATATATCTAGTTTTTCCAGAGTTAATTGTTAATAAATTATTTTTGCACCAATGATTTACTGCATCTAAGTCTTTCTACAAGAGGTAAATATCATACTCATTATTAACTATTCTAAAGAGCTTTATGCCATCTGTGTATAATAGTATTTTTGAGTATCTGACTTTTCCTGGTAGATTATTGATGAATAGATAGAAAAGAAACGGACCCGGGGGAGACCCTTGAGGTATTCCCTTCCCTATTTGACCTTGACCAGATGTTACCTTGCCAATTTTTGCTTTTAAAGTTCTATTTGATAAGTAACTTTCAAACCATTTAATATAAGATAGTGATAGGTCAATGTTTGATAATTTATTCAGAAGTAATTTATGATCAATAGAGTCAAGGGTCTTTGACATATCAATATATATAACATCAACTTGTAAATTACTTTTTAGTCCAAAGTACGTAAAATCTGTAAAATGGATAAAGTTCGTTGCAATCGATCTACCTTTATAAAAAAACATGTTGCGTATCACTTAAAATATTCTTTACATTAAAATAAAAATGTTTGTGTACGATTAATTCAAAAATCTTAAAGAATGCACTTACTAAATCAATAGGCCTATAATTTTTAATATCATATCTATCGCCAGACTTGTATATTGGCACAACATATATTTGCTTCCATTTTGAAGGAAATACTCCAGTCTTTAACGATGCGTTACATATAATAGATAAATTTGACGCTATTTCATCGCTACAGCCTTTAATGACATAATATGGAATGCTATCAGGCCCAGGTGTAGTACTTCCCTTAATTTTACTGATTGTTTCAATTATTTCTTTTTGCGTGACAGATAGAGTAATAATAATAATAATAATAATAATAATAATAATAATAATAATAATAATAATAATAATAATAATAATAATAATAATAATAATAATAATTTATTAATTTCATTTCCCATTGCGAAACAACGATGTACGACCAAACTATGAGAATTCAATATTCAAATCACAATAGCACATCTATCACTTCCGTTTTCAACAGAGAGGGGACGCGGCGGGTCAGTGGTAGAGCGCTTACCATTCCGGCATGTGGGGTCCCTGGTTCGATCCCGGCAAAGCGGGTGTGTGGTGGACGGACACATCGTGTCCGTGGGCTTTCTCGTGGTACTCCCGTTTCCTCCCACCTTCTCATTCTACGAAATCTTCCATTATCATTCACTTTTCTAAATCATCGTCTCCCTTAGCATAACAGGTATAACGTGGAACGTGAAACTGAAAGATTTCATTTCATTTTTCAATAGATTAATATTACCGGAAATTTACCTATTCTTGGGATGCTGAATATATATCATAAAACCATTTGCTGTTATCTCTTACCGTTTATGCTCTGATAAGGAAAGAAATGGAATCTATTGTTGATACGTTCATCATATACCAAAAAAACCGGTTCTCGTTATCTTTTATCGTTTTCGCTCTGATACTTGTCTGCAGAAAGGCAGACGGACGGTCATAGCCCTTCTATCAGACTGCTGGCTCTTAGGCATAATATAGTTTGCCAGTCTGAAACTAACAAAGTATGTGCAACAACGAGCTAACAGAGGGAGAGGGGGGAGAATGAAAGAATCATATTATTCGCTGTGCAGAGTGTAGTAGTTTACTTTAGAGCAAGGTGACCAGACGTCTCGTTTTAGCCGGGACAGTCCTTTTTTTCAATCATTGTCCCGTTTTTTTCTGATTCTCAAACAGGACGCCTAAATGTCCCGTGTTTAAGCAAAAATGACCCAGGTGTCCCGTAATTATTATTCAAAATATAAATGATCAATACAAACTCTACACTCTTCGGTAATAATACTCATTGGAAAGGTTCATTTAAGTGGAACTCAAACAAAGTATCTCCTGACAACTGCTGGTAGAAGTATTTTCCCATTTCTGTTCTTATAACGTACCGTACTCAAATCTTCTAAAACTTGTGATGTTCCTTCTCTGTTTATCCGGGACTAATGCTCCAACTCGTGTATTCTCGCACATGAATGCTTTGTGGAAAAGTGATAGAAACCCAACTGATTACAGATACTTTGGAAGCTGTGCTGACCAGTAAGATTAATTTTGATCAGTCTTGTACCAATTTCTACAAATTGTTAAAGGCAAACAAACAAAGAACTTTTAAAGAAGATCCATTCATCTCAAAAATGCCAGTGAAAATTACGCTATAGATGATATAGTGAAAGTAATGATATAATAAGAATAACAGATATTCAATAATGAGGCAAGTAGTTTATTAGTAGTTAAAAGTATTGTTGGGTAGTACTTACGTTAGAAACGCTGTGTTATCACTCTTACTTGTATATTTTGTAAATTGAAAGCACTGCTGCGTCCCAAAATGCAATCTGGAAATCATATATTTACCCTCCCCCTCCCCCCGTCGCTGATTCGTATGCGTCCCGTTTTTGCAAGTAAGAATTCTGGTCACCTTGCTTTAGAGATGGTATTTGAGTGTTCTTATCAAAACGATGGTTCTATCCCATTTGCCACAGAAACTAGATGTTGCAGAATGGGGTAGGTTTACCAGCCTTCACCCCATCGTTCAGAAGAATATAAAAGACAGTCCCATAAAAAACGCAAATATTGAAATACCCGCCATTTCTGATCTAGTAAGTTGGCAGCATTAAACGTTACACGACTTTCATCTGTTCTTTGTGGTTAGTAGTCACGGAGTCCCGAGTAACGCATCTGTTTTCTATACGGGTAGAAATGGAGCGCTTCACGAATGAACAACTTCTTGTCATAGTGACCATTTGTTACAAATGTGGTGAATGTCGTGCAGAGACTGTTCGCTAATTCCGTGGAATGTTTGGTCAACGTAATGCACCGAATAAGTCGAGTGTGATGACAAATTGAAATCATGATTAATAAAAAGATGAAAATCAGGCTTGGAAATACTTCAAATGTAGCTTAACAATTACATGTATTGTCTAGATATTTACTGGTACACGCTAATTAATATTCATGCAATACATAGTCGATTCAACTCATATAATATCAAAAAGTAGCATTCCCCACAAATGTATTTTGTATGTCCATATGAAAATTCACAAACTATTAAAGCGAATTTCTTGGAACGAAACAAAAACCATGAAGAAGGTAAATATTCAGACTGTAGCACCATTGTCCTAATTCAGGTAAAGGACTAATGATCATTTCACCAGTAAAATAATTGGGCACGCTTGGATAAAATTCAATTTCACTTTTTAATACTAATTTGAGAACGCAAACTACAATAGAATTAGTTTCAAACATACATGTCCATAGGGTTTCTAAAATGTGGTCTCAAGTGTGAGCTATAAAGAAATATAAATATTCCAAATTGGAAATAATTTATTGTAATTTTGTGAACGGATATGATTCAAAATATAGTCCCATTACATTCAGCATTCTCAAATTAATATTTTAAACAAACAGCAAGTGAATCGTCAGTTTTAAGAAGGAGATGAACAAAAACAGGCAAAATTAGTTTTAGCGTCCTATATTATTTTCTACATTATTTTCAAGTTTCTTTCTTTCTTTCTTTTTTTTTTAACACGTGAACAGCATAGTGCTAGATTCTTAAGCTCCAATAAAAATTTCGTGGTTATTGATTTAAAACTCTATAACTTACACAGTTTTCCTTTTATTTTTGAAAATTTTGGTTTCTGGACATGTTCTTAAAACTGACGATTCAATTTAAAATGTATTCAAGTGTCAGCAAGTTTTACTAGTACCATCATCATTATTTATTCCATAATTATATTTAGACGGTACTAACTTTTGCTGTACTATGATCATTCTAAACCAAAAAATCTCTAAATTTTCTTCGATACGACAATGCAAATGCCATTATTGCTTACATTTCATGTAAAAGCCAGTAGCGAAAAAAGTGAACAGATAAAAAAAAAAAAACATACCAGGATTATGCCTAAAGGACCTATTCTAGGCTAAACGAAACAGGGAATAAATGAAATTGATCACGGAAAAAATGGTGAAATGAAAATATAAGAATAAATAAGTAAGCTACGGGAATTCCATAGACACGATTTTCTCAGCAGGAACTCATGTAACTTGGACTCGAACCAGTGACTCCTCACATCAGAGATATGTATTATATTACTACTAGGGATGGACACGAGTCGAATTTCGAGACGAGTCAAAGGTAATTTTCTCGAGTCGGGTTCCGAGTTGCGTCACTGTTTTCAGGTCAAGTTTCGAGTCGAGTCGAGTTTGATAAATGGCTCGCTCGTTCAGCTCGATTTAGCTCGTTTGGAAAGAATGGCGTGATTAGACTGGAAAGCGCAAGCCACAAAAAATGTAAGCAGTAATGTGGAATACTTTTAGTTTTGCTCACCACATGGGTGCATCTCGTCTCGTAATTTTAGTGCATCTTGTCGGTACTTTTAATGTGTCTCCTCTCGTCTCGATAACAAGACAACAATATATTTTAATAAGGAGACAGCCTCAAATGCCGTGAACACCAATTCAAGTACAGGCTATATCAATATAAATGTGTAGTTCTTACCACCAAGGCTGAGATTTGCACGATCGAATTTTTTAGCCCAAGCAAAAGCCCAACCCGGGTAGTGACGTCAAACGGCTCGGTTCGGTTCAACTGAGTGAACTGATCGAGCCGGCTTTATTGGGATGAGCCATTGGCTCCTATGGGACAAGCCATCGAATCAGTTCAATTGATCCGATGGCTCATGCCGGCTCGTCTGGAATGAGCCATTGGTTCGAGCCAGCTCGACTGGGTAAGGTGTTCGCTCGGGTCACTATTCCGTTCGGCTCGCAACTAAAGGAGCTATGAGCTTAGCCGCTCGAGCCGTTGACTACCCTAAGCCCGGGACAAGCAGTTTTGAACATGTTTGGCTGGCGTTCTATAACTTTTAACAATTTTTAGCTCGCTCCCGAATACTTGCTCCTCCGGAACTTAAACCCAGAGCCTCGTGACAGATGTCCTTGCCTTCTAAAGACTTCTCGAATACCAAGATCGACAGCCAACCAGTTTTCAGTATTCAGATACAAACCTCCTACATTTCATGGTTGTATAAAGTGCTAATAATAATAATAATAATAATAATAATAATAATAATAATAATAATAATAATAATAACAATAATAATAATAATAATAATGTTTTAGTAGTAGTAGTAATAGTAGTATCATTGATAATTTTATTGTCTATGTAGGGTACTTGAAGAGAGTACTTGGAACTGCACACAGGGTTTAGCTCGAATTGGCTCGTTTTGGCTTGACTTTACTCGAAATTCGAGTCGAGTTTCGAGTTTATTTGGAGGAAATTTTTCGAGCCGTGTTCTCGAGTCGCGCTCAAACATGTCTATTCCGAGTCGAGTCGAGTTTCAATGAAAACTCGCTCGAATTCACTCGTGACCATCCCTAATTACTACTTCGTCGTGCTTCCACCTGCAATGCATGTTCAGAATTTTATTTATTTATTGTCTTCGGTAGGGAATACCTAGGTATATTATTCAATTACAGAAGACCTTAGCAATATATTTTATAATTTTGTTGTTACGAGTATAATAGATTTGAACGTAAAAAATCTATATTATAACATTGAAAGTGACTATGTTTGTGCAACTGTTAATCTCTTGAACCGACCGACCGAACTCGATCAAAGTTTTGACGTAGACGAAGTTCTGGCCTGGGAGCATTTTTATCTATTCACTTTGACAGTAGAACTTCGGGGAGGGGGAAGATGGAAAGTTAGAAAATCATAAATAAAATTGAATAACTCTTGAACTACCCGATCGGTCTCGATCAAATTTTCAACCTATAAGAGTTTTGGGACTATAGATTTTATCAGTTCACTTTGACGAAACAACGTAGTGGAGGGGGAGGAGGGGATATATAAGAAAATCAATATAAATAAAAATAAATGTGACTAGGTTTGTGACTTAATAACTCTTGAACCGCCCAACCGATCTCAATCATTTTTTTTTTTAGATATTTAGAACTAAATCCTTTTAATTGAGTGAGTTCCATGGGTTCCGAAGATGCTGACATGAAGGTTGATATTTTAGGTTCCCCGGATGACAGTTGGCCTGAACCAGCATGAATGAGGTTCCTGAGGATTCACAAGATCGACTCTCTTTCTGCCAAGAGATTTGCCTTAGAGGAGGATTTGTATGAGAGCAATCCTGTCATTAGGACTATATATACATATGCATATTATTTCTATACATTTTGTTGCGGGTATTGCAGCTCCAAAGTTAACATAAACTTTGTAATTAATTTCTCAATGTATATTCTTTTGTTAGGCGCAGGTAATACTCTTCCACTTACCATTATTTTTGCTTATATAATAGCTGAACCTGCGCTCTCTACACAGTGCGTCATTCACATATGAGCATGAATCTCTTTGTTATTCCTCACATCTGTAGAGGTCCCTTTACAGACACAAGGGAAAGACGTCTTGATAAAAATTGGCAAGATATACCATAAAGGGGAAATTTTGTCGATTACTTTCTCAATATCTCTCACAGTTTGCAAGATTTGAGCTTACTTCCGGTTGGAGTTCATGTATGATCAGTGTTTTCTTTCTTCTTGCATGCAGTATGTAATAAGCAAATACATTACACGCACAATTAATTAAAATGTCAGTAATATATACTGTTCATTGGGCAAAACACTCCAAACAATAAAGATTCATCTTAGACTGGATAAAGTGTTATACTTTGTTGTTCATTATAATTTGGCAATGACATAAACACCTGGGAGGTATGTAACCCCTGTAAACAATCATGTAGTGTTGGGATGTATAAGGTGTAGGATATGATGCTTTAATTTTTATTTTCTTTTTTAATTTCAACACTTCCAGTGTACCCGTAAAAATGTAATAAAGAAATAATGACCAGGTTTTTCTAAATACTGAATTAGAACTGGACAATCTACGCAAACTTTGCAATCGATCAGTGAAAACGTCTTCTTTCTAGATCCTGTAGTTTCCGAGATCTCATTGTCGAAAGGATTGGCCACAAACATATAAACGCCCACAAACGTGTAGTTTAAAAGAATCCCAAAGATGGCAGCACAATTCATTTGCATTGATTTTGGAAAAGGATAATTAACATACAAAGGCTTTGAACAATGATTTAAAACAGCAAACTTTATATGAAAAAGATTACTTAAATAATTTATTTAAAGTACACATAGTTTAAAATATTTGTGTCTGTTAAACCTGAAATCACAAATAACAGAAAATCAAGGGCCCTAAATCAAAGTTTATAGGTTGGAACTCCGGCGCTTTTGTTCATACTCTCTCATCAGCGTGACGTACCAAACGTCATAAGCTGTCCTTACAGTTGTACGTTGAAAAACTGCGGCTCATATATATCGCCAGACGCTTTGAAACTCGTCACCCTTTACTTCAGGTTACAATGCGTTACTTAGCACTTCATCCAATACCTCACCGTTATTACTATCCTCCACTTTCGCTTCTCTTCACATTATATCATTATACTCTACCACCATTAGAACCTGCTTTACTTATTACCACAGATTATGTCCTTCATGAACATCTTCCTCTCATTCACCCATCATTTCCAGCACAGTGATTACCATTATTTATTAACATGGGCCTCATTCGTTTTCATCATTGCCTAGAGCAGCCCCTAGGCTGAATATAACCTCATTTGTCTAACTTATATCACCCAGGTGTTGTCCTGTGTATGCACCTCGCCACATTATTCACGCCCATTACTATATCGTACATATCATGCATACTATACCTAATCCTTCATTATGATCATTAATGTTCTTTGCTTATAATATACTGTCTGCTTATTTCCTTATTTATTCCCCTATCAATAATTATATATATATATATATATATATATATATATATATATATATATATATATATATGTAAAGTAACGTTTCTTTTCATCTATTTATATAATCTATCATCTTAATTTTCGTGCTTTTATTGTTCCTCATATTTTGCTTTATCTTCTCACTTATATATATATATATATATATATATATATATATATATATATATATATATATATATATATATATATATATATATATTTCTATAATTACCATATTTATGTTTAGGTTGTGTTCAATTATACTTATTATGTTAAGGCCCTTATGTTATTAAAACTACACTTACCATTCATGTATGATTATGATCGAAAAGATCATAATGTCCTAGTTCTAGTAATAAATAAATAATAAATAAATGAATTACTCTTAGCCCACCCATGCCTTACTCATCTACCATAATAACTTCACTTCTCACACCTAAGAGAGGGTGCAGCCATCTAAAAGGGAGCTAGCTTATGTCTAGCACTTAAAGAAAACGCTTTTGTTCATACTCTCTCATCAGCTGGACGTACCAAACGTCATAAGTTATCTTTTGTATAAAACCTAGCCTAGCTGGGAAGTGTTAACGTTCTTTTTAGGATATTGTGTAGCACACGCACAATCAAGATGAGCACACATACGCTCTCACTGGCATTGACAGCGCTTTTAATTGCTGCAGGGTGAACACATCTTTTCATTTGGGCATCAGCCCAGGGGCGGATTTTTCGATGTCGGACCCACGGTTAGGATCATGCAAAACGATGAAAGGCAAGCATTCAGGATTACCGCAAGTTTTAGCTGGACCAACCGAGAGCAACACGAAGGTCAGGACTCGCAGGGATCCAGCAACGCCTTTTCTACTATTAGTAAATCTCAGCAGCAGCGGCGAGGTTCTCAAGCCTCAGTTGCCGCTGCAATTTCAGTTATCTCTTCTGGCTGTGTTCGCAGCAAGTCGCCACATGCAACAGAACAGACAGACAGTTATGCTGAACGCCTTGAACAATCTCCACTTCCGAAAAAGCAACATCTCGCTTCTAGTCCAGATTTAAGCCAGGTTCCAATGGACATAGCTTCATCTTTGAATCATTCTGGCGGATCTACTACAACTTCAGTTCATTCAATATCGCTCACGAATTTCGATGTAAAGTTCAGCAATGCGAATTTTTTCGCCATCCAACTACGTAAGTACCTCCCTGTAGGAAACTATCAGAAATCGTCCATACGAGGAATGGTATCATCTTAAAAACTCCGGATCCAACTCTGCTCGCTACAATAAAAAACGAAGTGCCTATTGATACTTTTGGTCCAAATGCGAAGATTCAATCTCTCAACTCCTCTACACGTAAGCAGCCTCCTCCACCGAAACGATTACCATTGCTCTCTGTCGTTATTCGGGGAGTTGACCCCTCTTATACAGATGAAGAGTTCCAAGAGGAGCTCAAGCTAGAGGGCCACACCATTACTAAAGAAATATGCATTCGAAACGATAAAGAGCCTACCTATATGGCTCGTGTGCTTACAAACCATCAAGACACCATTGATGAGTTGCTAGCATCAGGTACACATTTATAACCACAAACACAGAGTAGAACCATCACGAACACCAGTTCCTATGCCAGTCAGCTGTGAACGTTGCCAGGTCTACAATTTCTATCACAAGTCCGATCGTAAAAGTTCAAGTAAATGTGGCTCCTGTGCTGGTTCACATGACACCCGGACTTGTAATAACTTGGAATTGCCACCAAAATGCGCCGCTTGTAACGAACAGCATCCGGCCTACAGTTACAAGTGTAAGGCAAAGTCGAACCCTATTCAGGATCATCCCGAACTCGTTGTTCCTTTGCGACCACCGGCACCAGCTCAAACCAATCCACATTCGATTGACGCTCCTGTATCATTAGACCAGCTATTTACGTTTCTAACGCTAGCTTTGCAAAACATCTATCCCTTCATTAGGCCTCATATCGTACAACAAATCATTCTTGCAGCAAGAACCACTTTCCATGTTAATTTTACTGCAACCTATCCCGGCAATACTGTTCATTTTTATAAATCCCATGCTAGTTCACTCGTTTAACGTCATGGCTCTAACTTTTCTCTTTCTGAACATCCGATCACTACCGAAACACAGTTTGATTTGAACAGCTTCTTCTTGAGGAACATGTTACATGTTTCTTACTCAATGAAACCTTTCTAACAAACTCTCGTACTAGCCGTTTACCACAATATTCCATGTTACATTCTGCAAATCCCGTACCTGCACTTCGAGCCAATGGGGGAGTAGCCATAGGAATTTCCACTCACATTCCTTATCGCCAGCATCAGTATACTGCAAAAGCTCTTCCCGAACATCTCCTTGCCACAGTTTATTTAAAAAATATCATCATCACCCTAGCAACTGTATACATCAGACCAAATCATCCTTTACCTCAGCAGTTCGTTCAATATATCTCGAATACTTTCAATAGATTCATCATTATGGCCGATTTCAATATGCACAGCCGCAGCAATGGTGACCGGACAAATTTCATTAACTTCGTAACGACCCACACTACAGGGATAATTCTAGATCTTTTACAAGCTACACGCCCAATCTCAAACATCACGCCTGACATAGTAATTTCCTCCACAAATATTATCTCATATTGCACTGTAGAAATTCTTGATCTTCTTGGTAGTGATCATGCACCCATCAAGCTTGTCTACAAACCATACTCAGCTACAACCCGTTTCTCTTTACCAGTTCGAGTGAGCTTCCACTACGATAGAGCTAATTGGAATCAATATCGTTCGCATATTTCAGACCTTACTAGTGATCTAACTGAACCCACCACAAGCGATGATTTATACCAGACTGTAGATCGCATTACTTCTGCAATTCAGGAAGCTAGCAACTTGTATATTCCAACGACACAATTAGTCCAGGAACTTTATTCAAAAAATGGGTGTTTCTTCGGAAAAATTAGAAGCCAATGTTTTTCTTCACAAAAACGTTCATTAGGTCATTCTAAATGGCATATCAAAAGTCCCCAACTTTCTGCTGTACGCTTCCCCTTTTGGGGGGGTGGAAGTGGGGGAGGAAAAAACAATTTAAAATACAATCAAATTCAGCTTATTTGCATGTTAACCTAAATATTCCGAATAAAAAAATACCGGGAACGCTTAGCACATTCGCTCGTAGATGTTTCACAGGAAGTCCCAAAGGATATCGTGTCGGGTTTCGGAAATATGGCGTCATCAAAATGGCAGAATAGTGGTAAAACCGTCGTTTTTGTTTCAGATTGAAGATAATTATTTACCAAATGTATGGAATGAAACGTGCTGTCTGTATCGTTAATTTCTTTCGAGATACAATTACAAAAAAAAATAGTTTTTGAGTACCTGCTTTTAAGTGTAAATTCAAATAACTCAGTAATCATAAAATATTTCAAAATATATCTTCAAATAAAGGTTGTAGAACATTATAAAGCCTACGAGAATTAACTGTTAGATCCGCAGAAAGAAAGGATGAGAATTGTGCAAAAAGCAGCCGAAATCATACGTGAAGATATATGTTCTGCATCATGTGATGTAGATACTTATCCTCCCAGGACTGAATTGTTCTCTAATGTCAACGCCAGTGTGCCTGAGTCATTAATCTCTCTGATAGAGGAAATCATCTTAACAAACAGAAATGGTTCTACAGAGCTTTTGAAAAAGAAAGTCAACTGACATATGTCATAGCATTATGTGCACGGTTCGTCCTCGGTCCTTTATATCACCTGCACTCTTTGGAGTATTCGTTTATTTACATAGATACTTTGGCTCCAGACGTCTAGTAGAGATTTTATCATCCTTAGGATTCTCTTCTTCTTATAAAGAAACAGTCCTGTATGAATCTTCCAATGTGATGCATCATCAGCCTTCAATCTTTTCCCCTGAAGAAGGCTGTTTCATTCAGTATGTTGATGACAACGCATATCATAATGTTGCAACAATTGATGGCATGAATACATTTCATTCAATGGGAATCATCCGAATTGTTGCTCCCCATGATAAGGTTAATGATTCTCTAGATAATGTACCAAGATTGAAAGAGATCCCAAGTGCCTCAGAAATAACTAAAACAACACAAATACCAATCAAGGTTTACGAAAACCGGGGTGTTCGTGGACTTGAAAACATTATTGTGGAACAGCTTGATGGCAACCGAACACTTCTCTCTAGTTTTCGAAATGCGGATGTCTTGTGGTTTTATGCTACATATAAGGAAGTACTGCACATTCCTGGGGAGATTGGAGACATGAAGTTGTTGACACAACAGGAAGACCACTACAAATCACGTGTCATGTTTTTGCCATTTCTAAACAGTCCTGCAAGCGACTACAATAAAATTTACAGCATTTTACAATATGTTCTCGAAGATAGTCTCAAGTATGGGCACAATATTTATGTAATAACCTTTGACCATCCCCTTTATATTAAAGCAAGGGAAATCGTTGCTTCATCCGGTGAAAATTCTGGGATATCCAAAATAGTGGTCACACTAGGAGGTTTTCATATGTGTATGTCCTTTCTTGGATCAATTGGTTTCATCATGGCTGGCAGTGGACTCAAAGAAGTGTTGAGTACTATTTACGCTTCTCATTCTGTTGACAAAATGTTGATGGGCCATGCTTACTCTCGAGCTGTCAGAGGTCATACAATTCTGCTAATAGCTCTGTCTAAAATAATTTTCAATGAACTGTCATTGTCCAGTGAAGAACAACAATTTATAGAAGCGAACATACAAGACCTATATGAAACAACACCTTCATTTTCAACAGTAGAAGAGCTACGATTCCTCAGTGATATTAAAAGTAAGTATTAAGATAAGTGTTCCCAACTAAAAGAGAGAGATCCAACTGCACAATTATTGGTCCAGTATTTAGATATGTTGTTAATCCTCAAAGAGTTTATTAAGGCAGAGAGGATGGGTGATTGGAAGGCATATTTGTGTGCAGTGAAGAGGATGATTCCGTATTTCCACGCGGCAGGACATTTTTTGTACGCTAAAAGTGCCAACTTGTTTGTACAAGACATAGTAAAGTTGGAGAACATAATGGATGGAGACACCTATAGAAAATTTACTGCAGCCTTTTTCACTGTTAAGCAATCAGACATTTTTTTAGTGGAACTCAAACAGATATGTTAATTGAACAGTCACTCATGATGTCTTCAAAGATGCCAGGAGGCTTTATGCATGGAAGAAGTACAAAAGAGAGTGTCTTAACTAAGTTTGTTGTTGGTTTGTTAAGTGCGAGCAACATTTCTGAAGGACTAGAAGGGGCGCGGTGGCTCAGTTCACCTCCGGTGCTTGAGGTCCCTGGTTCGATTATAGCTCGCGCCGTGTGGACTTTGTGGTGGACAAACACCGTGCTCGGGTTTTCTCGGGGTTCTCCCGTTTCCTTCCACTTTCTTCATTTCACCATTTAACTCATCTCTCATCATCAACGTCTCCTTTAGCCTAACCGGCATAACCGTGGGACGTAAAACTTAAAGATTTCATTTCATTTCTAATGCGATATTGAATCTTATATTCATTTTATTCAAAATTAAAAAAATAGGGTTATATTGTCTTTACAAGAGTCGGTCTATTAAATAAAACAACATACCTTCCTTACATTTCAAAATACAAAAAAAAATGCAGCTACAGGTACCGTTGCAAAGTTTTATAATGCTCTACAACCATTGTTTGAAGATATATTTTGAAATATTTTATGATTACTGAGTTATTTGCATTTACACTTAAAACCAGATACTCAAAAACTTGTTTTTTTTTTTTTTTGTAATTGTATCTCGAAAGAAATTAACGATACAGACAGCACGTTCATTCCGTACATTTGGTAAATAATTATCTTCAATCTGAAACAAAAACGACAGTTTTACCACTATTCTGCGGAAAGTTATAACCATTCCCACAAAACACTACAAATTTTTGTGGCGGCCAGTTTGATGACGTCATATTTCCGAAACCCGACCCGATATCCTTTGGGACTTCCTGTGAAACATTTACGAGCGAATGTGCTAAGCGTTCACGATAAATTTTGTTTTTTTATTCGGAATATTTAGGTTAACATGCAAATAAGCTGAATTTGATTGTATTTTAAATTGCGTTTTCCTTCCACATTTCCACCCCCGCAAAAAGGGGAAGCGTACAGCAGAAAGTCGGGGACTTTTGATATGTCATTTAGAATGACCTAATGAACGTTTTTGTGAAGAAAAACGTTGGCTTCTAATTTTTCCGAAGAAAAATGCTAAAGTTCCTGGACTAAATCCGTTCCATATCAGTCTAAACTTCCGCAACCATATCTCTCCATGACCAAACGTTCACGTCAGCTCTATCGAGACTATCTCCACACTCGCAACCCGGAAGCACTCCCACATCACAAACAACTTCAATGTACAGTGCAGAATTACATCAAAGCGTATAAGCTCCTGTGCTGGGTGAAGACATGCAACACTATGTCTGAAAAATTGCATCCTACTAAATTCTGGGCTCGCTTCAATGCGCTGTGTAGCAAATTCTCTACTACACCCTACCCTATTTTATTGGATGGCACACCTTTTAGTACCGATAGCGATAAAGCGAATGCCTTTACAGATCACCTATAAGGAAATTTTAAACCGCTATTTGAGAAAGCACCTCATCCCGCAGACAAACTCAATATTTCATCGCCACAACTGCAACCAAATACTACTCAAATTTTACCCCCTAATACTGCTATGTCCGCCCCAATCACCACTCACGAAATATCTCAAGTTCCCTATAATAAACGAAATACTGCACTGGCCTAGATAACGTGATGTATCGACACATCAAGGAATGCCCTATTTCACTATTACTTCTTTTTGTAAATATCTATATATTCATATTACGCACTGGCTTCTTTCCTTTAGCTTGGAAAACAGTTTCCTAAACCACATAAACCTCCTCAGAATGTTTCATCCTATACTCCTATACAACTCACTTCCACATTCAGTAAGATCTTTGAACGTATCCTGGATAAACAATTACATATTTTCATCTCAGATCATGACCTACTTTCATTCACACAAGCAGGTTTTCGGCCAGCCTTCTCTATACATGAACAACTGCTTCGACCCACAACGCTCATTACTCAGCATTATAATTCAGCTCATCCTTCCTGCTTAGTATTATTTGACTTGGAGAAAGCATTCGATAAAGTCTGGCACCATGGGCTTATATACAAACTCCTGCAATTTCAGCTTCCTATCTCCCACATTCGTCTTATTTACCATTTCATTACAAATCGTATCACCTTTATCTCAGTACGAGGCAGTTTCTCACATTCTATCTTTCTGCTCTCTGAAGTACCAGAAGGGTCAGACTTGTCCCCTTTACTATAAATTCTGTATGTAGCTGATATACCCCGTCTGCCAGATAAGGTCCATCTTTTCCAATATGCGGACGAAACGGCCCTTCTCGCACTTGGAGCAACTATCCAGCAGCTCTTACAAACAGCTATCAACTGGTGCACTCAGTGGCGGCTTATTATTAACGCAGCTAAAACACAACCATCGTATTCTTACCACCTAGAAGAACTTACTAGAAGAAACCCACGCAATCTCTCTCTGTATGTTGATGGGGTGCCTATTCAAATCAGTAACACTGTCACATATCTGGGAATTACCTATGATCACCACCTTGGTTGGTCGCAACACCTGAAAACCATTACCACTAAAGCTTATAATAGACTCAATCTCCTGAAACGATTGACTGGTATCACTTGGGGCCTTAAAGCACACACCATCCTAAATACCTACAAGGTTTTCTTACGACCTGTCCTTACTTACGGATTTACTGCTTGGATAGCTGCCCCAAGTAAGTTCTACAACAAACTTTTAATTCTAGAACGCCATCCTTTCCGTACAGCTTTTCGTACAGCGTGTATGCCTGCCTAGTCCTACACAGGATCTATACCGCAAAATCACTTTTCCAACCTTACAATACTACCTTGAAAAGTTGCGGCTAACATTTATCACCAAACGCTTCGAAACACGACATCCTTTACTACAGGATACAATGCGATATTTAGCACTTCATGCAACACCTCACCGTTATTATCATCCTCCAATTTCGCTTCTCTTCACACGATATCACTATACTCTACCACCATTAGATCCCGCCTTACTTATTATCACAGATTACGTCATTAATGAACTTCTTCCTCTTATCCATCCACCATTTCCAGCACAGTGATTACCATTATTTACTAACATGGGCCTCATTCGTCTTCATCATTGCCTAGAGTAGTCCCTAGGCTGAAGATAACCTCATTTGTCTAATTGATATCACCCACATGTTGTCCTGTGTATGAACCTCACCACATCTTTCAAGCCCATTGATATACTTGTACAGATCAAAAATGCTATACCTAACCATTGCTATTATTTTGTTATATTTTATTTGTTTATAATATACTGTATTCTTATTTTCCTTGGTGTTTATACCTGCACCTAATGTACAGGATTAATGTTCCTTAAGTCTCTACCTTCAAAATTATTTATTTATGTAAATGTTCCTGCTAATAAAGATTAAATTCATTAAAATCACTTAGCCCATCGAACATACTCATTCCATTGTTAACCGCCAAATCTCGTTCCTAAAAGAGGGCATGACCCTCTGAAAGGCAGCTAGCCCTTCAGGCTAGCCTGTAATATATATATATATATATATATATATATATATATATATATATATATATATATATATATATATATATATATATACGCTTTTCTTGCTATTGTGGCATTTTAATAGACTTTTATTACTTAGAGTTCATTTCAACATCTGCGCTACTAGGCTAGATGGGACGTAGATCTAAAAACCACAGTACCTGTCAATGGGAATCGAACCTGACTCCTGCAAGGGCAGCAAAATTCAAAGAACTTAGCCACAAAGAATCCCATCAATATATGTTTGACTTTCAAAACAGCATATTTCCGTCCTGTACTTCTTTCCTTAATGATTTAATAATAATAATAATAATAATAATAATAATAATAATAATAATAATAATAATAATAATAATAATACATAATACATAATTCTGGTAAAGACAATAAAGAGGAGTGCGCTAATATTTTCTTTTCAAATTACACTCGTGCTCATAAATTAAGGATAATGCGGGTACATGGTGAAACGACGCTCTGGTGGGCGGTTTTCGGTTGCAAATCACCTCGGGGTAGGACCATGCGGTGCATTTGACCATTCGGTGCGGTGCATGCGGTGCGGTCGTCACATGGTGGCGCTGGCAGCAGTCCAAATACGTAGAAGTGTATTGGTGCATGTCAGAGTACGGTGCAACGTGTAAGTGTGTAGATGTTGTCAGACGTGCTAATGGTGACTGTGTGTTGAAAATGGGTCAAAGAACAGATATTAATGACGTTATGGGGGGTAGAACAATAGGGCGACTGGAGGCTGGTCAAACACAGTAGATCGTAGCACGGGCCCTCCGTGTACCAGAAAGTGTGATCTCAAGAGTATGGCAACGATTCCAGCAGACATGAAACGTGTCCAGGCGCTACAGTACGGGACGTCCACAGTGTACAACACCACAATAAGACCGATATCTCACCATCAGTGGCCTCAGACGGCCACGGAGTACTACAGGTAACCTTGCTCGGGACCTTGCCACAGCCACTGGAACACTTGTCCCCCGACACACAGTCTACAGACGACTGAACAGACATGGTTTATTCGCCCGGAGAACTGCAAGGTGCATTCCACTGACCCCTGTTCACAGGAGAGCCCGTAAAGCCTGGCGTCAAGAACACAGTACATGGTCAATAGAACAGTGGTCCCAGGTTATATTCACGGACGAGTCCAGGTATAATCTGAACAGTGATTCTCGCCAGCTTATCATCTGGCGTGAACCAGGAACCAGATACCAACCTCATATTGTCCTTGAAAGGGACCTGTATGGAGGTAGTGGTTTGATGGTGTGGGGTGGGATTATGATTGTTTCACGTACACCCCTGCATGTCTTTGACAGAGGAACTGTAACAGGTCAGGTGGATCGGGACGTCATTTTGCATCAGTATGTTTGCCTTTTTAGGGGCGCAGTGGGTCCCACCTTCCTCCTGATGGATGATAACGCACGGCCCCACCGAGCTGCCATCGTGGAGGAGTACCATGAAACAGAAGATATCAGGTGAATGGAGTGATCTGCCTGATCTCCAGACGTAAACCCCATCGAGCATGTCTGGGATGCTCTCGGTCGACGTATCGCTTCACGTCTTCAAACCCCTAGGACACTTCAGGAACTCCGAAAGGCACTGGTGCAAGAATGGGAGGCTATACCCCAGCAGCTGCTCGACCACCTGATCCAGAGTATGCCAACCCGTTGTGCGGCCTGTGTACGTGTGCATGCTGATCATATCCCATATTGATGTCGGGGTACATGCTGAAGAAACAGTGGCGTTATGTAGCACATGTGTTTCTCAACTTATCACCAATACCGTGGATACCGTGAATATCACCAATAAAGTGGTACCGATATGTTTCGTTTGTTCGTATGTTGTGTTCACTATGCGCCTATGCTATTAGCGCCAGTTTTGTGTAGTGCCACATTGTACAGTACCACAATCTGCAATTATCCTTAATTTTTGAGCATGAGTGTAGTATGGAAACCAAGAATAGTAGATGTGTACCACGTTTCGTTTTAGTAAACAGATTAGAGTCGAGATGGATTATTATTCTTGAGACACAATTGATTACAGAAAACCGCTTCTCCAAACCTATTACTGTTTTACCTTGTAGCAATCAACGTTTAAACCGGAAGTAGTTGATTTATGCCATTTTTGGTTTGAATAGAGGCTTAAGAAAGGAGATAATACACATTTTTGGAATGCTAAATTGATTACAAAAACACTTTTCGCTATCTGTTATGGTTTTTATTCTATGGCGATCAACACTGAAACCGGAATGGGTGATTTCTGCCACTACCGATTTGAATGAAGTGTTAAAAGAGAAGATGCGAACTATTGTTAGAACACTAAGTCGATTCCAAGGAAATCGAACTTGCTCTTTTACCGATTTTTCTCTATATAGATTAATATTGAAACAGGAAGTCGTACTGGATTTCTACCACTGCCGGTTTTAATACAGTATTAAGGATGGATATGGAAGTTATTCTTGGAAAGCTTAATCAATTTGAGAAAACCTCTTCTCGCTATCTATTACGGTTTTCGCTCTATAATGGTAACGTTAAAACCGGATTTCTACCACGTCCGGTTGATAAATCGTCTCCACTAACGAAGTCGGACGAAATACCATAATCGCTCCACATATCTATTGCAAAAACAGAATATCAAAATGTAGCATTTCTCCAAGAGTTATCATGGGAGTAACGGACGGACGTACTAAGAATACAATATTATAAGTCCCGTTACGTGATAATAATAATAATAATAATAATAATAATAATAATAATAATAATAATAATAATAATAATAATAATAATAATAATAATAATAATAATACAAGTCAAATTAAACAGTCTCCAAATAATAATTGATTTAGCAAGTCAATTGGCTTCAATCATTGGTCGTCGAAGCTAAATAGAATTTTAACGTTGCACTTACAGTAGACAGTAACGAAAAGGCGGGTAATTATGGAGTACTGCACTTCCCTCATAACCCGCCTATGCATGTGCTCTTCAACACTTTGTCACAATATAAATCTAGATAAATTTCAACAATCCGATTATTTTATTCCTTTTAATGAAACTCTTAGTGTTGGAATATTCAAAATATTACAGATGAAAGTTCAAAACTAATTTCTTTCATTATTTCGCCATATTACAAAACTCAAACTCATCATTCTCTGTAACTATTTAAACAACAAGAAAAGATTGCGAATTTGTAGTAATTAAAAGCATATGTAAAATGAAAATTCATTAAAATTTATATTAAAACAAAATAAATAAATGCATAAAATAAGTTTTTTCGTTATCATTTTCTATTGTGTTAAAAATTTCCCCCATCAGGGAGGAGTAGAAAACCCGCGACTATGGCAGGTACGGAAAGATCAAGTGTGCATGTTTCGTCTGATCAACACTTTTGTTTATAACACATACATACATTGGTATCAAGATACACTGGCAACCTTGTGCGGTGACAGTCACTGCAGTGACCCCGTACGAAGGCTACAATTTAAAGTAATGCTTTACCTCGAGTGACGGACACAGAGAGTTACTCAAGACAGTTGCGCGAGAGCGGCCAGTGACGGCAACCATTTTAGTGACGGCAACTGCAGTTACCTCGTGCAAACGCAACAATTTAAAGCAATGCTACACAAGCAGTTGCGTCATCGAGTTGCGTCACTCAGTGACTGCATATGAATAAGTAGTATAGATGAGGACCGGGACTACAAAGTTTTCTATTACTTCACCTTGACCTTTTCTATAAATAGAACCTAGGGGAGGGGAAGAGGAGGGATATATATAAAGTTTGAAACACCCAACCGAACTCGATTAAATTTTCAACATAGATGATATACGGACCTGGGATGATTTTTGTTATTTTTCTTTGACGGTGCAAGTTAGGGGTGGGTGGGAGAGGAGGAATACACACACACACACACACACACACACACACACACATATATATATATATATATATATATATATATATATATATATATATATATATATATATATATATGTGTGTGTGTGTGTGTGTGTGTGTGTGTATATGAAAGTAAATATCTGACTTCATCACTCTACAACCACCTGACCGATCTCGATGAAATTTTCAACATAGATGAAGTTCAGACCTGAGATAATTTTGTCACATCACTTTGACGTTGCAACCTAGGGGAGGGAGAGGGGGAGGAACATTTATAAGTGGTCGAAAATGCCCGATATTAGTGTGAAATATATAGTTTTCGGGGTTGCTGAGATGAACCGTGACACCCCCGATGCCATTCTCCGTAACATGAAGGTGAGATAAGAGAAGATATACAAAATCATCGAAAATAACTTATATTAGTGCCAAATACATAGTTTTCGGGGTCGTGAGATGAACAGTGACACTTCTGATGCCGTTTAAATCCAAACTTAGACGTGGAAATTGAAGGAGGGTAATTTCGATTATAATAATATATATAATCGAAATTGCCTATATCAGTGTATAATCCATAGTTTTCGGGGACATTGTGATAAAGAATTACATTTTCGCTGCCGTTTATATCTAAATTCAGCCACGGCACTTTGGGAAGAGGAGGGGAGAGAAATATAAAAATCATCGAAAATGACCGATATCAGAGAGCGCTTTACTAATAGTAAAAAGTGACTGACCACTGAACATATTACTTTTTTTATCTTAATTTAACCCAGTGAAGTGGGTAATTGGTGCTAGTAATAGTATAAAATAATAATATGAATAATAATAAATATTATGTAGTTAATTTTCTGACGATTAAAATTAGAATAGCTACAGTAGCAGAAAATACATAAAATTAATTAATTTATAAATAAATATGTTCATATGCTTTATATAAAATTATAAAACGTTTTGTCGCAACAATTGAAAGTAGTATTGAAGTGGCATACTAAAATATAAATACAACATTTTTTGTGATATAATATTATATATGCTTTGCACATTCGAACCAATGGTGAATTTATTCGGTTCTAAGTGTATCATATAATAATAATAAATTCCTTTGTGGAGTATTTGGCATTTTTGCATGAAATTTGAATAACCTAAAAAACAAAATACTATTGAATGTCCCTTTAACCAATTTGTATAAAAATATTTGGTCATTTATTATTTTTCTCTAGTAGATAATTTGTTAGAACAAAATTCATTTAACGCACTTTGGTATGATATTCTATGTCTTAAACATGATACTTGATATTTCTGGTTTGTAATATCAATGTTTAATGAATAATGAATAATGTTTCTGAATTGCTTCTATTTTATTGGAATGGGAGAAGGCAAAAGTTTTCCATATGAAGGATCCGTATTCCAACTTACTTCTTGCTATTAGCTTTACTGGAATCAACTGTTTTAAGTTTTGCTGCATTTCTAACAATAAAACTTAACTGTTTGTATGCACAGTTTACTATATAATCCATGTGATTTTTAAATGATCATTTTAAATCCAATATTACATCTATGTTCTTAATACGATTTACCTTCTGAAGTAATTAATGGTACATGCTTAATATTATTAAGTATTCCAGACTATGGTTAATACTATTAAATGCAATGTAATTGCGTTTCTTGGCATTAAATTGAAGTCTATTTCTTACCGACCCGTTATTCTATTAATCAATATCTTGTCGAAGACATAGGTTATTTAGTGTGTGTGTGTGTGTGCTCTGTTTACTTCGATAAATAATTTAATATCAGCGGCCTACATTAGACAATTGGCATTTTTAACCGTAATTAATATATCATTAATATACAACAGGAAAAGAAGAGGTCCCAGGTTTAATCCTTGAGGTACTCTGGTATTGCATTTATATTCGAAGGACTTAAATTCTTTATAAATTACATATTGCTTTCGACTCGTAAGACATGATCGAAAGACCTTTATATATTGTCAGCTTAATGCAAAATTTTCAAGTTCATCTATTAATTTAATATGATCAATCGCATCAAATGCTTTGGAAAAGTCAAAACAGACTGAATGGACAGATGTACGTCTATTTAAAACATGATAAGTATACTAAATGCAATTATTTAAATTTGTCATTATAGACTTGCCAGGGTAAAACTCATGTACAGTATATTATTGTTTGACATGCTTTAAAATTGGATCAAATAAAATTTGTTCAAATATGTTTTGCTGGTGCATAAAATATTGCTATAGGTAAGCATTGTTTGATTATTTTACTATCTTCAGATTTCCAAACAGGACATACTTGCGTTGTTTTCCATAATGTGGGGGAAATCTAGTTTTTATAGTCATATTACAGATAGTGCATAAGGATTCGTAAGTAGTTCAGAACGTGCCTTATGTATATAAGGAAGTAATCCAATAGGTCCACCAGCCATTTTAGGTTTAAGATTTTTTAATAGCAATTCTATATTCATTAGAATATAAACTATGAGAATCAAACATATTATCACTAGTGGCTGAATACATATTATTAGAAGAAATTTCATACACATATTGAAAGAACTGCACATGCCTACCAGTTATATTTTTATCGATTTTCAATATCATCTCTTGATATTTTAGTGTACTATTATTACGAGGGGGTACCATAAAGTTTTAATTATCACCAGGAAGCCATTAAGATATGATGGTGAAATTTTGTTAGTGCTGTGTTTGCTTCTTATATGCATGATGTTAAGGATATCAGCTTCTAATGATTGACATTTTTTACAGGGTGTGCTAAAAGTGAACAAAGTGCAAGATGGACATGTTTGAGGCTTGTAGTGTGATCAAGTTTCTGCATTTGAAGGATAATAATGTCAGACAAATGACGAGATGAAGGCTGTGTATGGGGATGATTGTCCATCTTATGACACCATTATAAAGTGAAAAAGGAAATTCCAAACTCGTCATATATTCCTCACAGACGATCCGATACCTGAAAGACCATCAGTGACGGACGATGCGTCAGCTGTGAAGAAAGTGGAGTGTTTAATCATCGAAGGCAGACGTGTAATTACCCAAACGATTATAAATGAGACTGACCTGTTATGGTAGTGTGTGAAAAATTATCCATATCGAACTTCACATATCTAATGTATGTGTGTACTGGGTTCCTGGTTTGCTGACATCTTTTTAGTAGCAAGCGCTGCGTGACCTCTCTCAACAGACGTTCACGCAGTTAAAAGAGGATAGAGAGGATTTTTTCGGGCGTCTGGTAACCACGGATGAAATGTGGATATATCAGTACGATTTGAAGACAAAAACCAAGAACATGCAGTGGAAGCATGCCGATACCCCCCTCGCAGAAAGGCAAAGGTGCGGAATTCAAAGAAGAAGTTCACGCTGACTGTTTCTCTGGGGTTCTCGTGGAGCAATCCTTGCATATTTCCTTGCAAAAGGACAAACCGTCACTGGGAAGTACTACAGCAATCTCCTGGACAGATTGCGCAATGCTCTGAAAAGGAAACGCTGCGACATTCTCTCGAAAGTCGTTTTTCTCCTAGCTGACAATGAACCATCTCATTCATCACAAGTTGTCGACAAAGCAAGGGCGTGTGGCTTCCAGGTATTGCAGCATCCGCCTTATTCTCCCGACCTCGTACCCAGTGAATTTTTCTTGTTTCTCCAAATGAAGAATTCGTTGCATGGTTGACATTTTGACAACAGAGATGGTCTCATTCATTAGCTGGAAGAGTGGTCTAAGCATAATATGCAGACTTCTACAATGGCGGTATTTGTAAAGTGAAGGAACGCTGGGAGAAATGTCTAAATCCGGGTTGTGACTACATAGAGAGGAGTTAACAATTACTAATCACAACAATCCCTGTATATTGATTTTTCTACTATGAAAATTAAAACTTTACAATACCTCTTGTATGCCCATTTTTCCCCTCTTAGTTTTAAACTAAGCTCCGAAAAAGAAAGATGATTTCAGATCTATTTTTTCTCAATTTGCTTTACAAAATCATAATATTGAACATATATAAAGGTAACGAAGAAAGTTATGTCGTTTTTGTTGAGGTCTATGTTCAATTGGCCTTCACACCGTGAGTTGAATACAAATGGGGATAAGGCTAAGCTCAGTTATTGGTGTGAGTATATCCAACACACTACCTGGTTGTGGCAGTTCAGTTATACCGTGAACTTGCGTAAGAACAGAGTGAACATGGGATCTCCACAGAGCCTCATAAGGGCGTGTATGCTGTACGAGTTCAAACAGGGGTCAAACGCCGCATGGTGAGGGTGACGTGACTACGCAGACAGTGGAGCGGTGGTTTAACAAGTTTAAGGATGGTGATGAAACACTAAAATATACACCACGTGCCGGAAGACCAACACATGTACAAAATTAAGATCTTCAGGTAGCAATTGAGGCGAACAGTGGTCAGACATGTGAGGAACTGGACTACAATTCAGTGTGAGTGGAGAAACCATTCGACAGCACCTCCATAAACTTGAGAAGCACTATAAGTTGGGTCGATGGGTTCCACATGATTTGACTCTGGGCCAGAAAGCAACGCGAGCAGATACCTGTGTTTGTTTGCTGTCTCGTCTGAGGAAGGAGTCATTTCTAGCAGGGTTCTGACATATGATGTGAAGTGGGTCCTGTACGAAACTCCACGGGGCCGTCATCATTAGTTAGCATTCCATGACTTATTCCAAACCAGCACTGCACCAGAAGAAGGTCCTCATGTGTGTTTGGTTGCTCCTCGCTACATCGTGCATCAGGAACTGGTACCAGCTGGTCAGAACATCAACGCAGCTGAGTAGTTTCAGAAGTTGAGCTGTGTTCAAGATAAACTTAAAACAAAAAACACTTCTGAATCGCAAAGGGGTCCTCCTATAACACAATGCTAAGACCCACGTGGATAGGGTGACTCGGGACAGCATTCTACGCCTTGAATGGAAACACTATTGCATCTACCATACTTTCCTGACATTGCACTACCAGATTATCACCTGTTCCGTTCCTTCGTCAGTCACCTTAGAAGTTGCCAGTTCAAATCCCTAGTAGAGGTGCAAAATGAACTTGATTCCTTCTTCTCTTTACGGCCCACCAAATTCTACCACGATGGAATCCATGGCCTTCCAGAACGTTGGCAGAAGGACGTCGATGCTCATGGGAACTATTTTTGATCTTCCAAGTACGTCATAGGTGACATATCAATGTTCGAAGGAGGTGAGTGAAAAAGCGAAAGAACTTTCTTTGTTACCTTTATGAAATTTTCTCTAAATGTCTCCTGGTCCCTGCGAGCATACATTTGGAATATGTAAGTGTATAACGCATGATGGTCAAAATAGAATTGTATATATTAGAAACACCTGTAACTACATGATAATGCAATATACATTAACTGTGTAAAAGTATGCTGTAACTTCCTTTTGTACGTCTCCATTATATTCTCTTTTATGCTTATCAATAAAGTTGTAACGTTTCCTGGTTTGCTTATCGTTATTTCAAATATATTTCATTTCTAACACTGTAAAATTCCCTTTGACTTACTTGCCTGTTTTTGACAAGATGCCCTCAAAAGAAATTATGAAATCGATAGATGGAAAGTCAGTGGTGTGAAGGTCATTAACGAATACACTCTATTTGTGACACTATAAGGACTTATGTTTTCTAATTAAATTTCGAAGAAAAATACATTAATTAGATTTATGGAAAAATATAATGGTGTGAGAGAAATTATGAACTTTGGATATTCTGAGATTATTACAAGAAGTTTTGTTTGGCTTTTTTTAAAACATTTTGGTAGTTTCTTTTCTCTCCCTAGTTGTGTTTCTGTCGTATTCCTTTTCGCAAGTGGACCAGAGTGGTTCGAAATTGTTAAAAAATGTTTACTCCTTTCCCCCCTGAAAATGGAGCATGAAAGATTGGCTATGATGACATGAAGAAGAAGAACAGAAGAAAGAAATAGTATCTCCCAAACGTCCCTTCTTCACTCTGACACACCCACTCTTCTCCGTTTGCCCCTTTCTCTTGCTAACTCGTAACTCGATTGAATATGAATTTAAAACGAGCTTCTCTACCCCGATTCTGTCTGACCGAAGACTAGCCCCTTCTTGCAGCGTCGGTTGCCTCCTCGATCCAGCCTCGTTGATGCTCCCTTCCCACTTTGCCGCTTGGAGTGCTATACACTCTCCCTTCTTCTCCCAGTACCAAGCATTCTGCTTCAGGACCATTTTTCTTCGCTTCACCCTTTGTAATTCGAAATCCCCTCCGTGCCTGGCTTGATTTATGGCCAGCTCGTTCTGACTGGGTTTCATCAATATCCTGGAGAAATTGGAAAATGAAGCTATGCTTTCTCTCTCGTTTCTTCCTCACTCTTTCTAGAACTCTATACCCCAACCCCAATACACTTTTGCGTCCTTCCACTTCTTTCTTTTTCATGAATGGAAGATGACCATGCTGTTCCCTCAACCTCTTGGACCCTGTCTCCTCTTGATCGCATTTCTTCAGTACCACTGGACATTTTACGATAAGGAAGTTTACCCAAACCCAGATGATCAGGGACAGTTAGTGTATAATTAGTGTTTCTTTTTAGTATCATACAAATAACCACTACAAAAAGTACTTTTTTTTTCCTTTTTGTGAAGAGGAATGATTCTATGTCTACTCTTTTCTAAGTAACGACAACACATTGACTAAGTGTCGACAAACTTTTCAAGCCAACTTTCTCTTATGCCTTCCCTCATTTTCTTTAGAGTCCAATTACAGAAAACGAATTCTCATATTTTTAATTTGCTTGTAAGCTCTTTCATTGTACGACAGTTTTTCCCAGGATAATGGTTAGTATAATGTCATTATTAAGAGTATTATGTCTTAACTGACACATACATTTTCTCTAAACATTTGTCTATTATGACATTCCGATCTAATCTTTTGAGTCTAGCTCAAAATATTTTCTTTTTTTTATCGCTGATTAATTTTAATTTCCTTCTCCATCTCTTTTATTTTTGCTTATTTCCTATTGCGTCTCTGATAAGATAATTCATTCTCAAACATTTTCCTAAGGAATACCTTTACCTTGTCTTTTTGTTTCTGTGTTTTCGATTTTTCCTTTATTTTCAGTTTCTTATCCTTCAACATTGTTCTTTTCTCCTCAATCTATGTTTATGTGAGGGAAGGCTAGGAAGATCTTATCCTCAACATGACAGATATGAACTAGTGATCTGAAATTTGGTCCAGGGGTGCGTCCTTCTCTACATATTTACATCATATTTTCTTACACTTCTTACATTTATGGATCAGTCCGTTAGTACAATCTGCATAAAAAGTCTGATCGTGAGGAGTCAGAGGCAAACCAGGTTTCCACCACATTAATTACTTCTTCATCCGCAAAATGCTTAACCCCACAAAACGCCTATCCCGCAAATGTTTCTTCATAATTGGGAAGAGGAAGTAACCAGGTGGAGTGGGATGGATGAATATGTTAGTGGTTACAAAGGTTGATAGCCACATTGACCCACAAGAATTAATATTTCTTCTGCTTGTAGCATGTCAGTGCATTGTCTGGTAGCAGCAAGACAGCTTTTAAAAGTAAATTCTATTTCTTTTATTTAATAGCGCCGTGCACCATTCCAGTAGGTTCTTGTAATGTGTCCCTGTCACTGAAATCCCTTTTTGAAAGTATTCAGGGAAGATCATAATCATTATGCTCCTAAAACACAGACAACATAGCATTATTAGAACACTGCTAAATTTTAGCCTTTATGGAGTGTGGAACGAGACAAGTTTCCATGTTTCACTAACTTCTTTGTTCTCAGAGTCAACACCCAATATTCCTCACTAGTCATTAATCAGTTTACAAAAGCATCCTTGTCTTTGTGGCATAGGGCCTGTGAGCGTCCACGCTCACAGAAGAATGAAGATGATGTCCAGTTTGAGTCGGCGAGCCAGTTGGCCAGTTGGAAGTCGGCGAGCCTAGCGCGACGAAGCCTAAGAGCGAGACACCCAGCGGGAAGAAAAGAAGACACCCACGCCTCTCTCTCATTCATCGTTCATTCGTCTCTGATTCTCAATACTCAATTCTTCGCAGCGGCAGGAACCAGTGAGGAGCTCCAATTCTTCGTAGCGTCAGTGATTTGTAAAGTTATTATTTTAATCAAGTATATAGAACCAGTATCCAACGCAGTCTCCAATCGAAGAGCCAGTCTTTCAAAGAAGAAGATGATGAAACCATCCGGGAGAAGACAGCGTCCAAGAAGGAATCCACCACGTGAGTTAAGAAGAGGCAGCCATAATTGTGGTCCTTGAGCGTCTTCTAGCAACTATAATTTAAGTAAAACGATTTCTTGGGAACAGTGGACGAATATCTTAAATTACTATTTTTTTGTTACTTTAATTCAATCATATTTTTTATCACCCTCCATTCTTTTTGTATTCTGTCCATTTTATTATTTCATTAAGTCAGCTGACATCAGTGTTGCAAACAGAATTTAACTTCCACTTGTGTCTAACTTAACTTAGTTCAAATAAATAGTCTATAATACCTAAATAGTTTTCTTGTTTAGTTATTGAAACAGTGTGCCTTTTGTGTCTAGGTAGCCGCTTGACGGCCTATGTCTCTATATGGTATTTCTCTCTGCCATCGCGTGTAACCTCTGTTGCTATCGAGACCGACAATAAACTTGTTTATTGTTCAGGGTTTGTGTTTACCTGGTTTTATTGATTGGATAATTTTCCAAATTATCACAATCAATCAAATCGGCGTGCACAGGTCATAATGCTTTGTCCACGTTGCGCAAATGCTGTTTTTGAAAAGGTGTCAACAATCTGGGAATACGTCTTGCTATTATTTTGCTGATATGCAGAATATCATGCGATATGGTGTGAACAGGCCTACTAGGTACATCTCCCTAGCTAAACAATTAAAAGTTGCACGTCTATCTTCAACCATTAGATGCTCAACATTTGCCACCAACCTTGTGTGTAATATCAAGGGATGAACTTCTCTTGGGTTATCGTGTATCATGTGCGATCAAAGATTATCTCTCGAGTCATCCTATGGCTTGAGAAAAAAAAAAATTGATTTCTCTGTTCCATCGTTTCGTCGTTTCATAAGATGGACATGTGTCACCATACAGAAATGTTATTTTTTGACGTATTATCTGTACCGATTTTCTTTGAAAATGGAAGAGCCTAATCACAGTTCGTTGTTTGAGTTTATCATATATGATTTCACCGCCTATATTTTTTTCTTGTTGTCCCACCAATTCAAAAGGAGCGGTAAAGACAAAAATTTTATGGCACATTAGTGAGATTTCAACCTATAATTCTGCAAATGTTGTACTAGTGCATATATATCTTGAGAATGGTAAGAACTTCCCAGCCTCCAGGCTTTACTCTTTCCAGTTGCTTTCTTCATTGGAAACTATATTTATTTTTATTTGTTCTTCGTAAATTTCGAATGTTTACAGCCTTATTCACTGCATATTCCATATAGTGAAGTACTCCACACGAACATTTGGAGTTACACGTGATTAAAATTCATATTTGATCAATTTGGTTATATTCCAATGATAATACAGACTTCAGATGCCTGTACTTAAAATTTACTATACACAATTAACAACAATAAAGCAGCAATTTTTAAACTGAGCAATAGATCAATAGATATTATAGCCCTGCAATTTTCTCTCGTTGAAGGACCGCTACCGGGCATAAAGGTGTGACATTCTTTCAAAACTTGCAGAAAGGTAGGTCTTTGTAAGCCTTTTCTAACATTTGAGTGTGAACAGTGAACACATAATATGCAGTAACAATAGTTTGCATGTGACTCCTTGACGACAAGACGACAATCTGCCATATTATTTTTATTCTCATCAAAAATCTAGCCATCTGTGTGTTTCCTTGTTCTCTGGAATATATATATATGCCCGGATCTAAGGGGACTATAGGGGCTATAGCCCCCCTTGAGGCTCAGGTTTACACTGGATAAAATGGACTGAATTAATCCTGCTTTACTCTTGATAAATCTGCAAACTATGGTTTAGCCGCTCCCTTGATCATATCCTGGATCCGCCACTATATATATATATATATATATATATATATATATATATATATATACATACATACAGGGGCGGATCCAGGATATGGTCAAGGGAGGGGGAGGGGCTAAACTATATTTTGCCGTTTTATCCAATGCAAAGCAGAATTGAAGCCCATTTTATCCAGTGTATACCTGAGCGTCAAGGGGAACTATAGCCCTTATAGCCCCCCTTGGATCCCTTGGATCCACCACTATATATATATATATATATATATATATATATATATATACAGTATATTCGGAGTTCACATCTTCCAATACGTGTACTAGTAAAGATGATAAAATTTCTATCAAATGTAGTTGCTTCCATTTAAACAATTATTTAATATTTAAGCATGTGGTTATATAATCGCTCGTTGCATCTTGTTGTCCCAAAAATTAATATTCAGTATTCATGTAATTGAATTAAATACATACAACATATGCCTACATTTACAAGCAATAATAATTGCTACTATACTCTATATAAGTACAGTCATCTGTAGCCACGTTTATAGTATGTAAGTGTTGATATTGAAATTGATACAAATTTACATATTGAAGTGCAAATGCGACTACCTTAAATATTGATGTGCAAAACATTTTGTAGGTGATCTGCACTCTACACTGACCAGAGTTATTCTTTAAATAATTTCAATCAAAAAGATCTAAACAAATTAAACAGTTACCGAAAAAAAAAATGAACTTCGTGAATTGATTTGAATGTTATCAGCCAATCAAATTGCATCAATAATAACTTTTCACTGATCAGCCCATCAGATTGCACCAGAAATACCCTTCCAGCAATGACTTTATGAGTCGTAACTATAATCCTAAAATTCCGAAAGTTAAAAATGGTGATCGAATAAAAAACATTAAATAAAATTTTGAAACCTACCTAAAATAAAAAAAAAACGAAGATTTGAAAGTGGTCAGCCAATCAGATTGTACCAAGTATAACTATCCATTTAGCGTTACATGAAATCTCTTAATCTGATATTCAAACCGGAAAAGGTTGAAATTATCATGTCTGGTTTCAGTGTTCATAGCCATACAACAATACTGATAAGTAGTTTCTTGGAATTGATTCAGGGTCTCAAGAAAATATATCATCTTCTTCTGCAGCTCTCTACTAATACCGGAAGTAGTTGAATTGTATTTCTACTTCCGGAATATTGATCTCTATAGAGCAAAAACAGTAAGAGACTGTGAATAGTTATTTCATGATATGAATTTAGTGTTCGAGGAACAGATTATATCTTTTATATATTTCTCTATTGGAAGGGGAAATTATAGATGTACTAATTCTAGTTTCAATATTGATTTTGCAGAATTAAAAAAAAAAAGACTACAGTAGTATGCAACAAAACTCACTTGTTTTGTTCAGTACTTTATAACTTCCAGAACACAGGGGTAAATAAGAAACAATCTGAATGTTTAACGTAGTTTCCCAAGTGGGATCCTGCCCAAACCCCAAGCATGTATTTATTTCTCATATCTTTAAAAGAATTTTCCATAAATCTGATTATATTTTGTTAACTTAAGCTGACACGAAACACATTATAATATCAAGAGGAACTTACTTGTTCTAGTTACATCAGGACAACAAAAAACGTCATTCTGGGGTCCTCCGACAACCACGCATGGTACCTTACGGAATGTCTACAGCTGTATTCTAATTGGTATATTCATTTGGAAGTTATTGACATATATTTATAGTCACTTCCATTGTGATTTTGCGTAAGAACACAAAGTTATACTACGTGGAATGGTCTAGCATCGGCACTTAAATCATGTGTCCATCTTTTGCAGTATACGAAACGAATCCACAGCAGAAAAGATGCCCTGCAATATCGCTGTCTTAACATTCTCAAGTAATTACTGACATGGGGCCCGATTTCATAACGACTTGCGTCAACGCAACACAAAAGCTGCGTTTTAGTTTGCGATAATCGGCATAACAATTATAATTTGACTTTTGGATGTTTCGCGTTGCGTTACGTTCCGCAATTTTTGTGAAGGCTGATGCAGAATAAGATCATGGTCTTCAGAAGGTTAAGACTAAAGGCCAATTAGTACGAGCTGGCCTATACATGACGTAGAAGCGCAGTTTTACAAACTCAGAAAAGTAGAGACAAACGAAATGAGAGCAAATGTTGGCAGTGTACATGCAATCATGCATCCAAGAGAATTATGCCCTGCAAAATCATCGACTAAGCTATCGATGCTCTTGTTTGTATGTCATGGAGGCACGATGACTCAGTGATAGTGCTCCTAAATCTGATGTTTTGCGGCCTGATTCGATCTTCGCCAAGTACGTTTGTCGTGGACAATGTCGTGTCCATGGGTTTCTCGGGGTACGGTCCTATTGTTATTTTTGTCTGGCTTATTTTCCATTTATAATCTCTATGTACAAAAGAAGAAGTTCCTAATGACTGACTAATTGATCAACGCCTAAGCCAAACTGCTTGATCTAGAACAGTGGTGTCCAATTATAATGAGCCTGAGGGCCATAACCGTCTTTGCTAGCAAGGTGAAGGACGCAGCTAATAATAATAATAATAATAATAATAATAATAATAATAATAATAATAATAATAATAATAATAATAATAATAATAATAATAATAATAATTATTATTATTATTATTATTATTATTATTATTATTATTATTATTATTACTATTATTATTATTTTTCTACAAATGAAAAATATAAAAATGTATTTGAAATATTACATTCAATGTGATAAATGAGGGTGACTAGGAGAGTTTACAAGGGCTGAGATATCTACATCCAACCCTGTTGTTGCGAGCCGCAGAAGATGTAAAAGAGAAGGATCTCCAAGGCAGCTTCTGAAGCGGTTCTTCACAATTTTCATGGTGAATTGGTATGGTTGGTTTGGTTTGGTTAATTGAAGTAATCGTTCCTTTCAGCAACGATGCCTTTCCTATGGCTGCATAACCAACCCCAGTGTTGCCTTGGATGTCCGGGCCTTTTTGTTGTACAGAAGCGCTAAATGGATGCCTTATTTCGGAAGAAGAGTGGAAAAAAATGAAAATGAAATCTTTAAGTTTTACGTCCCACGGTTATGCAGGTTAGGCTAAAGGAGACGGTGATGATGAGTAATGAATGAAATGGTGGAATGGAGAAAGTGGGAGGAAGCGGGAAAACCCCGAGAAAACCCACGAGCACAGTGTTTGTCCACCACAAAGTCCAGACGGCGCGAGCTGGGATCGAACCAGGGACCCCAAGCACCGGAGGTGAACGCTCGAAAGAAGAGTGGAAACATTAAAACAATGAACATAAATGAAAATATTATCAGTAATAACAATCGTATGCTGTGAGAGCTTTGTGGGCCGCAGAAAATGGTTCGGCGGGCCGCCATTTGGACAACTCTGATCTGGAAATTTGAGAGTTTGACAGGACATAAGATTTGTGACGTATGGTATCACTAACGAAGTATTTTTGGAAATTAGAAAAGGAAGGGAAGAAATAGGGTTGGCAATTATTATATTAGTAAAATGTCAACCTCTCCAAATCTCTGAAGGTTAGAAACATGACATTTGGTATATGCACTTCCCATTTAAAATAATTCGTCACGTGTTTCACTGTCTTTTGAAATTTTCTCTAGAAGAAAAAAAAAGCGGGACTACAATTGTTATAATATGGTTGCCGTATTTCCAAATTATTTAAGGTTAGAAACATAACTTTGTATTTACACTTTTTTGTTTAAATATGGTCATACGCACGTCTCTTGATTCCAACACAAGAGAAGAAGAAAGGCAGAAATAAATAAAGGTGGATATTGTAATTGTTAACAGTTTGACTGCCACGGCAAAATCGGGTAAAATACACCGTCGGGCCGTTTTTTATTGGAAGAAAATATGTACCAAAATGATCAAATAATTTACGAAAAAAAAAAAAAAACTTTCAGGAGCCTCAGCAGAGACCAAACAAGTCTGTGAATCACATTTGACGCAACGACTCCGTGAAGTAAGATCGCTGTGAATCATCGATGATGCACACAGTAGTCAACCTGTTAAAATTAGATGGTCATATCTGAAAATACCTTAAGGTTAGAGACATGAAATCTGGTATTTAGATTTTTCATTTAAAATAATTAAACATACGTTTCAGCTTTGAAAAAAAAAAAATACCGACAAGGAAATAGAAAGGTGGAAAGAAGATTGGGGTTGCAATTGTTAAAATAAGATTGCAAGGTTTTCTATTTATGCACAGAGAAAAAAGTATGTGGCGTACGTAAAAACGTAGGTTAGATGCGTAAATCCTGTAGTTTGTGTACTTAGCGCATAAATATGCGTAAATCCTGTAGAAAACATATAGCTGAGAACATATGTTTTATAATACTTTTCGTATAAATGTTCCATGTATACGCTCTTTCCGTACGGAAAAAATAACTGTGTATAGGCGGTAAGGCTCTCGCATGCAAATGAACATATATGACATGCAGCTGAGGTAAGTAACATACGTATACGTATGTAATATACGGAAGACTGTTAGATGTAATACATCCTGCAGAAGCATATTATCTAAGCGGGAAAAAGGCAGTGCGTATGTAGCATATGGATGATGTATGCTCCATACAGATTTCCGTAGCAAACATATGGAGTCCGTATATTTGTATCATATGCCGGTGTCCGGATAACGCATTATTCTCAGTGTGTGTATCTATGTTCATGCATTACTTCGACTAGATGCATATATTTCGATGATTGTTTCTTATTTTGAAGGGCATACTTTTCCGGCGGTCCACATGAAGTTCATCAGGATGTAATGATAGTCTTTGGAGGAAGACCATGTAAAAGCTCAATGGATGTGGTGTGAAAACTGTAATTAACCGACTTTAAAATGTCCACAGATAATTTCAACGTAAGTGCACCGATTTATTATTATTATTATTATTATTATTATTATTATTATTATTATTATTATTATTATTATTATTATTATTATTATTATTATTATTATTATTATTACAGGGAATACAGGGTTTGGAATACATGGTTAAAAGAGAACGAAGAACTTACTCTTGGAAAGTTAAATCGATTAAAAAAAAAACGCATGTCGATATCTCTTACAGTATTTGCTCTAAGGAAATCAGTATTAAAACCGGAAGTATTTGTGAATTTCAACCACTTCGGTTCCGTTAGAGTGTTGCGGGTTGTGGTGATATGTTAACTTAAAACCCTGAACCGATTCCAGAAAGTCGCTTATCGCTTTAAACAAATCTCGATATTTCTTACAATTTTTGCTATACGGAAATCATTATTGAAACTAGAAGTAGTAATGCATTTTAACCATTTCTGGTTTAAGTATAGTGTTGCGAATTGTGACGGCATATTTTATTGTCATCCTGAGTCGATTGCAGAAAATCACTTGTTGCTATCTAATACCATTCTTGTTCTAGGACGATAAGTGTTAAAACCGGAAATGGATAAATTGAACCACTTCTGGTTTGAATACAGGATGCACAGTGAAAAAAAAAATAATCTATTTCGGGGAATACTGAATCGATCACAGAGAACGGCTTTTTAATATATCTCTTACCGTCGTTTCTATGTCGGCATTACAACCAAAAGTAGTGGTAAATTTCAACAACTTCCGCTTGTGATAAAGACCTTTAGATAGTCATAGTATGTTGTCTTGAGACGTTGAATCGTTTACAAAAATACGCTTTCGCCATCTGTTACCATCTTTCTTCTGTGGCGATAAAAGTAGAAATTGTTAATTGCGAATCACTTCTGGTGCGAATAGTTTCAACGGAGAAGATGCATTCTTGGGACGCTGAGTCGGTTGCAAAATATAATTTTTTGATATATTTTACCGTTTTTTGTTCTATGGAAACCATGAAACGGTAAGTAATAGTAAATCTGAACCACTTGTGGTTTTGGTATTGCGGATAGTCATGATATGTTGCTTTAAGACAATTAATCGTTTGCGGAAACCGCTTCTCGCTACTTGATACCGTTCTCGTTGTATGTAGGTAAGCTCTGAAACTTAAGGGTAAAGTAGAGGGTAAGAGTGGGAGATTGAGCCTATTCTTTGAACGCTGAATCGATTGCAAAAAAAAAAAAAAAAATGCTAGTTAATATTGCTTACTGCTTCTGCTCTGATACGGACGGACGAACAATGACGGTCTGTAAGAAAACAAAAAAAATCTTTAAGTTTTACGTCCCATGATTATGCCGGTTTGGCTAAAGAAGACTGTGATGATAAGATATGAGTGAAATCGGAGAATGAAGAAAGTGTGAGGAAACGGGAGAACCACGAGAAAACCCACGAGCACGGTGCTTGTCCATCACAAAGTCCACACGGCGCGAGGTGGGATCGATCCAGGACGGCCTGTAAGACTTCCGACACTTATACATACCATAGTTTAAAAATAAAGGAAATACCGAGAAGTGCAAAGCATCTTTATTGAAGAGAGTACCTGATTATCAGGTACTTACCTAAATATTTCACGGCACTTCTGCAACAACATTTTCTTAATGGTATCAACAGTTCGAAAACTTTAGGTTTTAGAGTTTTTTTAAAGTATGTACACGATTAAAGGGTAACAATTCAGAACAATCATTACGGACGTAAAGTAACGACTGTGTATGGTGGGCTTTATGTTATACTGTACTTTCAGGACAATTACTAGAACATGTTACTCACGCTTTCGTAATCGAAATGCTTATCCAGTATTCTCAGGACTACAAACATATAAAAATAGGGAAAACAGGTATTCGCATTTGATGTTACGATGAGAACATGCGGAATACAGGTATAGGGGATTCGCTGCTTCTGTTTATACGCTTACAGAAACTTTTCAAAATTGCCGGGGCTCTTTCAGTTGCATGTCTTACTCGCTTTATCAGCAGTCTTTATTTATTTCTATTATGTTGGAGTTCAGAGTTCCTTTTCAACACAAAAGTTGTATGTGAAATGGACAGTTTAAGGATTAATCCGAATCACCATAATGCATTCACATTTTTTCAAATGTGTGCGCGCTCAAGCCACTAGACCAGCGTGGAGGTCTCGTCTATATAGTCGTTATATGGTACTCCATCTTTAGGTTTAAATTCTTAAGATATTCGTATTACGTAGAAGATACTGTATGCACAAAACCAATAAATAATACTATGATCAGCATAAATAGTGGAAAAATAGCTTACAGGAATCATTTACGAACCTTTAAAATGCTATCACATAACAATACCACATGAAACTATTGACTTTTAGAAAATTACGATCGTTTTAGTGTTTTATGTAAAATATCCTAGAAAGTAGCAGAGAAAACATTTGAACATTTGACTGTAAAAGCACTGGCGCAGAAAGGAGTATGGGGAAAAAGTATAAGATAGGAATAAAATCGAAAAGAAGGATGTAGTGAGGGGAATTGATGAAAAAAGAAGATATGAAGGAAGGAAGTAGTGAAACAAGATATAGAAAGAAAAGAAAAAGAAGAAAGCAATTCAAGTATTGAAGAGGCGCTTCCTGCAAATCAACAAACGACACACAATTTCTTTGTGGCGTTATGGACTTTTCAGATACTCTGAAGCTGTTTTAAGGGAACTGCAAATTAGAGTATTCTTCTCGTGTCATGAAAAGGAACATAATGTTGGACAGAAATGACTCTCGCTATTTTTCCCATCAGAATTTGCTTGCTTAGGTAAAAGGCTGGAACTAAAAGCCTGAACGTATATTGGTCACCCCTTCATGCGAAGTAAAATGAAGTAGTCATGGTCGATGCGAATGGTATTTTTTTTTTCAAAGTTCGAGAATAGTTTCGAGGGATTTAGGACGGATGAAATCCACGTAACTCTCCATTACGTTAAATTGAAAACGACTTGCTACGTGAGGGTTTCTCTCGATTGGATCGTTTCCTTTTTTCCCTTTTGCGGTGATAAAGATAGACACTCCTCATCAAAGTATGAAAACATACTACTTGTAGCGTGATAGCATGGAAATTTTGAAATATTTTCTGTAGGCTTGAAAAAAAATAGAAAGAAAGAAAAGAAGGAAATATATTCCAATAACTGTTATGAAAGCTACGGTTCTATAGTGGAGTCTTTTCAGTGTTCTTTTGTTGAGTATTCAAAAAAAAAATCAAAATACATACCGGTTATTTGAGCATTTGTCAATGGGAAAGAATTACTTTTGGTCAACGATTCTCTCATTCTTTTGTAGCTGAGAAGCAATTTCACTAACATGTCCTAATGGTTTGCGTGGGTTTCATTTCAATTCCACATAAAAGGGCAAAATGTTTATGTAAATTATATGACGAAGTGAGATTTGTATTTGTCAGAAAACTTGCTATATTGCAAATATTAAAAAGGAAGGATCGATTGTCTTGCTTTTACATACTTCAATGAAGTGTATTTAACATATTACGTTGTTCGTCAGGAGCTTGATATGATATAAGATTAACCAACAAATGAAAAATTAAAACAAGTGATCTTCGTCTCATAGTGTGAAACGTTAGACTTCCAACCTACGCGAAATCATTAACTTCCGGTTGAGGATCTAGTTGAAATATAGTTTTTTTTGGCTCTTTTTTTACTTATTTATTCGAATTTAACGCCCATCATTATGTTTAGAGGCTAAACAAAACAGTGGTTAATAAATGTATGATAACGTTGGAATGAAGAAGGTGGGAGGAAACGGGAAAACCACAAGAGAGTCCACGCATCGGTGTTTCACAACATTCTGATTGTCTCATATCATTATTACTAAATAAGACTCAATATTGAGACCAGAAATTTTACTTGTTTTTACTACTTCCGCTTGCAGTAGACTCTTAAGAGATTAGATAAAAATATCTTCTTAATATTCTTAATTAATATCAAGGAAACGTTCGTTGTCTTATATTATCCCTTTCGTTCTTTGGAATTCAATATTAGAACTAGAGAAAATGTAATATTTCAGTTTAACGTCCCAAGTTTATGCTCTTTAGGCTATGGGAGACGATGATTAAGGCAAATGAATGATGATGGAAGAATTGGTGGAGTGATAAAGAGGGAGAACACGGGAGTATTCCGAGAAAACCCAGGGTCACGGTCTTGTCCACCACAAATGTATTTGGCCGAAGATGGAACCAGGGTCCCCATGCACCAGATGTAACAGCTATACTACTGAGCCTTCGTGCCTCCATATTAGAACTAGAATTGGTTGAAAATTTCTACTAATTTAGGCTGTAGTTGCAATAGACCAATGAAGTTGGAAATGAAACCAATTCTTCCGAATCACCCGATACTGGTTATTTCGATATGGATCAAGAAACTTATTCTCGATATTTGTTACCGTTAACTTTAGCCGTCTTATTAGGATTTCCATACTTATGTATAGATTAGCTTGGAAGTCTTAAAAGCAATGAAGTGTACAACGGACATGAAAAGACAATAATATTAAAATATATTTAAATCTGCTTAATAGAATATACAAACTAACTGACAGCTGAGCAGATCACATAGCTAGATACGTAATTACTGTGAAAACATGCTAAGAGTTACTAATCACGTGATATTTGGAATACGTAATATAATAGCTTCGATCGTTTCTATTTAAAATACAGTCTTTTCCAACATTCTCACGAAACGGTATCTCGTCTGAGGAAGAAATAAGCTTCCTGTTAGCGGAAGGACAATTAATTGCTTTCTGGTTCAAGTTAATGTTTAACAGTTTTGTTTTACGCATTTTTGTTCCGGGAGATAGCAATTAGATGATTTTTTTTATTTTAGGAAATAGCAATCATGCAATTTTGTTGTAGGATATAGTAATTAGATATTTTTGTTCTAGAAAATGATAATTATATATATATAGGTTTAGAAGATGGCAATTAGATATTTTTAAAAGAAAATTGGATTAAATCCAAGCCTAAGTTTTGATGTCCCATGACTCAGAAACCGTAGGTTCCCATAGGAAAATATTTCATATACAAAATAAGCCAGATAAATTATATTGCTATGTTAAATTTAAGGATAAGTTCATCTGATGACACACAGACCTACTGTCCTCGCGATATTGTTTTATTAGAAAAGTAATCAAATTAAGAACGATTTTTTTTGTAATGCAGTTTTCTTCTTGATTTTAATTTATCCAAACTATGCTGGATACAAGTTTTAAAATCACCATATGAGTTATCTCTTGAAGGCGTGTTTTATAGCGCTTATCCCTGGTATATGGGGTATCTGGTTGGATGCCCGGCCAAGTAATTTTGTGGTGAACAATATTGTGTTCGTGGGCATTCTCGAGGTACTCCAATTTCCTCTCACAATATCATTTCACCAATTGTTTAATCATCATTCTTCTCCCGTAGTCTAAAAAGGCATAATCCTGAGACGTTAAACTGAACGATTTCATTTTCATTTTTTTGGAGGCGCATTTCATCTAAATTTCTCCTCAAGTTCAAAGTCTACTCTTCGGAAAAATTGTTACTTGTTTACTTACAGTTTAGCGTCTATTTTCAGTGCCATAGCTATATGAGACGTGGACCTACATTCCAAGTGGAATCCCAATTATAGTAGTGCATTCAAATTCCAAAGTTCTTCCACTGGGAATCCAACCCGAGATCCCGTGTACACAAGATTAGTGCGCTAGCTACTAGACAAGTGAACAAGGGTACTTCGGAATTTGTACTTGTATGAGAAGGAATGAGACAAATAACCGTTGAGATATTTGATCACCTGAGTGTTGAAATTTACGAAATATCTGAATGTCAAAAGAACTATACTAATTTATACAACGTTTACTATATGTCATTAACGTTATCCCGGATGCGAAACCAATTACAGCGTTAACTCGAAAGTTTAGACGTTCATTCTATCTGATTATATTGACACAAAGAAAATTGTATCACAACGATTCAAATTGTTGTCCAAACTTGAAGTTAGTTGTGATTTCTGCACACTCGCCTTCGTTTATTGGTGTCCAATAATTTGTTAACTTGAGTTGGACATTTGATGTTAACTCAAGGAAAACAAATGAGGTGTTAGGAGGGGAAAAATGATGCAGCTAGTTTCTTGTTCTTGTGTTTGTAGTTTAACTTGCCTTTTATCGCCCATGGGTTTGAGATGTAGACCCATAGTTTGGCATGGCATTCTACCACATATATTAGGTTGTTACGAGCAAAGTTTTCGTTTTAACGTTTGGTGCGAAACTCCACTCAGCAACACATGGATGTTCTAGGTCACGAATCTGACATCACAAACTCTGTATACGTCCAGCAAACACGCTGAGGAAGTCAGACAGGCAGAAAGCTGTATGATATTGGACAGGGTCATATAAAAGTATACCATGGAAAATAAGTACTCAATTGCGAGTGAGGTTTTCTTTACAAATTGAAACATGAACAATTTTACACAACAAGCGGGAAAAAATAACAGTGCACTTGATCCAGAAAATGCAAGTGAATGCACAATTCATTGTTGGTTTGTTAAATTTCATTCTAGTGTCACAGCACGGCAAAATGAGCCCCGTGGGCACCAACCAACTTCCTGTTTGGATCAGCTCCTAAGGAACACCGTGGAATCGGGCTCTTGGAAAAGTCTCATTGGAGACGAGTTACATATACAGCATAACACTGTCTTTATCGATTTTGTGAAATCGATATAACAAAAAAGTTACATTCATGAGTGCTACATGAATTGACAACGACCAACAAAAATTACAGTCTGGGCAGTCCTCCGTGTAATTAATAACTGAGAAAGTTCCTGCATCGGCTTGCTAGTTTTGATGAGCACTGATTATATTATGACATTCCTAGACAGTCAAGACAGTAGTTGAATTTTGATGAAAGTCCAGAACGGTTTTCGAGACCCCTAGAAAATTATGTTGGTGGTATAATGGTCTATGCTGGAAGTGATGTATCATGTTTTTTTTGTTTTGTTTTGTTTTTTTTTTCTCACAAGGAAGGGTCATGAATTTATCACACGGGCTTCTCAATCAAACATAACCCATTCGAGAAACATAACAGAGAATATGCTCAAGCACAAGAAAGGATCATTGACAAAATTTGTTACCCATTCAATTGTTGTTGTGTTGATTTTAGTTTAGCGTCCCTTTCAGCAGCGAGGCTATATGAGACGTGGGCCTACTGATTAACGTGGAATCCGAACCACATGAGCTCCCGCCGGGAATCGAACCCGGGTCTCCCACGCCAAAGGCGCGTACGCTAACCACTTAGCCCATTCAATTGTGTAAAGCAAAGCCACACATGAGAAAATTATTGATCTTCTTAATTGCATCTAACTTGCAGCGTGCTTTTTGCAGACATGAATCATATGAATTTCTTCGTAACAAAATATGATATCGAAAGGAATAAATCACATGAGCTTTTAAGGTACAGTCGGGGATTTAAAAAGTGGATCATATTACTCTACAATGCTGCCAAGGAAGAATAATAGGGACAATGATTATAAAGAACAAAATCGATAAATGTGATATTATAGAATTGTAGGTAGTGTTGCCACGAAACAAGACTTCAAGTTGTTTCGTCTCGAAAAGATGTGATCGTCTCGTGTCTCGTCTCGAATGGCTCTGTATCGTCTCGTGGTAACACTAGAGCGACTGAGGCACACAAAATAGAGCTGTTAAACCAAGTGGTTAAAATTACAACTTTTAACCAAGTTTGGTTTGGTTAACAGAGCACAACACACAACACACTACAATCTTCCAATGACTGCTTAGTTTCGACTGAACCAGTAATGAATTACTACGACAGGAATATTTGTCAATACCGTTGGTATAACTGACAGGCAAGCTTTCCCCACTTATTCTGACATCCTTTTTCAGAACCTCTTGCGCCACTTCAACAAATAAAGAGGCCTATGTGACTCTCTGATTTCAAAAATGGCTTAGGTTCGAATAACATCATAAAACAATAAAAAAAAATTACTGTCAAAACAGCATCCTTTCAAAACTCAGTACCGAAAAAGGCTGACAGGTTTCTGTCTTTGTTCAGAAAGAGAAAGACCATGAAACAATAGTTAGTTACTGATAAAATTGCCATTAACGGAACTTGTACTTATATAACAGGATTTTTACACGTAGATATCCCCATAAGTCCCTGGAATGAAATCTTCTGAAATACTGATCTCGATGAATGCTTTAACATTGTACTTAAGTCTGGAGCACTATCAGAAAATAATTAAATTTCAATCGATTTAAAAAATGGAAATGAAGAACATTTCACAAGACGTCTCGTGTCTAGCATCAAAGTGTTCTGTCTAGTCTTGTGGCAACACTAATTGCAGGCCACAAGCTCGTGGCTAAACTCATTCAAAGTTTCCTTAAATATTGTACCTCGCAAAATAATCCAGTAAGTATCGAAGAAAGTCGTTGCAGAGTAAATTGATTTCAAAAACCGAGCAGCTGTATTTATGAGCAATGTAAAACAATTAATATCGGAACATGATTTCAGCCCTGCTCGTGACATTAATGAAGATAAGTAACAGTTCGATAAATAAATGCGAGCTGCGAGAAATAGAAAAGAGTACATACCCTCATTGGTCCAGTACATGTTTATGCCACGAACGAAGATAAACAGAAATATGTTAACATTAATGTATGTTCTTACAGCAGATCACGCATGTCAGTTTCCACAGTCAATGAACCCAGACTTCATTAACTTAAAATTATTTGCAAGTCGTATAAAATGTGCAAGAAAGATCTTCATACATTTCTAATTCATGTATTGTGGTGAAATGCAAAGATTTGTCCAAATGCCTTCTATTGTTCGATTCTTGGAGACCAAATATGGAGTATAACTCTTCAATTCTACAGTTTCGGAAGGGGTAGAACTCATTAATAAACTAATTCTGGAAAATGTATTGACCTAATTTAACCTGCAGACGTTTATTTCTTCCAACCTTAGAGGTTTATAACATATACAATTATCGTTGGTTCAGACGTCAAGTTTTGGTACCGCGATATTTACAATAGTTTGTGTACTTTCAATTTTCGAACCCATAATTCAAAGACATGGTTCAATACATGTTTTTCAAATCCATGTATTTATCGGAAAGACCTGTTTAATTGGAAACAACCGCTCGGCTTCCAACATAGTCTAGCCGAGACGTGTCCAATAAATGATTGTTTACGTCTGCCATTCATACAGTGTGCTCACTGCGAAAAATGTTTGTGTCTCTATCATTGTTTAGTTCATATTTTGCAAATTTTCTGTAATTAGCTTAAGAGTTTTCACAAATATTTGGAGATATGTGTAGCAATTAATTTGACATTGATACCATTTCCGGTTTGATTTTTTCCCCTAAGATTCTGTTTTTCAAACTCATTAACCTTCTACCTCTTTAATATTGCCGCCTACCTCTCTTTCGGTCGCATGCAGTAATATATATTCAGGAAGCCGCAGATCAAAAGAAGAGCATCGGTAAGTAATATTTATTTTTCTTCTCTCGTAGTATGATTCCAATCAAACTGAAACTTGCAGCATTTATTACCTACATCTTATCAAACTTTTTAAAATCCATTGCTTTCACATAATGAACAGAACCGAACAGATTTGACTACTTAATCTTACGTTAGCGGACATGTTTCTTTCCCATATTGAGGAGCGGTCATACTATTTTGGCTGATGAGTGTACATAGACGTCTATATTATAGACCAACATGACTTAGGCTTATCATATATGATTCCTGTTTCTCCAATAATTACGCTAGAATAAGACGCAACTCGTAAAATCAATAATTTTTCAATTAGTGGCTTTGCCTCACATACTTGTATGTGAATGGGCCACAGGGGGTTATTTCGTTGTCCATGGCATCTATTTTTTATGCCTGAGCACATCTCTGTTATGTTTTTGGAATGGACTTTGTTTGGTTCAAAAGCACGTGTGACACATTCGTGGCCCTTTCTTGTCAGACGGAAGAAACCATCAACGGAGGACGTTATAGTGTTGAACTCTATAAAATAGACCCCAAACTTTCCTGGTAGCATCCAAAAATGGTTATCAGTCATGGTGCGCGAAAAAGATGTATGCTCTCCATGAATTGCAGTAGGAAGCACTTCGTCACACGCCGTGTATCCTCGATATCTCTCCTACTGACTACCACTTTTTCAGGGATCCCGAATACTTCTTGGGAGGGAAGATTTCCCTAGATAATTGGTGGTGCAACATGCAATTGAGAACTTCTTTCCCCACGGCATATAATCATGGGCTGGGCGAAAATAAAACTGTGTGGATGCAGATGACGGCTATTTTGATTAGCTAGGTACTGCAGTATTCATGTTTTAGCTTTTAGAAATGTCGCATTTAGGGTAGGACATTTCATTTGCACTGACCTAATACTGTCACTAAGAATTGTGTCATGTTCTCCCGCCAGCAAACACTAACCATTTAGAAACGCTAGATGCTAATAAAGAAATGTCTGACCTCATATCATTGAGTTAATATGTACAGTTTCCTGGAGCGAAGTAACTATATCAGGGAATCTACACTATATTGTTTTACACAAAGGTCACAACAAGATACGCAGAACAACAGATATTTAAAGTGTTTTGAATATTGTGCTCTTCATACGAGACAATGTCGTACCATTATATGTTCCGCATAAGCTACACTCACGTCGGTGTGAACTTTCTATGTATAAGAGAGGTATTTTTTTTTTCACCACACACCGCTTCACACATATTTGCTGAATAAGCATCAGCCTTGCATGTATGATCTTAAAAGTCATAGCTCGGTGATTGGCCAGGCCAATTCCATCTTCGTGGGTGCTCATCATTTCTCAAATCTCTATAGCCACTTTACGCCTGAACACCGTGAAGTAAAGACCAGTCGTAAATCAAGGCGAAATTACTGGTTCTTGAAACATGCAAGTTTTTTTCCTCCATTTACCAAGCACCATCGATTCTCTCTCACTCACACACTCACATTTTTTTTTTTCATTGCAGTCTGCTGTCGTGCATCTGATCAATTGATCAATGTGTGCATGTGTATTGAATTTAAGTGTATGGGTGTAATATATGTATTTATACGTAGGCTTGTATATATATATATATATATATATATATATATATATATATATATATATATATATACTAGTTCTCTTCGTACAAGCTTGCGATAACGCTGTGAAAGTGCCAGTATATATATGCTTAGCATTTAGCAGTGTTACTTCACTTACAGCAGCGCATTGCTATCTTTCTCTTGTATTGGATGACTAAACTCTTGAATCAATAGAGAAAGAAAATAATAATGATCCTAGCAATAAACGTCAAACGTTTCAATGTATCTGAGTTACATTAATCCTAACAATAAAGAGTCACGCTGATAGATGTCGCTAACTGCGTTATTACTTGCCTATACAACAGAAGCTCTTGAATGTTTTCTTAAATATGTTATGTGCTTTAGGATGGTTGCTCGGAAAATTCAAATAAATAAGTTAATGTCTTAAGCGTAAAGAATTACAACATTTAATTAAGCACAATGTAAACTTATAGCATGCTCAAGACTAAGGCGGAACAACTATAATACGAAAATTAAACCCCGTTTCTTGGATTACATATTTCCCAAATGTTGGTCTGTAGAAAAGATACTACGCTACCCCATACATTTTTCCGTCTGTAAATTAAACGAAATCTTACTACTATTACTAATACGTATTCACCAAATTGTGAGCACCAGTTACGATTTGCCCCTCTGCAGAGTGGACATCCAAAGTACTTGCTATGTCTCTGGTGATTAATCAAAACGTGTTCGGCTTAGTTTCTTTAATAACTATCTGGGACAGGGCCGGAACTTGTGCAGGGCGGGGGGTAACTGCCCCCCAGGGAAGCTCCACGCTATTCGAGGAGGTTCCACTTAAAGACAGAATTTTCTTACTTCAAATACGATAAGAACATGAAAGTATAAATGAAGCATCAAGCAGGTTCCCTATATTACATAAACAAAACAGCACACAAAAGGTAAATAAAACAAAAATAAGTCGTGGTCCCATTTCAGTAAGTATGTCTACTATTAGGAGCCCTAGGAATAATTTTTATTCTATGGCTTTAAGATGTGTCAATATTGTCCCCTTTATTAATTTCTCATATATGAAAAAAATATAGGGGAATGCAGGAGGGCCCACAGGCTCCGGGGGCCCACACAGAGTAAGAGAAAGATAGAAAGAAGGGGCCTATTTTTTGAATTTTGCGGGAGAGCTCAAGACAACTTTTCTAGGGATGCCCAAATATTAATGCTTGCCCCCCGGAAAACATCTAAGTTACGGAGCTGATCTGGGGATCAACTATTACATACTGATGATGAAAAACTTTACAGTCTTACTATTAACAATACGATGCGTAGACTATTTTTGCTGCTTGAACCATCTTTCTAGCTTCCCATTGAAATCGCCTATAATCACTTTCATACCTTGCTGTGGAAACTGGTCATAAATATGCCGTAAACAAGAGCATAGAAACTTCTTAATACACTTTTTAGTTTCTTCAGATTGTTCAAATTTATGACAAACTTAAAATATGTCATCGTCTTTTCTGTACCTTTGCAGCCGAGTAGCTACCATGTTTACATTTTCTGCGCGTGGTCACAGGTTTGATTGTAGGTACACTGTGAAAAAAATGAAGTGTTGAAACAACACAAAATGACTAGCACCTTAGCGTGTTACTTGTATGTTAATTCAGTACCGAGCAGATCGCCTTCTGAGCATATCAGAAGTAACTTGATACTAGCTGAGAGAATTTACATTGATATTTATCGTTTAATATGAGAAAAGCTTTGCGAAATATATTTGGCACTCATGCCAAATAATGAATAATGTTCTACGTTTTCTGTCATCGGTCACAATAATATTGTTCTAAACATGTGAATCGTCTGACAACAGTTACACAGACAAAAGTTCTGCCATTTTCTGTTCATACGTGCTAAGACACAAGAATAACAGATAAAGAAAACAGATGGAAGCACTGCTATATGTGTAACTGTTGTCAAATGATTCACAGGTTTACAACAATATTATTGTGAGCGATTACAAAAAAACATAGAATGTTATTAGTTACTTGCCATAAATACGAAACATATTTCGCAAAGCTTTGCTCACACCAAACAATAAAAAAAAAAACAATGCAAATACTCACAGCCAGTAACGAGGTATTTCTGATATGCTCTGCAGGCGTTGTGCTTAGTGTTCACTCATACTTTAACCAAAAAGCCTAGCCTCTCTTGTGTTAGTTACTGTGCTAGCGAGGACCAAGTATTGCAAAACGTACTTGTGAGCAAAGCACACTTACGCACTTAGGGGATTGACGAAAGTTCTCACTTTCGGAGGGCAAGCTTGCTTTTTGAACATCATCATTAATCATCTTTCTTTTCGCTTCCATCTTCATTTGGGCTTCGGCCCTAGGCTTGTTTCTCATCATGACGGATCTTAGCAACACTACCGGACCATTGCATCTCGGTCAACAAACTCCACTTAATATAGGCCCAAACGGTCGTCAAAAAACTCAGCCTCGCATTGTTACCGGAACACCAAGATCAGGACTCAACACCTCTGCTCCACTTAGTTACGCTGAGTCTATTACAATAGAACAACGCATTCGCTCTCGGTCACTCTCAGATGGTGAACAATCTATGGATCCTAAGAAACAACGTGTAACACCTATAGTTGATCAAAGTAACAGCCATAACATGGATTAGGCATCAAGTTCAGTCGAAAACACCTACACACAGCGCCACTCAGAGCCTGTATATAATTTTCTCTTAACCGAATATGACCAGAAGTATGACACTGTTCGCGCAGTTTTTCAACAGTTGGTTAAATATGTGCCTTGTCCAGAAATAAGCGAAATCGTCAAAACTCGCAGAGGCATAATCTTAAAATCAACGAACTCCAATTTTGTATCGCATGTGCGTAACAAGGCCACTTTTGAAATCTTTGGTCCAAAGGCTAAATTAACAGCACTAACTCCCAGCACACGCAAAACCCCTCCTCCTCCTCGACGATCACCAATGCTATCAGTCGTTATACGAGGAGTGGAACCAGACCTCCCCGATGAGGAAATATGTGAGAAATTACATCAGGAAGGATTCCCCGTAAAACGATGCATCAGAATAAAAAACAATAACGGTGCAACATACCTTGTGCGAGTACTCACAGATCAGCCACAGTTGATCGGCCAATTGTTGTCTAAAGGAGCTTACATTTATAGACGACGTTATAAGGTCGAACCCTCTCGTACACCACCTCCTCTACCGTTACGATGCGAGAGATGTCAAATGTATAGTGCACATCCCACATCCGAATGTGCTAACGATATTAAATGTGGCTATTGTTCATTGCAGCATCCTACCAAGGATTGCCCCAATCAAAAAGCACCGCCACAGCGCAGTACATGTCCTGAGAAACATCCGACTTATAGCTACAGATGTAAGGCTAAGCCACCACCTGAGCCATCCAAACCAGAACTTGTTGCACCCATAAGGTCTGCTGATCGTCCAACTCCACCTGCTAATTCTTTACTCCATCCTGTTACGGTTGAAAATCTGCTTTGCTTTCTTACTATTATCTTACAGAACATCCACCCGTTTCTTCGCACTCACATTCTCAACCAAATCATTCATGCAGCTACAATCTTATTTAATCTTCAACTCAATGCCATCTATTCTGGACCAACAGTTCATTTTCAAATCCAACCTGTCGAAGTCTATGTTTAATATGGCAGCTTTCATTTGCTACCTTTTCTGTTATTTCATTATGGCTTACAATTTATTATTTATGAACATCCGTTCTCTGCTGACACATCAAGTGCTGTTCACGCAATTATTACAGGAAGAACAAATTTCAGTCTTTGCGCTCAATGAAACATACCTGGCTCCTTACCTACAATGTTACATACCAAAATATAATTTACTACGCCATGATGCTCCATCCGGACCGCGCCTATATGGTGGTACAGCTATCGGCATTAGCACTCGTCTACCATACCGCACTGTTGCGATGGCTCACGCTTTAAATCTTCCTGAGTACAATATAGCAACTATTTACTTTCGAGGTCGCACAGTCACATTTGCTACAATCTATGTTCGCCCAGGAAAGATTATCAGTTATGATTTCTTTCGTTTCATCGATACACAATCTCGGCATCATATCATCATGACAGACTTAAATTTTCATAGTCGACCACAGCGCGACAAACAACTTTTCCTTGACTATATACAAACTTCCACAGCAGGGGAATTTCACATCTTGCCACAGCCTACGAGACCAGCTAGCAATGCAACTCCAGACGTAGTAATCACCTCGTCTTCTCTTTCTCATCTTGTCAACATTACTGTACTTGACTCAATCGGCAGCGATCATGTTCCTATTAAACTGGAATTGCAATGTACAGTGAAGCCAACAAATCCCTTACCAGCTAGGAAAATCTATATCTATCATAAGGCTAATTGGGATATATACCGATCCACCATCGATGACGCAATTAGTGCACTTACTGTACCTACCTCGCAACATAGTATTGATCACGTCATCACGGACCTCACTGCCACAGTTCAAGATGCAGCAGAACATTCAATTCATTCTACTCATTTCCATCCGCATAAACTTGTCTTGTCGCCAAAGTATATTGCATTAATTTCTGCTTCCCGTCGCGCTTATCGCGAATACCGAACAAGCGGCAACTTGGAGGCACTTCGCTTACATCGTCAATTTCTCCGAATAACACATAACTACATAATAGCTCATAAGAGAAGACAGCGGATTCAAACGTGTAACACTCTTACCACAGAAACTCATCCCAGCAAATATTGGTATAAGTTCCATCAACTCACTGGTCAAACGTCTAGCACGCCCTATCCTATTATTCACAACAATCAAGCTCTAAATTCTGACATAGAGAAGGCGAATATTTTTGCTGCATTTTTTCAAGATATCTTCACTCCACTTCCTGGAGGGTACACACCGCAACCCCTTCAATCTTCGATCAACCGTCATGCTGATCCGACCTCCGCTCATTTACAACCATTTGACCACCATGTTCTGGAACCTAATAATCCACTTACTCAGGCCATAGACCCAGATGACATCAGAGCAACTTTAGCAACTAAACGCAGTACGGCACCTGGATTCGACTCCATTACATATGCTCTCATCAAATATGCACCTCCTTCTTTTATTCTGATTCTCAGTCATATTTGCACGTTCATCCTTCGTACTGGCTTCTTTCCGCTCGATTGGAAGTACTCCAAAGTTCTTTTATTCCCTAAGCCAAAGAAACCACCATCTGACGTCCAGTCGTATCGCCCGATCCATTTAACAAGTTGTCTCTCCAAAATATTCGAACGTATTCTCGTTCGACGGCTTCACAGACACCTCCTAATGCACGATCTTCTGCCGATTGATCAAGCTGGTTTTCGACCGCATTTCAGTACACTAGATCAGTTATTACGACTTACCACGGCCATTTATAACCAATACAACAAGGGTTTCCGTTCCTGCTTAGTTACATTTGATTTGGAGAAGGCATTCGATAAAGTCTGGCATCCTGGCTTAATATACAAATTACATAAGTATCTGCTGCCCGTATCTTATATACGCTTAGTCAATACCTTCTTAACCGGACGTATCGCATATATTTCTATTAACAACTCTCTCTCTCATCCCATTTTCTTACACTCTGGCGTACCTCAAGGTTCTGCTTTGTCTCCATTGCTGTACTTACTCTACGTTGCCGATCTCCGACTCACTTCTCACGTTCAAGTCTATCAATTCGCTGACGACACAGCATTTCTAACAACAGCTCGTATTATTCAGCCTATCAAAAGACTACTGCAGCCAGAAATGAAATGAAATGAAATCTTCGAGTTTTACGTACAACGGTTATGCCGGTTAGGCTAAAGGAGACGGTGATGATGAGTAATGAATGAAATGGTGGAATGAAGAAAGTGGGAGGAAACGGGAGAACCCCGAGAAAACCCACGCACACGGTGTTTGTCCACCACAAAGTTCACTTGGCGGGGGCTGGGATCGAACCCGGGACCCCTAGCACCAGAGGTGAACGCTCTACCACTGAACCACCGCGGCCCCTTACTGCAGCCAGCTATCGATACATTTGCCCGCTGGTGTCACGTGTGGAGACTCAGTATTAACTCTGCGAAAACACAATCTATCGTATTTCTACCACCTCGTAGACGATCCAAATCTATTAAAATAGTTTCGCAATCCGAATCTATTAAACATCCACGTGAATCACACACCAGTTCCTCTTTCATCATCTCTTACCTACCTTGGGGTGATATTTGACACGAAACTCACATGGACTCCGCATCTTAAGAAAATTGTTATTCAAGCCAAGAATAGACTCAATATTCTTAAACGCTTAGTTGGTACAAGCTGGGGTTTACGACCACAAACTGTCCTCCATACTTACAAAGCCTTTATGAGGGCTACTCTAACTTATGACCATACAGCTTGGGCCGCAGCCCCCGACAAATTTTACAAACAATTATCTATAATGGAGCGACATGCTTTCAGACTGGCCTATCGAATTAAATTGCCAAGCCCAACCAGGCTCCTCTATGATCTCATAGATTTTCCACCATTGCTCACCCATCTAGAACAGCTTCGTATCCGCTACATTATGAAACGTATTGGCTTTCAACACCCCATGCTTCTAGATATAATACGCTATGACCGAGACAATGATGCACCACCACGATACGTCGATACTCCGCTCCAACATTACCTCACATTGTATCACTTCCAAATGGATCCTGTCGACCGAGACCCAGAAGTATTTGCCATATATCATCCACGCCATCTCTCATCCTCCATATATCCATCATATGCACAGTAATCACCTACTAACATGGGCCTCTCCTGTCTACATCAGTTCCTGAATAGTCCCAGGAACAGAAGATAACTGCATCCGTTCACTAACAGAATCTAGTGTTGTGGCGTCCAGTACAATTCATTCTCATTTTCATCATCATCTCAAAAATATTATTTCTTTGCATTGTTCTTCCTGTTATTGTTTTTCTTAACTGTTCTTAGATTCACACACTTCGCCTTCATGCACTGATTTTTTTTTTATTTTCTTGTCCCATATTCTTTAAGCCTCCATGCATTTATTCTCTTTATGTTATTATTATTATTAGATTTGTGTCACCTGTTCACATTTATCTCTACTGTATGTATATATGTTATTTACATAAAATAATAAATGAATAAAGGAAAACCCCTTAGACTAACCACAATTTTTGTTGCCTCTACAATCCTAATGCAACACTTTCCCGAAGAAAGGGCACAACCCTTTAAACGGGTAGACGACTAAAAAAAGCTTGGTGTTCAATGGATACACAAGTAACACGTTAAAGTGGTAGTCATTTTGTGTTGTTTCAACACCTCATTTTTTTTGCTGGGTAAGGATACTTGCCTCGGATACAAATCAGGTTGTGGTTGGAGTTCAAATTTGAACACTATGCCCCACCTCGTGTAGCTTCGCTTCTGCAAAATAAGTTAAACTTCAATTAACTAATCAATAACTTTAAAAAAAAAAATCGTCCTTACAAAATACCTTTTAAAATGGTGTTCTCAATGCAGAGTGCTGTTGTTAAGCTATATGTGCCGGTTTCCTCGTAGAAATATTTAGTTAAAATAAGCTTTCTTATCGGTTGAGAGAGATTTCCAGAGACTTCTGAGAGCTTCCAGCTAATTTCCGGATCTCTAACTTCTTCAATCTCTAGTACATTTACGTTAAATTCTGTAAGCTCGTCTTTTAGTGCTTAACATCTTTCTGTCCTGTACAGACTTTTTACATCTCTAAAATATACGACGGCCATCCAGAAAATAAAGACCGTTTAGTTATACAAAATAAAAAAAACAATGTTTATTTTTTTTAAAATCTGTTACACACCTGAAACTTCACTCTCTCCTCTACATAATTACCACATTCATTTAAACATTTGTCGTATCTGTTCACGAGCTTCAGAATTTCCATTCTGTAACTCTTCAGCACTTCCAAATGTTTACCGCCTAGAAATACTTTCAACTTACTGTTAGAGAAAAGGTGGAAATTGCTAGAAATAAAGTCAGGACTATAGGGCGGAAATCTTTCATCCGAATTGATCCAGCAATTCTTGAGTTGCAGCATCAGTGTAGGGGCGAGCATTGTAGTGAAGAAGCACAATTCCTCCAGTAAGAATTCATCACCTTCTGTTTTTGATGGTTCTCCGTAGTTTCCTTAGAATCTCAGAATAACGATTTGCATTGATCGTAGTGCTTTTTGGTATGAAATCCACGGAAAGAAAACCTTTACGACACCAAAAGACGGTTGCCATGTCGTTTCGTGTTGAGATATTTTTATTTTTCGTTTACTGTTTTTTTTGGGGGGGTGATGAGAGATGGCACCACTCAAATGATTGGCTCTTGCTCTCTGGGGTAACGTGAGATACCGACATCTCATCACTAGCCACAATCCGATCATCAGAAGTGTCTCCATCTGTGTGATATCGTGTCAAAATTGTCAATGCTGAGCTCATTTTCTGAATTATGTGTTGGTCACTCAGTTGCCATGGAGCCCATCGTGCACAAAGTTTGTTCTAGCTGAGATTTTGCTAGAATATTCTGTTGTTCACTGCAATCTTCAGGTCTTCTATGATGAGTAATGGGCGTCCATGTCGAGTTTCATCGTGCACATTTGTTCATCCATTGTTGAACATTTCACACCAATTTCTCACATTTCTTTCGTTCGTTACATTATCACTATATACTACTTTCAGTTGCCGGTAAATTTATGTCGGTTTCAAGTTTTGAGCATGCACAAAGCGAGCAACACTCCTTATGACACACTCGGCAGGATTTTCAATCACACAATTCACTTTGACCACCTCATCTGCACAAGGGTGGCTTCTTGCAATCTCCGATCACAGTGTTATGAGCACAGCTGTTACATAAGTCAGTTGATACTGAAAGCAGAAAGAGGAGTGAGCTGCGCGGCGGTAACGCAAGCATTCGTCTTTTGTTTGAATGCAGTAACCAGCTGGTTTAATAAACTGGCAGTACAAAACTATAGCATGGAAACTATGAAACTGATGAACCAATACGAAAAATGTTTAAATGAAGGTGATGATTATGTTCAGAAATAGAGGAATCTCCAGACATTGAACAGATTTTTTTTTCAACAAATATTGTGATTTTTCACTTTATATAACTAAACGGTTTTTATTTTCTGGCTGACCCTCGTATTTCTTAATTTTATTTTCTAGGTATCCTATAATATTTCTACCCAGGAAATCAGGCTGGAGGCTACTTTACTTCTGGAATATTTTATCACAGTAGGATCAATAGGAGACATCTTGTTATTGGATCTTGTCGAATTATTTTGACAGGATATGGTTTCACAAAAGAAAACAAAAATCTCTGAACAGTGAAAGTTTAATTAAAAAATATATGTGTTTAATGAAACCAAGAGATGTAGTTTTTGTTGAAATTGTTACAAAATTATTACTTTTAATTAAAACTTGCTTTGTTGAGAGGCTTTTGTTTTCTTTTGTGAAGTTACTAAAGCAATGCTAACATGAACGAGATAGTTATGGGATAGGGTTGTCAACTGTACATGTACAGACAACGCTCAATCAGAAAGGAAGAGGCATTCTATTTTCAGCCATTGAAGTCACTCTGATCATGTGTGGATTTAACAAGTTGCCCTATCAATCACTATGATATCCACCAATATGTTGTATTATCCCACTACACTTTGTCTGACTACTCTGAACTCTAGAACGATGGCAGTATATTGAATGTATTCTTTTCACAATGAAATCAATATAAGAGGAATAATAAAAAAAAATTCGGTAGTATAGGTTTACATGACATCAAAGAACAATATGAGTTTAGTTGCAAGACAAGTAACTGCTAAGATTCAGCTTCTTGTTGGAAACATTTTTTTTTTTTTTTTTTTTTGACGGATTTTAGAACCCGGCGTCTGTTTTATGTTTAAATTACATATTGTTAGAGTGAAGTCCTGAAATTGAATTAATGATGAAATTTTCATCCTTGGGATCCATAGTTGTGAGCCTTACTATTCTTTTTTTTTTTCGGAGATATGTTTGATTGAAAACTTGAATTTCAAAGAATGAGGTCTCCACTATTGTTTGACTCGACTTTTTATATTAGACATTGACATGTATTTCTCTTGTTGCTGTAGACTTTCGTTTTCCTTGGATTTGTCAGAAAATATACAAATAATTATTTGTTGTAACGTGATGTCTTGTTTTTTTATATTTATTTCCTTTTGAACATACTAAAATATAGATTTGACGGAGCGATTTCATATTACTATTTCACCTGTGATAAGTACTGATAGCTGTTATTTCGAAGACTATTTTTTAAATAATATTTTTATTCTTTTCTTAAGTCCATCACAATACGTTATTCCAGTCTGAAGGAGTTGACAATAAATTATGATTTATGTGTAACGTATACTAAAAAGTACTAATGAAGATAGCAGTTTTAGGAATATTGTGTGTTTCTGTCCACTGTTAAATTGAGGAATACCTTGATTAACGTGGTTACTGTTGCAGCGAAAAATTCCACAATAATTGGATCGGCGAAAATTGGAATGCATAATGGTGTAAAACCAGTTATCTGTTCCAAGGATTTTTTTTTTTTTTTAATATTAAGTTTTATACATGAGACTAGCCTTTGGCTAGCTGGGACCTCAGCTTCCTGACCCCCCCCCCCCCCTTCTTCCCAAGTTTACTCGGCCTACGGCCTTGCGTCTTTTCTGTTTCAGCCTTTACATCAAGAGTGAATTTCCTGCATTTCCTCTTATGATTTCCTGAATTTGGCCCGGATGGGGGCTTCGCCCCTTGCTACTCCCTTTTACTGGCCTGCGACTTCGCATCTCTTAAACCCACAATTCTAGCAAATTTCAAGTTTCTTTTTCGTATTTCAAGTATCTAAAATGTAAGATATTGCATCCCATGAAAACCCGATTTAAATAACATGGGAATTTCTTCATCCCCCCTTTAGATCCCCTAAAAACTAAAAATATTAACTTTTGGAAATGTTTTGTGGGTTAGTCCCGGAAGGCTTTTAGTCGTTCTAATCTTGCCAGAAGTGCCTAAAAATGTTGAGGTGTAGAAGATGTCCCATATAAATAACATGGAAAAGATTTTATAGTTCCCCATAGAACCATTTTAAAGTTGGAAATGTTTGTTTTTGGTTATTTCTTTAGATAAATTAATAAAAATATACAAGAATACCGAATTTCAAGTTTTTATTACAATTCCAAGTACCTAAAATATCATATTATAGTCCAAAAAACATTTAAATAATATGGGATTTTTTCGTAGCTTTTTAGACACCCCTAAAAATTAAAAATATTCAGTTTTGGTAATTTTTCTGTCGCTTAGTCCCAAAAAGCTAGAATCATGCTAAATTTAATCATTGTAATCCTACAGAAAGCGCCCAATAATTCTGGATTGTAGAGGATGCCCCATATAAATAAAATGGGAAAGCTTTTTCAATTGCCCATAAAACCACTCTAAAGTTTTTTTTTTTTTTTTTTTTTTTAATAATTTACTTAACTAATGATAACGAAATCGTACAAGCATACCGAATTTCAAGTTGTTATTCCAATTGCAAGTTCCTAAAATATGATATTATAAATAAATACATTAATTTAAAAAAAAAACCTTTAAACAACAGTGAAAAGATCTTCATACCTCCTTTTGATCCTCTAAAACTTAAAAATATTCACTTTTGGCAGTTTTCCTGTTTGTTACTCTCGAAAAGTTACACTAATGCCACATTTCACCTTTCCAAGTCAACTGGAAATGCACATTTATTTTATGTCAGTTCATGTAGTTTTATATAGTGTTAGGATAGTGGTATATATATTTGTGTGTGTGTGTTAAAAATGAAGGTTTATTTAGGAAAGCAAGATTCTTTTTTAACCTTTATATACCAACTTTCAATTTCGCACTGCTGCTACTACGATAGAAACGAAGCGCTATCTGGGGGCCGAAATAACTCAAATTTGGAGCGCAAATATGGAATTTCCGTATCAAATTATAAGCCGAGAATTTTGATAATCGAAAACACGATAATCAAAGTACTTTTGTACTTATTTCTTTTTTTTCATTTAAAATCATTTTCTAAACAATAGTTAAAAAAATACTCAATATATAAGCATTCAGAATAAAATTACAAAATAAATTTTACATGAAACGGTGGGTACTTTTTGCGATTTTATCATTCTTTTCTTCTAATTATCATGAATAAAGGTATGTTTGTAACAAAAGTAACAGCCTTATTTTTTTTAATTCTCAAATTTAAAATGAAAGATGATCATTATACACACAAAATCATATAATACCATGAAAGTCATAACCAATTCTTCTTTCAGTATTACCTAAATGAAGATGGTGCTAAACAAAACCTTTAAAAAATGGTAGCAGTCCTTCTCTTCCATTAATAAGACAAAAGTACCCCAGCGAGAAAGGCAGTCACCGCACAGACGCTGTTTCTGGTTTTGATGGGTGGGCTCCATAAGTCCCTACAATTACAAAGAGTAATGTTTTGTAGGAGTTTGGCAAAGAAAGACTCCGACTAGAAGCCTCTTTTGTCTACAAAGGCAAAGGGAATGGCAACGTATAGGTGCAAGACATTAGCAATATTAAATATTCATTGAGAGAAAGTGAAATCCTTACGAGTGACAATTTTAATGCATTGATAAGAAGGTTCAAATTTTCGTCATAATGAGAAAAACAAAAAACAAAGATATGACATTTATATTTTATCACATTTTCTTTATACCTCCTTGTCTTATTCTTGTTTTCTTCCATCTTTTATTATGTCATACAATGAACAGGAATCATTCTTCTTTCCCTCGTACGCATCCATTTTTTTCTCACAGTTAATCATTACTTCCAAATACTTTATATTGCTGATGGCCTTTTGGCTCTCGTTGGTGTTAGTTCCTTAATTCAATGATTTTTTTAGGTGAAAATTGTAGCTTTATAACAAAAGAAAGAGGAACTATATTGTATTGAAACATCTTCCATTACAAACGTGTACATGTTTACTTGATCTAAAGATTCATGAAAGTGATCTAACGTATCTAGATGCCGAGAATATGTGGTGGTGAAAAATGATGAAATAAAATCAAGTGAGTAAAGAATATGTACGGAACAGACTAATAATATCCTAAAAGCAGAGCACCAGAAAGTTTGAGCTGGATGTGTCTTTTTCTTGATGAAAGTTAGCGCCCTTTTTCAGCACCGAGACTATACGAGACCTGGAATTATACAAGCCTCTAGCTAGCTGGGGGTTCCGCCCCCAGGCACCCGAATTTGCTCGGCCTACGTCCTCGCGTCTCTTATGTATCAGTCTTCGCATCAAGAGTTAATATATTGCATTTGCTTCTAACATTTCTTAAATTTGGCCTAGCTGGGGGCTTCGCCATTTGATCCCCGCCTTTACTCGGCCTACGGCCTCGCATCTCTCAAGCCTACAATTCTACCAAATTTCAAGATTATTTTCTTATATAAGCTATCTAAAAGATAATATTTTATATCCCAATAAAACGCCCATTTAAACAACATAGAAGTTCCTTCATCCCCTCTTAGACCCCTTGAAAACTAAATCATTCACTTCTGGAAATTTTCCTGTGGGTTAGTTCCGGAAGGCTAAAATCATGACAAATTCCATCATTCTAATCCTGCCGAAAGTGCCTAAACATTTTGGGGTGTAGATGATATTCCACATAAATAAAATGGAGAAGATTTTTCATTTCCCCATAAAACCAGTTGGATTTTTTAAAATTATTTTAGTGACTTAATTAGGTAACTACAACAGAAACGTACAAGCATACCGAATTTCAGGTTTTTATTTCAATTTCAAATATCTGAAATATGGGATTATAAGTAAAAAAAAAAAAAAAGTGTCAATAGCATGGGGAATTCTTCATCGCTCCTTTAGACTCTCTAAAATTAAAAAAAAAAAAAAATGTTCACTTTTGGCAATTTCCTATGGGTTAGTCCTGAAAAGCTACAATCATGCCAAATTTCAACTTTCCACGTCAAACGGAAGTACCCGTTTATTTTATGTCAGTTCATTCAAATTTATATATAGTTAATATATACAAATGAATCCTTCAGAAATTTAGTTACTTCATTGTTTAAACGGAAATTGTTGATCTCCAATCGATCAGTTTGAAATTCAAATTTGTGAAATAATTAAGTCTTAAAGTCGTTGTTCTATGATGGCGTTCACGTCTGGCCAAAATGATGCGATTCATTTGATTCATTAAACTTTAATTGATTTTCGTCTTTTATGTTCCATATATATAATCCTAATAACTAAAATCGTTCTGTTTCCCGATTGCGAAAAGAAAAGTTGTTCATTAATTTTGCCAAGTTCTTAAGTTGTAATTTATGTACTGCCTTCTCAGCAGATGTGTTTTGTGTACTTATTCTACATAGCAATCAGAAACATTTTTTTTCTGGTCCAGTTCAAACACCAATTCTGAGAGCACATATGACAACTCAGAAACGAAAATGCGGTATGTATATACAAGCAAATAGTTCATATATGTACTAACCAAAATAGTAAATACATGGAAACTCACAGTGTTCGTAATACTGCGAATTGTGGATACCTTAAAATATGAGTTTGAGTTGAGTTTGATTTTAACGTCCCTTTTCAGCAGCGAGGCTATATGAGACGTGGACCTACTGATTAACGTGGAATCCGAACCGCATGAGCTCCCGTTGGGAATCAAACCCGGGCCCCCCACGCCAAAGGCGCGTACGCTAACCACTTAGCCACGGAGGAGCTCTACCTTAAAATATCAAGCTATATTTTCGACAAAGTGGACAATATCAGATATCTAAGATCAATATTCACAAATCAGAACCATATCCACAAGGGTATTAAATACCAACTAGAAACAGGGGATTTGTGTTACTATTATCCCAACTCCTTTGTCTTCGTGAATTCTATCGAAAAGTTAAATTACATAAAACGATAATTTTGTGTGTTATGTTGTATAGTTGCGAATCATGGTCGGGAAGAACGCAAACTGAAAGTACTTGGAAATAAAACCGTGAGGCGAATATTCGGACCCAAGACAGACGGGCATAGGGAAAGGCGGAAAGTTTATAACGAGGAACTGGATATACGATTTACTAACATTGTTAGAGTCATTAAGTCCACGACTGAGGAGTGTAAGGTCATGTAGTAGGGAATTGAAGAAAGTAGAAGAGCTTTCAAAATTTTAACTGGAAATCCAGTCGGAAAAAGACCACTAGGAAGACTTAGCCGACAGATGGGAGGACACATTAAGGTGGATCTCCCAGAAATAGGCACATGAAACAGAAGCTGGATCCAGTTGGCTAAGAACATACAATAATGAAGAACTTTCATGAGTGTGGCATTGAATCTCCGGGTCCCATAAGCCTTGAGTTAGTTATTCGCACTAAGCAAACCAATGTCTCCCTCCATGCCAAATTAGGTCAATATTGGATGAGTTCTGAATTGAATATGATATGTACTGCCTTTATGATTTTGTTCTCTTTTTAGAGCAGTCAAATGGAGGAGATTGCAAGGCAAAATACGGCGGCAATAACTTGTTGCAATGGTCTACTTGTTAGAAAGTATTTCTTTTTTTTTTTTTTTTTAAGAAGAAAATTTTAGAGGATTTCTTTCTCACTAATCCCTCGCAGAAAAGACAAAATTACGATTACCTTTAGGTAGAATGATGACTCATTTTTGAAACAAAACAGAGTTATACCTTCAAAAACTGGTATAATGCGAGCACATGGTTTGACAATCCGGAAAACTCAATTTCCTATATTATCAAATCCTGTGCTTGTCTTATCAACACTCAACTTTTGTACCTATATGCTAGAGAAAGCGGATATATAATGACCAGGAATGATATATAATGACCGGAAAAATGGTGGAGTGAGACTGTAGGAGGAAACGGGAGATACTTGAGAAAATTCACGGACACGATGTTGTCCACCATAAACTTGAATAGCCTGATATCGAAGCAGCTATGCGAACGCCTTGCACCGGAGCTGAGTGACCTACCACTAACCCACCACACTTTCAATATGGACATGATGTTTTCTGCGGTAAGATATCGTGGCTCGGAAATCCACTCGAATTTGGGAGGCCACTGGGTTCTGTATCGTGACAGCCAAGTTATCTCAGAAATTTTCGAAGCACACGAAGCTATTAATTATTGAATCAGAAGTAAAACCACCTTGGATAGTCTTCAACAACAGCAACTTTTTTCCCATGCATAGAACACATAGGTAAAATAAATAAATAAAATAAGAAAATAAATGCGATCATTTCATTTTATACAATTTTCTGCATATTTTGATGATGCCACTGGACTACAAAAATGCTGTGCAAACTTTCTTGAAACTGACTCTGCAATCAGGGCCGGCGCTAGCAATTTTACCGCTCTGGGCGCTACTTTCTCATGACATCACTTTAATCCGCAAACCTTATTTTGACAAAAGACGTTAAAGTGTCTTGAAAAAAGTAAGATGCCCCAATTAAAAGCATGTATGAAGTGGAAAAGCAAAAAAGAAGAAAAGAAAAAGAAAAAAAAAAGAAAAAAAAGAGAACTACCTCTCTCGAATGTTTGCGTAATATTTAATCGACTTCATACCTGACGCCATATTCAGTATGCTCGATTTCGCTGTATATCTGTGATATGCATTAGCGCATACATAAAATATATTTTTTAAATATGTTTTAGTCAAGAATAAGAATTTTAAGTGTTAATTTATATCAATAGACATTTCCAATAGAGTATGGACCATCAAGATAATATAGTGAATCAAATATTACGGGAAATCTAAGTGATTAGCCTAAGCCTTATAATGCACTAAAACACAATAGAGATACATACATTTAACAAACCTTAATCGAAAGAAACTTTTCTTGCTTTGATATAAGAAAATTCCTTTATCACGTTCGCGTAGTCCAATGTATCAGTCAATTTGTGATTTATTGATATCATCGCTAGACCACTCAAGCATGTATCAGATATGGAAGAACTTAGACAGCTTTTAACAAGCTTAAGTTTAGATAAACTTCTTTTTCCACTTACCACTATTACCGGTAAGGTTAACAAAATCTTAAGTGTAACAGTGACATTGGGAGCAAATTCATTCTCCTTAATTAATTTTAAAGTTTCTTTTGGCGAACTTTTAGGCTTAATTTTAGCGAATAACACTTTCAGTTCGTCTATCAAATCACTGGTGTTAATATCTTTCGATTCTTCGTGTGTTAAAATGCTGGCAAGTTTAGTACACTTTTCAGACAAAAGTTCAGGTGACACATCTTAGTTCTGGTGTCAAGATTACTTATATAGTAAAGAAAATCGAAATACTCGCTATGAGGTTTAAGTTTCTCAAACCTTTCTATTAAAGCTAACACAATCACGTCTAGAACTTTGTAATAAAAATCAGTCTTGTATCCTGTTTGTGAGTCTTCAATAGGTTCATTCTCTGCCTCGTACTAAAACTGTCTCTTCTTCTTTCGACTTCGAGCTTGCACTGTATTACCTATTTTGTGGATCATCCATATCTAATGCTGATGCCAACTCCATTGCATCAACTAACGTAAGTAAGATTGAAACTTTGCATCATTTCTGTTTCTCTCAAAGTTCTCAGATATATTTTCAAGAAACTCGACTGCATTCAACACATGAGAATCAATGCTTTGGAGACTTTCGCTTACTATGTTTATGTGGAGTAAAAAATCAAACCAGATAACGAGTGAGCAAAGGAAAGTAAAGTCACGCAGATGGTTTACTGAACAGGGCATCATGGGCGACCATTCTATATGTTCTATTGTCGTTACTTATTTGAAGTAAGGCATCATAAACCTCCCCTACTCGTATTTGATATCTAAGTGGAGGCAGAGCATCAATTTGGCTCTCCCACCTTGTGGTGCTTAAATGATTTTGAAGTGATACTGCTAATATGTTCCTTTAGCATGGCCCAACGTTGAACTGACGCAGAAAAAAAGTCATAAACGTTTTGAACTACACAAAAAATGAAATGGCATACTGAGATGCTGTGGCTGCATCGTTAACAACAAAATTTAGAGAATGACTACTGCACGAAACATAGAAGACTCGGGAATTATTTCTCAAATTCTCTTCTGGATGCCTGAATGTTTGCCTTTCATATTGGAATCATTGTCATATCCTTGGTCCCTCATGTCTTCAATAGGAATATTAATTTCCTTTAGCTATTTTATTTATTACTTCTGTCAGTCCCAGAGCAGTAGCATCTGTTACACATACGAAACCAAGGAAGTGTTCGCAAAGTTTTACAATTCATTCCCCGTTACTGTACGTAATTTGTACAAAACGAACGATTGTTGTCATTTACTCTGTAAATTGGTTAAAAACTCACTGCTAGAACCTAAATGTCTCTAGATGCTGTAGGGTAGAACGGCCTGTATCAAGTGGGATATGTACCTTTCGCATACTTGGAGTGGAGCGTTAGAACATTTTTGAACGGAAAATATATAAAAGACGCTTTGATAATATTATCCACCCTAGTTGAAAATATTACCTACGCCTCTGTAAATGAAATATTGAACGAGATAAGTGGCCAGTAGTTTGATAATTGAAAATAAGAGGGAATGCTCTCAATTTCCTGCGTGAGTGTTTTCCTGAATGCAAGTAAAGTAAGTTCAATTACATTCACAGGTGAATAGAATCTTATTTTTCCATGTGGGCCTATTACAAAGCATTATACTTTGATAGTATTATTTCCTCTTTTCCAATTTTGCAGTCCATTAGACTTGCCGCCCTGGGCGGTGGCACGACTCGACCCCTCCTCGTGCCGGCCCTGTCTGCAATTATGCATTGATCGCTAACTAAATTAACTAAAGTTGCAATGTTCTTTCCATGTGAGTTGTCTAAAAGGAGAAGAGAGACAAATGATATTCACCTCCCCATGTTATTGAAATAAGCCATAGTTGAACTTTTAAACTAAGTTAAAAAACAAGTAGCTTATAACTTACGCGATTATTGGCAGTCTCTGCTTAATAAAGACTATCTTACCTAGTAAAAAGGGTTCGAACGAAGAACGAGAAGACACTTTAAACAGTGGCGGAAAAAAACAATAATACTGAAAATATATATAAAGAAGATGAAGAGAAACTTGTTCCTATATATTCTGAGAAGGAACTATATCTTGACTATAAGCAGCGATAGAAGAAAGGAGAAGAGGGAGGGGTGAAAGAAAGTACATTTGCTAGACAGTATTAAAACAAAATTACTATATCAAGAGGTTAGCTGATAACCCTGGTATATGGAAGCTTTTTACTTTGTAGCAGATAGCCTGCCAATAATGAAGAATAAGCTACCGCACGTGATGATGAATGCATTAATTCCTAAAGAATAGTTGCTTACCCTGATACACACACTAGCATGAAAAATCGATATTTTGGTACGCAAATACAATGCAGGAATATTGAATGTAACCAACCAGGTAAGTTTTGGTAAGAAATCGAATCGAATAAGCGATAGTACTTTTTCTTTGAATATTATTACAAAATCGTGTTCCAAAATCTAAATAACAGTCCTAAGTGGCTTTAAATATCAATTATACTCCAGTATAGAATAAAATATAAGTTTGTTTTAAAACAATAATCTTTCTATATGGACTTGTCTAAAATACTTGTATGATGCAACATGCGATTCGATTACTTTTTTTCTTCTTAAGATTTTTCTCAGTAGATAAAAATAAACAAAACAAAAAAGTTAAGCTATTTCAGCTGGAACATCAAATTCACGCCTCAGTTTTCAATTACATATCCCAATACATCTTAACAACAGGGTTGAACCCTCACCACAACCCTTAGTGAAGCTCGTGGAAGCAGCTGCGTTAAGAGGCCAAGTCATTACAGCGGGTGCTGACTACCCAATCTATCCACGCCTCTCCACTGGCTCGATCTGTCATCCAAGTGGCAGACGAAATCGACCGCCGTACGAGTAAACAGGCTTCCCTGTCTCTCCTTATAGCGAACCCATATCTGACATTTTCCGATACCGCTGTGGTTGATACAATGTATTGTAAGAGCTCTAGGCAAAATAAACTTGTGAGGAAAAAGAAAACTGGCTAACCGTTATTAGTTTTTCCATCTTGTAAGTAAAGGACTGAGAGAAGCGTTGAGTTGCTCATTTTAGTGCAATCCTCTTTGCCACATCTTGCTTCTAACGTTAAGTGTCTATCTTTTGCTCCATTTCTCTAAGTGGCAATTATCAGAAAGTACTGAGCACACTTGCCTATTTACTCTTATGTTTAAACCAAATCCCCTTACACTACAGGCTACGAGGGACCATTGCCATCCAGTAGCACACGTTCAAATGAGTGGAACATGATTGAGGGATCTACTTCTAAAACTACTATTTCTAGGTTTTTAGACAGAAACTCCTGATTAAACTAGCTTTTCTATAGCCTGACAACACTGAGTCACCAAACAAACTTACCTTGTAGCTAAATCAATGACCTTATTCATCAACTATCCTTTTGCACTCGTATCTCACTTACCCTGGTGTACAGGGTACTGTAATTCATACCTTCATACCTTCATAAAACACAAAACACTTACACTACAAGAAAACACATGTCACGTGTGGGTTGATTCAAATGAGAGCTACCAAAGATGGTTGATTTGCTGCATGTTCTTGTGTAACAAGGAGGAAAATAGAAGATAGTACACTGTAAACTTAAATTCAAATAATTATTAGTATATATACAATAACCATAAGGCTCACACATATTCTTATCGGAGATTAAAAATAAGTATAATATAGAGTAAATGCGCAATATTTTTATATCCAATTCGAATCAGTTTTTAACCTAAGAAAAACATGTGAAAAAATACTTACCTTTTACTTCTGCTTCCGAAGAGCATATTTGAAATCAAATGTTACAAAAAATGAACTACTGCGTATATATAAATTAAAGTATCTACAAGAGAAAAGTGTGTGTAGCGCCGCTTCACCGTGGAAATCCGAAATAACTTTCTTAGATACTTAATAATAATTCAGTGTAGGATCAAAGTCGAAAATGAGAAAAATGCTTCAGTATTGCTAATCCACTGCTCAATGAAGGACTCTCTTGGAACAATTTTTTTAATTTTAATATGCATTATTATTATTTCATTTAAAAAAATAATCCGATCTCCTATTTGCTTTTGAAATGGCCAGTGTGGTTAATTCATAGACAGAATAAAATCAGGAAATAAAAGTATTCTTTGACTGTTTGCAGTCTGTGTTTGAAGTCAAAAATATCAAAGTACTAGCAGAATACCCATTATTCGCACAGGAAGGGTACATGAAAGGGTGAATTTGGATTTAAATGGCATGGGAAGTGTCACTGTTTGTCTCAGCGACCTGGACAATTATGGATTCGATACTAATATCGGTTCTTTTCGATCATTATATATATATATATATATATATATATATATATATATATATATATATATATATATATATATATATATCCTCATTTCCATCCCCTAAGTTGCACCGTAAAACTGAAATTACAAAAAGCATCGCAAGCCCAAACCTTATTTGTGTTGAAAATTTGATTGAGATCGATGGCGTGGATCAAGAGTTATGAAGTTACAAACATAGTCACTTTCAATTTTATATATTAGATTATTGTGCAATTTTTGTTTTTTAAAAATAATTAAATCGTTTCAGTAATTAATACCATTATGGTTTGGTCAACAGTTTATTCACTTGTTATTAAATAGAACTGGGCTTTATACGGATATTACATGCAGATCAAAAACTACAAGAAATCATTAACTACGAAATAAAGTTATAAAGAATGAACATATTTAGAATTGAAAAGATGATTTAGAAGAAGTAGAAAATTCCAAGTACGAATCGACAACACACATATTTAAAATAAGTATGCAAGAAAGGGTAGAATGATTTTAGTAAGACAGACTTAGATCACAAGGAACAATATGTCTTAGTGAATTTGAGATTGCAACCTAAAACTCAATTTAATCAAAACCTATCATAAACTCTGATTGTTGTTTGATATACAGTAAATTAAGACATTTGATTTTTTTAAAGGAAATTTAATTTCTTGGATTTATCATTTGTAACTTGCACATTTGTGTCTACTTGTTTATAATCTTAGGTGAAATTCTTAGTTGCGTGCAGTAGCGTAGCTAGAATTTTTTTTTTCAGGGAGACCAATGAAGGGCCCAAGAAAAGTTTGAGGGGCCATCTCCAATGAATGAAAAACTTTATTTACATAATTAGATACATACGTACACAAAACACACACGTATATGTGTGTGTTCAAGGTGGTGAATGTTTTCATCTTTGTTGTTCATGATCTTACTCTTTTACGGTGAAAATGTAAGAATTTACTATTTCAAACAACTAGGATACATTAATACGATTGATTTCTAATATAAGTAGTTATTTAATCGCTGCCTTTAAAATATGTGTGGCTGGTTGATTTAAGTGGAAGCAGAGAAATACACTTTTACAGATATAAAAAATAACTTATAGGTCCATGCCTCTACTTAAAAGAGGATCTTTCTATTCTTGTGAGCAGCAGCAAACTTATCAACAACTTCTTCAAGTTCTAACGATTTAGCAATTTTCTTCAATATAAAACAACCTTAAGTATTTCAAGCTATCACCACCCATTGAATTGCCTATATGTCTTTAATCTTTTCAAACATTAGAATAGCCTTTCACATGTAGCATTAGAAACTGATATAGTGACAGAGATTATATTTAGCTTGTAGGTTTCTAGGAATGCATTTTCGTAGACGCAAAGATCAACGAAATTCATCAATAAATTAACTTTGGTTTTCTCTCGTCTCCATACAAATTAATTGTGTTTGGGAGGATTTTGAATTCACATTTGAATATTCCCAGATCACTTCCATAATGCTGAGCCATATGCTCCACAATGTTGTAATTTAGAAAGTTTTCACCTTTTGGATGTAGAGTGGTGATTGATCTAATGATTTTGCTACATGATTTAAAGTGTTTTTCCGTCTCAGTGATTGCCTTATCAATAGTAGGCAAAGAAATGTTTCTTAGATTATTATATTTAGAAAATTCGTTCTCTGCCTCCAATGAAGGAAGAGATTCATCCAAAATGAATTTGTGATATTTCGATGGCGAATGTCTAGTTCATTTCCAGGAGGAACCCCTATATTCTATCTGTTTCCGGATCTGGAATTTAAAGACCATTTTCTTTGTATATCCACAAATATTCTTGATAAATTTGTTCGAATGTTGTTCGTTGAGAGTCATATTCTCCAGACCTTATCTTCGACAGCGTTTGAACTAGTGAATCTACAAGAATCAAACCTTCCGACATGTCTGCATCTACTTGAGATAAGGCGAAGCTCAAACTTATAGCATGGCAGCAGTCATCTCAAATTTTACCAGCCCGAAAACATTCCCTCTCGTACAGATCACACTTATTTGCCGGATGGAATGATCGGAGTAAATAAATATCACAAGTTCCAGATTTGGTTTAATACCGCATAATAATATAAATAGTTGTTTGGTAGATAAACTGTATTATTATTATTATTAATAATAATAATAATAGCAATAATAATAATAATAATAATAATAATAATAATAATAATAATAATAATAATAATAATAATAATAATAATAATAAAGTAAAAAGTGATGTACAAGGACAAAAGTGCTTACGAAACAAACGTCGTACAGAAACAGAAACTGAACTCTAACAGGACACTGATTTTTCATTCCAGCCCACTTCTAATTATAAGCCTTGCTCTTGAAGCTTAAGTTTCACTTTAAAGTAAACTGCCAATAACTATCATGTATTCTTAATATTTCAGAAAAACGTCCCGATTTCACTCTGCAAAAATAAGATAGCCTTATCAGTGACGAAACTAGACATTTGGTGCCCAACTTCTTTCTATTTCTCTTTTAATTTAAGTGTAATCAATTGAGGATAAGTTCTTCGAGCTTCGCTCTGTTGTAGGGCAAATTTTGCGATTAGTATCCCTTTCACCTACATCTACACCAATAAACACGCATATTTCTTTGCTGGCGCCCGGGGCAACTGCCCCGGTTACAGCATCTTGTTTTGGTCTGTCCGTAGTTCAATTATTTTGGTTACTTTTACCCTTGATCTCTAAAACTGAGTAATGTATGTGTCTTTACTTTATTAAAATGATGAAGTGAGCACTCTTTGAAGCAAAAAGAGGAAACGTGTTTTTATTTTCCTAATATCAAACAGTGTTAGAACAGTCATTTCAATCGGGACTCCATACAGCAAAAGAAGTATGCGTGGCCCTTTTATTTCGTTTGTTTGTTTACCTTCACTAGTTTTTAGAGTTTGACGTGAATTCAAATATACAAATACTTCACACAAACACCGAAATGCCAAAACTCAGCAGCAGAACATCAGCTTAAGATGGTGTGATTGATCCCTCGTGGATACATATTTCAACTGAGAAGATTACCAAGAATCTTCCTTGGTGTCATAAGGGAAATTTTTATGGCCCTATTGACTCATTTCCCTTATTTCTATCCTCTGAGTCTCGGGTGTTTCAAAGCCTTAAAATAAATACAAATGTAGTTGAAATAACGCTATTATCCTGTAGTCGATGCTAAATTAATATTGTAAGTTTTCAGATTAGATTTGAAGGAGGGGCGTTAATTAGTATATCCTGTTGAGAATTCACATCACCGCTGATTTACTGTTCTGCACAATTCCTACAATGTATTTTTTTTTTTCAAAAATGCTTAATGCTTAATTTCCTCAGAAATGCATATTTTGACGAAGAACAAATATAAATCTGCGACAAAATTTGGTATTCACTGACTGAACTTACTGAATGGAATATCTGCGGGCCAGTCACACAAACTTCTGATATCCTGGGGATTACTAAACATCAGGAAACAGGATGATACAACCTGGTCATGGGAATAACTACCACTTTTACTGCAGTGACCAAGTTGTATTTGGTCTAGGAATTAATTCGTGCGGGTGGACAAGAGATGGCGCAACGAACGGAGCGTTCCACAGTTCCGTGTATCCACACATGTGTTGCAAACCCCTGTCATCGCGTATCGTTCGTAGTATGGGGCAGTGGATTAAAGCGTCAACAACACCAGTTTGTAGTTAAGTGAACATGGCGCAACTTGTGCCTGATAAAGTGTTTTTGCGGGGTGTCCTGCTGCATTACTTTAACATGCAGAAAAGTGCGACTGAAAGTCATCGTATTTTGGTGGAAGTGTATGGTAACCATGCTCTAGCTGAGCGAACGTGTCAGAAGTGGTTTGCACGGTTTAGAAGTGGTGATTTCGGCTTGGCAGACCAAGAGCGAGCTGGACAGCCAAAAAAAAATTCAAGACGAAGAATTGACAGCATTGCTCGAGCAGGATTCGTGTCAAACGCAGGAACAACTTGCAGCAGCATTAGGCGTTGATCAAACAACAGTCTCCAAACGCTTGAAAGCCATGGGAATGATTCAAAAGATGTCACATTGGGTTCCACATGAATTGAAAGACAGAGACGTTGAAAGACGAAAAACCATTTGCGAATTGCTGCTTCAACGACAGAGCAGAAAGGGGTTTCTGCATCGAATTATTACGGGTGATGAGAAGTGGATCCATTACGAGAACCCTAAACGAAAAAAGGCCTGGGTGAAACCAGGTGAACCAGGTCCATCACAACCAAAACGAGATATTCACTGTGCAAAGGTTATGCTGTGCATATGGTGGGATATGAAAGGTGTGGTGTACTATGAGCTGCTGCAACCGGGTGAAACTATGAATGGAGAACGTTATCGACGACAATTAATGCGTTTGAAGCAAGCTCTGGCCAGAACACGACCAGAATGGGAGAACAGACATGATAAACTTATTGTTCAACATGATAACGCTCGCCCACATGTCGCAAAACCGGTCAAAACCTATTTAGAAAATGTCGGATGGGAAGTTTAACCCCACCCGCCGTATTCACCAGACGTTGCTCCTTCGGACTACTACTTGTTCGATTGCATGAACAACGATTTGATTGGACAGCGGTTTACTTCTTCAGAAGATATCGAAACATGGGTCTCTGACTGGATCGCTTCCAAGGATGAGGACTTCTTTCGCCACGGAATCCGTACATTGCCTGACAGATGGGCGAAAGTGGTGGCTAGCGATGGACAATATTTTTCTTAAGGTATTTATGTATTTTGTGTTTGTACTACAGCTTCAATGTGTGCGTACCAACCGCACGAATTAATTCCTAGACCAAATATCATCTCCGTATCTTGCCTGATGGTTAGTAATCAGTATATTGTAGCACTGGCTCTCTGATAAATTTCGGAATTTCTCTAGTAGTAGCAGTTTTGGGATTAAGCTACAGTTAAAATCGTTTAAAATAAAATACTTCTGAACGATTTATTAATGAAGAATCAGTGATTTTTGTTAGCCTCATTTCCCCAGGATTTAGTTACACTGAAAAAAAATAAATTGCCAAACATCAATGTAAAATAATTTACCCTTTATTTTGTAAGTTGATATACGTTTCCTTAATTAAATTACAAAATTTGCTGGGTTAGTTTACAAATTTACAGTAAATTTATAAGAAAGTATGATATTTTTATTGATAAAAATGTAATTTTACACCATTTCATATTAGTGATTTTATTTTAAAGATGTTAATTGATTTACATAGAGGAGTGGCAAACAGGTTGCCACCGTGTTTGTAAATTTACCTATGAAATTTTTTACAGTGTAGTAGTATAGGTTCACTGAGCAATGACTTCGTTTTCCTTGGATACCGCTAGTATCGCTTATTAACATTGCAGCAGAAGGTTTACACTTAGATGCAACGGCCAAGAGCATTAGGAAATTAGACGTACTGGAGACAAGACCAGAAGATAGTCGAGAAGGAGAACCAGTATCAGTAGCATATAGTAGGTGTCGGTAGTATTCAGTATCTTAATTTTCTCGAACCGCAGAGAGAATGACAGAAATAATAAAAAACTTCTGTTCTCTTCTTTTACTGTATACTAAACAAGACGGCTCGATATTATTTGATAATAATAATAGAAATAATAATAATAATAATAATAATAATAATAATAATAATAATAATAATAATAATAATAATAATAATAATAATAATAATAATAATAATAATACCAAATTATTTAATGGATTGTATGCATTTGTTCTATATCACCAGATTCGATGAAAATTAATTACTTAGTGTACGAAGACTTCTTTCGTCCAACACGAGTGTAATGTTTTACTGCAGTCCATGCTATTTGTAAGTAAGCATCTCTTATTTTAGTATGACTTTCAACATCGAAACGAATGAGAATGCCGACTGATTTCCTTTTTTATGTTTTTTTGTCGATAAGAAAGAAGGTAACCGAACAAGAGACAGAAGTTAAAAGAAACGTTCAGATGGTGAGTTCAATGCTTGCACCTTACAGATTTCAATGAATTAGATCTTGCTGTACTACAAACAGAAACGAGTCTGGAGATTGTTTTTCAGAACGCAGACTATTGCAACATACGGTATTCTGCAGTTGGTAACTCTGTTGTCGAGATATGTTTCGGTAATAGTTTCATTTGTAGCTACTATCAACTCACCGTTTGTCGACCTATAACAGTATCATCTTGTGTGGGGGGACAAGGGGGCAAGATTTTGAGCAAGGGGGCCCTCCCTTGGCTCCGCCACTGGTTGCATGGTAAAATTTCGCTTATTTTTCACGCTTGATGAAGACAAACTGATGGGAGAATCATGCCATATAACAATACTCGATATAATTTTGTGAGTGAAAGGCTTTTAAAAGAAAAAAAAAAAAAAAAAAAACGAGTGGCTAACTTTTTGGAACATAATTGCATATACCATACACGAAACTTATTTAGTATGTTTTCTTTTAATATTTAAGATTTTAAGTATTTTTTACGTATATGATAATAATTTTGCTCATTTATTTATTTATTTATTATTTAAAATGGCGGAATTAAGGCATAACCTTTTCTTCCACTCAACCCTTCACATTTTTCTTTTAGTTCCTTAGTTTAGTTAGTTTCAGTTCCTTCTTTTAGCTCACGTAGTTCCTTCTTTAACGAAGTGCATGCTTTCCTTGCGTAAGCAGGTGAAACTACTATGTTATACCATTGAACTTTCGTATGATATTTTTTTCTTGTATGTTTACATTGGGTGTATCCCCAACCCCAGTTTAGCATCCCTTGTCTAAATAGCATTGCAACGTATTGATTTATTGACGGGTTTTCGTTGTGGCCTGAAGTGGAGATGAGGCGGGGAAAGAGACACAGTCTGGGGGCACACCGCAATCTGACCCAACTGCTTCGACACCCCAACATTAATGTAGTAGTGTGTGATGTTGTGTGGGATGCAGAAGTATCAGGGGGAAACCAAGCTACTGTTAAGTTTAGCTTGGGACAAGAGCAAAGTCTTCGCCCATTAATCACGGAAGACACTTGCGAGTTCTTTCCTGTGAAGAGGGATTGTGAAAATTTGAAGATACGTTTGTGGAGGGTGGATATAACGATTCTTTCCTACTGAGAAAACAACATTTGAATAGAACATTTTCCGTGAAGGAAATTCTACTTTAACTCAGAATATTGAAATGCGAACTATAACCAAATAAAAGAATGCTTAGCCACTAAGAGTTAGCATCCAAATTCTCACAGCATATTGGAAAGAACTTTAAAACATTATTTTACTTATTTATTTGAGTTTAAGGACTCTTTTTATCGCATAGGTTATATGAGATTAAACCTGTTACATCAAATGTGTTCCCAAGAATTACCCGAGTTTACATCCGTAACATATGCACCAACCTGGATTCAAACTCGGAGCTACGCACGCAAAAAACACGCGTATTGTTTTCGTACATTTTGCGTTTTGGGTATTTTATTGTCCTTTCTTTTATAATTCTTTATTTCTTTTTTTTAAAGGCAATGTAGTCGCATCTAATTGTACGCTAAAATCACGTTTCCCTCAATACTGAAGTTCACACTTTGACCACGTTTGTCAATGTTGTTTAAATCTAAAGTTGCAGTCAAATTTTCTTTATTTAAAAAGAAAATGTATTTGCTATTACTTCTTCTTTATTTCTAAAAGGGATCCCAGTCCACCTGAAACGCATTTATACATCAGTGCATATACAATAGTGCATATAAACAATTTGATATCTGGTGTGGATACAGCTTGAACTACTCACATGTCATAATCATAGGATATAGGATATAGGATAATCATATATATAAACATACACTTTTAAAGTTTATACCTAGACACGAACATTAAAAAAATACAATATTTTACTTAATTACATTGTATTATAGTCAATAAGAAATATATCTTGGGAGCTTTATTCTTCTTGGCAGAAATTGATTTATAATCATTTCATCGAGTTCCGTTGTCACTATAAAAATCGAGACTCGTTATTTCTTAATTTATGTGCCTGATAAATTGTTCTATGCTACTTGAGCAACACAATATTATTTCTCCACCGGGAATAGAAGGCGGCATAATTAAATCCGTCTTAAGACAGATTAAAATATCCTTACAATCTATATTTAAGTGTGTGTTCTTGTTAAAAGTAATGAGCACATTACACCTCCAAACTCCGTATGAATTACATTTAAAATACAATATAATATAATATAAACAAAGTCATAGGAAATACTTTTGTTTTGAAGACAAAAGCAATTTTATTATGTTTCTTTATTATTGCATTCGTTAAGATAAATAACTGTCCTTATCAGAACCTCTTTCATTGTGACTGGTTGAATGAACGCAGAAATCGTTATTGCAATATTGGAATGGTCGGTCGACATTACTGCGTGTGCGTTTGTGTTTATTTTATCCTTCCATTCTGTCCCTCCCCCGCAGTTGTCCCCATGTTCTTCACCAGATAAACTCAGCCACCCTATTCCAAACAAAAGCAAGCTCTACCCCTTGGGAAAGACCACTATTTTTCCCGATACATTGAAAGGGATGTGGGATATTATAAACACAGAAAGATACATCGATTGGTGAGCTGCCTTGTCCCTCCACCTCACACACACATTCTCTTTTCGATTCTATCTCTTCTTGGAAACATTGGAAAAAGTTTCATGGTAGTGGTACTGTAGTGGGGGGAAACCGAGGAATGAAAAGAATATTTCTGGTGAATACATACAGAATTTATCAAAACAGCAAGAGAGAAGATAGGACCGTGAGCCTCAATGCCATGGCTTGAATTCGCAGGCGCTGGAATCCTCCAAACAATGAACAACTCTAATCTTTTTTCTTTCTTATTGTAATGATGACTCAAAATGCGGCGAGAGCAGCAGACAACTTTCATCTTACGTTCATTTCCTGTATATTTTGGGATTTCTGCTAAGTCCGGCTCGACGAAAGGACAATGAGAAGTGGGATTGTGAAGATCCTTAGTTTTTGAAAGGAGACAAGACACCGCGCTCTTGTTGGAAGAATAACACACCGCTTCCCGCTCCACGATCGAAAGTTACGTTTGATGAATCAGAAAGACTGGCTTCTTCTTGCTCAAGATTGCAATGAACGAGGAAAATCCTCGAAAGCCAACGTTTTCAATATATTTTTTGCTGTATTGTGCTGTATACGTCTTACTTTCTTTATGAACAGTACTAAATTGCTGTATTACAATTTGCAATATAGGGTAAAGTATTTTCAACAGCATCAATTTCCTTCTTCCCCATTGTATCAAAACATTAATAACTCAGCATTACCACAACAAGTTTATATTTCATATTCATGTATTTTTACCACGTGAGTTTGAGGTGGACAACATTATATCCGTTAGCTTTTCTGAAATTCTCCAGTTTCCTCTTGCATTCTCATTTCACCATTTTTTAAATTAATCATTTACTTTAATTATTCATTTGTGGACTGCAGGATATAACTGTGGGAGGTTAAACTACTTTTTTGTTTTTAATTTCATTTCATTTTAATGTATGCGTTTAGTTATTACGAACTAAAGTGTTCGTTTTTCGTACTGCAAAATGTGATTATGGAAAATATTCGAATTCCTATTCTCCTCAGGATAAGCATTTCAATAAAAGTATAGCGATAAAGATCCATAATATACTCTATTTTTGCCATAAATCTTAAAGCCCACTATCCCCCTACGATACGCCCTTTAATGAAACTCTTGTTATTGATTACAAGAGATTAAGCTTAAGCTTAAATGTCATCTGAACTGTCACCAATCAGCTAAGCTATCCTACAAATTATGAATTCGACACTAACATCGGTCGTTTTAGATTATTTCTACATGTCACTCCCTTAATGAGTGCCAGGATGTCTTACATCTATAGTATTTTTTTTTCTCTTGGACTGTAAGCCATATGTCTACTCAGTTTGGTTGAAATTGATTCAGACGTTCCAGAGTTATGCTGGAATATACACACATTCATCCATCCTATTCTTAATCTGCATCGTAGATGTATCTAGATATAGATAAATGTATAACGTTCGTGAAGTGGAATAATCTAGAATATAATATAATATAATGGTAGTTTAAATATAATAATAGCTTAAAAGCGAGTTGTGTTCAATAAGCAACTGTCTGTAGTGTGGACATTGTGTTTATATTACTTAGTTACTGAATTATATTCTGATTAACATCGAATAAGTACTTATGGATTTAATATGTGTAATTACAATTCCATTTAAGTGAGTGTTAATGTAGCACTTCATGTTGGTTCGCGGTAAAGCTTGTTAAATATTGCACTGTCCTAGTGGACATAGCGGAGCGGCGATTGTTAACTATTATGAATTACAGTTATCCACAGGCAAAATATTGCTATTATTATTATTATTATTATTATTATTATTATTATTATTATTATTATTATTATTATTATTATTATTATTATTATTATTACATAAAATTGTAATTCTCCCTTTTCAGCTAAGCATTAACTTGCATAATTGAAAAGAGGCTAACAGTTTTCTGAAACAAAGGGGTGATAAAAATATTTGGTGCTAAAATAGATGATCAGAAGGGTGAAGCTATAATAATAGGAATGGAGGAACTTTAAAAAGCTAAAAGTTATTGAATATTATAAGTATACTAAAATTGAGATAACTAAACAGAATGGACACGTCACTTGCAGGGAAAATACGTGCGCAATGCTTACAGTTTCTGTTATAATATAATAAGAAACTTGTAGAAACTGAGAGTTACCTATGTTACACTAAGAAGAATGAGTGTTGTTAACATTTGCTGAAAAATTAATTTGTAATAAACATGTTTGACGGACATCAAGAGAAGTAATAGGTACACTTTGACATTTCTGACAACTTTTAGATAAATATTCAGACTAATCTAGGTCATACTTGAAAAATGAGATTGCCAGCGCTGATGATTTGTTCAAACACCTGTAATATATGCATCCCATTTTACTGCTTTTCCTGTTGGGTCGCATAACTTCAAAGGATAAATAATTTGTAGCAGTTTGCAGTGCGTACGTATAGATTCGCCGTTTATTATTATTATTATTATTATTATTATTATTATTATTATTATTATTATTATTATTATTATTATTATTATTAATTTCTAACTACCTACAGTATAGCTCCTTAGAATTTACGATGGATGGAAACGCAGAGCGGTTTACAGCTTGAATAGCAATAGTAATAGTAAAGAAATTTACAGCTGATTTACTTTATTGCAAGAAAGATAATTGCGTTCTGTGAGAAATTGCCACCATTGGCATTTCTGCAAAACTCAATACAACGCATATTTGAAAGGTTCTGATTAGTACCTTCCCAGGAATTGTATGAATTTCTTGAATGACTATTGATTGGTCGTGGTTTGTTTTAATATATTCTACTTTTTAGATAGATCCATAAGAAATGCCCACAAAGCAGTAATTCCGGTATTAGTAGACTTCGAAAGACGCTCCCACAAAAACTCACACACAAAAAACCTTATTCCATGCTTGTTTGAATGGGAAGAAAGTCATGGCATTTTATCCCACTAGAAATAGCAAAAAGATGATTACCCATATTCTTCTAATTGATTCGCAAAGGTGTAATATATATATATATATATATATATATATATATATATATATATATATATATATATATATATATATATATATATATATATATACAGTGAAACCTCTACCAACGGACACCTCTATAAAGCGGACACCTCCCGTAACGGACATATTTTGTAATCCCCAAACACTGTAATAGGAATAAACATATTGATAAACCTCTCTAAAGCGGACACTCTCTAGTACGGACACGGACAGTCTCTCCTATCTTTTATAGGTATTATTTACCTCCGTATTACGGACACTTTCTCTAGAAACAAGTTGGAAAGTGCAGTAAAAATACATTTTTAGTAATTCGTACATGTGTCATCAAGGAAGCATTGTGACATTTTGCCTCCTCAACTGGCTGCTCAGCAACCCAGACGAAATCTCTGTTTAACAACACTCTCATATCCTTTGGTTGCATCCACTCCCACCCAAACTGTTTTAGACAGAAAAGTGTTTGACAGTTACCCACAATTTGGGATGACACGTTATGGTTCTGTTTCGCTAAAATCTGTAAGCAAGCAGAAGACAAAAAAGGTATTTTTGGCCCGCGGGTACACATATTGTCTGAAAAAAGACACTACTGGATTGCAATTAACTCACAAATTAAAATAACATACCGAAAATGTAGTAAGTAGTAGCAAGTGTAAAGAGCAGAGAACTATACCATCTTATTTCCATGTTGTGCCTCGAACATAGAGTATTGGGTGGCGGAGGATAATTCAGGCATTTTTGTAATATTCGTAAATACATGATTCATGCAAAAATATTTGTTTTCTAATTGCGTATTACCTTGTTTACTAATTTACGTCATAAAATATTAAAACCTCTCTATAGCGGACAATTTTTGCTTCCCCATGGCTGTCCGCTTTAGAGAGATTTCACTGTATATATATCCTGTCACCACGGCATGGCGCGTCCTCAGGTTGCGGATCGAGGAGAAGGCCTCTAGATATAGAGGTTAGCTGCGAATATACTGAATAAGCAGTCGCGGACAGACGACTAGGAGTGGTCCTCCAGCTTGGGGGTTTGGGTAAGGCTAACACCCTCATCCTGTAAAAAAAAGGTACTTGTTCAGAAACATTCACAAAAGCCTCGGACAAGGACTGATAACTTGGCACGACATCAGCAAAAGAAAATGGACATGAGATTTGGAACATGGAATATTAGAAGTCTTTATAGGGCAGGCGCGTTAAAATCTGTAACGAGGGAGTTAGAGAAATACAGGATGGACTTAGTAGGAGTTCAGGAAGTTAGGTGGGAAGGAAATGGATCTGAGAATTCCGGAAATTTTACGTTCTTTTACGGGGAAGGAAATAAAAATCACCAGTTAGGAACAGAGTTTTTCGTTCACAAACGAATATTACCAGCAATTAAACGGGTTGAATTTGTTACTGACAGACTTTCTTTTATTACTCTTAAGGGACAGTGGTGTGATATTATTGTTTTAAATGTACATGTTCCAACTGAAGATAAGGGTGACGATATAAAAGATAGTTTTTACGAAGAAGTGGAACGGATATTTGACCAACTCCCGCGATACCATATGAAGATTCTATTAGGGGATTTCAATGCGAAGGTAGGACGAGAGGATATTTTCAAACCGATTATACCGAACGAAAGTTTGCATAAGGAAAGTAATAACAACGGTGTTAGACTCGTGAACTTTGCAACATCCAAAAACCTAATCGTGAAGAGTACACAATTCCCACATCGCGACGTTCATAAATACACTTCGACATCCCCAGACGGAAAAACACATAATCAAATTGATCACGTTTTAGTAGATAGAAGAAGACAATCTAGCATAATTGACGTCCGGTCGTTTAGAGGGGCTGATTGTGACACTGATCACTACCTGGTAGTAGCGATAATACGGGAGAGATTATCGTTGAATAAAGGTAATATTCAATGTCCGAAAACGGAGAGATTTAATTTAAAGAAATTAGAAGAGAGCCAGGTAAGAGAGGGATACCAGATTGAAGTTTCGAATAGATTCTCGGTCTTAGAAGACTCGGAGTGCACTAGTGTTGAGGATACTTGGATTGAAATTAGAGATAGCATTAAAAGTTCAGCAATAGAAAAATTGGGACACGCGGAAATACGTAGGAACAAACCATGGTTCGACCAAGAATGCATTAAACTAGCAGAGAAGAGAAAACAGGCAAAATTACGGTGGCTACAAAATCCGAATGAAACAACTACACAAAATTTCGCAGATATTAGGCGGGAAACTTCCAAAACTTTTAGAACAAAGAAACGGGATTTTTTGGAAGCTAAAATTAAGAAACTTGAAGATAATAGTAAAAATAAAAATATTCGGGACTTGTATAAGGGGATCAGCGAATTTAAGAAAGGCTATCAACCTCGTGCTAATATATTAAAAAAATCTCACGGAACAGTTTTCACCGATACGGATAGCTTCTTAAATAGATAGAAAGATTTCTTTGACGATTTGCTGAACATGCAACCAAAAACTAATGTGCGTGGAGAAAAGGAGATACACACCGCAGAACCGTATATTCCAGAACCCAATCGAATAGAAGTGGAAGCCGCTATAAAGAAATTGAAGAAACACAAATCTCCGGGTGTAGATGAGATTCCGGCTGAGTTAATTTTAGCTGGAGGCGAAAAATTCTGGAAAAAGATACACAAACTCATTCTCCTTATCTGGAACAAGGAAGAATTGCCACAAGAGTGGAAAGAATCAATCATTGTTCCAATTCACAAGAAAGGCGACAAAACTGACTGTAATAATTATCGAGGCATTTCTCTTCTGTCAACATCCTATAAAATCCTTTCAAATATTCTGTTAGCAAGATTGACCCTATACGCAGATGAAATTATTGGAGATTATCAGTGCGGATTTAGACGAAATCGATCAACTATCGACCAAATATTTACCATTCGCCAAATACTGGAAAAGAAGTGGGAATACAATACCCCGGTACATCAACTATTTATTGATTTTAGAAAGGCTTACGACTCGGTTAGGAGATAAACATTATACAACGTTCTTACAGAACTTGGAATACCGAGAAAGCTAATTAGATTAATTAAGATATGTTTAAATGAATCCCAAAGTAAAGTCCGGGTAGGAAAATTTTTGTCCACGAGCTTCCATGTCGAAAATGGCCTGAAACAAGGAGATGCGTTGTCGCCATTATTATTTAACTTTGTGCTGGAATTCGCCATAAGGAAAATCAAAGATAGCAACCAGGGCCTAGAGTTGAACGGTATTGACCAGGTTATGACATATGCTGATGATGTAAATTTAATAGGGGATGATAGGAGAACAGTAGAAATAAATGCAGAGATCTTATTAAACGCTTGCAGGGACATGGGTTTAGAAGTAAATGCAGAGAAAACTAAATACATGGAAGTGCGTCGGGACCATAATACGGCAAATTGTGGAGGCGTTAAAATATTAAATAATGCTTTTGATAAAGTGGATACTTTCAAATATTTAGGATCAATATTAACAGACGAAAATCATATTCACGAAGAAATTAAATGTCGACTAAAAGCAGGGAATTCGTGTTACTATTCGGTTCAAAATCTCTTGTCGTCGCGAATCCTGTCGAGGAATTTGAAGCTTAAAATATATAAAACGATAATCATGCCTGTTGTTCTGTATGGTTGTGAAACATGGTCGCTTACTCTGAGGGAAGAACATAGACTGAAAGTATTTGAGAACAGGATCCTGAGAAGAATATTCGGACCCAAGAGGAACGAGAATGGGGAATGGCGGAAGCTTCATAACGAGGAACTACATAGATTATACGGTTTACCCAACATTGTTAGGGTCGTCAAGTCTAGGAGGCTTAGGTGGGCATTTCATGTAGCTAGAATGGAAGAAGGTAGAAACGCTTTCAAAGTCTTGACTGGTAGACCCATAGGAAAACGACCATTAGGAAGACCTAGGCGCAGATGGGAGGACAATATTAAGATGGATCTCGCAGAGATAGGAATACAAAGTAGAAACTGGATGCAATTAGCTGAGGATAGAAGTCAGTGGAGAGCTTTTGTGAACGCGGCACTGAACCTTCGGGTTCGATAGGCCATAGAGTTAGTTAGTTAGAGAGTTATATATATATATATATATATATATATATATATATATATATATATATATAAGGGGGTGATTGAAAAGTACCGGAACGTTTCCCGCCGCGCGGCTCCCTGGCGTTCGAAAAATGTGAGGGGTGGGGGAAAATGTGCGCGGGACCTTCCTCTTTCAAGCGGAACTTGGCCCAGTGCGCTGCGAGCAGCGGTTGAGAAAGCATCGCTGTCCGCGCGAACTCAGTTTTGGTCGTCGGTCACGTTTTTTGAGCGCCGAAAATGGAGTCAAAGATTGACCAACGCTACGCCATCAAGTTCACCGAGGGGTCGTACTCGTAGCACCATGTTTCATCACCACTGATCACACTGTCTAATAACTCTTCGTCGGCTTCCACACAATCCAGCACTTCACGACTCATTTTCACTCGCAGTTCTTTTTGCTCCTCGGTCAACACCTTGGGGACCAGTTTGGCGCACACCTTCCGCATGTTCAATTCTCCAGTCACAATTTTTTGCACTGCATAGTATGTAAAATTAAGATCTTCACTGATCTCCCGGAGGGTTGTCCGACGGTCGAGGTTCAGGTATTCGCGAACTCGGTCGACGTTTTCATCGGTTTTCGACGTCGACGGCCCCCCAGAGCGTGGTTCGTCATCGGCGTCCTCCCGGCCTTCCCTGAAGGCCTCGTGCCACTCAAAGATCCGAGTACGGGACATCACATCTTCCCCAAAGGCTTCCTTGAGCAAGTCCTGGGTCTCGGTGAAAGTCTTTTTTAGTTTGACACAAAACTTGATGGCGTAGCGTTGGTCAATCTTTGACTCCATTTTCGGCGCTCAAAAAACGTGACCGACGACCAAAACGACGTTCGCGCGGACAGCGATGCTTTCTCAACCGCTGCTCGCAGCGCACTGAGCCAAGTTCCGCTTGAAAGAGGAAGGTCCCGCGCACATTTTCCCCCACCCCTCACATTTTTCGAACGCCAGGGAGCCGCGCGGCGGGAAACGTTCCGGTACTTTTCAATCACGCCGTATATATATATATATATATATATATATATATATATATATATATAGATAGATAGATAGATAGATAGATAGATAGATAGATAGATAGATAGATAGATAGATATAAGCAGCTTAAAGACGGTAGTGTGGAAGTGAAGCTCTTCCTTTAGAAAAAAAATGTTTATTTATTTGATTTAAAATAAACTCTGACATATGCGCACGGATAATTGATAGCTTGAAGTTGACTGAGCATCAGTCTAAAGTTACAACATTGATTGAATTTAATAGGGATATATATGTATGTATTTAATAAAATTTTGCTTTGATTAAGGTAATTGTGCCAGTACAATATTATTTAAATGATGTTAATTTCTCTATTTTAGATGTTCTGAAATAAATTCTGCATTTTTTTATTTATTTTATTTTTCTGTATAATTATAATTATAATTTATTGCATCCGTTCATCGTAATACAACAAAATCGGAGACATCAGTTTTAAATATATGCATAAACATATATACAATTGTTACATACTGATGATTATAGATTCACTAATTTACCTTATCATACATTTAGTTTAACGCATACGAATTATTTTGAATATATTTTTCAACAGAGTAAATGAATTGTTATATTAAGTATATTTTACGTTTGATTCTAAAGATGATAGAGTAGACCTGATTTTTTTGTGTTGAATCTATGAATGTCTTTGTTAACAATAAATGCACTACTATGTTTTTTTTTCTATATGTTAATGTTTCAAGCAAATACTTTGAGAGAATAGTCGTTATTTCAAGTTCCTTAAAACATTTCTGCAAGGAGAGTTCCATTCTACTCTGTCTAGTGTCCTCACCACTTTCTTCTGTATCCTAAAGCACTCCCGAAACATCAAGTCATATTTTATAATAGAATGAAAATTTGAGTAATATATGCACGTAGCTGCTTTCACATTAATCTTATACCTTACACATCTGCATAACACAGTGTGCTTAACTTACTTCTTACATGTTCTGTATGTGGTTCCCAGTTGATATTATTTGATATTTTAACTCTGAGAAAGGTAGCAGTTTCTACATGTTTAACAGTTTTGTTATATATTCTTATTATTGTATTGGCTTGACTGTTTTTAACATTATATAAAATTTAAGACACATTTTTTATTTGCATTAATAATTAGGTCATTTTTATTCATTCAACTTGAAAATTGATTCATTGTAATTTGGCAATTTAAAGCTAATTTGCTTGCACCTTTCCCACTAACTATTGTATTTGTATAACCTGTCAAGAAATTCACACATGAACTGTTAATATATTCAAAAGAAACATTTACATAAAGAAGATAGACAAGTGGCCCTAGAGTTGATCCCTGTGGTACACCACGAATAATAATTTCTTTACTTGATACATACGCTTGATTTTTATTATTATTATTTGTTCTTGTAATTTCAGTTACGTGCTTCCGATCTTTAAGGTATGACTCAAGCCATTTACCTAGGTATTTGCTAGGCCTCTAATACCGTAGTATTGAAGTTTTTCTAGCCATATATCATGATTTACTAAATCAAAGGCTTTTGTTACACCAAAGAATATTTCTATACATAATGCTCTCCCATTCAACAACTTTTTACAGATTTTAAGCGAATGAAAGAGAAAAATGCTTTCTCCGTGAATTTAACTTCCAAGAAAATATGTTGTCTGTTAGATAAAATAGAGTATTTATAATAGTGTATTCAAATTAGACAAAATGGTGGGAAAACTCATAAAGAGAGAAAAATTTGCAGAGATGTGTGGAATAATGGTCCAATCAACATACTAAAAGTCCCGAAAAATCCTAGTGGAGCTTCAGCTGTCATATTGGAAAATGGCCGCCGCCGATACCGTAAAACTACTTTTTTCGTTATTTCGCTCATAATACGTCAAAAAATCATCAGTCAGAGATGAAACTTGGAACAAATGTGCGGAATAGCAGTCCAGTCAACATACTAAAAGTCCTGGGAGATCCCAGTGGAGCTTCAGCCACCATCTTAGAAAATGGCCGCCGCTGGTGCCGTAAAACGACGATTTTGTTATTCCGCACATGAAACTCTAGTGTATCGTCAGATATATATATATATATATATATATATATATATATATATATATATATATATATATATATATATATATATATATATATATAAGTCGGTACAGATGTGTGGGATAGTAATCCAATTAACATACTAATAATCCTGGGGAATCCGAGTGGAGCTTCGGACACCATTTTGGAAAACGACAGCCGCTAGTACTCTGAAACGACTTCTCGAAACGAGTATGGTAGATTTTATTCCAGCTCACGTAATAAATACCTAGTCAATTAACCTTAACAGACGTGTGTGTTGTACCCTCAGTTATTACACCATGTACACTTTTACACTACACAGTTGTGAACCAGCAGCAATGTGTGAAAAGGAACAACAATTTTATAACATATAATTATTTATTGATTTTGAAAATGTTAGTACACAAATTTGAAAATTAGTAGTGATTTCGTCTGTCTAAAAAGATAGATGCAACTGTCTCGCTGATGTATTTAAATTACAACTTTCATCTTTTTACTATTCATGTATTCACGAGCAGTGCGGGCTCATTTGCTGACAAAATTGGCATTATCCACTCACATCTGGCCGTTCACGCTGTTGGATCCGGACTCGGACCCAGTGATCACTAAACTTCAAGACGAATTATTCAGTGTCGGCATAAAATTCGAGGATACTGAGAATGAACCTTACCTGTTGACCCTGTACGAGAGATTCATCCAATTTCTGGATTCAGTGCAGAAGGTCAAGCGAACGGCCTACTTATGGATTCAGTATTCCAGTTCAACTCTGGCGAACGTTCATACATGCTGAAAGAAGTTTAAACTGGACATTACATCTTTAATGTGATAATGGCGTGCTTCCCTACTTGCACACTGCAGGATATTTAAATTATGCGAAGTTATGTCATTTGTACCTTCAGGAAATGTGTGCTCTCCAAAGCAAATTGTCCACTGATATGTACGGGAAATACTGTGATAGTGGGCATTTTTGCGTCAGAAGAACTGATAAGTTCTGGAGTGCTTTGTGGACTGACTTGACTATAGAGCAATGCCTCATAGTCAGTTAAGAGTATTGGAGCTCTGTCTCATGGTCGCGGAGTGTCAGATAGTGTTGTGACTAAATAAATTTTTGAGTATCCTAGCCACAACTGGAATTAGCGACAGCCTCGAAAACTTTTGTGATGTCAGATACAAACAGGATAAGCAACATATTAAACTTAAACATTCAAGGAAAGGTCGCTATGTTAAGAAGTTAGTCTATTGTATTTGACGCTATAATCCTTTTCCTGAACACAACGAATTTGTGTCGATCCCTACCGGCATTACTGGTAATGATACAATCAACTGTGATGCGGCTTTCAAGATTGGCATGATAGCAGTAGGAAGTAATATTGGAAGCAATTTCAAAGATATAAAACTAAAGCGACGAGGTAAGGTCTCTTGGCAGAAGTGACAAGTGTGTGACTGTACCGGTGACATACATGATGTGACTGTACCTGTAAACACTACATACTGTTTCAGCGAATAGTTGGAGTCGTTAAATGTGACGAAAATTTGGAAGATTGTTTCTCCCATGAATTGGTACCAAGACCACTGTCTCTGTTTGATTATATTTCTTTAAGAAAAACGAAGAAGTCGGTATTGTTCGAAGTTTTTTGATTAAATCGATGAACCAAATCCAGGAAGTGACAATCATCCCTAACAAGATGCCACAGTCATAGATGGTGGATATCTTTTGCATCGAGTCATATGACATCAGGGAGGAATGTTTAGTGATATTTTTACAGCGCTCACCTCAGTCGACATAATCGATGGTGCTGGCGGCTTCCATTTTCCAAGATGGTGTCCGAAGCTCCTCTCAGATTTCCCATGACTTTTTAGCATGTTCATTGGATTGCTATTGCACACACCTGTACCAACTTTTATCTCTCTCTGACGATTTTCTAGAGTTTCCTGTGTAGAATAACGAACACGTGGTTTTACGGCATCAGCGGCGACCATTCTCTAAGATGATGGTCGAAGTTCCACTCGGATTTCCCGGGACTTTTAGTATGTTGATTGGATCATTATTCCACACATCTCTGCCATTTATTTTATCTCTTTGTGAATTTTCCCCCCATCTTCATTATTTTTGTGTAATTTGCCTACACTACAAATGAATTCTATTATTCGATTGAACATAATTTTCTTCATAATTTTACATATTATGGGTAGCAGAGATATCGGTTTAAAGTTTTACATTTCATTGCCTTTATCGATTTTATGTAATGGTTAAATTTTAGCAATTTTATTTTATCAGGAAATGTTCCTGTTGCGAGTGAAAGGTTTGGAGATAACATAATGGCTTAACTAAGTATTTGTAACGACTCTCTTTTTTTTTATCAAATTGTTAGATATTTCATCAGTCTCAGCCGATTTTTTATTTATTTTATCATGATAAATATTTCACTCTCTGTTATCGGTTTTAAGAATATCGATTTATCACTTTTTTGTGTTATTAAGTTAGTTTTATCAGCTTCTTTGTTTTTAATAAAGGTTTATCCTATATTTGTAAAACATTTATTAAATGATGTTGCTATATGCATTTGATTTGTCGACTTTATGCCCTCATAAATTATGCTACTTGTATGGATACCATGAATTTGCATGCTGAGTTCTTCTTTAATAATTTTCCGCATTATCTGTGTTTTATTGCGTGACTGGAGAATATTCCTACTATTATAATTTTGTTTCCCTATCTTCAACATTTTTAATAATCAGTTTTATGTTGTATGTAACTGAATTCATTCATCATAGTCGGGGCAATCCAAATTAAATCGACCAATTTCCAGGTCAAAGGTTGCTGACAAAATTTATTTATTTATTTATTTTTATTATTATTTTTTTTTACCTAAGATTGTACCACATTCAGGGAGTTGTAAAGGGGGATTCATTTATATTTTAGCGGCTCAGGTTTGTTTGTAGCGGCAATTTTGTATAGGTGCCTGTGCGTATTTTGCACTTTTCAGAGGATTCCGTTAAATGCTGTAACTTTTCAGGTTTTAATGATAATGGGTTCAAAAATGCATATGAAAGATAATGGAATGGACAACATTCTGTGTTCTGTGGACATTGAGACGTACTTTAGAACGTCGGGGAAAAAGCTCTGAACATTGATGTTGGAAACCTAAAAATGTCCGTTTTGGAATATACATTTTGAAACGAAATAAATGAGACTCACCTTCAATTTTTTGTCTACGTAGAGACTAGATAATAGACAACGTCCTAAACACGTTTCAGATTTGAGAACCATATACTTGATTTTTTTTTGGAAATTTTAAACGTTGTGGAATTTCGAAAATCGTATATTTTTACCATCATCAAGTGAAAAATCCCAAATTTGCACAAAATAGACTACGGTTGTGCAGTAACACGTGGGTAAAATTGCATTACTGAGACTTGAGTGGTTTCTGAGTTATAAGTTGTTGCAATTATGTGAAATTCGAAATTTTAACAGCTGAACATACACGGCGTATGTTCAGGTTTTGTGTTGATAGTATCTCAGGCATACAATTTATCTATGTTTCATCAGAAGAAATGCAGTCAAACAGCAAGAAATTCCAGATTTGCTACTTGTAAAATAATTATCAATACCAGATCATATCATAGATTTGTACCTCTGACGCAAACACAAATCGAATGTTATGAATTGTCAACCAGATTAATTTACTGATTGCAGTGCTTCGGTACTTCCAGAACATAACATATTGTCATTTGCACTTAATGATACCGTAGTCTTTATTTACGACGAGATATGGCGGATTGGGAGAATTGAAGACATCAGTCAGGACAATCTTTTTTTTTTTCACCTTTTCCATCCCCATGGCCCAAGAATCTCTTTTAAACTACCTACGAATGACAAGGTGTGGGTGCCAATCACTAAAGTTCTCCGGAAACTCACACCCATAGAGTTCACAATTCGTACAGGTCGTACTTTCAATATCAGTGCCAAACCCTGTACATAAATTAGTCAACTGTTTACCTCACTGATGTCTTAACAGCAGCGCTATAGGCAAAAAGAAGTAACAGACGCATTTCGTTTTTTTTTCTTTCTTTGTACAAGATATGATTCATAAATTGTGCATATTTTACCGATTTCCCATTACTGTCATGTTATTTTGACTTTTGCTACAAAGTTTATATCCACGAATCATGGCGCTTCATGATATTAAGTCCCAGTAAAGAAAAAAAAAACTTATAACTCAGAAACCACTCAAGTCTCAGTAAAGCAGTTTTAACCATTTGTTACTGGTAAACTATACTGTACTTTGTGCAAATTTCAGATTTTTCACTTGCGTCCTTCCAGAGATCTTTAATGGTAAAAATACACGATTTTCAAAAATTCACAATGTTTAAAAATTTCCAAAAGAATCAAGTATATGGTTCTCAACTCGGAAACTTGTTTGGGACGTTGTCTATTATCTAGTCTCTACGTAGACAAGAAATTGAAGGTGAATCTCATTTATTTCGTTTCAAAACGTACATTCAAAAACGGACATTTTCAGGTTTCCAACACCAATACGTTCAGAGCGTTTTCCCCGACGTTCTAAACTACTTGTCAATGTCCACAGAATACATAATGTTATCCGTTCCATTACCATTCATATGGTTTTCGTTTGAACTCATGATCTTTAAAACCTATAAAGTTACAGTGTTTAACGGAATCCTCTGAAAAAGTTCAAAATACGCTCAGACGCCTATACAAAATGGCCTCTACAACAAAACCTGCGCGGCTAAAAAATAAATGAATACCCGTTTTAAATTCCCAGAATATGACACAAACTTAGGTAAAAAAAAAATAATCAAAAACTAAATTTTGTCAGCAACCATCATTGGTCGATTTCATTTGGATTGACCCAGTAGGGTAACGCTTTCTAATTTTATTTCGTTGTATGTTTAATGTTGCCTTTAAGATTTCGGGTATAATCCATTTTATTTTTCTTGTTTCGACAAAATTATATATATATATATATATATATATATATATATATATATATATATATATATATATATATATATATATATATATACAGATGGTGATCAGAAAAATGGAAACACCTGTAGTTGGCAACACGTCAGATGTATGGGTTGGCAGTGGTGTCGTGGCGCCCGCAGCGCCGGACCGCTGGTGGTGGTGTGTTAGGTCGGTCTCCATACTACGTCAGTCGCAGTGGAACAGCAGTGGCCAGTGGCTGCAGCAGACGGAGGTAGTGTAAAATGGGAGACCTCTCAGATTTTCAAAGAGGGCAAATTGTTGGTGCACGGTTATGTGGAGTGAGTGTGACGGCAGTGGCTACTGTGTTAGGTGTGTCGCGTGGGACAGTGTCGAAGGTGATGACGGCCTACACAACACATGGGAAAACCACATCGGGGAAGCGTAACAGTGGGCGGAAGAAAATCATGAGTGACAGGTCACGCCGGGTATTAAAGCGCATTGTCACGCAGAACCGTCGTGCCACTGCAGATCAAATGACGGAGGAACTCAATCAGCACCTCCCCCACCCTGTTTCGACAATCACAGTCCGCCGCGAATTACATGACATGAACTTACGGGGTCGTGTTGCACGGGCCAAACCGCTCATCAGGAGCCATAACGCTTTCGCACGCCGCAAATGGTGCCGCGACCATGCAACTTGGACCGTTGAGGACTGGAAACGTGTGATATGGTCGGATTAGTCATCATTCACCCTATCCCCAACCACGGGCCGTGTTTATGTGTGGAGGACGCCCAAAGAAGCTTATGATCTGCAGTGTCTCCGCCCAACTGTGAAACATGGCGCGACTCGGTGATGCTGTGGGCCGCCATATGATGGTTTTCATTGGGTCCTGTGGTCACACTTAGCGGACGAATCACTGCCAACGATTATGTCGCAATTTTAGGAGACCACTTGCATCCTATGGTCAGGATGTTGTTCCCGGACAATGACGCCATCTTCCAGGATGATAATGCACCCATTCACACAGCTGGCGTTGTTGCAGCGTGGTTTGAGGAACATCGGGATGAAGTTCAACACCTCCCATGGCCCGCCCAATCCCCAGATCTCAACATAATTGAACATCTGTGGTTCGTCTTGGAAACACGACTCCGGCGACGATTTCCACCTCCATCTTCTCTCACAGAACTGGCCGATGCCTTGCACGAGGAATGGTGTAAAATTCCACTTGCCACCATTCACGGCCTCTATGCCTCCATCCCACGTCGCATCAAGGCTGTTCTGAAGGCGAAAGGTGGCCCGACACCATATTAATCTGGTAAGTTCCAATTTCGTTCAGGTGTTTCCATTTTTCTGATCACCATCTGTGTGTATATATATATATATATAAATGAAAACGCTACTTCAAAACTATGCCTTACAGTATCATATATTTGAGCATACACGTCAGTCACATTGGTTAGCTCATAAATAGTACCCCATGTCTCGAAGGTAAACAAATATGTAAAGTAACTAATATTATTTGAGCTAAAACACCTTCTTATTATTTGAGTTTCATTTTTATTCGCTACAGTTGGAGATGTTTGTTTAACTGGTTGACTGCCAAGGCATTATCGTGAGCATTCCCCCCGAGGCCACATTACTTTCTTTACAGTGTCAGTTTCGTTTGACCCCACAGTTGCCAAAAATGCTGACTTTAGCTAGATGCGCAATTTGATGACGTATTTATGTCATGACATAATCTTTGGTACTCATGTAAACCGAGATAAAAAAAAAATATTTCCCCATGAGTACCAAATTTGGTACTCGGGCATAATTACGTCATTCACTTACATATCCAGCAAAAGAATGAATTCCCAGAGAGGGACAAATTGCATAAAACCAACAGTACTTTTATTCCCAGGCCACAAATTCCCCCCTGTCCCTCCCTGGGGATTCATTCTTTTGCTGGATTTGTAAAGTTATGACGCAATTATGACCTAGTAACAAATTTGGTGCTCAAGGGAAACAGCAAGTTTTTATCTCTGTTGCCATGAGTACTAAAGATGGTACTCGGTTCTAATTACGTCAAAAACTTGCATATTTCACCAGTCTGTATTTTTTTTTTTTTCAATTGTGATTTCAAACAAAACTGAGCATGCAGAAATCCACATTATAAACCTCAATTTGGGGAGTAATAAACGGACAGAAAACTTATATGTATAGTGCAATAATTTTCTTAAAAGTAAAGATATTTGACGCTAAAGCTACAGTTTTAAAGCGTGATTTTTACTCTGTCCAAATACATGATAAAATGTATTCATTCAAATTTCATGGAGTACCGATATAGGCCCACAGGAAAGAAAGAAAAGCAAGTGTGGAGTACCAAATTTGGTACTCACAGCAATCATTGAAAGTATTGTGAGTACCATTATTAGTACTCATGGCAGTCAGCCTGCTAGAAATGTTTATTTTTACAATTTGTGCTTCATGATCTGAAAAACCTGTATTTATAACTTCGGATTCATAATTTATGATTAATGAATTTAACAAAATCTCGCTAATGTTTGTTTCTGATCTTTTTTTAAGTGAGAGATTAAAAAGCAACGGCTAAATCATATGTTAACGTAACATATGTATCACTTGTGAATACGATTATAAAGTTATAGTATCCTTCCTCTAAACATAAAAACTTACCTGAGTCACTCAGATGTACTAACGCAAACACATTCAATAGAGTATTTACTATAAACAAATAATTTGAAGTTCCACCACATAAAAGTAAATATTTGGTATAAATTAACAACAAAAAAGTATAAACATGTTAACTTTACTAGTTCAGGGAGAATAATAGCGTAGGAAGTACGTTATAATTGCATATTGGGTCACTGAGTTGCAGTCACTGAAAAGCAGTAATACACTTTTAAAGTACTATTTATACATAAGACACACTGGAACTTTACAAGGAAAAAATAAGAATTTAATGTTCATCATTAGCATTATTTAACGTACTAACTAATGGTCTATCTGCCGCTTTAAATACTAGATAAATAATTGTAAATGCTTCCAAAAAGAAAAAGAAAATGATATCTTACCAAAAACATGGATGCGAGACATAGAGTCAAGTTCTCGAATACTTGTTACTTCGTTCAGCCAGACAGAAAAAAAAAGTTCTATTGAAATTCGTAAATTGTAATATGAACTTTCTAACTTTATTGCTGACAAAAACACCAGACAAAAGCTCTTGAGTCGATACCGAATAGAACTTGTTTTCACCATTAAGGTTGCAAATTTAATTTTGCTACTTTTGGATTTCCATAGAACTTGGCATCGGTTTGTGAATACTTACACAGAAGCTTTCAATTTGGTCAAAGACAATATAAAGATTGGTTTAAAGTACAGTGAATTTCAACCTGAATTTGAACATATCAACGAAAAATTATTTTTAAAAATTCCTGGCAAGTTTTTATCAGTACTAAATTTGAAAATTTAATATTCCGATTTCCGAATTTCACTAGAATTTGACGATGTGTCAGATCTCTATTCTCTCTCTCTCTCTCTCAACAAAGTGATAAATGCATGAGAACTTGACTCTATTGTATATATTGTTTAAAACAAATATTATGCTCTGTAACCACTGTTCATCTACAGTGACTTAGTGACTTGTTTCTGTCATACTTTATCAAACACTGAATTCTCACGTAGACAATTAGTTCTAAAGTACAAGAATTCACAAGTTTGTTCCTTCGCCCGCGTTTGACAGCTAATTTTCTCTATGAATACAGATAATTTCAGTATAAATAGTAATTATAAAAGAAATTCATTACATTACAAAACTAAAACCAGGTGAGAATGCTCCAAGAGCATTGCCAGAACGAACTTAAAAAAGAATGGAGAAATGTGGCGGGAAGGATAACTGTGATTGTTCCAACATGTAAAAGTAAATCTTTTTATCCTCGTCTTCTTTTGTTTTTCACAAAAAATTCGCAAAATATCATCTCTGTATGATGTACGGTTCTCGAGATGTGGTTCCTTACATCTCCCGAAATTCGAACTTTTTTTTTCCAATATCTGGGAAATGGTGGCCAGCTGGCCAGTGGCCACCGGTTACTATTTAGTACTAAAATGTTCACCATCCTTTTAGGTATTGACCAGCAACAATTTGATGTCTGGCTCCTAAAATTTCCCGAAATCGGAACTATTTTTGGTTCGTATCTCGGGAATGGTCAGAGTAACAAGAAAAATTTCACCACTTTCTCAGAGAGTTTTTAATACTCTATAGAATGGAGAGTTCAAAATTAAAAAAAAAGTCACAAATAACAGACAGACAGACAGACATAGAAAATTCAGTAACGAACTTTTTAAGTTTGTTGGCAATCGCTCGATAACCTATATAGCGCGCGTCTTTCAAATCTTAAAAAAAAAGTCAATCGATTATACTACAATTGTAGAAGCAATAACACATATAAAATAAGAGAGGGGATATGTGGGATGTGTGTAGCGCTTGATATGGTCCAATGATGCGCGTTTGTTTTTGGTGCGTTAAGCTTATGGTTTCTTATCCTTTATTACTATTTCCATAACTAGTGTAGATTTGATTCATGTCTCACTGAATTGAATACATAATTCCATAAATTGTGGATTTTTCAGCTTTTAATAGGGGTATTAAGCTTAGCTGTCATAGTCTTGGATCGTCTTTTAAGCAATTCATCGTTGTGACTGTCCTCCGAGAAAACTAGAGGACGACTTTTCGGACATTCTTTGAGAAAAAGGCGGGATTTACGGCAAAGCTTTTCTTCTTCAGACTGCACCATATAACATCTTCCTCTCTTCTTTTCTTCCATCGGCGCTGCCATCCATCCATTTTCTTTTTTATCTTCTTCTTCTTCTTGTTCTTCATGTTTTCTGCTCCAAACGCCCTGGAATCACTTTATGCAACTCAGCGTATTTGTTTACCAACATTCCCTTCCCTGGGTGAAGTTTCAAGCAAATTATTCTTTGGATATGAATCTCAAACCGTATTTTATCTGCTCAAAGTAGATATGCAAATTTTCAAAAAAAAAAAATCATGTTGAACATCGTTTAAAGCGTCCTTCATTTCTTCCAAGATATTAGTAGCAAGAAAGTGATTTTGGAGGAATGTGATTTTTTTTTTTTTAATACTATTTTAGTTGCATTATATATAGTTTTGTTGCTGGCTTTTATTGCTGGCTTGTTTACATCACAACAACAAACTCGCTTTGCGTCGTTTTTTTTTTTCAATATTATTTAATGTGAAAACATATTGCAAATTCTTGGCTGCTATTCTTGTGCTTTGTGCAGGAAACTCTTGTTCGATTCAGTCCTCCCCACTGACCTAACGGTCAGCACGCACGCCTTTGGTCCGCGTCACCACGGGTTCGATTACAGATATGAATAAAATGTAATTTGAACGTATTACAGTGGCTAGCATTTCACCTTAATCCTGGGATATGGTGTATAGTTTTTGAGAATTCACAATAATTTCCGATACCTAAATGAACTATGATAATGAACTATACCGACTAACTATAAAAGTGAGTCCTTACATCAAAATAAGAGAAAAAGTTCATATGTACCTGTGGGGAAAAGTGCATAGTTTCAGATCTAGGGCTGTCCAAAATCGCGAAAAAGCCGAATTTCAAGAGACCCTATTTCGAACTCGAGATACTGTGGATGGTGGTACTTATCAGGGTAAAGGAAGTCACGCACACGCAATCCAAAAATGGATATTTCATGAATTTTCAATGGGTTCACAGAGTGTTCCCTACAGGAGGAAATTCCCAGACATGCCATCAACCGAATTTTGAGATATGCTCTGACTTTATAGTTGGTCCAAAGATGGCAAACGATAAGCTTTGATAGCAGTGGACATGGAATCCTTTGGCGCGATGTCGGAAGTTTTAAGAATAGTCAGCAGTACGGTCTCTCGTACTCGGGAAAACGCATGCTGTGATGTTTTCTTCCACGCTTATAAGTGAAGAAAACCTGAAATATACCTTGACGAAATAGGTCTCCTTACACGTTATCCGGAACACACAAACACACACACACACACACACACACACACACACACACAATGGAGCTGCCGGTTCCTAACACTTCCGACTTCCCTCCGAAGCATTGGATGTCCATTGTTGCCAAGGCTTACCTCCTTCCTACTGTTGACCGTTCTTGAAATCAGGGTATATCTTAAAACTCTTTTGAGAGTATATCTGAGAATTACACCCTGTAGGGAATACACTGTACACCTATTGCAAATTGATGAAATAGGCGCTTGTGGGTTGTGCATGCGTGGCTTTCTTTACGCTGATAAGGACCACCATCCACTGTTTCTGGAATTTGAAGTAGAGACTATTGAAATTTAGCTTTTTCGCAATTTTGGTCAGCCCTAGCTCTGAAACTATGCACTTTTGGCCATAGGTCCATATGAACCTTTTTCTTATTTCGATGTGAGGAATAGACTCTTACAGTTTGTCGGTATAGTTCATTGACACCCTGTATAATACACACACTCAGATTTTTATAAAATATTTTGTGTATTTTATCGGAGATTACTCCTATAATTTGGGGTTGAAGTTAGTGAGAGAGAGAGGATCGCTCGCTTTAGTAATGTACTCCTTCACTAGTAATGATAAAACAACTTTATGCATTTCAAGGCAATATACTGAGATCAATGTGTTTATTTGAAGTTTATTTTTAAGGAATCCCTTCTTCAATTGATTGTACGCTAGTTGCTTAAGTGACGTGGAATACATGCATTGGTTGAACTCGTGATAGAAGCAGAGGAAATTAGTTTGAATTGAAGTTTTATTTTTTTATTTTTATTTACTGTTTTTGTGAATTCATTTTGATTGATTATTCATCATTTGTTTCATGAAATGCTGTACAAACATGTCTGCGTACATTACAATTTAACAAACATGAGGGAATCCACATAATTTCGAACCTGTTTGAACATGGCAGAAACGGTGAAACTGAGCGAACAAAACCAAACCAAACAAGTAATGTTGACGATGACAACACTAATAATATGAATTGAATAAAAAGTTTCATTTGTTGAGCGTGGTGTCATTTGCATAGTTTGATATTCCATTCAATTTATTTTATGGGGTATTATATTTGCGATTTTTGTTTCCATTTCATTACAAAACCAATGTGAGTCATGAACTTGCGTTGGCTTTTCTACCATTCAGATCAATGAAGCTGTACACGAAGGAAAGACAGTCAAAATTGGAAAATGGACAGATTTTCTGTATTAATATATCAGGAAAGAGACCAGTTTACAAACGGAAAATGTCAATAATAATATGTAAAGTAATAAAGTTATTGTTAGACACTTCTGTCTAACGTACGCCATTCGGAGTGTCACTCACAGTAAAAACAAGTGACGGATATTTTTTTTCTAATGTGCAACCTTCTGTTTTCAGTATTTAAAAAATGTTTTATATAATTGATAGCTTATTAGTATTAGCTTATTGGTATTAATATAATTTATTAGTATATACATCAGTTACATTACCTTTTATAAGGAGGGTGAGCCGTACTCTAGATTTAAGTATCACAAAAAAACGATGTCACAGTGATTTTAGTTTATTTATTTGATGTATACTTTAGTACACATATTGCATATACAAACTATGTGTCCAATGGACCTGTTGTGCTGTGCATACAGATTCATGCGTCTATGTGTCTTCTTTAACATGTTTCTAAGAATTTGTGGAGTTATCACTTGATACGCTGCCTTCGCACTTTCGTGTAATTCCTCATCTGTCCTGTACTGACGATTTGCAATTCGTAACGATTTGAATAAGTAGTTGTCTGGTGTTATAAGCTCGAAGATTCGTGGGGACCACTTCAATGGGGAAGGAGATGTTGGGGAACTATGCCCAATCCAGCTGCCTAGAAATTGTATACACGACTCCAAAAGTGCATTACCACCTGCAATTCTCCTTTTCCTGCAATAGCAGGCAACCCAAAAAGCTCGGGGCTTCGGTTGGTTGCGAATTCGAAAGGCGTTGGACCAAACCTCAATTTTGTAAAAAAATATATTAGTGTGGCAAACTGCAAATAAGAGAATAAAACAAATTGTTAAAAATGACAACTTTATTACTGTGACGGAGTTGGATGACATCAAATTCTACAAAATGATCTTACTTAAGCAGTTCAAACAAGATGAATGGCAAGAAACAGATATAAGAGGAAACCATTTCTCTGCTTCCATCCCGGGAGAAGAATTTCATAAAAAAGAAACAATACATAATGTAAAGGTTTAATATAAAAGCCAATCCCAAAATTTTCAAAGCTGCCACACGAAAGGCAAGAACAACTGAACCAAAGTGAATGAAACTGTGCAGAGATATTGCAGACGTAAAATTAGGGAATCCGAGTTTCGAATTTTAACGGGGAAAACGGTTGGATGGGGCACGGACCCCTCGAGACATTTGATCACGAAATATCAAACGTGCTAGTAACAGTATGTCAGATTGTGTAAAGGACATGAAGAATTGCAACGAATTGCAACGAATGTATGGACAATACGCAAAAAATAAACGAATGCGTTTTTTTTTATTTTCTCCGGAAAAACAGTTTTAGGGCCAAAAGGCCCAACCAAAAATTTTGAAAGTTGACGCCCGAAAGGCGAATAAAAGTCACTCGAAGACAATGAAATTGCGCAGAGATATTGTCGACGTAAAATGAGGCAATACGGGTTTCATATATTCCTGAAAAAAAAAACGGTTGGGTGGGGAAAGGACCCGTCCAAAATTTTGATCACGAAATATCAAAAGTGCTAGTAACAGTATATCAGATGCGTGTAAAGGACATAAAGATTGCAACATGACTTTGTGTATGGACAATACGTAAAAAAGAAAAGAAAACGGGTTTCTTATGTTCTGCGGAAGCACGGTTTTAGGAGGCAAAAGCCCCAACCCAAATTTTGAAAGTTGACGATCGAAAGGCAAGTAGTGAACCGAAGTAATGAAATTGTGCACAGATATTGTAGACATAAAATGAGGATACGGTTTTCGTATTTTCCTGAAAAAAGGGTTGGGTGGGGCACGAACCCCTCCAAACCTTTTATCAAGGAATATCAAAAGTGCTAGTAACATTATGTCATGTGTGTAAACGACATGAAGAGTTGCAACATAGCTTTATGTATGGACAATACGCCAAAAATAAACGAATACTGTTTTTTTATGTTCTGCGAAAAACTGTTTTAGGGGACAAAATCCCACTCCCAAAATATTGAAAATTGGTGACCGAAAGGCAAAAAGAAATGAACCGAAGTGAATGAAATTGTGCACAGATACTGTAGACATAAAATGAGGGAATGCGGGTTTCGTATTTTAATGTAAAAACGGTTAGGTGGTGCACCGATCCCTCAAAACCTTTGATTACGAAAAATCAAAAGTGCTGGTAACAGTATGTCACATGTGTGTAACGGACATGGAGAATTGCAACTATACTTTGTGTATGGACAATACGCAAAAAATTAACTAATACTTTTTTTATTTTCTGCGTAAAAAACGGTTTAGGAGCAAAATCTCCTACCCAAAATTTTGAAAATTGACTCCGGAAAGGCAAAATGAAGTGAACCGAAGTGAATAAAATTCAGGGCAGATATTGTAGAGATAAAATGAGGGAATACAGATTTCGTATTTTCCTGGAAAAAAGGGTTGGGTGGGCCTCGGACCAGTCCAAAGCTTTCATCAAGGAATATCAAAAGTGCTAGTAACATTATGTCAGATGTGTGTAAAGCACATGAAGAATTGCAACATAACTTTGTGTATGGACAATACGCAAAAAATAAACGAATACGGGATTTTTGTTCTACGGAGAAACGGTTTTAGGGGAAAAAGGCCCACATCCGAAATTTTGAATGTTGACGTCCGAAAGGCAAGAAGTGAACCGGAGTGAATGGAAGTGTGCACAGATATTGACGACGTAAAATGAGGATACGGGTTTCCTATGTTTCTGGAAAAGCGGTTCGGTGGGGACCGGACCCCTCCAAACATTTGATCACGAAAAAACTAAAGTGCTAGTAGTAGTGTCAGATGTGTGTAAAGAATATGAAGAATTGCAACATAACTTTGTGTATGAACAATAGGCAAAAAATAAACGAATACGCGTTTTTTATTTTCGGGGGAAAAACGATTTTTAGGGCAAAAGTCCCCGTCCAACATTTTGGAATTTGACCCCGAAAGGCAAAAAGAACTGGACCGAAGTGAATGAAATGTGCACAAATATTGTAGAGGTAAGATGAGCGAATATGTGTTTCGTATTTTCCTCAAAGAAAAAACTTTTGAGTGGACCGAGGCGTTGAGTGGCGAGGAGTAAACCGAAGCGAATTAAATTGTAAGTAGATGTTGGATATGTAAAATATTGTTGGCGAGGAATAAACGAATACGAATTTTTTATGTTCTGCGCAAAAGCGGTTTCAGGTTGCAAAAATCCCCACCCAAAATTTTTAACGTTGACGTCCGACAAGCAAGGAAGAAGTAAATCAAGTGTGTGAAATTGTCCGCAGATATTGCAGACGTAAAATGTGGATACGGATTTCGCATTTTCCGAGAAAAATGGTTGGGTGGTGCACGGATCCCTCCAAACCTTTGATCACGAAATATTAAAGTGCTAGTAACAGGACGTCAGATTTGTGTGAAGGACATGAAGAATTGCAACATAACTTTGTGTATGGACAATACGCAAAAAGGAAACGGATACGTTTCTTTTTTATTTTCTACAGAAAAACGGTTTAGGGGTCAAAAGCTCCCACACAAAATTCTGAAAGTTCACGCTCGAAAGGCAAATTAAAGTGAACCGAATTGAATGAAATTCTGCACAGATATTGTATAACATCAAATGAGGGAATAAGTGTTTCGTATTTTCGTCGAAAAAGGGTTGGGTGGGCACGGATCCCTCCAAACATTTTTTCACGAAATATCAAAAGTGCTAGTAACAGTTGTCAGATGGTGTGAAGGACATGAAGAATTGCAACATAACTTCGCGTATGAGCAATACGAAAAGAAATAAACGAATACGGATTTTTTATGTTCTGTATAAGAACGGTTTTAGGTTTCAAAGGCCCCACCCAAAATTTTGAAATTTGACGCCCGAAAGGCAAGAAGAAATGCACCCAAGTGGATGAACTTGTCCACAGATACTGCAGACGTAAAATGAAGATACCGGTTTGATGTTTTCCTGGAGAAAACGGTTGGGTGAGGCACCGACCCCTCCAAACCTTTGATCATGAAATGTCAAAAGTGCTAGTAACAGTATGTCAGATGTGTGTAAAAGACGTGTAGAATTGCAACATAACTTTGTGTGTGAACAATAGGCAAAAAATAAACGAATACGTGTTTTTTATTTTCGGGGGAAAAACGATTTTTAGGGCAAAGGTCCCCGTCCAACATTTTGGAATTTGACCCCGAAAGGCAAAAAGAACTGGACCGAAGTGAATGAAATGTGCACAAATATTGTAGAGGTAAGATGAGGGAATATGTGTTTCGTATTTTCCTCAAAGAAAAAAACTTTTGAGTGGACTGAGGCGTTAAGTGGCGAGGAGTAAACCGAAGCGAATTAAGTTGTATGTAGATGTTGGATATGTAAAATATTGCCTTTCGTGTTTCACAAGTGTCGTGTCTTCACCCGATTTCTTCAAATTTGGCAGATCAACTACACGCACAAACATTATAGTGTATTTTATACTATTTCAGGAGGGACGCTTAACCCTTAGAATGTTTATGCGCATAAACAAAAAGACGTGTCGATTTATTTCCAGTTTGCTCTTGTCTGCCAAATTTGAAGCAAAACTGATAGGGTTACTTCAGAAAGACGAAAGGGCTTATTTTACATAGGGTCTATATAATATCTACACAAAATCATTTCCTTCGGTCCACTCCTTCCTTCGCTATTACGGTATTATTAATTCTTTTTTTCGGATGGGGCATAGGCTCCAACACTGTTTATCCGCAAAAATTAAAACACGATTCATTTATTGTTTTGAAAATAGTCCCAATACAAAGTTTCGTTGGAATTTTCCATATTTTTAAAGACTTCTGACGTATGCGTATTTTTATCCTCGTCACCAAAAGTACCGTTACATCGCCGTGACGGGTATGTGACCGCGCGGTACTCCAAGAAAGGGATAGTTGTATAAGAATTTGTGATTAATTTTGAAGAGTTTTTATTTTGACTAGGGAATTAACATAGGTATAGGGAGTAAATACACAGATTTGAAGCATCAGTGCACTGTCATCTCTGTAAAGATTCGTATTCTCAGCTAAGCGGTTAGCGTACGCGCCTATGGCGTGGGAGGCCCGGGTTCGATTCCCGGCGGGAGCTCATGTGGTTCGGATTCCACGTTAATCAGTAGGTCCACGTCTCATATAGCCTCGCTGCTGAACGGGACGTTAAACTCAAAATCAACTCAACTCAACTCGTATTCTCAGCTTTTCTATTTATTGTTTGATATGTTATGTTAAACACCACAACATGTGTCACTGATATCGTAGATCGTATTGTTTTCTTGTAAATCGTGTCTGTAACGTGTTGTCAAAACATTTTTCTCCAGACATGATGTAGAGAGAAGAGAAAGACATATATCTGCAATATATGTATATCTGATTTATGAAATAAGTGTAGGAATTACGTAGTTAAAGGACACGTAAGAGAGCGAAAAGGAGATATAGAAGTATGTACTTTCAGAAACGTCCTAGATAGGTAAAAATATAGTTAAAAATTGCAAAAGATATCACGTAATTTATCTTTCTTTTCTTATATTCTAGTATAATTTTTCACATCCAAACATCTGTATCCAGAATTACGAGAAACGTTTCCATCTGAAAGATTAAATCAGAAAAAAATCTTTTGACTCGGACTAGTTTCGAACTCACAACCCTTGAATCCATGAGTCAGCACTCTACCGATTGAGCTAACAACTCCTTTTGTAAAAGACTCATTTCTACAACTACCCGTTGATGAATGGTGTGTATTAACCAAATTGGCCGAAATGAAATCTTTGAGTTTTACGTCCCGCGGGTGTGCCGGTTAGGCTAAAGGAGACGGTGATGATAAGTAATGAATGAAATGGTGGAATGAAGAAAGTGGGAGGAAACGGGAGAACCCCGAGAAAACCCACGCACACGGTGTTTGTCCACCACAAAGTTCACTAATAATAATAATAATAATAATAATAATAATAATAATAATAATAATAATAATAATAATAATAATAATAATAATAACAAGAAGAAGAACAGAATTTTAAAAGGCGCATTTGCTAAAAGTTTGTATTGCGGAGTAATTCCTAATATGAGTTTTTAATAAATATAAATGTAAGCGTGGTTTATCCGTGCGTATTGCTCAAACTGCGCAACTCACTACCATAGTTCCATAGGGGTTGTGCGCGTATGGTACAGTAGCCTTGCATATTCCTCCATTTGGAGGGAAAATTATTGCTATTTGAGAGCATCACTTAGAGAAACAACCACGAGATAAATCTGCAGAAATTCCATTCACGTTAAATTCTAAGAGAGAGATATTAATGCAAAGAACGAAAATAATAATACGCATCATGCAGAGACCGGAAAAGTATAGAAAGCTAAACAAAATGGGAAAAAATGAAAGAGGAAAAGGAAAGAGCAAAAGACATGGGAATAAATTAAATTTTAACATGCAGTCTGCGTCTTTCCCCCTGCCCCCAGTACCTGTCATAGTCTTTCTTCTTTCATAGGATAAATCTATAGTGTTTAATTCCTTGAAAGAAAATGTAATTCAGTCTGGGGTGCGACTCGAATACAGAATTTTTAGATCAACTGTTACACTCGCTACCCACTTATCTACAGGTATACACGCTATATCAACTATGCTTATAAATCAGCTCTCACACGCGCTGTTATCAAACGTGTTAAATCAGTCATTGTCAGTGAGTCGGTGAGCTATGACACACGCTGTTTGTCCACCACAAAGTTTATTTCGAGGACGCTAGGATCGAACCCGGGACCCCAAGCACCAGAGGTGAACGCTCTACCACTGAGCCACCGCGGCTCCAGCTGTATTTAGAGGCTAACGCCTTTGAAAGAATCACAATTCATTTCAGCGACCGTGAAAACTAGGGATTTGACACAAATATAGGTCATTTTGGATTATTTTTACGTGTTTCGGTACCCCCACCCCCCGGTGACCCCTGCCCGCATACAATGGTAGCCGATTTTGAGTCATTGCTAATGGAAGTGTCACCATTGATTTCAGCGACCGTGAAAACTATGGATTTGACACAAATATCGGTCATTTTTAATATCATTACATGTCCCGGTAATTGCACCCCTCCCCTGAGAACCCTGGTTCGAATTTGAAAAAAAAGCTTCGTCCTAGTCTGGGGCCTGGACAGAAGTATCCGTGATCAAAATTTAGTAACTTTATGTCAACTCGTCTGATCCCCAGGACGCATACACAAGCAAACTCGTGCTTCATACACACAACAGATAGAACAAACAGCGTTCTTTCGCATAGAACGTTGCTATGTTGCTTCCACCCAGTTAAGCCTTCTACTAAGTGCCGGAGAGCATCAGTCTTTTATACGTAAACACGTCTGTTTTAATTTGCCTCTTCTATCGAAGTAATGGGTCGCGTGTACTCTTAGCTATTTTGTTGTTATTGACCTTGAAGAACCAACAAATGTTTTTTCATGAACTCACAAGTCGCTTTGGTCCGTGAAATTGATATACAGTTGAAATGACCTATGCTTTACTCACCCGTTGTGAAATAGAAAGATTATGTTGGTTTTATCTAAACACCCACAAATCTGTTATAGCAAGAGGCCCTTCCACAACTACTTCCAATCTGGATTAAATTTCACGGCTAACTTTTTGAATTATACACAAGAGTATCATTGATATGTTAGTGTTAATAATATTTATGGGACCAAGAACAGGTTTTAAGATTCCAAACTATGCTGTGCATAAAAGTAGGAAAAGTTCCAGAGCCCTGCAAACCCAGGCCCAAAGACCGGCCCGGCCCGGCCCGGATGGATCTGTATTCAGTGCCTGGCTCGACCCGATCCGGCCCGTCCCGAATCTCGAACCGGGTACAAACGGGCCGGACACTAAACTGGCCGGGCACGAACGAGCCAGGCTCTAAATGGACCGGGCGTAACCGGCCTGGGAACAACCAAGTTGATAAGTCAAGTCAATCCTTCGATATGCAATGGGAAATGAGAAAGGTGTCGTCATAATATTACAATGTCTATTTGTCCTTCTCGAATAGGAAAATCGTGTGAAAGGTTACCCAAGGTTTTCTTTCTATGTCCCTATTCTGTCTGTCTATTTGTTATCTGTGCTTGCTCTGTCCAGCCATGTTTATTATACAATAATACAGTTCATGGACGTAAAAGTCTTATACTACGCTCATTAGTGCATTACGAGTAACAGAGAAGATATGTAAAACTGCTACACCGTATGTGATACTAGTACTACAACTACTACAGCTGATACTACTATTACTATTAGATTACAAATGCTAGTGTTAATTCCATTATTGCTGCCACTGCAACTACTATTACTACTATCACTACTGCTACTACTCATTACTATACTAATGCGACAGCGAATACCACTACTGCTATTACTAGTAATACGAAACAAAACAATGAAAATGAAATCTTTGAGTTTTACGTCCCACAGTTATGCCGGCTAGGCTAAAGGAGGCGGTGATGATGAGAAATAAATGAAATGGTGGAATGAATAAAGTAGGAGGAAACGGGAGAATGCCGAGAAAAACCCACACACGGTGTTTGTCCACCACAAAGTTCACTTGGCGAGAGCTGGCATCGAACCAGGGACCCCATCCACTAGAGATGAACGTTCAACCACTGAACCACCATTCCAGCAATATCTAATCGACCCTGGCATCTTGGTGATTTATTTGATCATTATATTTTGTTATATTTGTAGTATCATACTATAAACAATACAGAAAGATGTAACACTATTTGGTATTTGCCTTGCTAATTGAACATTACTACAAATTGTACTGATCTTATGAGCACGCCAGTTCACGGTTTTGGCCTCCGTGTTCTTATGGTAGCGTACCAAATTCTACTTAGTAGGTCAAGTACTTGACTTTATCATACGTTCTTTAGGTAACTACGGCTCAGGCCGTATGGATGATGATGGGATAAATTGGTGGAATGAAAACAGTGGGAGGAAGCGGGACCACCCAGGAAACTGCCAAGCACACGGTGTTTGTCCACCACAAAGCTCACATAGCACAAGCAGTGATTGGTCCGACTACCTCTAGCACCTGATGTGAGTGTTTTTCCTACTGAACCAGCGTTGTCCCTCGTAGATCAAGCATCGGTTCACATTCTATGCAGACCGGCCATAATAACTAGCATTGCTCCGTTTTTTCTCTATTTAGAAGGTAAATTTGGTACCACCGGACATGTCAACTCTGACGCGAAGTCGTAGCAATTATAGTAGTATTAGCAGTGGTCCTAGTAGTAATAGTAGAAGTAGTAGTAGTAGAAGTAGTAATAGTGGTAGTATTACTGTACTTTGCAGTCTTGAATAAAGAGTCAGCTTCCCAAACACATTACGATTAGTATAGGCTGACAGTAAGACCGTACGATCACGGCAAAGGCAGGGGTAGTGGAGGACCTTTAAAAAAAGGCTGACAAGATTAGTTTTCGATCCGTCTTTCAGAGTAGCCGGGTCCGGTTCGGCCCTATAGCATTTGTGCTCGGCCCGGAATACGCCTGGCCCGGTTCGGCCCGGTTAGGGTCCGGTCCAGTTTGATATTATTTGAAGCGGGCAGGGCAGGGCCGGGACGGGCATATTCCGGGCCGAACCGGGCGCTCCCGGCCCGTGCAGGGCTCTGCTGTCGACAGATATCTGAGCAAAGACTGTGATATAGAGAAATGGTTTTGTGCTATTGATTCTGCATCCAACGAATAGGCTCCATCTTATCCGTTTACTCTATATTCAAGACAGAAGTGGTTCAAATTAACAATTTGCGGTTCTAACATTTAACGGCAACACACAGGGAGAAGACTTTTTTGTAAACGATTGCGCGTGTATAGGGAACATATCATGATCATCCACAAAATTGAAAAGGGTTTAAATTTATTATTACTTCCGGTTTCAACAACAGTTTCAACTTTTATCGTCATAGCATGAATCGGTAACATAGCGAGAACTGATTTTTGAAAACGAGTTACCATCTAGAGCCAATATCAAGACTATCCAATATATTCTACCGAAACCACAAATGGTTGAAATTTACTATTACTTTCGGTTTCAATTTCTAATTTTCGCCTAATAGAAATAGTAAATGCTTCAAAATGTGGTCTTTTGCAACTAATTCAGTGCCCAAAGAATATATTTTATTTCTTTCGTTAACCTTCTACTCAAACCGGAATTGGTTCAAATTAGTCATTTCCGGTTTGAACGTTTGTTGATATATAAAGAAAACGATACCGGATATTGAGAAGTGGTTTCTGCAAATGATTTTGAGTCTAAAAACGACATATCATGACTATCTACAATACTCCAATGAATTCGGCTGTAGTTAGAATTTACTATAACTCTGGTTTCAATAACGGTTTCAACGTTTATCGCTATACAACGAAAACGGCAGCAGATAGCGAGAAGCAGTTTGAAGCAAACAATTCAGCCTCTCAACAAACATATCGTTACTATCCATATAACTCTACCAAAGCTGGTAATTGTTCAAATTTACTAGTACTTTCGGTCCCAATACTGATTTCCGTAGAGCAAAAATGTTAAAAGATATTAAAAAGGAGCTTTTTGCAATCGATTCATTGTCTCAAGAATAACTTCCTCCTTCTCCATGGCAACTTTGATCAAAGCAGAATTTGTTAAAATTAGCCATATTCTGTTTGAACGTTCCTCGCCATAGAACGAAAACAGTAACAGATAGCGAGAACATCTTTGTCCAAATGAATTAGCGTCTCAAGGCAATATACCATAGTTATTGTCAACACCCTACCGGAACAGAAAGTGGTTCAAATTGACTATTACTTCCTATTTCAATTCTTTTTTCCATAGATCAAAACAATAGGATATACCAGGATACGGCTTTTTTTTACGATCAACAGGAAGTGTTTCAAATTAACTATTATTTCCTATTTCAATTCTTGTTTCCAGGAATCAAAACAATAGGAGATATCAAGATACGGCTCTTTTAAAATCAATTCAGGGTCGTAGGAAAGTGTTCCTCCAAGAATTCAGCATCACAAGAATATTTTCCACCAATTCCTATTCAAACCAGAAGTAGCTGAAGTTGGCCAAGTACGGTTTCAACGTGTATTGCTACAAGTTTCTAATCTATGACTAAGAGTGTCAACTTGTTGCATATATTAGACGAGTTACCAGTACCAATACCAAACTAAAAGAAGTGAGTATCGTTTCACAGTGTGAAACGAAGATTTCCAAACTATATGAATTCAATAGTCAACCTTGAAGTAGTATTCTCATCTGTCACAAAAGAAAATGCATGTTTTTCGAGGGATAGTATCTTTATATCACCTCTCGAAATAATTAAATGTTTTAAAGGACCAATCCCTAACCATAAATCGATAAATGTATTATCTTTCGTTTTGCAACTCAGACAAGATACGATAGAAATATCGTAAACCTTAATAGAAAGACAAAACAGCTACGTTCTTTTGCAAGCTTGAAACTTACGAATATTAGCAATGTATATTTACAGAGTATGGAGTTTCTACTACGTTATTCCGTAGTTCATTGGATCCGTACAGAACTACCACCCAGATGACCCGTGTTCGAAACTTCGTGCTTTGCTTGTGTTAAAAGAAAAAAAGATGATTACAATTGTAATTGAACTCAAAATCAAGTGAAGTTAGAGATGCGCACGAGACGAGTCGAGAAAGAATTTTCCTGACAAAATTCGAGTCGAGACACAGCTTTTCCAATAGAGAAATATACATTTTTCGAGTCGAGATATTCCTTTTACAGCACATTTTCGAGACGAGACAGCCTCAAATCTTGTCTCGTGCGCATCCCTAAGTCAAGTCTATGATGGAGCTCATTAAATCAGCACTTATAATTACTTTACTGTTAGGATACAGCTGAGTTGATTCACTATGTTCTATGCTATCAAATGAAGTATAAATATTACATTGAAGTTTTCCAGACAAGATTATTGGCGTGGACAGCAAACTGTATAGCGAAAAGAAAGATAGAAAGTGAAGGGTTAACTTTAAACGGCCCGCTCCAGTTGAAGTGCTTATACAGACACAGACAGATAATGAATGACACGGAGAATCAGTCGTATTAGCAAATGCTAAAACAAATCTTATGCTCTTGCTCACTTTCACTAACGTGTCTGCTCACTACGGACGCATCGTAAGTATATACACTAACATATAGCCACGAGAGAATATATAGGCCGAACTCAGATTTTGAATACAGTTTCAAAAGTTCATTTCCATAAACTGTAAAAGGCAGTGATGCTCAAGCAATAATAGTTCACTTATGTTCCATTAAATCCACTTGTTCTATTTATTGGATATTACAAATATTATGCAAACTTGCAAACTAAAATGAAATATAACAAAAAGTAAAACAAGATGGTAATCGATACAAATGTAGAGAATGAATATGACATGCCCGAGTATGATGGAGGAAGCTATTTGTTTACTTCTTGGCCAACCACTAAGAGCATTTATAAATCCATATCCTACTTTGTTATGCGCAATTAGTACATTCAATATTCACGAACGACGACGAACTGAAGTGTATGAGGATACCGTTGCAAGTAAAAACTGTAGTCATAATATTATAGTTAAACTAAGCAACGGTGAAAATAGTGGGGAAATTAGAATGACCAATACTGAACAGTTTACATCGCTCATTTTGAAATACGGCTAGCAGATTAAACTTACAAGAAATGACAAAAATCAGTGAAATTTGGCGTTATACTGAGCATGGTTTTGGGGGGAAAAGCGAGGATCTCCGGTGGGGAAACTTCAGTTGATATCTTGGGGGGAACAAAATGTGATTGAGGGGGACAAATCCCCCTCATCCCCCGGTAATTCGCACCCTGAAAACAAGGATACCATAATTAACGATATACAGTAAGGGGTTAATATGAATAAACTATGTTCTGATGAGCAGGCCTACTGTACTACTAGAAAATAGTTTGTTGATGGAATGTAATATTGGAGTTCTTTCAGATCAGTTTGCATATCCTACGCTTCTCTATATTCTGTAATTTTAATTTTACATAACAACATTGTTATTATTATATAATTAGTTTAGCAGAATAATAATAAGCTGCCATTTTTTCTAATGCCTTGGGATGGGCACGAGTCGAGCTAAAACACGACTCGAATTCAAGTCGAGTTTTGAGTCGAATCAAAGGTAATTTTCTCGAATCCAGTTCCGAGACGAGTCAGTTTTTGACGTCGAGTTTCGAGTCGAGCCGTTTGATAAATGGCTCGCTCGTTCCGCTCGTTTTAGAATGACTTCCAGCATTTATACACACCATAGGTTGGAAGGTCATTTCTATATCAACTTCATGAATTAAAGGGAACTTGTATTCCTCAAAAGGCATTTGTTTTGTCCTTCAAGGTCAATAGAAGAATGAAAACGCTGATACTAGGAGTATTTTAACACGCGACTCACTACAACGATATAACAGAATGCTGCCTCCGGCTGTTAATAAAAGGCTTAACTAGCTGGAACTCGCTAGTATAGTAGCAACGTTCTGTGCCGAACAACCATGTGCTGTGTAAGAAATGCTAAGGGTTGTTCTGTCCATGCGAGCCGACCATGTGGGTGCTCCCTGGCTCTAACACTCACACAAATAATCTTCTCTGGACGCTGCAGGCCATGTTTTTAGGTTCATCAAAACATAATAAAATAAATATTTCTCACTTGCCACTATCAACAAATAAACAATTAAAACATCGAGATGGAAGTTAAAATTTCTAACCTCTAAAGCATAATTGTTTGTTTCAAGTTTGTTTGTGCAAAGGCAATCAAGGAACACACTAAGTTAGTCTATTTATACTTTATGTCCACAACAAAATCCTTGCAATTTCTTTCTGCAATAACATTAAAAGTATTTTCTTTTATGATGATTTTTTTTATTTTAATTTGTATGAATGTAGTATTTTCTTTTAGTAACGTATTGATAATATCACTGCTTCTTGCACACATTGTGCATCATGTAAGTTGTTGAAAATATACAGTAAATATCACGATTGTATATATTAGGAATATGCATTACAATAATTAAAGACTAAGCGGATAGCGGACGCGCCTTTGGCGTGGGAGACCCGGGTTTGATTCCCGGAGGTTCGGATTCCACGTTAATCAGTAGGTCCACGTCTCATATAGCCTCGCTGCTGAACGGGACGTTAAACTCGAACTCAACTCAACTCAACTCAACTACAGTAATTAAACTTGATCACGGGTTTAAACCTGTTTCTTTACGTTTAAGTCAGCCGTGTTACCGACTGAGCTAGGACAGCCCCAATTTATCCTTATATTACCGGTATATTTTACTTTATCACAGCACAGCCCGTTATGACAGCGTTCATAAAAGATTTTAACTGGGAAGAAATCAATCAAAAAATATCGAGACTACCCTGAAAACATATAACACGCCCCGTCATTGATATGCACCCACATACATTTTGGAAGGTCAGCGCCGTTGGTTCTATCTGTTGTGTTTGAAATCAGTGTTTCTTTCAGAAACTATGTTCCTGTGGGGGCACATTTGGTATTCCGGGGGACACTGTTTATGTTATTCTATTTATTATTATATTATAGACGTATTATTTTGGTCTCTTCCGGGGGTACTCTCACAGCTCCGGGTGAGCAGTGTCCCCTAAAAACACTTCTGGAAGAAACACTGTTTGAAATATACCTAATCTAATATAAATAAAATAAAAAGTTTGTTTATGTGTCTGTCCGTCTGTTTGTATGTATCTAGGGATGCGCACGAGACAAGATTTGTGGCTGTCTGGTCTCGAAAGTGTGCTATAAAAGTGATGTCTTGACTTGAAAAATGTATATTTCACTATTGGAAGAGCCGTGTCTCGAGTCGAATTTGGTCAGGAAAATCCTGTCTCCACTCGTCTCGTGCGCATCCCTTTATGTATCTGTGTGCTGCCTGGAGACCAGACGAGAGGACCGAGAGTTACCAAATTTTGATCTTGGGTACCTTGGTCCAGGCCCCAGATCAAGATGAAGCGTTATTTTTTTTAAATCGAACCAGGGGTTTCAGGAGACATTTACAGGGACATGTAAATGTAGTAGAAAATGACCGATATTAGTGTCGAATTCATAGTTTTTGCACTCGCTGAAATCAACGGTGATACTACTACAGGCGTTGACTTCCAAATACAGCCACCATGCGAATAATGGGCTTTTCAGATAGTTATTAATAAATGCAAGAAATAAATTATTAATAATAAATGGGAATAGATAGGAACACATTTTGAAAGAAAGAAACGAAATTGTAAACATACATAACCATATCTGACTTTGCATAATCTATCCTAAACAACAATCACTAATCTAACAAGAAGAAAGTAGACTTTGTTAAATTAACTTCGGTGTCATTTTTCGCGAGGTAGTATTGCACATTTAAAATATGAATATTTAGGGTTGCGGACGAATCGACATGTTTCGAATCGCGACTGGAATTCGAGTCGAGACACAATTTGTAAAATTCGAGACGTGTCGAGACAAACGTATTTCTCGACTTTAATTTTCGAGTCGAGACACGAGTCGAGTCGAGACTGTTCGTAGAAATCTCGACTCGACTCGAATGTCTCGAAAATCTTTCTATAATTTTTAATATTATTTTGAAGAAAGTATTCACTCACAAACAACCTTAAAATCAATTCCAGCATTTATTACTTTAGAAAGGTACAGAACGGATAAACTTAATAGTTAATCTTTCGAAATAAAGATTTAGTTTTCAGCTCAATTCACTTAATTAAAAGTAATAATTAATGTCGTGATATTTGATTTTAATAATAATAATAATAATAATAATAATAATAATAATAATAATAATAATAATAATAATAATAATAATAATAATAGAGCTCCTCCGTGGCTAAGTGGTTAGCGTACGCGCCTTTGGCGTGGGAGACCCAGGTTCGATTCCCGGCGGGAGCTCATGCAGTTCGGATTCCACGTTAAACAGTAGGTCCACGTCTCATATAGCCTCGCTGCTGAACGGGACGTAAAACTCAAAATCAATCAATCAATCAATAATAATAATAATAATAATAATAATAATAATAATAATAATAATAATAATAATAATAATAATAATAATAATAATAATAATAATAATAATAATAATAATAATAATGCTCTGGGGAACATTCACGTGAGCATCCATGTGTCTAGTGGAGCTCGAGCAAGGCACAATGACGGCCAAGGCGTATCGCACACTGCTTGCAGACTACGTACACCCCTTCATGACAACCATGTTTCCCAACGGAAGTGGTATTTTTCAACAAGAAAATGCACCATGTCACAAGGCCAGGAGTGTGATGAACTGGTTCGAGAAATGTTCAACAATGTTCTATATCTGTTGACGGTGTGCAAATTACAAGGGGGATGAGGGAAATCCCCATTGGTAATACTGGATGTTGCTATAAGCAAAGATTTCAATCTATGTCAAAGAACTATGTGCTGTGTAATTAAAATGCTATGAGTAGTTCTATATGTAGTATGTATGAAAAAAATTATTAAGAAATGCAACCTATGTGGCTTTCCGATTCCAAAAATGGCTTTGGTTTGAATAACATCATAAAACAATAAAAAGAAATTAAATTTTATTCTCAAACAAGCATCCTTTCAAACTCAGACAGAAAAAGACTGACATGCTTGTGTCTTTGTTCGGAACGAGAAAACTCATGAAACACTGGTTAGTCACTGATGAAACTGGCATTAAGAAAATGAAATGAAATCTTTAAGTTTTACGTCCCACGGTTATGCCGGTTAGGCTAAAGGAGACGGTGATGATGAGAGATGAGTGAAATGGTGGAATGAAGAAAGTGGGAGGAAACGGGAGAACCCCGAGAAAACCCACGAGCACGGTGTTTGTCCACCACAAAGTACACTTGGCGGGGGCTGGGATCGAACCCGGGACCCCAAGCACCAGAGGTGAACGCTCTACCACGGAGCCACCGCGCCCCCCAAACTGGCATTAAGAGAACTTGTATTTCTATAAAGGATTTTTATACATACATATAACCACCAGCCCTCGGAATGAAATCTTCTGAAACACTGATCTCGATGCATGGTTTAACATTTTACTTGAATCTGGAACACTATCACAAAATATTTAAACTTGAATCGATTGGAAAATGGAAATGAAAGCTGTGTGTAAGAATCATTAAAAAAAACTTTAGGTATTCCTTGTTTTTAGGATAGTCCTCATTTGAAATAATAAACGCTAGTATACTTTCGAAGGCAATAATTTATTCCGAGTTAATAAATTTTTAAACACTTTCAAAAACTGTGTTTACATTTTTGAGACATGAGACGAGACGAGGCATTTCAAGAGACGTCTCGTCTCATCTCGGAAACCTAGCCGCCGAACCAGGATATGATCAAGGTAGAGACTAAAGCATAGTTGTCAACTTTATCCAGTGTAAATAAAGTAGGATTGAAACCCATTTTATCCAGTGTATACCAAAGCGTCAAGGGAAGGGCGATAATTATTTCATAAGTTCACACACGGCACGATCAAGCACTGAATCTATTGAAATCTTACTACGTAATAATTATCGAGTATCTGCACTTTTTCTATTAAAATTCATAGTATATTCTATCATAATATAAATTGTCACTCATGTACTGTATGCTAATGTAACTCATGATAAAAGTGTTTTGTTTTAAAACAAAATGAAACGGTTGAGGTGGACTCAGGCGAGTAGAAGACATGCAATTTATTAAATCGCCTCGCAACCTTCTTGGCCACACACTTAGGTTACACTCTTCAACTTTTTTCCATGTTATCTAAAGTATCGACTAATCTTAAATTCGCATTGCCAATTTGGATTTTCTAACAATTAATCTGTTGCAACTTAATTTGGATGCAAAATCCTGACTTAATTAGCATTTAAGAACTTTACAGTGTGCATTAAAATGATGACAAATATAGTGAAATCTCAGTTTCAAATTTCATGTCTACCTTGAATCTAAATACCTTTGCCGTCATTTCCTTCAATGTTGAAAGGAACCGAAACTTGCAATAGATCTCAATTTTTCCCTTATATAATCTTTAATTCCCACTGTGTTCATAAAATTTTAAAGAAAAAAATCAAATGAAATCTTTAAGTTTTACATCCCACGTTTATGGCGGTTAGGCTAAAGGAGACGGTGATGATGAGAGATGAGGGAAATGGTGGAATGAAAAATGTGAGAGAAAACGGGAGAACCCCGAGAAAACACACGAGCACGGTGTTCGTCCACCACAAAGTCCACACAGCGCGAGCTGGGATCGAACATGGAACCCCAAGCACCGGAGGTGAACGCTCTACCACTGAGCCACCGTGCCTCCAAAATTTTAAAGAAATATTAGTTACTAACAAGTAACACTTCCGATGTGTAACACTTTGATTTTGATAAAATTTGGCAGGTAGATATTACACATGAAATAAACGAATACGTGTCCTCTATTTTCTGCGGAAAAACAGTTTTAGGGGGGAAAGCCCCCCGCAAGGCAAAGAAATTGAACAGAAGTAAACGAAATTTTACACACATATTGCAGACAAAATTAGGGAATACGTGCTTCGTATTTTCCTTAAAAAAACGGTTAAGTGGGGCACGGTACCCTCCAAAACTTTCATCACGAAATATTGAAAGTGCTAGTAACAGTATGTCAGATGTGTGTAAAGAACATGAAGAATTGCAACGAAACTTTGTGTAAGAACAATACGCAAAAAATAAAGGAATACGTTTTTTTATATTCTGCGGAAAAACGGTTTTTGGGGGGAAAAGCTCCACCCAATTTTTTTTAATTGAGGCCCGAAAGGCCAGAGGATGTTAACCGAAGTCAATGAAATTGTGCACAGATATCGTAGATATAAAATGAGGGAATACGGGTTCTTTATTTTCTTTAAAAAGAGAAAACTCTTTAGGTGGGACACAGCTACCTCCAAAACTTTGATCGTGAAATATCAAAAGTGCTAATAGCAGTGTCAGAAGTGCTTGAAGGACATGAAAAATTGGAACAACACATTGTGTAGGGACAATATGGAAAAAGTATACGAATACGGGTTTTCTATTTTCTGCGGAAAAAAGGTTTTAAGGGCAAAAGCTCCCACCCAAAATTTTGAAAATTGAGGCCGAATGGTCAGAGGATGTGAACTGAAGTGAATGAAATTTTGCATAGATACTGTAGACATAAAATTAGGGAATGCATGTTTCTTATTGTCCTGAAAAACAAAAAAAAAAAAAAAAAAAACAGTTTAGATGATTCACAGACCCCTCCAAAATTTTGATCGTAAAATATCAAAAGTGTTAATAACAGTATGTCACAAGTGTTTGAAGAACATGAGGTATTGGAAAAACACATTGAGTAGGGACAATACGCAAAAAAACAAACGAATACGATATCTTATTCTGCTGGAAAATGGTTTTCAAGGGGCAAAGGCCACACCCAAAATTTTTAAATTTGAGGCCCAAAAGGCAAGAAGAACAGCACCGAATTGAATTTAATTGTGCACAGATATTGTAGACGTAAGATGAGATAATTAGGTTTCTTATTATCCTGGAAAAAAACGGTTGAGTGAGGCACGGACCTTACAAACCGTTGATTACTAAATATCAAAATTGCAAATAAGCATATGTCGGACTTTCCTAAAGAATATTTCGAATTACAACGAAACTTCGTATATTCCAAAACAATAAATGAACCGTTTTAATTTTTGCGGGAAAACACTTTTGGGACCTAAGCCCCATCCGAAAAAAAGTAATTATTTCCTTAATAGCGCAGGAAGGAGTGGACCGAAGCAAATGAAATTGTGGGTAGATTTTATATACACCCTATGTGAAATAAACCCTTTCGTGTTTCTCAAGTTTTCCTATCCGTTGCTTCAAATTTGGCAGATCAAGAGCAAACTGCAAATAAATCGACACGTATTTTTGTTTATACACAAAACATTATAAGGGTTAAAAGTGCCTCCTGAAATACTATAAAAAACGCTATACTGTTTGTGTTTGTAGTTGATCTGAAAAATTTAAAGAAATCGAATGGAGACACGACACATGTGAAACACGAAGGGCCATAGTTCACACACCCAATATCTACATACAATTTCATTCGCTTTGGTCCACCCCTCTCGCCCCTCAAAGATTCGGTCCACTCAACAGTTTTTTGTTTCAGGAAGAATACGAAACATATATTCCCTCATCTTACCTCTGCAATACTTGTGCACATATCATTCATTCATTTCGGTCCATTTCTTCTTGTCTTTCTTGCGTCAACTTTCAAATTTTTGCGTGGGAGCCTTTGCCCCCTAAAACCATTTATCCACAGAAAATTTAAAAAAACGCGTATTCGTTTATTTTTTGCCTATTGTTCATACAAAAAGTTTCGTTCAAATTTTTCATGTCCTTTACAAACATCTGACATACTGTTACTAGCACTTTTGACATTTCATGATCAAAGGTTTCGAGGGGTCCGTGCCCCACCTTACAGGAAAACGAAACTCGTATTCCCTTAGTTTATATCTGCAATATCTGTGCAAAATTTCATTCACTTTAGTTCACTTCTTCTTATCTTTCGGGAGTCAACTTTAAAAATTTTGGGGTGGGCTCTTTAGCCCCCTAAAACCGTTTTTCCGCAGAAAATAAAAACAACAGTATTCGTTTATTTTTAGCGTATTGTCCATACACAAAGTTATGTTGCAATTCTTCATGTCCTTTACACGCATCTGACATACTGTTACTAGCACATTCGATATTTCGTGACCAAAGGTTCGGTGCCCCAAACAACCCTTTTTCCAGGAATATACTTAACCCGTATTCCCTCATTTTATGTCTACAAAATCTGTGCACAACATCATTTACTTTGGTTCATTCTTTTTGCCTTTCGGGTGTCAACTTTCAAAATTTTTGGTGGGGGACTTTGCCCCCTTAAACCGATTTTCCGCAGAAAATAATAAACAGTATATGTTTATTTTTTGCGTATTGTCCATACAAAAAGTTATGTTGAAATTCTTCATGTCTTTAACACACATCTGAAATACTGTTAATGGCACTTTTGATTTTTCTTGATCAAAGGTTTGGATGTTTCGGTGCCCCACACAACAGATTTCTGAAGGAAAATACGAAACCCGTATAATCATTTCACGTCTACAATGTCTGTGCAAAATTACATTCACTTTGGTTCACTTCCTCTTAGCATTCAGCATCAACTTTCAAAATTTTCTGGTGAGTTCTTTTTGCAACCTAAAAACCGTTTCTCCGCAGAAAATAAAATAACTATGCGTTTGTATTTGACGTTTTGTCCATACAAAAAGTTATGCTGCAATTCTTCATGTCCTTTACACACATCTGACATGCTGTTACTAGTACTTTCGATATTTCGTGATCAAAGGTTTGTAGGGGTCGGTGCACCAAACAACCTTTTTTTTTTCAGGAATATACTAAACCCCGATTCCCTGATTTTATGTATACAATCTGAGCACAACTTATTCACTTTGGTTCATTTCTTCCTGCCTTAGGGCGTCAACACTCAAAATTTTGGGTAGGGGTTTTTGCCCCTAATAAACGTCTTTTTTTTCAGAAAATAAAACACAGTATATGTTTATTTTTTGCGTATTGTTCATTCACAAAGTATTGTTGCAAGTCTTGATGTCCTTAGACACATCTGACATACTGTTACTAGCACTTTCGATATTTCGTGATTAAAGGTTTGGACGGGTCTTTGCCCTACCCAACCCTTTATTGCAGGAGTATACGGAACCCGCTTTTTGTCATTTTACATCTACAATATCTGTGCACAATTTAATTCACTTTGGTTCACTTGTTTTTGCCTTTCACGTGTCAAATTTCAAAATTTTGTGTTGGGGATTTTGCCCCCTAAAATGTTTTTTCGCAGAACATAAAAAGCCCGTATTCGTTTGTTTTTTCGCATTGTCCAAACGTAAATTTTCGCTGCAATTCTTTATGTTCTTTACACACATCTGACATACTGTTACCAACACTTTTGATGTTTCGTGATCAAATATTTGGAGGGGCCCATGCCCCACCCAACCGTTTTTTTAATAAAATACGAAACCCGTATTCCTTCATTTTACGTCTGCAATATCTGTGCACAATTGCACTCATTTCGTTTCAGTTGTTCTTGCCTTTCGGGTGTCAACTTTTTAAATTTTAATTTGGGCTTTTATATTCAACCTTAGCATTATATATATTTTTTTAGATTCTTTTTTGGGGGCGAATGAGAGAAATGGTTTCCTCTGATATCTGTTTCTTGCCATTCATCTTGTTTGAACTGCTTAAGTAAGAACATTTTGTAACTTTTGATGTCACCCAACTCCGTCACGATAATAAAATTGTCATTCTTAACAATTTGTTTTATTCTCTTATTTGCAGTTTGCCACACTGATACATTTGTTACAAAATTGAGGTTTGGTCCAACGCCTTTCGAATTCGCAACCAACCGAAGCGCCGAGCTTTTTGGGTTGCCTGCTATTGCAGGAAAAGGAGAATTGCTGGTGGTAATGCACTTTTGGAGTCGTGTATACATTTAGGAAATCACTCACTTGAAGATCAACATGAGCTGGAGCCTCATCCTGCTGTAATCACATATGGCCTTAATGCGAAGTAGATCAAGTGGTAGAGCGTTGGCTTCACATTCTGGAGGTCGCGGGTTCGATTCCCGCTGCCGTCCATCCTGATTGGGGTTTTCCAGGGTTTCCCTCAATCCTACCAGGCAAATGCCGGGATGGTACCTACTAAAACAGGCCCTGGCCAATACCTTCCCAAATCCTTTCCATTGTTGTTATTGTTGTTGTTGTTATTGTTAGATATCCAGTATAAAATGTCCTCAGAGCTGTATCTGGTAATTGTTAAATAAATAAATAAATAAATAAATAAATAAATAAATAAATAAATAAATAAATAATCTTCTCTTGCAGCTGACCTATTAAGCTGACCTGCAACATGCGTGAACAAGAATGCCCATTTATATCCTTCCAAAAACATGACCAGAACAAGTTTCATGATATCATCCCAGCCCATATCATAATATGACCATAACATGAAGCGAGTTTTGCTCCAAGTATTGCACACAATGATAGTTTTCCTTAGATCAGAAAACCATATTCTCCCTGTTCGAACTGTGATAATCGCTCATGTATCTGAACATACTACTTGTTAGCGAGACAGGGACGTAGCCAGAGTTCTGAGTTTGGGGGGACCATATTTACAAATGGAATAAACCATATTATATATATATATATATATATATATATATATATATATATATATATATATATATATATATATTTGGTCTAGGAATTAATTCGTGCGGGTGGACAAGAGATGGCGCAACGAACGGAGCGTCCCACAGTTCCGTGTATCCACACATGTGTTGCAAACCCCTGTCATCGCGTATCGTTCGTAGTATAGGGCAGTGGATTAAAGCGTCAACAACACCAGTTTGTGGTTAAGTGAACATGGCGCAATTTGTGGCTGATAAAGTGTTTTTGCGGGGTGTCCTGCTGCATTACTTTAACATGCAGAAAAGTGCGACTGAAAGTCATCGTATTTTGGTGGAAGTGTATGGTGACCATGCTCTAGCTGAGCGAACGTGTCAGAAGTGGTTTGCACTGTTTAGAAGTGGTGATTTCGGCTTGTCAGACCAAGAGCGAGCTGGACAGCCAAAAAAATTTCAAGACGAAGAATTGACAGCATTGCTCGAGCAGGATTCGTGTCAAACGCAGGAACAACTTGCAGCAGCATTAGGCGTTGATCAAACAACAGTCTCCAAACGCTTGAAAGCCATGGGAATGATTCAAAAGATGTCACATTGGGTTCCACATGAATTGAAAGACAGAGACGTTGAAAGACGAAAAACCATTTGCGAATTGCTGCTTCAACGACAGAGCAGAAAGGGGTTTCTGCATCGAATTATTGCGGGTGATGAGAAGTGGATCCATTACGAGAACCCTAAACGAAAAAAGGCCTGGGTGAAACCAGGTGAACCAGGTCCATCACAACCAAAACGAGATATTCACTGTGCAAAGGTTATGCTGTGCATATGGTGGGATATGAAAGGTGTGGTGTATTATGAGCTGCTGCAACCGGGTGAAACTATGAATGGAGAACGTTATCGACGACAATTAATGCGTTTGAAGCAAGCTCTGTCCAGAACACGACCAGAATGGGAGAACAGACATGATAAACTTATTGTTCAACATGATAACGCTCGCCCACATGTCGCAAAACCGGTCAAAACCTATTTAGAAAATGTCGGATGGGAAGTTTTACCCCACCCGCCGTATTCACCAGACGTTGCTCCTTCGGACTACTACTTGTTCGATTGCATGAAAAACGATTTGATTGGACAGCGGTTTACTTCTTCAGAAGATATCGAAACATGGGTCTCTGACTGGATCGCTTCCAAGGATGAGGACTTCTTTCGCCACGGAATCCGTACATTGCCTGACAGATGGGCGAAAGTGGTGGCTAGCGATGGACAATATTTTTCTTAAGGTATTTATGTATTTTGTGTTTGTACTACAGCTTCAATGTGTGCGTACCAACCGCACGAATTAATTCCTAGACCAAATATATATATACTGTAGTGTACTTAGGATAAATCGCGGAAAATATCTTTTGGAAAACCCACCAATACATTGTCCTAAATTAAACTTTAACTACTCTTTCGGGGGTTAGAAATGTGAACCTCTTTTGCGAAATGCGATAATGAAACAATAATTTAAAAATTATGCATTAATAATGTCTACTTATGCAAGAACATTATAAAACGCAATACTTCATACAAATACTTTTTGATACATTTATACATACCTATTTGCCTTGTACCTTTATATACTTTGTAGCTTCAGAAAATACTTACAAATAATATAGTAACAGACGTTCACTAACCAAAAAAATGCGATGACTTCTATGAGGCAGCTAAACTGAACACACAGGCTATCGAGACGTATATTTTAGTGTTAATTTTCAAATATCCTGACTTCCTTTATGTATTATACTGTAAACAATTACGGTCACATTTACTGACCGATTACCGTCAATTCTGGCTGTCAACCGATTACCCTAAAATTTACAGTATTACTGTAAAATTTATGAACTAATATCGTAAATTTTAGGGTATTCCGTTGGCAGCCAGAATTGATGGTAATCAGTCAATAAATGTGACCATAATTGTTTACAGTGTAGTACATTTTATTGTTTACAAAATCGTTAACGTCTTCCGTGCGTCTCAAACATAAATCAATCCAAGAGGCCTACAATTATTTGAACTTCTGTGAACATAAAAAAAAATCTAATCAACGAAGTACATATATAATAAAATAATAATTGGTAAAATATTGGCCTAATATTACAACACTATTTTCTTTAATGCTATGTTCTTGCATCATCTGACAACGTTTTGCCACACTGTATTTACAAATTACTTGTTAAACACAAACTGTGACTCCTATGCAATGACTTTGGGAATATATCAATAATTTTATCTTCTTCATGCTTAGAGGCTACCTCTTGTTCTATTTCAAGTGCGGCTAACGCTGATGTTCTGTCCTAACCAGACTCACAACTAAGATGTGATTTGAACCTTTTATGCACGCTCAAACAACACTCACAAGAAGCTGATGACACAGGTAGCGTCAAGGCTATTTCCACCAAATTCGTAGTTGGGGGAAAACTGGCTTGGACAGAGCAGCATACAGGTCCGAGATATTTGTAATTTCTTTCTCCTTCATAAGAGATTCTTCATATTTTTTTTTATAACAATGAATTCATGTTCAGGAAAATCTATTTCGAATTTTGTAGCAAACTCTTCCGTTGCTTTCTTCATCAAGAACAGTTTTGATTTAGGATGACACGCTTGAATGCCACGAATTACAGATATATTTTCCTTACAGAATCGTCTGTCAAACTCGTTCGCAATGTTGTCAACCACTGGATATAGGAGTTATGTACGAAAATTCGCTTCAGGATAACCCTGTGTTCTTTTCTTCAGTTTCTCTCGCTTTTCTCTGCTTTTTGGTTGATTAAAACATTATGTACAATTTTGTTTGACAAACTGTTATGCTTCAGTGTAGGGACGCAATGAATTTTCCTCTGTTCTAAGTTCTTTTATGGCTTCAACAACCGAACAAATAAGTAGCTGGGCGTTTGCTAAGGTATATCTTCTCCTTGTAGAAAATTATTCAGGCCACTAGTAATTCCCAAGATCTTACTAAAAACAATCAAGCATGAAACAGTTGCAAATGTTTTCAGTTTGTTCGCAATACCCTTAGCTTCAGTAGTCTTCTTAGCATCCTTTCCCTCTAATGCGAAGATTATAGCTCCATCATTCATTTTTTATAGCATTCAGTGAATGAACATGTGAAGCGCAACGAATATCTAAATGATCAGGTATACTGGACTGTTTCAAACCTAACGCTGTCTGAGCCTGCTGTATTCGCCTATGAGCTTTTACGACGTAAAAATAATTATGCAAAGTCTGCAATAAATCAAAAAATGTATTTACTTGTTCGAACGAACACACTTCTACAATAAATGTAACTGATGTGCATTGCAATGGATATATAATGCGAGGGGATGAGACTTTCGAAATTATTTCTGCACACCACCTATGTGGCCTCTCGTAACGCTCGCCCCATAGTAAGCTTGCCCAATGCATTTTGAGTCCTTATTAACACCTACCGGTACAGAAGTCAAAGTTTCGATAATTGTTTTCGATATGTATTCAGCATTTACCTCACGAAGTTTGACAAATTTCAAAAAGTGTTCTATCGGTTTAGAATTTTTCACATATCTCACATAAACACTAAGTTGTTCAGAAACATTAACATCTCGCGTTTCATAGCCATAACGCTGAATTTTCTAGCAGCACTTACAATGACATTGATGATTTCCTCACCTCAGCACAAGATAACTTCATTTTGAATTTCTGGGGATAAATAAGTGATATTCCCTGGCGCTGTATAATTCTTTAAAAAAGAATCAAAACGTCGTAACAACTCAAATGTTTGCAAGAAATTCCCTTTATTTAAACTGCTGTCATCTTCATCGTTGCCTCGGAAAGCCAATCCCTATCGACCCAAATGGATCACAATCACCACCATACGCTTTAAGCACTCTCAACGGGTTCTTATTTCTTCTCTACATGCGTGGTTTTGCAGATTCAGGACATCTCCAGTTTCTTTGGACCTCTGAAAGCAGTCATTCACATGAATGTTTTGCTGTGAGGTGCTAGCAACTTCCTTATCAATACTGTCCGAATGAATATTTTCCTAAGCAACAACACGCACCTTATCAGTTTCACTGAAGGTACTCACCAATTGCTTATAACTTTTTTCGTGTGAAATAAAATATCCAGATTTTATAAATCTCTCCATATTTATTTATCTTAATTTCAAGAACACATGCATAGCAAACTTAACAGTGCGGATTCCACGTTCGGTAAGAAAATAGACTCTTTCCCGCTCAGCCACAGTTGTCAGCACCAGCACAGGTAGGGTATAAATAGTTTAAATATTCTATTCTCCTCTGTTTTACCAGAATCGTTGTTAAATATAATAAAAATAAGAAAGTAAATCTACACTCAATACCTTCTCGTAAAACAATTAAAAGATACTATAAGATACTATGTTGCGAAACCCAGCAATGTGGGAGAAGTATTCTCCTAGCTTTTGAGTCGAATAAACTTTTCACTTTTTTTTTTTTCTTTCTTAGTCGGTTATACAAAGTGCACTCCTATAGCTCTTTAGCTTTAGTACTTCAAGGCGACCATAAGTCTGGAATCACTCTAATGGGGCGTTTACACTTGGTCGATTTAGTCGCACGGCTAAATCGACTCGTTGCATTTGCGACTAAATCGAAGCAACTAGGCCGAATCAGATCGATGTATGTGTTCAATTGTTTCAACCGAAATTGAATGCTGCTTCTCGACTCGCTCTCCTCTGGTCGATTCGAAATCGATTGGCAATTTTAAAGATGTCCAAGCAAGCAGTAATTGGTACAATTTGCGGTGTTATAGCAGAAGAAAATAGAACGTCTTTCAATTCAGTTGACAGTCGATTAGTCGCCTTCGATCAACAAGCGATGAAATTGAAGTTCCGTTTACACAGTCGATTAAGTTGAAAGTGACGTCAATTCAACTGAATCGAACGCAAATCGACTAAGTGTAAACGCCCCATAAGGGCTGGAAGAACCTCGCAATTATAACAAAGATGACGGTGTAAAAGTTATTACCGTTCACTTTTAACGTTTAAGAAATACCTATAAATGGATTTTAAAAAATTCTTAGAATTATGAATAATTTCAGTTTACTATGGATATTTTTTTTCATTTATTGTCGGATAAAAACAATCTGTAACATATAATTTTAAATAAATATTTGGGGGGGAAGCCAAGATTTGGGGAGGCCGGTCCCCCCCCCTTAGCTACGTCCCTGTAGCGAGACACAACATTTAGAAATTGTGTCACTTAAGCAAAGCAGTGTGCGTCAATATTTCGTACCTACAAGTGTTTCCTGGCAATGCCAGCATTGTGACACCGTGCATTGTCCTGGAGCAGCAGCACACCTTTCGACAATTCTCCTCGTCTGGATGTTTTGAGTCTTGCTCCTAATTTTTGTAGCAGTCACTGTAGTATTGTCCAGTAATTGCCGCACCCTTGAGAAAGTAATCGGTCATGATGATGCCCGCACAATCCCCCCCCCCAAAAAAAACACTCAACATCATCTTGCCAGCTGATGGCACCACACGAGTCTTTTTGGGGTGGTGATCCCTTGTGGCACCACTACTTGGACTCCAGTTTGAACTCGGGATCAAACGTATGGATCCATGTTTCGTCCTGTGTAAAGAGACGCAGAAACGTACTTTGGGTCACGATTGCACAGTTCCAAACATTGCCTTGATGTTTACATGCGTTGTTCGTTCTTAAAAAGGTTGCAACAGTCATGGAATCTACTTATCACCCAATTTTGACAGGTGCAGATGGTCATGGATGATTGTTTCGATTGGCCCTACACTTACTTTTTGGGATAGTTCCTGGATAGTTATTTATCTGTCCCAGGATTAATGCTTTCACCTGTTTCACAGTGTCATCATCAATGTCTGATTGAGGCCTTCCTTGACTTCGGTCATTTTGCACTGACTCCTACCACATCTAAATTCCTTGTGCCACTGTTTCACCATGCTGCAGGATGGGGTAACTTCACCATACACATTGGCCATCTTCTCGTGAATCTTCTTTGGCGATTTCCACTGAAGTAACAGGTGACGAATCTCGGCTCTGGCCTCAACTTTGTCCATAGTCACACCTGGTCATGGATTAGAATGTACAACAACAAAAAAAGGTTTAGGTTAGGAGGCTTATATTTTGCAATATTTCTATACATATATGTACCATTCCACATTATTAATATATATAACCTATCTGAACTGGAAATTGGTCAGGCTACATCTTTATTGAGCGACCTACGTACTACAAAAATCTGAGGCTTACATTACGATTGCAATAACTCCCGAAATAATAATAATAGTAAAAACTTAAATGCCACTGTGTTGTGCCTTACAACAAAGAAATGAACGTACCCGTAAATCTTTGGAAGTGGTTGAATTGGATCATCGATTACTCTGTTCGTAGTTTTATCCCTAAACGTCAGGCTTCAATTGACGTTCTTTGAGGCTCGTGCTAATGTATACCCGACGATTGCATGTACTCATCTCCAAGGAGAACAACAATGGCTTTGCATCCATGTGTACATTTCATATAAGTCTTCTCACAATTACAGAAAAGAGATTAAAGCAGCAAAAAATACTGAAAATGAAATCTTGATGAATAATACAAAGAATAATCTGCAGCAGCTTGATCTATAATCAATAAGGAAATCGGAAAAGGCCATGTTCGAAACCCGATACCAATAGCCGTAAACAAGTTTAGTGAATGATTTGCTAATAGTACAACATAATTAAATGATAAATAAAAGATGAAAACTATTTTTTTTTAATATCAAGATTTTGACTTTAGAAGTTTATTAGCACAGCAAAGTAACACTAAGTCAAATTTTTCATGAACTGCAATAAAAACCAGAACAGTTTTATCGATCAGTAGTAAACTGAAACCTTCAAACAGTGAGTATTTCTTTAGATTTTCAAACAACTTGTTAAATAAATAGCTGATGTTATATTTGAACTTTTAGCTTACCTATTTCACTGGGTGCTTCTAGAGGGAATCTTTTCTGACTGCCTTAAATTGACAATCATAGTACCCATACAGAAGAAAAGCGATACAAGTAAACCTAATAACTATCGTCCTATATCCTTAGTGCCAATTATATCCAAAGTTTTTTTAAACAACGTATTATAAATCAATTATTAAGCTATCGAATAAACTGATCCACATTTTGCAATTTTTATCCAGACCGGGATTTTCCAAGATTGAGGCTGTGGTAAATACAGTAACACATATATTAGAAAATTTTGAAAGTAATTTATACCTGTGTAACACTATAGATCTTAGTAAAGATTTCGATACAGTTTCACACGATTTATTTGTTGCAAAATTATATTATAACGGTATCAGGGGAATTGAGTTGTTATTAATTAAATATTTTTTGTTTAGTAATAGGCGACAGGCTGTCCGTATTGCAAATGGAATGTCAAGTTTTTTTTGAATGTAACATCAGGGGTGCTCAGGGGAGTGTGTTAGGACCTCACTTTTTCTTATCTATGTAAATGAGTTCCGAAGTTCTTTACCTTGTAAATCTGTTTTATATGCTGACGGCGCAACACTTCTAAGTACAGATAATACCTTAATGGGAGTTAAAATTAAAAATAACGAAACGTTAGAAATATTATCAACATAATTAAAGTATAACAAACTTCATCTCAATAAATCAAAGACAGAAACCATTAATTTTTATCTCGGTAATAACGTGACTGATGTTAATGCATGTCTTTCTGCAAAACTTCTGGGAATCTATTTAGATCCAAAACTAAACTGCATGTAATGTACATAGGCTATTTAGAATATTGTTTTTAATTCGCAAACTAAAGACAACAGTTACTGAAACCGTGCTCCTTACAGCATATTATGCTTTCCTTCATTGCCATTTACAGTACGGTATATTATTGTAGGGTATATCACCGGGTACTCAAATTATCTTCAAATGGCAGAAGAAAGCTATATAGGAACAACAAATGGTTACCAGACACTGTATCATGTAGACCATTCTTTAAGGAAATGCAAATCACGACAATTCTTTCTTTGTAATTTTAGATGCCTTATGCACGTTAGAGAAAATCAGGATGGTATTGGTTATCACAATTAAAACCAGACATAAAAATGATTTAAATACCCCACATACTAGGCTAAATATAACTCGAATAAGCTATAAATACAGAGTGTCCACATGAAACCTCCCTGATTACAAACATTAATTGCATGGGAACTATTGGTGCCAGAGAATAACGATTTGTAGCATCTTGAAGAGCAACTCAAACATGTATTTGTTTGTTGTTGATTGTTATTTGTTGTTATTTGTTGCAGGTCTTCATGAACAAAGATAACAACAGCACAAGAGAGGGCGCAGTGTGTGCAGTGGTTAGCTGAGACTAAATCATCAATTACCGTGCAATAGAACTTTAGACGAAAGTACCAACGGGATCCACCAGACGTCAAGACTATTAAAACATGGTTTGAGAAGTTTCTAGCCACGGGGTGTATCAACCGACAGCCTGGCTCAGACAAAGCACGAACGTCTGAGGAAACTTTGGATGAGGTCAGGAAGGCCTTCACTAGAAGTTCAACAAAGGCACTTCGCAGAGCGTCACGCAAGCTGAACATCCCACGTTCAACGGTCCATAAGGTGCTTCATAAATACTGCGTTTATATGCATGCAAGGTGCAAATCGTTCACGTGCTAAAGCCCGATGACCTATAAAATGAACCAGATTTACAATGGAGATTCTGGAACAGATCGGGGATGATCCCGATTAATTGGGGAGGCTGATATTCAGTGATGAGGCAAACTTCCACAAACAAGGCAAGGCGAATCATCACAATATGCGCATTTGGGGTTCCGAACCCCTATACGTTGTTCGTGAATACGTCAGATATAGTAAGAAGGTGAATGCGTGGTGTGCCTTGGGACGCGACAGAATTATCGGACCATTTTCCTTCATAAAACATACAACTGGTCCCGTTTATCTGAACATGCTTAAGCACTTTCCTTTTCCACAGCTACTCCCTTTGCAACCAAACGTGATATTCCAGCAGGATGGTGTCCCACCGCATTTGTGTTTAAATGTTCGTAGTCATTTAGACCGAACGTTTCCGCAGCGATGGATTGGACACGATGGACTCACTACTTGACAACCGCGATTTCCCGATATAACCCCTATGGATTTCTTCCTATGGAGCTATGTCAAAGATACAGTCTACGCTACACCTGTACGTGATATTCCTGCTCTTCGTCACAAAATTGAAGAAGTTATCAACTAGATCACACCGGACATGCTATACAACGCATGGCGGAAAATTGAATATTGACTGAACATTCTGAGCGCTACTAACGGGGCCCATATAGAAGTGCATATATAGACAAGAAAAAATGCTTGAGCTGCTCTTCAAGATGCCGCAAACCGTTATTCTCTGTCACTAATAGTCTCCATGCACTTAATATTGGTAATCAGGGAAGGTTCATGTGGACACCCTGTATACTGGCTTGAAACTGTATAATATCTTCACAATATATTACCAATACACATTCAACGAATGTGTAATGTGATTTCGAAAACCAATATAAAGCATTTCTAATTTGTTGTATATATATTCTCTCTAATTATATGATACACCAACTACCGACCAAATATTTACCATTCGCCAAATACTCCAAAATAGTGGGAATACAATACCCCGGTACATCAACTATTTATTGATTTTAGAAAGGTGTACAACTCGGTTAGGAGAGGAACATTATACAACGTTTTTACAGAACTTGGACTACCGAGAAAGCTAATTAGATTAATTAAGATATGTTTAAATGAATCCCAAAGCAAAGTCCGAGTAGGAATTTTTTTTCTCCCCGAGTTTTCACGTCGAAAATGGCCTGAAACAAGGAGATGCGTTGTCACCATTATTATTTAACTTCTTTCTGGAATACGCTATAAGGAAAATCAAGGATAGCAACCAGGGCCTACAGTCGAACGATATTCACCAGGTCATGGTATATGCTGATGATGTAAATTTAATAGGGGATGATAGGAGAACAATAGAAAGAAATGCAGTATCTTATTAAACGCTTGCAGGGACATGGGTTTAAAAGTAAATGCAGATAAATCTAAATACTTGGAAGTGCGTCGGGACCGGAATACAGCAAATTACGGATGCGTTAAAATATTAAATAATACTTTTGATAAAGTGGATAGTTTCAAATATCTAGGATCAATATTAACAGAGAAAAAATCATATTCACGGAGAAATTAAATGTCGACTAAAGGCAGGGAATTCGTGTTCCTATTCGGTTCAAAATCTCTTGTCGTCGCGAATTCTGTTGAGGAATTTGAAGCTTAAAATATATAAAACGATAATCATGCCTGTTGTTCTGTATGGTTAAGAAACATGGCCACTTACTCTAAGGGAAGAACATAGACTGAAAGTATTTGAGAATAAGATCCTGAGAAGAATATTCGGACCCAAGAGGGACGGGAACGGAGAATGGCCGAAACTTCATAACGAGGAACTACATAATTTATATGGTTTACCCAGCATTGTTAGGGTCGTCAAGTCTAGGAGGCTTAGTGGGCGGTCATGTAGCTAGAATGGAAGAAAGTAGAAACGCTTTCAAAGTCTTGACTGGAAGACAAATCGGAAAACGACCATTAGGAAGACCTAGGCGCAGATGGGAGGACAATATTAAGATGGATCTCGCAGAGATAGGAATACAAAATAGAAACGTTATGCAATTAGCTAAGGATAGAAGTCAGTGGAGAGCTTTTGTGAACGCCGCATTGAACCTCCGGGTTCCATAGGCCATAGAGTTAGTTAGTTAGTTATATGATCACATGAAGTTCAACACTAGACTAACACCATGATATTCCTGGTGGCTCATTAAAAGTTTCGATTCAAAGGTATTCTGAAATATTCTGAGATTCTGGTTTGTTCTCTCCCCAATGGAACATCAATGAGAGCGCAGTATTTGTTTCGACTAGCTAGGATGACTTTTTTTTAAGATAATCTACTTTCCCCTTTGTTGTTCGTATTGTAGTTGTCTAAATCGCGACTATTGATGCATTTTCGTTAATAATGAAATATTTTACGAAATAACTGAATTTATATTAAAAATAAAACTCCTAAGAATAACACCAAACTCAAAAAATATCCTTTCGTCTTAACATTAGGCAAAACAGGAATTTCTGTTTCGACTACAATCTTGATAATGTAGAAAATTTTGATATTCCTGGAAGGCTAGTAGGCGAAACAGGAAGACACCACTGAAATGTTTAAATTTAAGAAAGTAAACCATCATATCCTACTAGTTATACATTCCAACACAATATAGTTGTATAGAATGGTTGCATATCTCTCAGGAATTTGTTTCATTTCCGAATGATAATGAGAAACGAAGGATAACAACTTCTCCAGGTTAAGATGGATCTTTATTCTTTGGAGTGTTTTGCCCAATGAACACCATATATCAATGACATTACAATTAATTGTGTGTGTAATATATTTGCTTATTACATACTACACGAAAAAAGAAAGAAAACACTGATTATACATGAATTAGAAACTCCAATCGGAAGTAGGCTCAATCTTGCAAATGGTGTGAAATATTGAAAAAAAATAATAGAAAAAATATCCCATTGACGATTTTTATCAAGACGCCTTTCACTTGTATTTAAAGGAGCATGCACAGATGTTGTGAGGAATGACAAGGAGATTCATTCTCATATGTGAATGATGCACTGTGTAAAGAGCGCAGGTTCAGCTAGTTAAATATATATAAAAGAAATGAACTGTCCTGTTAACCTATATTTTTCCTGCAATTCACAAGAAAATGCATGGGTGGCAGCCTATATTTTGGTAAAATATAGCAAATTATTCCTATAAATATCCGAACAAAACTATTTTTTTTTTAATTGAAGTACTTTTTGTATATTTTATTGGAAACAAAGTTGTTGATATAAAGTTTAACTGTAATATGTAAATTAATATTTCTATATCTATATATTTATCTATCTATATCTATACCTATACCGATATATCTATCTATCTATCTATCTATCTATCTATCTATTTATCTATCTATCTATATCTATATCTATATCTATATCTATATATATATATATATATATATATATATATATATATATATATATATATATATATATATATATGTGTGTGTGTGTGTGTGTGTGTGCTTTTGTCCCTAGGCGTAGTTCTTTTCGTATTTCATCTAATTGTTTCCTTTCAATTTCTCAAGATATCTTACAGTTGCTTAACAATAGGTTGAAACTTTTGACTTACGTAAGTTTTGCAGTAGCATTTTGTTGTTCAATTATTCAGGTTTTATTTTGCTTTAAATTTAGATGAAACACCCAGAAATATTAATTTAGTAAAAATGATAGGGTTTTGCTAAGTTAGCCACCTCTGATCTGTTTCTGGTGTGGCACGGGATATCAGGAGAGTACAGATATATTTATCTAATAACTTTGAATTTATTGATTTATTCTCTTAATGTTTTACACATATTGACATATTTCAGAAACATGCAACTCTTACTGACACGAATCGAATTTAGAAATGTTTTATTGTTATTTAGATTTACTTCTTCCCGCCCTGCATTGATTCACCGAAGACATAAGGATAATAACTTCTGGGGAAAGAAAATGAGGAATATATGATGCGTTTCGAACTTTTCAATTTAGTTTTATCTAAGCTAGTCCAGACAGATTTGATTTATTGATTGAAATATAATGTTCCTCTCAGCACGTAAACTCTATGAATTGAAACCTACTTCTGAAAAAAAAAAATGTCTTTCGAGTTTTATCGAAAGCTCTGTGCCTATTCTGGGCTTGTGCCTTATTACTACTGTGTACTTATAAAACATGTCTGAAGATTGATGCTAAATGATTCATTAGATTTTCTTCAGTTTAAACAGTGATTTTATTCTATGCTTTAACAACCGGTTACATATATGAAAGAGAGAGAGAGAGAGAAAGTAAAAGTAGAATGTTAGGTAGGTAGATATAACTCTCTTAGGAAACAAACCACAAATTAGAAAAGAAAAACAATTTTTACCGGGTACCACAAAACCTCCACAGCATCATCAAAATTAGGAAGCACTACGAATGTCTGCGAAACGAATGACCCAAGAAATATGCTTTTCAACAAGTATTGGAAATACCTTAATCCAGTAACGGATCGACAGTTGATGATAATTTTATGTATGAGTACCAAATGTAAATAATCCTCACTCATGTAATCCCAGTTCTCACTCTAGATATCTAAGCATTTGGGATTAAGAAATACACACTTATACTTTGTTCTGAGTAGTGATGAGCAAATGCAAGACCAAGACCAAGACTCGGGTGGTTTTGGTCTTGGTCTTGCACTGGAACCCTTTGTCTTTGTCTTGGTCTTGGTCTTGGTCTTGTTTGCAAGAGTCTTACAATTATTGCTTTTAATAAAACTTATGATTTTCATAGGTAAATTTTACTCTGGATATAAGGGATAATAAATTCTACAATGCGTCAATAGTAACGGAAATACAATGTATGTTTCTAAATGTAATACAGTTTACCTTCAAGTACATACGAGGTGATGACCTTTATTTTCTTTTTTTCAGTGGCTGCCCACGCTTCACTACTTAGAAGACATATCACAGCAATTCGTATATCCAATACTCCACTGGTTCCCAAACAGGGGATGCTACCCCTGAGACGCATGAAAGAAAATCATGACAGCACTGAAATACCATGAATTGCAAAATTATTTATACACTCTAAAGGCGTCAGGTTTCTTACCTTTTAACCACGGTTGGCTCATCTTTGTATTCAACAAACTTCCAATTAAATATTTAGATTTTGTTTTACTACTTCCTAACGTGGGTTCCTGTCACCACGGCATGGCGCGTCCTCAGGTTGCGGATCGAGGAGAAGGCCTCTAGATATAGAGGTTAGCTGCGAATATACTGAATAAGCAGTCGCGGACAGACGACTAGGAGTGGTCCTCCAGCTTGGGGGTTTGGGTAAGGCTAACACCCTCATCCTGTAAAAAAAGGTACTTGTTCAGAAACATTCACAAAAGCCTCGGACAAGGACTGATAACTTGGCACGACATCAGCAAAAGAAAATGGACATGAGATTTGGAACATGGAATATTAGAAGTCTTTATAGGGCAGGCGCGTTAAAATCTGTAGAGAAATACAGGATGGACTTAGTAGGAGTTCAGGAAGTTAGGTGGGAAGGAAATGGATCCGAGAATTCCGGAAATTTTACGTTCTTTTACGGGGAAGGAAATAAAAATCACCAGTTAGGAACAGGGTTTTTCGTTCACAAACGAATATTACCAGCAATTAAACGGGTTGAATTTGTTACTGACAGACTTTCTTTTATTACTCTTAAGGGACGGTGGTGTGATATTATTGTTTTAAATGTACATGCTCCAACTGAAGATAAGGGTGACGATATAAAAGATAGTTTTTACGAAGAAGTGGAACGGATATTTGACCAACTCCCGCGATACCATATGAAGATTCTATTAGGGGATTTCAATGCGAAGGTAGGACGAGAGGATATTTTCAAACCAATTATAGGGAACGAAAGTTTGCATAAGGAAAGTAATGACAACGGTGTTAGACTCGTGAACTTTGCAACATCCAAAAACCTAATCGTGAAGAGTACAAAATTCTCACATCGCGACGTTCATAAATACACTTGGACATCACCAGACGGAAAAACACATAATCAAATTGATCACGTTTTAGTAGATAGAAGAAGACAATCTAGCATAATTGACGTCCGGTCGTTTAGAGGGGCTGATTGTGACACTGATCACTACCTGGTAGCAGCGATAATACGGGAGAGATTATCGTTGAATAAATGTAATATTCAATGTCCGAAAACGGAGAGATTTAATTTAAAGAAATTAGAAGAGAGCCAGGTAAGAGAGGAATACCAGATTGAAGTTTCGAATAGATTCTCGGTTTTAGAAGACTCGGAGTGCACTAGTGTTGAGGATACTTGGATTGAAATTAGAGATAGCATTAAAAGTTCAGCAATAGAAAAATTGGGACACGCGGAAATACGTAGGAACAAACCATGGTTCGACCAAGAATGCATTAAACTAGTAGAGAAGAGAAAACAGGAAAAATTACGGTGGCTACAAAATCCGAATGAAATAACTACACAAAATTTCGCAGATATCAGGCGGGAAACTTCCAAAACTTTTAGAACAAAGAAACGGGATTTTTTGAAAGCTAAAATTAAGGAACTTGAAGATAATAGCAAAAATAAAAATATTCGGGACATGTATAAGGGGATCAGCGAATTTAAGAAAGGCTATCAACCTCGTGCTTATATATTAAAGAAATCTGACGGAACAGTTCTCACTGATACGGATAGCCTCTTAAATAGATGGAAAGATTTCTTTGATGATTTGCTGAACACGCAGCCAAAAACTAATGTGCGTGGAGAAAAGGAGATACACACCGCAGAACCGTATATTTCAGAACCCAATCGAATAGAAGTGGAAGCCGCTATAAAGAAATTAAAGAAACACAAATCTCCGGGTGTAGATGAAATTCCGGCTGAGTTAATTTTAGCTGGAGGCGAAAAATTGTGGAACAAGATACACAAACTCACTCTCCTTATCTGGAACAAGGAAGAATTGCCACAAGAGTGGAAAGAGTCAAACATTGTTCCAATTCACAAGAAAGGCGACAAAACTGACTGTAATAATTATCGAGGCATTTCTCTTCTGTCAACATCCTATAAAATCCTTTCAAATATTCTGTTAGCAAGATTGACCCCATACGCAGATGAAATTATTGGAGATTATCAGTGCGGATTTAGACGAAATCGATCAACTATCGACCAAATATTTACCATTCGCCAAATACTCGAAAAGAAGTGGGAATACAATACCCCGGTACATCAACTATTTATTGATTTTAGAAAGGCTTACGACTCGGTTAGGAGAGAAACATTATACAACGTTCTTACAGAGCTTGGAATACCGAGAAAGCTAATTAGATTAATTAAGATATGTTTAAGTGAATCCCAAAGTAAAGTCCGGGTAGGAAAATTTTTGTCCACGAGCTTCCACGTCGAAAATGGCCTGAAACAAGGAGATGCGTTGTCGCCATTATTATTTAACTTTGTGCTGGAATACTCCATAAGGAAAATCAAAGATAGCAACCAGGGCCTAGAGTTGAACGGCATTCACCAGGTTATGGCATATGCTGATGATGTAAATTTAATAGGGGATGATAGGAGAACAGTAGAAATAAATGCAGAGATCTTATTAAACGCTTGCAGGGACATGGGTTTAGAAGTAAATGCAGAGAAAACTAAATACATGGAAGTGCGTCGGGACCGTAATACGGCAAATTGTGGAGGCGTTAAAATATTAAATAATACTTTTGATAAAGTAAATACTTTCAAATATTTAGGATCAATATTAACAGACGAAAATCATATTCACGAAGAAATTAAATGTCGACTAAAAGCAGGGAATTCGTGTTACTATTCGGTTCAAAATCTCTTGTCGTCGCGAATTCTGTCGAGGAATTTGAAGCTTAAAATATATAAAACGATAATCATGCCTGTTGTTCTGTATGGTTGCGAAACATGGTCGCTTACTCTGAGGGAAGAACATAGACTGAAAGTATTTGAGAACAGGATCCTGAGAAGAATATTCGGACCCAAGAGGAACGAGAATGGGGAATGGCGGAAGCTTCATAACGAGGAACTACATAGTTTATACGGTTTACCCAACATTGTTAGGGTCGTCAAGTCTAGGAGGCTTAGGTGGGCAGATCATGTAGCTAGAATGGAAGAAAGTAGAAACGCTTTCAAAGTCTTGACTGGAAGACCAATCGGAAAACGACCATTAGGAAGACCTAGGCGCAGATGGGAGGATAATATTAAGATGGATCTCGCAGAGATAGGAATACAAAGTAGAAACTGGATCCAATTAGCTAAGGATAGAAGTCAGTGGAGAGCTTTTGTGAACGCGGCACTGAACCTCCAGGTTCCATAGGCCATAGAGTGAGTGTGAGTGAGTGAGTTTACTACTTCCAATATGTACTATATGGTACAGAAAAATGGACATTATGCAAAAGCGATGATAAAATGGAGGCTTTCGAAACGTATTCGTGGAGAAAAAAGAGAGAATTAGCTGGGCTGAACTTAAAATGAATAAGAGGGTGTTAGAAATTGTAGCAGTAGGGGAGAAAAGAAGAATTTTAGATGTAATTACGAGCAGGAAGAGGCACTGGTTGGGACATTAGCTGAGGAGGAATTCTATTATGAGGAACATGCTAGAAGGTATGGTGGAAGGAAAGAGAGGGACGGGCGAAGGAGACTGTAGTTGAAGTTAGTATGTAAACAAAATGGCTACGTCAAGACGAAGAGACTATCTGAGGACCACCGTACATCGAAGCTTCTCAGTTGCAGTAAGTGACTTGCCAATAATGGCAGAACAGCTACGATGATGATACGTTTGCAATACTGGCCAAAAAAGAGAGAGAAAAAATAAAGTAATAATGATTATAATCAAACTTTTTTTTTTTAATATTTTAGAATTATCAGAGTGAAAATTGAGAAAGACTCAACTTTCTATGTCTTTTGTGTAAACTCAATTCATATAAATATTTTTGACCTATATTAGGAATACAAAATAACGGCATAAAACTCCAAATTACTTGAAATAACTATACAAAATCAATTTCACTTGTAAATATAAATTATTTATTGTTGTATAATGCTATATCGCTCAATCCTCGATGTGCCATATACCTAAAGAGGTTTAAGTTATAATGGTGAATTATTATTCAACATATAAGCACCCGCCGAAATCAAATCAAACTTACGGTCATATGCACTAAGTTTTTGTCAATGTCATGAAAATGTTAATTTGATATTAATTTTGTAAGCACACATTAAAAATTTCCAACTGATGGTTGAGGCTCGAAACCAAGGCCATACTCATGTGGTCGGCATGTATGGTGTACGAATTTACCGATATTCAATACTACATTTCTCTTTAGTTTTGGAATAAGAACATCACTAATACGTTTTAAAATTAAATGAAATAGCTAGTTTAACGTCTCACGATTATGCACCGAGGCTAAAATGATAATAAGAAATGAATGAAATGATGGAATGAAGAAAGTAAGAGGAAATTGGAAAACGCCGAGAAAACCCATGCACATGGTGTTTGTCCACCAAAAATCTCACATGGTGCAATATGATACTTGTGTGGCTTGAAAACGAGCAATAACTACAGACAATGCGAACAACCAATCAGGAAACGACATACTGTAGTTATATGCTACAGGGGCAGTTCTACTCACACGGATTGCATAAACTCCTGGGAACACATTCACTCCAGCGGCAGTTTTACTGAAGCCTAGAAATTCAAGTGAAAGATGTAATGATTTTTCCACTTCCGTTTTTAAAAAAAAAAATCAAGTAATACCGGCACTTGTACAAGACTCTTGATCAAGAGCCTTGATCTTGGTCTTGCAGGTATGGTCTTGGTCTCGGTCTTGCACCCCTTGGTCTTGACATTGGTCTTGCATCGGGATTCCTGGTCTTGGCCTTGGTCTTGGTCTTGCATCGGGATTCCTGGTCTTGGCTTGGTCTTGGTCTAGCAGGTATGGTTTTCGTCTTGGTCTTGGTCTTGCACCCCTTGGTCTTGGTCTTGGTCTTGCATCGTTATTCCTAGGGTCTATTTCACCATTTAACTTCGCAACTTTTCACTTTGCGCATTGCAATTAGCAACAAGGTTTATATTCCACGAAAATAAAACATTTCTGCAAAGTGAAAAGTACAAAGTGCAAAGCGAAAATTTGCAAACTTTACAGAAATATCTTACTTTCATTCCAGCATCATCTTAAAACTAATAAGTGCAAAGCTAGAGTTTGCAAAGTTGTGTCGTATTTTGCAAAGAAAAATTTGGCTTTGCCTGAATAATTGACTAAGAGCTATTGCCATTTGAAAATGCTTTGAAGGTTAGTATATTCATCAAGTGAGGATACGATTCCTAGGCAAGTGTATAAAAGTGGAATCAACTTCCACAGCATGAATTTATTTGACAAGTGAGCAGGTAGAATCCGTATTACTCGTAGAGCACATTGGACCGGTTTTGGATAGAACAACAACATAGAAAGCCCTTACAACAATCAATAAGTACTCATTTGCCTTCATTGGCTAAGAAGTGGTACTCAAATGCACGGATTAGGACGAATGCTCAGTGTGTCACAAGCATTTTTTTTTTTTTTTTTTTTAGAACAGTGCACGGTGTTGGGCCTTCTGCAGAGTCGTTCTGACGCGTGATTAGTGCCATACTAAAGAGTTCGACTAACGTATGTTTCCTGCAGTGGTCAGGGCTTTAGTATGAAGCTAATCATACGTCAAAACGACTCTGCATAAGGTGATATGTTTCCAGATATACTATAGTTTGGGTGAACTTGTCTTTAAATGAACCCAACAATATATTACATTTTTCTTTGACCACTGTTATTTTCTTCTCATTTCTCACTTGAAGAACTGTTATTTTCTTCTCATTTACTTATTTCTTCCCCATTTCTGGAACAAATTCCTATTACGAATCCTTGCAAATTACTAACTAGAATATAGCACCTAAAGTCGCACTTCAACGTTCAGCTGTCACTTTGCAAAGATTTTGCAACTTCGCAGTTGCAGAACATCAAATTGCAAAGTTCTTCAAATGAAATGGTGGAACTCAAAAACTTTCCGTTTTGCAAATTTTGCAAAGTGAAAAGTTGCAAAGTGCAATGGTGGAAGAGGCTTCTTGTATTGGTCTTGGTCTTGCATGCAAGACTCTTGCACAAACTGCAAGACCAATGCTCTAGCGGCTCATCACTCTTTCTGAGAGATCTTTTATTTAACCCTGTAGCTGTGACAATTTCTTAAATTAAGGATAATAAAACTAAACTTTACTACTATTTCTTGAGTATAACAAACAGTTCTGCGAACTAGAAATATTTTAACAGCCGGGTCTAGCGAGCTTATGCAAACAGACTGAATAACACCATTAGTTTTAAATGTTATTAGCGTTATTAGCATCACTAGTTTTAAATGTTAAATATTAATTGTCGAAACTGAAGTTTAATGAAAATATTATTGAATCTGACATTTGAGTACTTTTCGCCTTCTTCTTGAGAACAGTCTGGTTTTGATCAATTAGTATTTTTAGAAGTATTTTAGATGTCTTGCAAATTTCCATGTTTTGTATTCTTGGAGAATTAAACGGGTCAAAAATGGTAGTAAAGAAATATCGCTAGTAAATTTGTCAGTCCTCATCTAATTTCAAATGAATCATTATTATCCTTGCAAAATGAATATTTAGAATTCTTTCTTCTTTATATTACAATAAATATGATTAATTTATTAGTAATTGAATTACAATGTGAGTTAACACACTTAACCTATCTGTATTGCACTGTTGCTTTTTCTTGCCACTCAGGTTTCTCCTGTAAACTGGAACCATTCAACGGCATTTACGCATTGGCTGTTTTAATCAATCACTGTGCAAGAATTACATAGAGGTTACCCTTGTTGCTAAACTCTTGTAACTTTAGGTGGTGTCTGATTGTTATTTCTTCTTCTTCTTCTTCTTCTTCTTCTTCTTCTTCTTATTATTATTATTATTATTATTATTATTATTATTATTATTATTATTATTGGATTCGAGGATTAATAGAAATTGCTTGATTGCCTGAAGTGGTAGTTAATAGTTTATGTAAAAAATAAATAAGATAAAATAAAACGAGAGGGATAAATTTAAGTTCTTTCGTTCTTTTAGTAGCATGTACGATAACTTGGCAACGCCTGGAATAATGTGCTGTTCTTGATTAGTAAGTGGAAACATGGATAGATGAATGGAATATTAAAACGTTTGCAACATCCTTATAGACCCTGTGGAAAATATGTCTTATAATTTGTATATCACACTTCATTTATTGTCATTGGAGGATGTTTGCATAATTATGGTAAAATGCCGTGAATTAATGGTATAGCAAAAATTTTAATTTTGTAGGGGAGTAAATGTATGTAATGTTATAAATCTTTTATAATATGTAGTACCTTTCCAGCAGCTTTGCCTCAATATCCCTTTCCTACGTTAGTATGTGGACAATAGTTCACCACACTACGATTTCTAAGATGTTTCTCCAAGTTAATTACTATCACAATGATCACTGAAGTAGTAACAGAAAGGAACGTAGCATAAAGAAAAGAAACATTACCTGTAATATAGGGCATGATGTTCCATGCATCCGATTACCTATTCTTACTTCTCTGTTATTTCAGTGGGTTTCCTCTTCATTTAAAAATCTTACAACATCGGATGTTACAACAATGTAAACATGACATGAATGTTATTTAGTAAATTGTGAATAGAAACAAAACATTCACAATTCAGAAAGTAGTACATGACAAAACGTTTAAATTTTATATTTAGCAGTTGCAAGCTAATATTTCTGTACTATTATCATAAAAACATTTTGCTTTCTGGCAATATTCCTTTCTCTTCACAAAGACAACTATAAAAACAGAAGCGATAGAAGGAAGCTCTGAGCTCGTGTGATCGGGTTGAGTATTTGATCCTTTGGATCTTCAGGTCCAATTTCCGTCTTTGTCTGGTTGAGGTAATCTTATGTGGCATCTCTTGCCGAGTTCTGTCTTATTCCGACCAAGATAGAGCGGCTGTCAGCGTTGCGGCTTGTTAATCTGAGTGAGGCTCGCGCACGTGGGGACACTGGGTTTTGTTGCTCTGTGTTCAAGCAAGGGGGGATTGCCACTCACCGGCCCATCTCTCCTCTCTCTCTCTCTCTCTCTCTCTCTCTCTCTTCTACAGGAAATGACGTGCCAAGCTTCAGGAGGATCTTAACCGGATTAGTCCAACAGTTCGACAGAACACCCAGTTTCAAAATCCGGAACCTGCGTTCTCACCCTCCCTCGTATTCTAACATCCCATCAGAATTTTCTCTGTGAAAGTCTCTAAATCCTCATCAAGAGCACTTAGGCGAGCACCTATTGCTACAGTTGACCTGCTGCAAAGACAGATATTAACTAGAAGCGCTGTTTATTATTGTTGCTATTATGTAAGATACAAATTTGTAGTAAGGGGTTGATCACTTTCATTTTCAAAGTTGGGTAATTACCTTAAAATTGTACTCACATTAAAGGTGCATTTCGCGGGATCTGTAATTTTCCGATTTCTATTTTTCTTTTGAAACGTGGTCGAGAAAACTTCTATAATCCGCCTAAGTTTGTCCACTGTCGCCTCTGAAGAAAGCTGTCTCAAATAATGATATAAATATGTGATTCTACAAAAGGGGATTATGATGTGGTGGGGCTTGGTTATAGACTATCAATTTCACAGGCTCTGTTTCTCTTTTCAATAAATCTGACTACACACACGCCTCTTTAAAAGAACTGTGGATAGAATACTTTAGTATTTTGACTTGAAAAATCTCAATGGAAAAATATTTACAAATATTCGGATATGGATGTGAATGCAGATGTGTTCAATGGACTTCCTCCTGTTTATATGATTAGTGTGCGCGCCATTTATGCTGGAAACCCAGGTTCGATTTTTAATCATATTGTTTGTATCTCATGTTAACCAATAGGTTTATGTCCCATCCAGCCTTGTTGCTAAAAGAGACGCTACAGTCTAATCCAACAAAAACAATGCAGAAGTTTGAAACGAAGTCAGTGAGAAAGGGACGTAAACTCTTAACTGCTGTCAGTGTTGGGAAGTAACGTAACGCAAGTAACGCGTTACTTGTAACGCGTTACTTTTTAAGTAACGTTTCCTAGTAACGCGTTACATTGTTTTCAAAGTAACTGTAACTGTAACGCGTTACAAATTTTTAAGTAACGTACCTAGTTTGCGTTACTTTTTTCGCGTTACATTTCGGATAAGTAACTACAATATATGTATATTTTTTTTCGAAAACAATTGTTTCTTTCCTGTAAGTGAATTTCTCAGAAAAAAAAACTATCGAGCAACCAACAGTCACAGACACACAGAGAAACAGATAAGTTCGTAGTGCCACTTGCTGTTTTTTTGAAGATGAGGACAACCTTAGGGAAATCACGTGTACTGATTGCAAGCACCCGTAAGATTTTGTCGTAGATTTTGACAGCTCCAAATACATTCACAATACATTCAATGAGTGAACTAAGAGTGCAATGATACCGGTAGTCTATTTTACTTTGATTGGTGTTGTTTTTATAAAGATGGAGAACGAAAATATTTTACCGTTCGAATATTTTACTCAGTTCTTAAGAATACTTTTTTCTTAAGAGCTGAGGATGATGGTGGACAGAATTTAAAAGTAAAGTGTCTGAAGTGCCCCGGCGGAAAATGTTTATCAACAACTAGCTTGCTATAATTAACGATTTACAGTAAGGGGTTAATATGAATAAACTGTGTTCTGATGAGCAAGCCTACTTTATTACTAGAAAATAGTTTGCTGATGGTATGTAATATTGGAGTTCTTTCAGATCAGTTTGCTTATCCTAGAGTCCCGTTGATTATAGAGTAGTGTAATGTTTCTCTATATTCTTTATTTTTAATTTTACATAACAACATTGTTATTATTATATAATTAGTTTAGCAGAATAATAATAAGCAACCATTTTTTTCTAACGCTAAGGGATGAGCACGAGTCAAGGTAAAGCTCGACTCGACTCGAATTCAAGTCGAGTTTCGAGTCAAGTCAAGGGTAATATCCTCGAGTCAAGTTCCGAGCCGATTCAGTTTTTTGCGTCGAGTTTCGAATCCAGTCGAGTTTGATAAATGACTCGTTCGTTTTAAGTCGTCTTGAAATCATGGCCTGATTACAATGGAAAACGAAAGCCATGAGAAATGTAAGCTAAACAGTAATATGGAATACTTTTAGTGTTGCTCATGAGAGGGGACACTGCTTGCATCTCGTCTCGTCTCGATAGCGAGACCACAAGAGATTTTTTATAATAAGCTCAGCTCGGCTCGGCTCAACTGAGAAGATGGCTCGAGCCGGCTCACTTGGGATGAACCATCGGCTCGAGCTGGCTTGGTAGGGATGAGCCATTTACTCGGTTCGGCTCAACCGAGCCGAGGGCTCTAGCCGAGTCGGTTTTGTGAGCTGTTGGCTCGGCTCGGGTCGATAGTGAATGAGCTGATCGAGTCATTGACAATTCTAGGCCGAGCAGTTTTGAAGATATTTGGCCAGTACCCTATAACTTGTAACTGCGTTTGGCTCGAGCCCGAATACTCAAAACACTCAACCCAAATTCAGAAACTCGTGAACAATGTCCTTGACTCCTAGACTTCACGGCTACCGAGGTTGGCAATCAACTAGTTTTTTAGTATTCAAATACAAACCGCCTATCTTTCTTTTTATATACAATGTTGTTATAATAATAATACTAATTATTATTATTATTATTATTATTATTATTATTATTATTATTATTATTATTATTATTATTATTATTATTATTATTATTAATAATAATAATAATAATAATAATAATAATAATAATAATAATAGCGATAGTAATAGTAGTACGAAAAATTCAAGCCATATTTTTTCACATTTTTAAAGTTTCGGACCTAAAAGTAACGCGTTAGTAACGCGTTACTTTCGAAGTAAAGTAACAGTTACTTTTTGGGGGCAAGTAACGCGTTACATTTTAAGAGAAAGTAAAGTAACTTGTAACGCGTTACATTTTTACAAGTAACTTACCCAACACTGACTGCTGTACTATGGTAAAAATAAGTTACACTTACACTCCAATGGGAGCTGATAGGCCTCACATGTTTCTTCCATAAATATTAAACTTCGTTGTTATTTTTCTTAAAAACATAATATGAACAACCTCCTTGATTTTTAGTCCTTGTTTTACCATTGTCAAATAATTCCTAATCTCACATAAACACTCCAATAGATATGTGTAATGAAGCATGTATATATCATAATAAAAAAAATAAAATAAAAAGTAAATCTCCATGTTAAGCGGGTTTGCATATCCAGACTCCTACCTATGAAAACATTTACGATCACTTCAACCCCAAACATTTCACGGTTTCAACCTGTTTTACATAAGTTATTAAGACGTAAAATCGAATGTAATTTATTCGAAAAATAAATTTATATGTACATTGCAAGAGCTGTAATGATCAAACATTCGCCGCAAATTCATAGTCGTATCGGGCTAAACAAAAGCGAGTGTGAAACCGAAAACTGCTTTACACAAAAGTCAAAAGAAGAGTACAGGGGGGGGGAAAGAATACGATTCCCTAAAAACAGGAGAATATATTCGCGTATGACAATAATGCGTCACGTGGAGTTTGATGTTAATGGCGTCTAGAACCTAAACAAGTTTGAGTGTGCTGCGGAAAACTACAAGCTATCTAGGCAAGTATTTATATTTTTTCTAATAGTTTGGTATAATATTGGGACATACGTAGGGCATACTTAAGGTATAACTTACACATTTTTTTTTTATTGATTTCAAAGTACTGTGAAGCATTAGTTTTTAGCATGTCCATTGTTTGACAGGTTGGAGTAAATTGACTTTTCTCCAACAGTTGGCAGCCCAACATCACGGGAAATTCCATTATGTAGTTAGGGGGTAAAGGTACACAGATACCGACGGGGCAAGGATACGCGTGCATACTCTTGCCCCTTTTTTCTATGGAAAAAATTCCAATTTGATTTAAATCTAACAATCAAAAAAGAACGTGGATTCCGTTGTAATAGACAGTATCATCAAACGTTAAGAACAATGGTTCCCATATGTAGCCTATAAAGTTAAGAATTCTGATTAATCCTGACATTTTCTTATGTACGAGGGACACATTGTTATTCTAATTTCCACTCCTTACATAAGAATATCTAAGGTGATGTTTGAGTTTTCGAAGCAAATAAAAGTCTGAGACAGTAAAATCTGTAGTTATTGAATAACAACACGCCTGCATATTTTGTTCAGGTTTCAGAAATGCAACATTTAGTCCTCTTTTATCTTAAATGTCAATAGTCTTCAGTAATAAAATTCTACTAGTCCAGTGTTTGGTATAGGATCTTATAAACATATATGAAGTACCCCAACCTATCATTTGACAATACGTAACTTCATGAAGGGTAGGCCGAGAACTTTTCAAGTTACCCTCGTAGTTGACAACAGTAAGTACGCCAGAAATTTTTACTTGCGAGGGTGTTCAAAATAAAAGGAGGGGTGTGCTCTCACAAGTAAACCTTACGTTATGGTGAATCGAGTTGCTGACTGAGACACATATGAGAAAGTAGGACTAAATGTGGTCAGTATTTCAGTGAAATTGTAGGTGCGAAGCTCCAGGGGTTTAGGAGATACAGCTACCAGAACATCACATGGAAGTACAGAATAGTCTTCATACAGTTGGAGGTAAAAGCTCTGTAAGACCTCTTGTAACGACAAAAGGTGAATAACAAATATATGGGTACATATTAGGACTAGGGGGAAGTCATATAGTAAGGATATACCTGACGGCGGTCATCTTGAAATCCGCCATTTTGAATTAAGGTTAAGTTTTTAAAATAGGAATAGGGTCGTGTGATACATGCTTTAAGGCGCTAATTTAATCAGAAGAACAATGGTGACGTTAATTTTGATTTACGCGCAATTGCTAAAAAGTTACAGGAAAATTAAATATTGTTGCAGCATATGTATTAGTCCTTTATCCCACCTTGTAAATTTTGTTAATGATAATAATTAAATAAAAAGCACGTGGATAAATATTAGGTTTATGGTAAGAGTTGCCTTGATGACGGTCATGTTCAAATCCGCCATTTTGAATCAGACAAAAGTTTTAAACAAAACGCATAACATTGACACCTTATTAATAGCAAATTTTACAATAACTCCAACGGTATAACCATTTTTGCTTTATCATTAACCAGCATTTGTTATCGCATAAACAAGTTGCTAATTTAAGGGAAAATGACCAAAGTGGAATTGAGTCATAATTAGAGATGCAAAAAAGCCGGCTTTTTTGAATCGATGGTTTTTTTCACATCATTGGGAAAAAAACGAGAATTTTGGAAATTTTGGCTTTTTTTCAACTTCATGATTTTTCTATCTAAATAGCTTTCTTATAGTATATTCTATAGTTAGATAAAAATTCCATGACCTGAATGTGATATTTTGCTCTGAAATTCACCATCAAGATGGATGGAGCACATGTTTTACGAATTAAAGCTAACATGAAGAATGTAGTATTTGAGGGTAATTTTAGAGGCTATTTAACTTTATTTTAACTTTTGAGTTATCGACATCTTTTTTCTTCTCTAGTTTGTCATCCGTGTTTCATTTCTAAGAACTTTTAGTACTCTAGCTTCTAGCGCAAAAGTTAAACTTGCCCGTTTTTCTATTTATCCGTCAAAGCGTACGTTTTTCAATATATCCGTCAAACCGTACTTTCACATTTCTGTTATACTGTAGCTGTGAAGTGATTTCGCAATAATTTTCCGGACACAACCTTAAATACCAATTTATACAAATAATCAGTAGCGGATTTAGAAAAGTACTTTAGGAGGGTTTTTTCTGATTGTTTCGTTTCCTAAAAAGTCCTAATTTTATTTGGGAAGTGCTTGAAGTTTATGAGTACAGTAATAACTAATATTTCGTTTCGTTTATATGTTTAGCAATAATCTTCCGGATACAACTTTAAAAATCATTTTATACTGAGAATCAGTAGCGGATTTAGAAAAGTATTTTGGGAAGGGTTTCTTACTAATGTTTAGTTTTTTTAAACATTCGTAATTTTTATTTGACGGGAGCTTAAAGTTTATGAGTAAAGGCATAAATAATAGATATTTCGTTTGTTGCAGACATTCCGTAACTTTGGGGAACGGGCTTCAGTCCGAAAGACCGATCCTCTAACCTTCCCAAAACCGTCACTGCTGGTAATTAGTAATAATAATGATTTAAAAACAATAAAAAAGGAAGTCGCCCAACTCACAGTACACGCACTATTTCTACATTCACAGATGGAATGAAGAAAAGCTTTGTCAGAATGGTCGAATGCTGGTTGAATCCCGGACTTCCCGATAGAAGCGCAAAAGCTAATCACTCAGTCATGTTTGTTGTGCAGTTGTATTTAGCTTAACTTAAATATATTCCGTAGTATTTTTTTTTGGGGGGGGGAAGTTCCGTAATGATATGTTGAATCCCTCTTGTTAAAAATTCAGAAAACTTGAGGATTGGGTAAACTGTGATGGTGGTTCTATAAAACTTAACTGTAGAATTTCAAGAATATACAGAACCAAAAGCTCTAGATGTGCATCCTTTAAGTGTATCATAATCTAAGTATTTCTCTTATGTTTTATTTTAATTTTATTTTGTTTCAAAAAGAGGGTATGGAATATTTTGAAGTAAAAATACTACATACTATTTTGCTAGTTATTTGTGTATTCTTTAAAAAGAAGTGTTTATTTTTAGGGTTGGCTGATTTACACCAACTTTTTTTTTTTTTAATAACTGGTTTAAACCACAAAAAATAAAAAGAATGAAAAATGCGAATCGTGTGAACTTCATGGTAACGTTTCCAGATATCAAACCACCTGCAATAGTTTTATTTCCCTTTCACCTTTTAATCAAGGTGTCCCATGTTCAATTCTCGGTCGAACCACAATCCTTCTTTCATGCGTAACCCAAGTAGCGGTTCAGATGTCAGTTTAAGCGAAAGTCTTCTCCTTGATAACCTCGGTATTTCGTAAGGATGTTAAGCCTAAATATACGAAAGAAACCAAATTGTATATTTCTACATGCCTAAATGCGTGTTGTTTTATAAAGAAGCCAATATTGCTTAAATATATTGATAGAAATTGGCAAAATTTATCGATTGCCTACGTAGCTTCCAACATTAGCTTGGATTGGACTTTCAATGATATCTACGTACCGGTACTAAATTTGTAATTTAATACCTCAGTTTTAGCGTACTGATTATGGTACGTTGACCTTTAAATTTTACATGCAAAGCAATAACAGGATTTTCCCGTTATTGTCTTACATTTCAAGTAATGACGGGATTTTCCCAATGGCTAGGGCGGGAGATTCTCAACTTAAGAAATTTACTGACCGCACTTCTTTAAGCTTATGGGAGTTCTTCCGGCATAACCCCGCTGTTGCATAATAACATCAAGGCGAAACAAACTTAGGCTATTTCTATGAATATGTAATATAAATACATAAAGCAAAAAATCTAAGTCAAAAAAGCCTGGTTTAAACCAAAAAAAAATGGTTTAAACATCCCCCAAAAAACGGGTTTTTGTCATATTCAAAAACAACCACGGTTCTTGCCAACTCTGCTTACTTTTGTATATAGGAGGTTAAAAAATTCTTATTATATAGATTGGTTAATCCTGTGGAATTCATAATGTAGATATGTTGAAGAAAAATTGTTTGAAATATTTTTTTCGAAATTCATAGTTTATTTTCGATGTTTTATATTATTATCAGCATCAACCACTAATTAAATGATTTTTTGTGTTATAGAGAAGCGATACAAAGTCGGTTTTATCAATTTAAAGCAGTATTCTGAAAAAAGCCCAAAATTTCCGAAGCAAAAAAGCAAAGCAGAAAAAACCGAGTTTTTTTTTCAAAAAAGCCGTTTTTTTTCGAGCCCTTGCATCTCTAGTCATAATTGAACTTGGGTCTTTCTTCCAGAAAAGTCCTCAATTAGTACAATCAATATGTAGTTCAGAAAAGTGTGCATGACTTGCACAAATGCTCTGCTCACAGTGAGCACACCTGACAAAGGCAATCGAGTTACACTTGACACATTTGTCGTTAACAATTTCGTCAAAGCAGTAGTCGTAAGGAGCGATCCATTTAATTTTGTGCTGGTTAATGATAAAGCAAAAATGGTTATACCGTTGGAGTTGCGTTTTGTTTAAAACTTTTGTCTGATTCAAAATGGCGGATTTGAACATGGCCGCCATCAAGGCAACTCTTACCATAGACCTAATATTTATCCTCGTGCTTTTTATTTAATTATTATCATTAACAAAATTTACAAGGTGGGGTAAAGGACTAATACATATGCTGCAACAATATTTAATTTTCCTGTAACTTTTTAGCAATTGCGCGTAAATCAAAATTAACGTCACCATTGTTCTTCTGATTAAATTAGCGCCTTAAAGCATGTATCACACGACCCTATTCCTATTTTAAAAACTTAACCTTAATTCAAAATGGCGGATTTCAAGATGACCGCCGTCAGGTATATCCTTACTATATGACTTCCCCCTAGTCCTAATATGTACCCATATATTTGTTATTCACTTTTTGTCGTTACAAGAGGTCTTACAGAGCTTTTACCTCCAACTGTATGAAGACTATTCTGTACTTCCATGTGATGTTCTGGTAGCTGTATCTCCTAAACCCCTGGAGCTTCGCACCTACAACTTCACTGAAATACTGACCACATTTAGTCCTACTTTCTCATATGTGTCTCAGTCAGCAACTCGATTCACCCAAACGTAAGGTTTACTTGTCAGAATAGTGATATAATTTTTAAACAAACTCAAACAAGAAAACAGTATATTTTGTTACACAACTATTGCAATACTAATACTATTATTATTACTACTACTACTACTACTACTACTACTACTACTAATAATAATAATAATAATAATAATAATAATAATAATAATAATAATAATAATAATAATATCAGCTCTTCGCAGTGGTAGTTCAATGAAGTGAGTTCACACATTAGGGCATTTTTTTATTATTATTATTATTAAGCTAAGTAATACAGATAAACCTCTCAAAACGGACATCGGTGGAACCGATTATTTGTCCGTAAATGAGAGGTGTCCCTAAAAGGAAGTGTTCTCTCTCATAACACCACACCACACATATTTATGGCATGGAAGAATAAGAAAGTTTGTCCTCTTATGAAGATGCCCACTATTGAGAGATGCCCGTTAAGAGAGGTTTCACTGTAGGAATTATCATCCACTATTTTACCCAGTAATTAAATGTAAATTGATTACATACGAATTATTGTAATTATTTTACAAAATTCTGCTATTATTTCAATTTATTCACCCCCAGCAAGTTTTAGTGGGTTATTTTTTTTTCCAAAACATTAATTGGAAAAAAAAGATTCCCTCGTCCCATGCTGAAATCGCATTCGTTTAGTAATTAATACTGTGCATAGTTCCAATTTGATTATTTTAATATTCTAACCCTGTTGTTAACGTTAATTGTTATAATATTATTTGATCTCTTAATCTCCGTTCCTGCCCCTTCCTGGCTACGTTATTCTCTGAATATCTTTCACAAGTAAATTATTCATTGATTTAGTTGTTTTCCAGAAATCCATTTTGCAATTTACAATTTGTATCTTTCTGTTTGTCTTCTTTAATATACCCTAATTTCAATAATCACAGGACTCATAGTGGTCTGTTCTCTTGTAAATAGTTGAAAAGTGACCAAAAAATGGCCAAAAGCACACGAGAAAGTTACCGAAATCTTATCATGACCCTTTTTTTCCTTTGTCAATTTATCCATCACCTCTCTCTTTGTTTGTTATAGTTTTGTTTCTTCTTTACTTCTTCTTTTTGAGCTTCCTCCTTTCTTAGGTTTTGAAAGTATGCTTTGTAGTTACGGTAAGCAGACTTAGCAGATGTAAAACGCTTCTGAGTAAGTGGAACCAATTCTGGCCTATTTACTAATTTCTTCATCCCAGACATTATATTGAACTTCGCATTAAGAGTTCTCAAAAACGTGAAATATTCAAATTCATCACTTACTCTTAAGAAGAACATACAAGAAGCATAACACAAGACGAGAAACACAGACACATACACAACGTTGAACGGAGCGTTAACTATTACGCGAGAAAACTAAAAGATTATTATGATGGAGGAAAGAATAGACACAGAAGGGTTCTCAACCCCACCTTGAGAGCTTAAGCATCCACCAACCGTCCACTGTGCTTAGAAAGAATAAAAGCTGAAGTGAGAATAAAGCTGACTGTTTCACATGTGGCAGCAAATACTGAAGCTTTCAGAAGAATAATGAGTAATATGTTTCTTCCTTTTTCCATTTGTTTTTATATTTTTCGTAGAAAACTGCCAATGCAAAACATAAATCACACTAAAAAGTCACTTTACCTCTCAAAAAATAACTTAGTGACAAATTTGAAAAAAAAAGTAACTTTTAGTGACCAACTTGAAAAAAAATAAATTTTAGTTAAAAAAAAAGTAACTCGCTATGAGCCCTGTTCCACTCAATGAATTTACATGAATAAAGATATACTTTACAAAACATTACGCTAGCGCCAAATGCGTTCCTGCATAACACTAGACTCAGTCTAAAATATATATATATATAATTCTTAATTCGACCGATCTCTTCATTTCTAAATACGTTTTGACTACACCCTTCTAACGTCCGTCCGTTGATACACCACTTGGCGAGCAGGCTCGAAACCAGCCACACAGCTTGGGGGGCCATGAATGTGTTAGGAGGGGCCAAGTCATTAAAAATTCTCTTACAAATATCTAAATTGTGCATTTTGTATTGAGGTTTGGAGGGGACATGAAAAATTTAGGGAGGGCCAGGCCCTCCCTAGCCCTCCTCTGGTTGCGAGCTGTTGCAGAGTAGCACTTACCAACTGAATCTGGTATAGGCTTATTACTATATTGTCACATTTCTCATTATTGAGGAGGAGGTAGGTGAATGACCACTCAAGACGTTGTCAATTTCAGTCATCTGCATCTGTCCAAAATCTCTTTTCTCGGAAACGACCGCGGAATTCAGAAGGGTAGGTATCAGCGGTCTGTTTTGTCAATTGTTTCGATCAAAACACCGCCAGAAACAATGAGGTCATGTGGTTCTCGAAGCCGTACATGAGAACGAGGTCGCTTCGTATTTTGAAGTGAAATAAAATAAATAAGAATATTGCCTTCTTTCCTAAACGCTAAACCTTTTTAACTTGATGTGTGATACTGATTGATACAATTGGATTTGCGGGAGCATTCCTTTTCCATACAGGGGTGTGTGTAAAGAAATTTGGAGGGGTGTTAGGGGGTGTTGGAGGGGTGTAGATTACTCCCTGGTTGACAAGCATTCTTTACTACAAGAAACTGATTAAATAAGCTAGTTGGAAAATATATTTTTATAAATGATCTAAATATTATCTGATGTTTTGTATCCTATGCATCCTCAATACTGATATGAGGAGAATTAAAGATTTTTCTTTCCTTTGTTTTTCAAGGAAAAAACTGCAGCGTCTTGGGGCACAATAAAGCCAGTATTTACCAAAGAAATGGAGAACGGATTAGTGCAATATATCACATTACTGGATCAACTCTTCTATGGATTAACTTTAAGAGATCCAAGAAGAGTGGCATACAATTTTGCTGAACGCAACCAGTTGTCTCACCCCTTTAGCCATATGAATCGAATGGCAGGAAGAGATTGGACAGACTCTTTCCGTCGTAGACATCCGACTATTGCTTTGCGACAGCCTTCAATGACTGGCCTGGGAAGAGCTTTTGTTTTAACAAGCCACGAGTTGAACGCGTTTTTAATTGTCTACAAGATCTTGTAAGAGAAGACGGTTTCCCTCCACAGGTTATCTATGGGAACTGGCTTAAATACGGTTCCCCATAAAGTTCCAAAAGTGTTGTTGACTAAAAATCAGTTGTGAATAAAATTATATCTAGTGATTTTGGAGTTAACATTACAGCTGTTTCCTGCGTGAGTGCATCTGGTTCATTTATTCCACTTGTGTTGATATTTCTCAGAAAACGAATGAAACAAGAGTTACTCGATAGATCGCCGCCGTGTTCTGTGGGAATGATATTTAATTCTGGTTTAATCAACTCACAACTTTCCGTAGAATGGCTACATTCTTTACTCCAACATGTGCAATCAAATCCGGTCACGAAAAATATATTGTTACTTGTTGGCAATCAGTCCTCTCACATTTCAATCGAGGTGATTGATTTCTGCAGGCAAAATGGGATTCTAATGTTAAGTTTACCACCCCATACCAGCCATCATTTACAACCATTATATCGCTCCATTTTTAGCCCGCTGAAATCCTGGTATTCAACAGCGTGTGATAAATGGCTGAGAAATCATTCATCCTACTCAATTACACATTTCCAAGTTGCGAGTTTGTTCATTGAGGCTTGCTACAAAGCTACAACCATTGGTATTGCAATATTCGGCTCTCAAGAATGTGGAACAATTATTGTTCCACTGAATCCAGATGTGTTCACTGAAGAAGATATTCTTCCTTCTACTGTGGATGTCGTAGACTTAAATGTAGAAGCCAGCTGTGAAGATGAAAGCGTTCCTGAAGCAACGAATCAAGTAGAAGACTTGAATAGAGCCCAAAATCTTTCATCGGAGGATTTACTGGAAGTAAACAGGAGCCTATGCGTCACATCCACATCAAACACTCGTTTGGTAGTTGCTCGTTCTCCTCCATCTGTTACCGAAGCTTCAGCCAGTAACACTGCATCCTCACTAGAAGCATGCAGGAGCTCATACGGACTATTCATTTCAAACACTTCTCTGCCGGTTGCTCGTTCTTCCCCATCTGTTACCAAACCTTCAGTCAGTAAAGCTGGATCTACTCTGGAGGTAAGCAGGAGCCCATCCGGACCGTCCACATCATACACTTTTCTGGTGGTTGTCAGTCCTCCTCCGTCTACCACCAAGCCCTCAACCTGTAAATCTTCCAGAGGCCAATCAGAGATTCTGACACTCCCTCCTTTCAAACAGAACTTACTTCTCAAATGGTGCCCTCTAAAGAGCGAAGGCAATCATCAACTTGCACCGAGCAAACTGCAACCGAAGATAACTACTCACATCAGTGAGAAAGTAGTGCACAAGTGTCCATTATGCAATATCATCTACAACGATTCCCCAACAGAAGAATGGATCCAGTGCGCAAGATGCAATGAATGGTGGCATGCACAATGCACATCATATGAAGGAATGAGCACCTTCATCTGTGATAAGCAGGGATGCAAATAAGCATCAAAATTTCACTCGCTCAAGAAAAAAGCTACTAACCCACATCCCACAATAGAAACCATTTACTTACCTTCTGTATGATATTGAATACTCGCCCGCACCGATGAATCACTCGTCCCGGGCGAGTGGTTATTTGCATCCCTGGTGGTAAGTGTTAATGCTCCTTTGGGTGCGTACTCTTGCCCCTTTGATTTCGTAATATTGCCTCACATACTGGGGCAAGAGTACGAATTTGAATATTTTTAGTTTATGAGTTCTAGTTACTCCAAGGATAGAAGTATATAAAAGTTGAGTTCAATTTCGTAAAGCAGAGTTCAAATTTTGTATTCCATGTAAAAGTTTTCTGTTGTAAGTAATTTCCTTTTACCAAAATACATAAGTTTAATGACAATTTGCATACTCTTGCCCCCCTTTCCTCAATATCTGCAATTGCATACGAAATGGGCGAGTAGTTTGGGTCAATAGTCTATAAATCAGATGGTTATGTATTCAAACTCAATAGAAAGTGACGTTTTTTTCTTTAAACTGTGTTCCTATTTTCATTCGGAAATTGAACATTTCTTTGAATAACTCTTTGGCAACTAATTTTCTTTAAATTCGATTATAAACAGTATATGAATTTCAAATCTAGATCCATAGCTTAAAACAAAATAATGAACATATTCACTATTCCATTATTATCCTCTGATTTGAAACGAAAAACTAGTTATAAACAGTGGTGATTTCAGAAGATTTTCCCCAGGAAGAATTTTAATACAAGGAGAGAAGAACTACAAAAACACAGGTAGTTTACATTGAGAACGATCGAAAATATGGCCCCGAAGAGGGAAATTTCTTAGCTAGAAAGGAAGACATCAAATTTCTCGCAGGTTACTCCTGAAATCATTACTATTTAAATGGTTTTCTTAACAAATAAGATATTAAATTTGTTTCTAGTTCTACATTTTGAAATAAAAAAAACATAACTTATAGAAAATTGTAATAATGGTATCAAGAATTATAATACTAATGACTTAAATATTATCGTGTAAGCTACCGATTTCTGGTCGGATTGAAACTCGAATATTTATTTCATAAAGAACTATAAAGTCCTCTCTATATATAGAGTCCTCTCTATATAAACCTGATTGGAAAGGCATGTTTAACTCAAATTAATTAATCAATATTTTTACTAATATATTTTTATTCCAATATGCTTACTATTCAACATTGTATACACTTCATTTCCAAAATCAAAATCTTTCAAATGTACCTTATATTGTACAAGTGCATATTCAAAAATAAATTATTATTTAATTTGAGTCTTGAACTTTATAGCTTAACAATAACAGTAATAATAAAAATGATAAAAAATTATAACATATTTGTCATATCTTTATCACAAAATTTAGGGCGTAGTCAATAAATGAGTTAAACTAAACCAAATGTTTTATATATATATACACACTATGTGATCAAAAATATCCGGACACCTGGCTGAAAATGACTTAGAAGTTCGTGGCGCCCTCCGTCGGTACTCCTGCAATTCAATATGGTGTTGGCCCACCCATAACCTTGATGACAGCTTCCACTCTTGCAGGCATACTTTCAATCAGGTGCTGGAAGGTTTCTTGGGGAATGCAGTCCATTCTTCACGGAGTGCTAAACTGAGGAGAAATATCGATGTAGGTCGGTGAGGCCTGGCACGAAGTCGGCCTTCCAACATCCCAAAGGTGTTCTATAGGATTAAAGTCAGGACTCTGTGCAGGCCAGTCCATTACAGGGATATTATGGTCGTGTAACCACTCCGCCACAGGCCGTGCAGTATGAACAGGTACTCGATCGTGTTGAAATATGCAATCGCCATCCCAGAATTGTTCTTCAACACTGGGAAGCAAGAAGGTGTTTAAAACATCAACGCAGGCCTGCGCTGTAAGAGTGCCAAGCAAAACAACAAGGGGTGCAAACCCCTCCAAGAAAAACACGACCACACCATAACACCCCCAAATCCGAATTTTACACACGCTGACAGATGGCGTTTACCGGGCGTTCGTCATACCCACACCCTGCCATCGGATCGCCACATTGTGTACCATGATTCGTCACTCCACACAACGTTTTTCTACTGTTTAATATTCAATATTTACGCTCCTTACACCAATCAAGACGTGGTTTGGCATTTACCTGCGTGATGTGTGGCTCATGAGCAGCCGCTCGACCATGAAATCCAAGTTTTCTAACCTCACGCCTAACTGTCATACTACTTGGAGTGGATCGTGATGCAGTTTAGAATTCCTGTGTGATGGTCTGGATAGATGTCTGCCTATTACACTTTACGACACTCTTCAACTATCGGCGGTCTGTGTCAGTCAACAGACGAGGTCGGCCTGTACGCTTTTGTGCTGTAAGTGCCTCTTCACTTTTCCACTTCACTATCACATCAGACACAGTGGACATAGGGATGTTTAGGAGTGTAGGAATCTCGCATACAGACTTCTGACACAAGTGACACCCAATCACCTGACCACATTCGAAGTCCGTGAGTTCCGCGGAGCGCCCCATTCTGTTTTCTCACGAGGTCTAATGACTATGAGGTCGCTGATAATGAGTACCTGGCAGCACAATGCATCTAATATTAAAAAAAAAAAAAAAAACGTATGTTTTGGGGTGTCCGGATACTTTTGATCACATAGTGTATATTGATTTATTTTCATTCCAAATTCAACTTAATGGAATTCGACAGAAACAGAAACTTCGAGAACAGGTAGAAAATCATTGTACTATACTTGGACTGGAACTAATCTGTGCGGGCCACGGTGGCTCAGTGGAAGAGCGTTCTCCTCTAGTGCATGGCGTCCTTGTTAGATCCCAGTTTGCGCCAAGTGAGCATTGTGGTGGATAGATATTGTGTGTGTGGGTTTTGGCAGGGTTCTCCCGTTTCCTCCACTTTTCATTCTACCATTTCAGTCATTTTTCATCATCACCATCTCCTTTAGGCCAGCCGACATAACCTTATATATTTCATTTTTAACTAATCTGTAACGGCGTCTTACTATCTACGGCCGAACGCTTTAGACCACTCGGATGGGCGACATGTTACAGTTGCATCAAATGTGTTTCGAGTAGCACCTCTTGCTACAGGGTGAAAGTATTTTGTATTCTCTAAAATTTACGCCTATTTCACCATGATGTAATATGTCATTCAAATGTTTTATTTGCGGTATTCGTTACTTTGACGAATTATATATGACATTAATATAGCTTCTATTGCATATTTTTTTGTTAGATATTACTAGCAGAATACACATTCTTCGCACGGGAAGAAAACTTTTCATTTTGAACATAAAGTTCTGAATTTTTATTTAAACGACTCGGAAGTGTCATTGTTCGTCCCCGAAAGCTATGAAATCGATACTAATATTTGTCTTTTTCGATATATTTTTATATATTTTATCCTCCCCTTCAATTAAGTTGCGGAGATTAATTTAGATTTAAACGGCATTGGAAGTGTCACTGTTTATCTCAGCGACTATGAAAACTATGAATTCTGTAGTAATATTCGTCATTTTTGACCATTTTTAAATAGTCCCCCTCCCACCTCCTAAGTTGCATCGTCAAGGTGAAATGATAAAAACATCCCAGGTCCGAATCTCATATATGTTGAAATTTTGATTGAGATCGGTCGTGTGATTCAAGAGTTATTAATTCATAAACGTAGCAACTTTTGTTTGTCACCTATAACAGGACTACTGTCACAACTACATTAGGCTTACAAAGATTTAATTAGATAAAGTTACTTATGTACACTCATGTCCAAAATTATTGTCGCATGTCTATAAGTATGTTGTTATAGGAATATAATTTGATAACGAATTCGCCCAGTATTTCTTATAATGTTAGTATGTGTATAATCGGGAAAGAGATGTTTGTGGCAAATTTCATGTCAAAAAAGCAGTAAATAAGAACAATAAAACGAAAATAAAACTTTCTTCTCTATTTAGCAACATTTTGTTTTACTCATTTTAATTTTCGTATTCATAATGAAATTCCTATGAAATTTACCACAAATATACATTTACCGATTATACACATAGTATCAGTATTAAAAGTACCTTGCAAAATCATTATCATAGTATATTCTTACAAGAAGATAGTTATAGATATGCGACAATCATTTTGGACATGCGTGTACATGCGCAATAATAAAAAAAAATAAAATAAAACTTAAATAAAAAAAATATATACGAGGGTCATTCGGAAAGTAAAGAACGTTCTTGTATAAACACTTTAATAACTGATATACAAAAGCGAAATTTGTGTTACATACTATGTGATACTTAAGTTACTTTTCGACATAGTCGCTGTGTAAATTTAAACACTTGTCATACCGTGGTACAAGTTTTTCTATGCCTTCGGCATACACAGTTGCCGCCAAACTGTTGAACCAATCACTAACAGCTTCCTTAAGTTCATCATCACTGCTGTAGTGGCTTCCACCCAAAAGGAAAGAATTCGTGCAGCCCATCAATAGTGAATCGCGTATCCTCTTGAATTTTCCGCTCAATTCTTCCTTTGAGTTCGTCAGTCACAACAGAAGGCCGGCCCGAGCGTTCCTCATCGTGCACATTCGTCCGTCCGTCATTAAACATAATGCACCACTTACGAACTGATGCTTCATTCATTACATATCCATACACCTCAGTGATTTGTCTATAAATTTCTATCGGACGCACTTTTCTTGCATTCAAAAATCTTATCACACTACGAACCTCACACTTGGCGGGATCAGTAATTGTATCGCACATTTTACAGTCGCACAGCGAAGCAATAACGGGTCGTAGCGGATCGCAGCTGGTGCCAGACTGAGGCTAAAGCATGCCCAGGTCAATAACCCAGCGGCAGCGGGGGTGGGGGAACACGCGCACGCGCTAGCGCAAAAAGGTTCTTTACTTTCCGAATGACCCTCGTATATTCCCCCTCCCCAAGTTGCACCGTCAAAGTGAAATGATAGGAAAACATTCCAGGCCCGAACCTCATCTATGTTGAAAATTTGATCGAGATCGGTGGGATGGTTCAAGAGGTATGAAGTTACAAAAATAGACATTTTTATTTTTTTTAAAGATATTTATATAATCAGGATTATTTATGATCATTCATGGAAATTCTCTGGAGCATGCACAGTAGGAAAAGAAAGATCCACTGTATATTTGGCTGAAATGTTGGACCTCCTATATCCCTTTAGAGTATGCCTAGCAACCAAAGTAACATAATAAAAGCCCAGATCAAGGCAGATCAAGGGTAGATACTAATTACGAAGTGCTGCTGAAAGGTTGGTAGCCCAACCAAGAGAAATACATGTAGAATGATGGAATTTTACAGTTATTTTACATATTACCCTTAAGCTCAACATACTTTCTTTAACGGTACTCCAATGTTTGGAGACCAGTTACAAAGAAATTCTGGAGCCTGTTCCTCGCACCACTATTCAGTAGCACTAATCACCTCCTTATCAGATCCAAAATTGCTTTCTTTCAAGTGCTGTTTGAGTTTGGGGAATAAGTGCTAGCTGAAGGAGCGGGAGTAAGGACTATGACCTAGACACTGAAACTCTAGGTCATGCAATTCGAGTTTGTTTACAGTGCTCGGTAAACATGGGGAATGTCCTGAAGGAACATAATTCCTTTTTTATCAATTTTCCATGGTGTTGCACTTTAAATTAATCTTTAAGATTTGTAAAAAAAAATGCAGAGTAATACTCTACATTAAATGCCTGACCCTTGGGTAGGTAGTCTATGAGTACGACTTCCTCCTTATCCCATAAGAATGTTGCAAAAACTTTCACAACCGACTTCTGTCTCTTGAACTTCTTGGGTCAAGGGAAATCACAGTGCCACCACACCATTGACTTATTCCGTTTCAGGATCGTAGTGTCACAACCAAGTTTGGTCCGTGATTACTATTTGCTACAGAAAGTAGTTGGCATTGCGGTCATCATGGGAGCGAATTCCCTTGATGCTCTCACTCTTTGTGTATTGATTCTAGAAATGCTAAGTGTACAAACAAAACCGAAGTAAGAGACTATAATTTTTTTAGAGCTGACTTTGATAAACTGTATCGCGAAATGTCACTAACAAACTGGGAACCTATCACAGATAGTTTGACTGTAGATGACTCTGTGGATTTTTTCTATAATATACTCTATTCTATTTTTGACCGATGCATCCCGAGAAAAAGAGCTAAATTCAATTATCCTACTTGGTTTTCAAGTGACATAATTAGATTAATTAAGAGCAAATCATGTCACCATAAGAAATGGAAGCAGGGTTCTCGGGAAGCACTTTATCACTATAATAAATTTAAAGAATTGAGAGCTCTTTCTAAAAAAGAAATTTCTGATGCATACAATAAATATTTAAACAACTGTGAGGCCAATATTATAAATAATCCTAAGACTTTCTGGGCGTATGTTAAGAATAAAAAGAGTAATTCGGGAAGTAATATCTTTCATTATGATGGTCAAACTTTGAGTGACGATGCTGATATTGCAAACGCGCTTATGATAAATGTTCAAGTGACACACAATAAATCGAGCTACAATCTTATGCCTATGGAGCAACACAATAATTCGGAAATCCTGGACAAATTGAACATTAACTTTATAGATATCGAAGATGTGGAGAATGCTATTAAAAAACTTAAACCACGGTCATCTTGTGGACCAGACAAAATACCACCATATATCATTAAAGGCTGCTCAGAAATACTGAAACATCCCCTACAAGTTTCTCCAAGGCGTTCGACGTAATTAATCACGATATACTTCTAAGCAAACTCGTGACATTCAATTTTTCACAAAATCTTCAACAACTTACAGCATCCTATCTTTACCAACGGAAACATCGTGTTCGATACAAGAATATTTTAACTAAGGAATATGTCGTAGACTCTGGTGTGCCTCAGGGATCAAACTTAAGACCTCTGTTATTTATACTATTTGTTAACGATTTACCACCTGTAATAACATCTTCCCACAAACTTTTGTTTGCTGACAATCTAAAAATCTATCGCAGTATCTCCACGGAATTAGACGCAATTTCTTTGCAAAATGTTATTAATGCTATTTCCCAATGGTGTGAATCAAACAAGTTGCTACTAAATATTAGAAAATGTAAAGTAGTATCATACACCAGGAAAATAAACTACATACGCAATGTGTATACTATTAATCAAACGCCAATTGAAAGAGTGGATTATGTTACTGATCTTGGAGTCACTCTGCAGTCAAACCTATCATTCGATATTCATGTCAACAAAGTAATTGGTGAGGCCTTTAGAAATCTTGGCTTTGTGATGAGATTAGGAGGTGATTTTTCTATTACTAATGCTTTCAAAACATTATACACTGCCTATGTACGGTCTAAGGCGAAATATGCAGCGATAATATGGGGTTCTAATAGTAAGAAATATATAAATAAAATCGAAAACATTCAAAATAAATTTGTGCGCTTTTGGACATATAAAGAAACATGTATATATATCCAAAATTTGAGAACTACGAAGGTCTTCGAAACAAATATTCATTACAATCTCTTGAAAGCAGAAGAAGTCATTTCATATTATCTTTCTTACAAAAAATAATTCATGGTGCAATAGATTCAGAATATTTGTTATCAAAAATCAAAATTCGCGTCCCACATAAAGCAACGAGACCCCATAATGACATATTCCATCTTTCAGCGCAAAGGACTAATGCATTAGATGTATCGCCTATCAGAAAAATGTGTATATTGTATAATAAGATGTCACAAGAACACCCAGATATAGATATTTTTAGTTACAACAAAATTTTCATTCTACATAAATTTTTTGTATCCTGTATATCGTGCTATTTGTATTTTAACGTATATTTTACTTTCATATTATTATTTTATTATATGTGTATTTTAGAGTATATTATAATAGAATTGAGGTCATATTAGTATGTTCTTATATATGTATTTTAAAGTGTATTAAATACACTTTACAATAAGGGAAAACTGTAATTAGGCATTTGCCTGTTGTTTTCCGAAATAAATAAATAAATAAACTTTCACGCCTTTGATCTGCTGACATATTTTTGAATATTCAATTTGCTGAGAGCTTGCGCAAACTCGTCATTATGAATTTTGCTACCGATGCGTTTCTGAGAAATACCCACAATCTTACTGCACATTTTTCTGAAATTATGTAATTTTCAAGAATAATGAGATGAATTTCATCCACCATTTTGGAGACAATCACTGTTTTTGGTACTTCTGCACGGGGAGCATCATCCTTTGAGAAATGAAATTGCAACGTTTAAACTGCCACGCACTTCTTCACCACTGCATATGACGAAGAAGAGTTCCGTAGTATTTCACTGATTTCCTCATAAATTTGTTTCGGTGACTTTTCTTGGTGGAACAAAATATTGATGATAACTCTGATCTCGAAGTTGGTGAAATTTTCTGGTTGGACTCACATGATAACATAAGAAGCATGAAAAACGCCATAAGAATCTCGTTATTAATATGAAAATTTGTCTTTGTACAAGGACGGATGCAGGGGTTGGGTCCTGGGGGTCCGGACTCCCCCCGAAATTTCGACTTGTGTGTAAATTTAGCCTAATTTTAGGGGCAATTTTAGGAATTTTAATATAACATACCCTCATATTAAGTTTGGACCCCTCCCGAAACAAATTTCTGCGTACGCTACTGTATTTGTACATACAGAAAAAGTAATAAATTATGAAATGTGTTGCTTGCATTATTTCTGGTTTGGGCTACGGTTTTCAGCAGCCCCTGGTATATTCCAAAATTCATTTCAAACTGTTCAGCCGTTTCCCGGGTATGTGATTACATTCAAAAGGCAACGTTGCTGTCAATGTAAAGAAGAGAGTTACAGAAAATGTATTCTCCTTAAAATGAACAAAAAAAAAAAAAAAAAAGTGAGACAGTTGTCCACTTATTTTTGATGAGTTTATATACCAAGTTTCGTCTTTCTAACTTGACGTGCTGGTGATACTTTACTATTTCATAAATTTTGAACCCCTTCTACTCCATCTTAGGATACGCACTTAATCAAAATAAGTTGATAAAAATCCATTTCGAGGTCCGTGATAGCTATATCCAAAAATTTATTTCAAACAGCTATGGCGTTTTCCTGTGGTGCAATTACAAAATAAACCTGCAAAATGTGCTAATCGATCTCTCGGAATATTGTAAGATATTGAAAACTGCTTCGGTCAAAAAGGTTACTGGGAGTTATAGAAATGCACTGTGTGATTCCTAATTAACCTTTGGGCCTGACTCTAAAAATGATTATATTTACTACGAACTCAAAGACATTTGTCAATGTCATGCAGTTGTTCATTATTGGTACTGACATTTGAAAAGGATCATTATTGAATGGTACGAACTTTTGAAAGTACATTTTTGCCTTTGATGATTCACAATATTCAAATTTCCTAAGTCGATTTCCTACCAGAAATAAATTCAACACTTAATGAGATTTCGGCTAGAAAATGTAATCATTTGATCTGAAATTCTGAATAGGAGAGTGATAGGAAATTCGAAGCTTGATGGTTATTTTTTGCCGCCGTTCTTTAAGATTAAAAAAAGACTCTATTTCACTGAACAGAATAGGAACCATTCTCTAGGGCTTCCCAAGAAGGTCACTCTTTATTTTGATAGAAGAACGTGTATGGTTTATCTTCGAGAAGAAGAGTGTTAGTATTGAAGTATCGGCGAACAATGTTCGTTTTTTTCTTTCACTAGTTGATTTAAAGTTTGGGATGGCAATTCATCTTCTGATTCGTTTCCCTTTCTTCTAAGATTACATGAGAAACAAAATCGAAAAACGCATAACTCATTTGCACGATATAATATTCACGAAAGAAAATTTTGACAAGATAATGGCTGAAGATGTACGCCTTTCAAGAAGGGCACATTGAACAAGAACAGAAGAGCATCTATCAAAAATGTAACAGACAAAGGATTTTTAGTGTCTTTCCAAAACGTCGCACCTATTTCTTTTCCTCCTTCTGCGATGTGGAAACAATGAAATGCATTATGCCTCAAGTTCCATAATGGAGCGAGCTGGGAGGTGCTATTCATTTACGTCAAACAGCGGCATTGATTCGGCCAGCTCGCAATCTTTTATGTCACCAGGCAAGGCTTTCGTGATGGGTTTTGTTGGTTCCTAGCGTGTGTTGAAAACTTGTCTCTTTTCTTTTCAAGTCCCAGACTGAAATTCAGCAACAGTTTCATTCATAGTAGATGTGTAAGTGAAAATGGGACATGCAAGTGGGTTATAATATTTTAGATCATATGCATGGTATTAACATGATTTAAATTCAAAGGGTGGACAATCAACTCAGAAATTTTGTTTCAAGTAAAACCTAGTTTCATCCATCCACTTTAGTATGCTTATTTTTCTCTACAAGTTAACAAATTGAAATAAGAAATCATAGTTGCTGTTCCCATTGTATCTTTACTAAACATACAATAAATTTGTTCCAGGATCCTTTTATACTTTATCTAGTCTTTTATTTCAGTAATTTAAGTCAAGACTGATAATCCTAATATTTTGTCGTCATTTGACTTTAGTTATTTATATGCTGGGGAACTAGATGTTGTTTGTTAAAATTTAGCGTCCCCTTCTAGCTGCAAAGCTATATGACATGTGTACGTACAGTTTAAGGTGCTACAAAAACCACTTTATTACGTTCAATGCTTTCCCATCATGAATCAATACCGGAACCTTGTACATCAACGGAGCACGTTCTGGTCATCAGACAGGGCTATAATATTATAGTGATATTGGAGCCTCCCTAATTGGAACCACAAACCATTCTTGGAAGACCCAAATTCCATATTCCCCATGTACCATAAGCTGCAATAAACACCAGAAACACTTTACATTTCTTCTGTTACCGTTTTGCTAGCTTTTACTAGAAGCAATTTTTCTGTTGACCAATATTTTCCTACCTCAACACCTGACATCGACCCCACGATAAGGGACTTGAATTAAGCCGGTTACCAGCTCATGTCAACAATGAATGTAGCCGCAATATTAAAAAAAAAATAGGACATCGAGGTCAGTTATCTTCCTTTGGGGGCCAAAGTTCGTGCTGACTTTTCATTCGAAAACTCCTGGAGAAGGACCATAACTTACACTGGCACCTCGTCTGCAGATCATTGCTTTCGAACTCAAAGGCTGAGTGAACCAAACTACCATTAGAGAGACAATGAGTTGGCTGAATTTATATATTTCAAGGTTGTTGGAACCCAGAGACACACCCACAGGGGTGTATGCATCGAATCTGGACACCCCAGAGCTGCCCAACGCAACACACATTTGTACACTTTTTCAATAAAACTATAATATTTGTTTAACAGGAAAATGATTGATGTAGCATGAAAATTTGATCTTACACTTCATCTGTACTCATTCTGTTTTAGAAACAATCAAGTTCTATCCTTTTTTTCTGATATATACTGTAGGTACAAGTATTTTACAGTTAGTTATTTTTTTTCTAGTGCAGAATAATACGAATTCAGTACTACATAGACGTAGTTGCTTGTAGTAATGGACCCGCAAAGCATGGACCCCCTAACAAACATTTATGGGTGCATGCCTGTTGGAACCCACATACTTTCGTGGAAGCCAGATGGCCTAGATGATAGCCCAGAATTCTAGAATGAACGATAATATACTACTACCCCATTGGCAATCCGCTGGCGGGCCGAGAGCGGGCCACCAGTGGCCAAGAGCGGCCAAACAGCGGGCCTCGGGTCAGTATTGACAGTGGCCCACCAACGACTTTACACCTTTTCCGCTGGAGACCCGCTTAGCGGTAACGTGTCTGCTGCCGCCAAAATGTTGCACTCGGGTTGGTCAGCGATTTGTGGTTTCTACGACCGCAAATCCGTACGCAGGCTGCCGGATGAATAGAGGAAAGTTGCTATATATGGGGAGGTTGCCTAATATGGGGAGGTGGGATTTCTCATAAACGAGGGAATTTTGTGAAAGAGAAATTGCGTGAACGGTAAATTAGTGTCACGAACTGGCAACACGGCCTAAGCTAGGTGGCGTCGCAATTAGTTTCTTTGTCTCAGTCGAATGGAAGTGTTTGGTGTGCAGGAGAAAATTTGCACCGTCTCAGAAGTAACGTCTGTGTGTCGCTGTAAAGGTAAGAAATATTCAATTACACTATCTTACGCGCTAGAGTAGAAAACGAAGCTCATAGTAAATAGTGTATATCGTGTTTTCTAGATTTACTAATTGTTGATATATGCATGAGAAAAATGTCAACGAAAGTTGCCTATTATGGGGTGGTGAGAAGTTCCTAATATGGAGCTCCCCAAATTACGAACCCTTAATTTATTCTGGAAATTGAGGATAGACCTACTTTTCTGTCTGTTTTAGATGCCGAAAAGGAAACAATGGCAGCAAGAGAATATGAACGCAGCTGTTTCCTCTGTGATGAAGAAGGAAATGGGAAGTTTCAAGGCCTCTCGTATTTATAATGTACCACAAACAACATTAGAAAGATATGTAACTCAAGCCATTGAATCAGGCCAGGATACTGCGCCGAGGGTAACCAAATTAGGTAGGAAGCACGTTCTCCCGTTACATATTGAAGAGGACCTTGTGGATCATTGCATTAGTATGGAAAAACAGTTATTTGGCTTGTTAATGACGGATGTACGACATTTAGCGTACCAATTGGCTGTCAGAAATGAAATTCCGAATCCTTTTTCCCGGAGAGAGAAGATGGCAGGTAAAAAATGGTTGAAACAATTTCTTAAACGTCACCCTTAGCTATCGATTAGAACGCCACAGGGTCTCTCACATTCTAGAGCTACATCATTTACTCCTGAAGCAGTAGATAAATTTTTTGACTTATTTGAACCGGCTATGGATAAAATCAAGCATTCTCCATCAAGATTGTTTAATTGCGATGAAACTGGCATTTCCGTTGTGCAAAGTAAACATAGCAAAGTCATTGCTCTTAAAGGAAAACGCCAGATTTCTGCTCTCCAGTCGGCTGAAAGAGGCACTCTTATCACAGTAGTGACATGCATGAGCCCCACAGGAAATTACGTTCCACCGCTACTCGTATTCCCACGCAAGAATATGAAAATTGAACTGATGAATGGAACCCCACCTGGTTCTATTTATGCATGTCACCAATCTGGTTGGATACAAAGTGTTATATTTACAGAGTGGTTCCGACATTTTATAAACTATGTCAAGCCTACAGAAGAAGATCCAGTGGTTCTGGTTTTAGATAGCCATTTCTCCCATGTACGGAACTTAGATGTCATAAATCTAGGACGCGAGAACTATGTTACCATTATATCGCTACCGCCACATTCCACCCATAAGATGCAGCCTTTGGATCTAACATTTATGGGGCCATTAAAGTGCTATTACAGGCAGGAAATAGAACGCTGGTTGCGAATGAATCCAGGACGTGTTGTGACTATATATCAGGTTGGCGAATTATTTGGAAATGCGTACATGAGAGCAGCAACAGCCGAAAATGCAGCTAGTGGTTTCAAAAGAGCAGGCCTATTTCCGACTAATAGACATATTTTCAGAACTCATGACTTCCTCCAATATGAAACACCAAGTGATAGTTGTAGGTCTGTAGCTGTTACGATAACGTCCCAAGCGGAAAGGATTTCCATCGAGGACGGGCAACTTTCCGAAGCAAACACATCCGATCCATGTAGGTCAGTATCTGCTACCATACCACCAGAACCAGAAAGGATTTCCATCGAGGTCCGAAACCCTTCTGAGCCAAGCACACCAGGTTCAAGTAGAACTGTAGAACTGATATCTCCTACATGTACTGTGACAGCACATGATATTTCCCCTATTCCAGCACGTCCTGTTCGACAACATTACAAGGAATCTCGAACTGGATCAGCCCAAATTATCACAAGTTCACCTTACAAACGAGGTTTAGAATGCCAAAGGGAAACCAAAATTGAGACCAAAAAACGAACAGAATGCGGAACTTCAGCATCAAAGAAAAGAAAAGGCATTTTCAAGCAAAATATTTCTTCTATCGACGAGAAAGGAGGATCCCTCGGAAGACAAATAAAGAAGATGAAGCAGCCAAAGAAGACAGCCAAAGAGTGCAGAGAAGCGGATAATTTACAAAGTAAACGATTCCAGCGTAGGTTTTTGCCACAACAAGATTCCAGTAGTTTATCTAACTGGGAATATATGCAATTGTCGGATGTGTCCGACGAAGATAACAAAGAAGAAGCCGAGTGTTTCTATTGCAATGGACTATTTTCCGAAGATCGTGAAGGTAAAGAGTGGATTCAATGTGCAGTGTGTTCACGGTGGGATCATGTTCTCTGTGCAGGTGTCGATGATGACATTTTCGTCTGTGAAAGATGTTGCTCTAAGTAAAATTATGGTTTGTGGAGTTTTAATTTCAGTGCAAAGCAAACAGTGTTTCTTTTTTTTCTCGTAGATTTACATTTTGTAGTATACATGAAATGAAGATGACTTTTTTTGTGTGGATTTACAATTTGAGTGAAAAAGTATCAGGCTTTTAAGTTTTTCTAGATTTTCAACTTCAATAAAAAGTAAGAGACACATTTTTATGATTCGTCTATCATTTAATTGAAAACGAGAAATGGGAAAAGACTTCTTTTTTTATAAAAACTATTTTCAAACAACCATTTATTATAAATGCATTTGTTTCTTTAAATAGTTCCAAGATATTGTGTTCTGCAACTGAAATTATTTTTCTTCACAGTTATGTAGGCGTAATGATTTGTATTAACGTTTTGTATTAGACCTAATGTTTTTCCAGCTTTAGAACAATGTAGATCTATTTTATTTTTGATCAACAATAACGTCAATACAATCATATTATATCTTCATATTTTCTCTTCTTATTTCATTTTCCCGTATTTATCACAATAGTTTCTCTGAAAGGTTGTGTGTCCTTGCTTTATGCAAGTAATATTGATGTAAGCATCTATATGTCATAGCTCCATATTAGGAACCCCAGCATCCCCATATTAGGAACCCCGGTAGCCTAATATGGGGAACAGCAATACTGTTTGTTTTTATTTTTTTATTCTGTGACTATTGTTTTTTCTCACATTTCCATGTGTAGAATAGACGAACAAGGTTTCTGTACAGCATTACCGGAAGATACACATATTTCCTACAAATCATGTTTAAGCAGGAAGCCTTATAAAAAAACCTCCCCATAATTGGCAACTTTCCTCTAAAGGTCTGGGTCTCAAGGACCAGGTTTCGGAGGAATCAAATTAAAGTACCGCTAAATATTACCGTTTTTCTGTAATCAAACTGAAAAAAAATATTTAAAAACATGCTTTGTAGGGAGACTAGTGTGCATGAGACAGTTATCACGAGTCGGCTAACTGCTTTCATTACTGCTCATTCCACAAATTTCTGCTTAACGAAAGCAGTTAGCCACTCGTGATAACTGTATCTCATGCACACTATTGTTCCTACAAAGCATTTTTTTTTAAATATTTTTTTCAGTTTGATAACAGATCAATGATAAAATTAGAGGTACTTTAGTTTCGTTTATGAGGCCCCTTAACACACAACAACACATGTTTTACGTTAACTATAGTCATTGGGAGGAAACCAGTGAAGGGACACAATACATTTACTTTATTCGTCGTCTTCCCCACCAGGGTTCACTTACACATCATGTTCTTGTCATTTTCGCTTAACCAGCAACTTGGTACATTTGCCAGATTATTGTTCACTTGAAAAAGCACTACGGTATAATGTATGCACATTCTTATCACTCACAAAACGTATTCTCACACTTGTACGTATAAACTCTCTTTGCAAACGTTTGAAGGAGTCCATCTACACTGCATCACCAGGTAACAAATGAAGAACACGAATTGAACCAGTGTTGTCAGATTCAGAATAACAGACTTCCCGCTCAAAGCCCTGACATTTCCCGATCGGTTGCAAAATTTCCCGCCAAGAAGGAATATCAATAATTAATTAATTAATTACTCATTAATGATTAATTAATTACTCACTAATGATTAATTAATTAATCATTATATTAATAACTTGAAATTAAAATCAAATAACTATGAACAATGTCAGAAGTACATATTTTCCTACGGGAAGACAAATCTATTATAGGGCTATCCTTCTATTTTCTATCTGTAGTTTATTTGGTATAGGGAGAAATATGCATATTAGCGTGATTAACAATCAGTTCCATTTGGTTCGGTTTATAAACCTGTTGTGCTGTTCTGGTTCTTTTGACCTTCAAAGAAGCTTCCAATCCATGTTTTATTTCATGTACAAAGATATAAGATGAGGAGTGAAAAAGAGACGATATGTAAAGAAAGAAAATTTGACAGAATTTCCCGCATTCCCACCAATGGTAAGAACTTCCCGTTTTGCGGGAAATTTCCTGCCATCTGACAACACTGAATTGAACATAAAGGCAGCGCGACCAGACGACGATTTCTCCAATCAGGCTCTTTAGATGCAAAGCTGTTATCGTCGCTGGCGGACCGCCACGCAAAATAGCTGCAAAACTGCATTGCGCGCACTTTAGCGGAACAGCTTATATCGTCGCTGGCGCCCCCAAGCGGGAAATAGTTGCAAAACAGCATAAGCGGGCAACGCTCATATCCTGCCTTGACACCGACTGTTTTGATGGCCTGGCAGCTGAAGTAGGAGGCGGTCCGTTATGGATGGCGGCAATTTGTCAATGGGATAACAGTCAGATTATTGATTCTCAATATCAGGTGCCAGTAATTCTTTTTCATCTATTTGCCTTCTAGGTAGACTGTCTCTCCACTTTTGTCTCTATTTTGATCCCTGTTTTATTTTATTGAAGCATTATTGTTTTTCTTTAATTTAATGAAATTTCGTGAAAACATTCCCACATTTAGATTAAGTTTCTGAATACTTACAGTGAGGTATTGTTTGCTGTCCTTCTGCACTAATATCAGTGCAATACTAAGATATTGAATTATACAAATCAATTTCCAGTTCTAGTAATGAAAGAGTATATTCAGAAACTTACGTTTGAAAGTTTATCTGAATTCTTGAAATGTTAAAATAGCATGAGCATATGCATAAGTACAAATTCAAAAGTAAGTATTATTCTAATATCGATAAGTGTGAAATATTGTATGGTGCTTCAAAGTGGTAATTACTTTTCTTCATTAAGATGTATAAAATCTAAATGTACTTAACATTTCTTTGATGTGTTAAATATGAAGTATTTGATTAAGATCAGGAATTAAATTTATGGGCTTTCAACAATCTACGGCTATGTTAGCCCTTCATGTGTGAGGGATGACGTCCCTGGGCAATCACACTGCCCGAGAAATTGGAGAGGAAGAAAAAAATGAAAGGAAGGAAGCGGTCCGTGACCTGTATGTTAAGTACTATCCCGACATTTGCCTGTCGGAAATGAGGAAAACCCTCGAAAACTCCATTCGAGGTAATTGGCCTGAAACATTTTTTACACTCTTTCGAGAGAGTGTTCCCACTAGAAATAAAGTATTAGACAAGAAGAGTGAAATAATAAATTCTTTACACATATAGTTTATAAAAGAAAAGTGTTGAAACATCTTGACTTACGGAAACTCGTACGATAAACAAAATTATACCAGTTGAGAATGCTGGAAGTGCATTGCCAGAACGAACTTATTTTTTTTTTCAATAACTAATGACGTAATAATTATTGAATTACTAACTGGTAGTAAACAGAGTGTCAAATTAGGAAGTCGGGCAGAATAACGGCAAGGCTTTACCAGGAGTCAAGCTCGGAGCTTTGGGATCTAAGATATTGCGGACTCCGTCCAGATAGAGAGATCCAAGAGCAGGAAGAATGCCGAATTGAACCAATCGTGCCTAGGCGATTGCGTGCTCCCATCATGCGCAAGACATCCAAGAGTGACTCATTGGATGCAAGGTGCCGATAGAGCCCGAAACAACAGTTTATAAAGAGCTCGGAAAGGTTTGCCCTCGAAACAAATCTAGGTAAACGGTGGAAAAGCTAACGGACCAAAAAGTTGCACCAGACTCTTAAGATTAAAGATTGAGCATGTGTGGTAACCAAAGAATTTCCTGAGAAGGAACGAAATAGTTGTTACCATCCTGAGAAGAAAGTTCATTGGTCTGCGTACGGCGCAAGGGTCAAAGTTAAGTTGAAAAAAGTCAATCTCTATACAATTAAAGACGGGAATATCTGGGGAACGGTCGCAGTTGGCCAGTGGCCACCGGTTATTATTCCATACCAAAATGTTCATTATCCTCTTAGGTATTGATTAACACCAATATAATGTCCCTATGACTTCCGGTTCTTGAGATATGTCTCCTTAAATCTCCCGAAATCGAATTTTTTTGGCCAATATCTCGGGAACGGTAAGAGTAACGCGAAAAATTCCATCACTTTCTCAGATTGTTTTTGATGCTTTATCGAATAGAGGGCTCAAAATTGAAAAGAAATCGCAAATAACAGACAGACTGACATACAGACACGCAAACAGGGACAAAGAGAGAGAGAAAATTCAGTGACGATCTTATTAAGTTCGTTGTAAAACAGGAAAAGTGTTTACACTGTATAAGCATGTTTGCATTGCACAGTATTTACGTGTTATGTACTTATTTTCATTAAAGGATAAAACGTGTATATCTTTTGCATTAACTGGAAACTTTTCCTAATTCATCAATGCATCTTCGTTTACGGTAAACCATGTTTTTAATTACAGGAGCATTGATAAATAATTGATAAATGTGATGGAGGTTTAGTTAGTTAAAGTTTACCATACCTTTCAGCACTGATGCTATATGAGACGTTGATCTACATCTTAACGTGGGTTCCTATATGATCTGATCTGATTTTAAGTTCAATGTCCCTTCCAGCAGCGAGGTAATTTGAGACGTGGGCCGATATCTTAACGTGAAAACAGAACACCATGAATTACGCCGGGAATTGAACGCGGGTTTCCCCACGCCGAAATCGCGTACGGTAACCGCTTGGCCACGAGGAATTACAACATGGTTTCCAAATGACATGCACTTCAACCTAAATCGAGGCCGGATCTTTCAAACTATTAGGAAAATTAGACATAAATTAGTAAGAAAAGAATGAAACCAAAGAAATAAATCAAAAGGAAAAAAAAATATATAACAAAGAAGTAAAAGATCCACATATTATGTTCTCAATAGAGCTAATGAGAGCTGGGATGTAGTTCTCATATTCGAAATCTTGACACTTCAGTGCCCTCTTTCTCAGTAGTTACCATGTTTTTACTAACTAAACTATTGAAAAATGTAGTCTACAATTCGATAAGTATTTTGTGCTGTTAAATATTCGAAACTATTTTTAATGCAATAACAACTACGGTCAGTCCCAAAATTACTAACATTTGAGTCGACCACTACAAAAGAAAGAAAGAGAAATAAAACTTGTAATGAGTTGGAAACAAGATGTTCGTTATGAAACTATATTTCAATTATTTTATTCATACATACAGTATGTTTGAAAATTCGTTGGACAAACTCCGGCAGGTGATTTTCGTACTTCAAATAATAAAAAAAGTTCTAATAAACATGGTTAAACACTCCTTCCAGAGTTACAGACCACCGAAAATACGATACATCACTTTCAAAACACCCTGCTTTGAAAATTTTGGTTTGAAAACTTTGTCGGAAGCTGTTCAAGGAATCAAGTCTGAACTATTTTACGCTCTATCTAAATATTAATGTTTCAGATTCCTCCGCTACCGGCAAAATGACTCTGAATCAGTATTTAAAAGTGTATCATCACACCCAAAACTTATATTTTGTTTCTCCGGCACCAGAGGATATATTTACATATGCAACTTACGCTATGTAGTTTGATTTTAGTTTTATCTAGTAATTTGTGAATATTTTGACATTGGTCGAACATAATAACGCCAAAACTTATCAAAATTGAATTTGAACATATTTATTTTCATATATATTCAGATCCGAACAGCACAAAAATCAAGAGTACATCTTCAACTTCAATCTTTGACATCTTGATATTTTCTTTTACTTTTATTTTCTAAGTTAATCGTGTTGACATCTTAACGTTTCGTACATTGAATGTATGACCAGCTGAACGAATACTTCCTTTGTATGCGGACATAAATTGTAAGCATATTTATGTTCTTGATTTTTCAGGTCTTTTTCTTTTTTTCTGTAGTCGGTATGATGTGAGTTTCAAGTTTTGGATATGATAAATTTCCTTGTAACTAGGTGGTCATTTGTAACCAAGCATCAACAATAACTGCCACGTTCAGGCAAACTAAAATTACGGTCAATTTACGAAGTGAAATATTGACTACGAATGTTGTTGGATCACTTCTCTAATGTCAAAATCAATCTGATGGATTACATTCTTTGGTATCTTGAATTTTCAGTTCTGCGTTCTACGACTCACTGCGTTTATCATGAAGCCATGAAGCTTTAGTTTATACATCTTCTATCTGTATATGTTACTGGTTAACTACTTTCTTTCATAAAAAGTGAGTTTTACTCTTACTACCACAACTTATGTTTCTGTTAATTAGAGTATATCCAAATATATATGTATGTAAATTTGAATAAGCACAATAGGGTGACATCTTTCATTCTTTATATATATATATATATATATATATATATATATATATATATATATATATATATATATATATATATATATATATATATATATATATAATTTCACACCTGATCTTGGTGAGAAGAATGCAAAGTGTTAAGTATGTAATTGAGACATACTCAAAACTAATAAATTTTAATTGTAGTTCAATGCAATTAACCATTACTACTACTACCACCACCACCACCACCACTACTACTACTACTACTACTACTACTACTAATAATAATAATAATAATAATAATAATAATACAATAAAACATCAAGCAAATTCGGTCAAGGGTTGCGTGGATTTCGTACGAAGAGGAGTTTTCCCATCGTGGGTTTTGTCTGAAATGATTTTCTAGTCGTGGTTATTTTCCGAAAGTCGCGAGCAACAATCTAAAGTTGAACTCCGTAGATATATCTGAATCGAGAAGAAAATGAGTGACTGAAATCTTTTTCTTTTTTTTTTTGTCAAATCGCTCTGCTGTCAAGTTGCTCTTTGATTAATTCTATAATACTTAATTACGAATATCCCAATGTGTTACTAATAAAGTAAAAAAAGAATATTTAATTTTAAATTTATATAACCATTGGTACTTAATTATTGGAAAACTGTTGTAAAGAAAATATCCCATAGAGGGAAATAGGATATTGAAATTCTCTTTAAATTATAATATCTGAAGGACGGCGGATATGATTTTGTAACTAATTCTCCGAAATATGATAGTGTTAAGACAACACAATGCAATACCGACCGAGTATCTGTAGATACTCAGCAAAATCCAGCTATATGTGATAATATTGTCTTCTCGGAAGAGCTTATTACGTTACGGGAGGTTTTTTTTTTTTTTTTTTTTTTTTTTTTTTTAAGGTACGGTAGATGATACTTCTGCATTTAATGAACGGATAATTGTGTTCAGAGTCGATAACTTGGCGTTTATTTTTGAGGGCTTACATGGAATTCTTTGAAGAGGGGACATTTTAGACATGTCCGAGGCAGTTCCAGCAAATAGTAAGTGTTCATGTTGATATTGGTAGTTCTGGAGCTGATACAAACGTACACAGCTGTGTATATCCTGTGATACTCATTTTACAGCCTAACACGAGTTAGAGAGCCTATAGAAGACTACTGTCTTTGCTTAAAAACATCCAAAGTTCTTCCAGATCGAGTTTGAGAAGGCAGTTATAAATGCGTTGAGGAATGCATTTGCTCAGTCGCGATTGTCCAGTTGTACTTTTCGTTTCTACCAGACCCTATGGAAAAACATAAAAAAAAGTTGGTTTAAGCAAAGGTTATAAACAATCTGCAACTATCAGTCTTGGATACAGGATCCGTTCAAACTTATCTCTCCTGGCTGGAAAAGGTTTTGGATGGGTAGTTGGAACTCATGTCCATATCTCCTACATGTAGAAAATAAACTTTTTTTTAAAATACTATTTTGTAGAACAGTAGTTAGAAAATCCATCATGCCAGTCAATTTATGGAACGTGCATGGTTTACGTCACAGAACCAATAATGTAGAGAGTTGGAACCGAAAATTGAAAGCTCTAACTGGATGGAAGACCTTCAATGTCTTCCTCTTACTTCACCATCTAATAAATAAATAAATAAATAAAGCTGTTAGTAGCAATCTTGAAATTCAGTTAAGTGAAATCGGGATTTCTCCGAAAAAAAGGAAGATGTCATTGTGTTTGGATAACAACATAAAAAAGGTTCTGGAAGAAAAAAAAAGTGAAGAAACAGAAGACTTGAATAAGTGTATTCTTGCATTGGTGTATGTAAAGAATTTTGAATAATGACGGGTAGTATTTCCCGTAAACAATCAGTTGACAAATAGGTTTGTGTGTATAGTGACAAAGCAATTTGTTAGCTCTCTGGATGGAAATCGAATTAGACTAACTGTGAACTATTACATCAGAGAACGGGCTTCATTGTCGGCATTTTAAACACGTCGGTATATATATATCGCCAGTCCTAAGCCTGGGTAAAGTGTGAGGGAAAATTGAGTTTAGTATTTACATTTTTTGTATTACATATTTTTTGTATTACATTATTTGCAGTAATTTACTGAATAGTTTGTCCATTTACATTAGTAGTGATTTTTATAGTTAAGGAGTGACTTATATTCACAATTGATTTATTTATATGTTACTGCTGTAGTTTACCTTCAACCATGGATTCCTGTTAATAGTACACGATTTAAATCCAGTGATAATATTGTGCATTCAAAAGCGTATTAATTTCGTTCTCTTGTGATTGATTGTTTTCGGTTCTTTCGCACTGGTTCTTTTCGGGAAGAAAACAGGACAATATTGTTCTTTTTGGGAAAAGCCTACGAAACTAACTTCGGGCAATCACCACGACGGGGAAACTCCACGAAGCCTGGTCAAGTGTCTACATTATCCTCCTTCTAATTGAAGAGTTTACTTCAAATTTTGAATATGGGATTTGCTCAATAATACCTACCGATCGGTGCCACATTCAATTATGCAAACTACACTCATTCTCACCAACTAAAAGTTTAATGGAACAAATTTTTCATGTATCCTGCTAGTCAATTACTGATAAAGAGAAAAAAATATTTGATAATATAGACTCAGAAGATGTTAATATAGGATCAGAAGTCTGTTTGTTTTATTTCAAACACTTCGGTTTCTTGTAGTATTTACAATGATAAACGTAAAATTGTATACTAGTCTCTTGTCTCTCGAAGATTATGTATAAAATTCCTAAATTAAACAGTGATATGGAGATAACTACTTAAAAAAAAGCTTTTCATTTATTTATTTATTTATTTATTTATTTTATTAAATGTAAAATCTGTATTGTTCATGAACAGTGTTTTACGTTCCAATTACACGTTTATATTCCGAGTTTTATACATTGATCTACAAATGAATATTCGACAGTGAATTCTCAGTTAGAACAAAACATATTATTAAGTAATAATAATAATAATAATAATAATAATAATAATAATAATAATAATAATAATAATATAACGGTTTGAGCTGGATTTTACAGGAAAGGGAGATGTAGGCTTACCGGACAACAATTAGTCACTGTTCTTCAGAAATAACATTGCTCCTTTTCCATTGTTATATACAGCGAATCACTGTTAACACGAGACCAAAAACTAATGTTTATGGTTTTTGAAAATGGCACTTCGAGTTCCCTTTTAATACTGTTAGCAAATGAGAGGGCTGCGGTGTTGCCACGTCTTTGTACTCGTTCACGATATGTATGCTACCAGTTCACCTGCTCTCGCTGTAGTTCGCCTGCTTAGCCACACCCCTTTGGCACACGACAACGTTACGTCACAGCCTTAATTTTATTCGCCTAGCCCAAACTATATTGATTATGTCCCATATTTTAAATTACTCATTATCACTGATGTATGAACTTTACTGTTAACTGGATCAGTGTACGGATCTGATATGGAAGCTTGCCAAGATTGATCCAAACAAGGATAGGTATAAGATAATATCAAAACGGGATCATCGTGTTTGAGCATGATCATGGTTACGGAGTAAATTTAAAGTTCCACAATTTGGTCGTGTGTCAAAGCTGACTGTTCAGGGTATCCACAAGGAAGATTGTTTCATGTCTGAACAAATACAGTTCCTTCTTTAACCCAACTAGGTTTGTGAAGTTCGTGAATGCTGATCCAGATCAATCAAGTTCCTAAAGAACATTACATAGGAAACTACATAAAGTGGACATTTGGAATCGGTATCATGAAGGAGGCCACTTATCGCCAATCATTAAGCATCACATCTTCAATTGGTTCAATTAAACAAACTGTAACAGAGTGAAATCGTATAGTGTGGTCAGGCAAGTTGGTTGGTTGTTTGGACTGGAATTTAGTGTCCCTTTCAGCACCGAGGTAACATGTGACATGGACCTATACTTTACGTTGAAATCCAAATCTCGTAATACGCTAAAATTTCAAGGCTTTCCTACCGAAAATCGAAAACAGTACAACGTGCACCAAAGGTGCTAGCCTTAACCATTAGACCCGAGAGGTCGTGTTTTTGTCTGTATTCATATGGATCAATGCGTAAAATACACCATGGGCGGAGTTACGAATTGTCTGCAAGGGGGGCAAACCTTCTGGCCGTTCTCGGACCGGCGGACCATGTCTTAGTATGTGGCCAACTTATAGGTGGCATTTTTATTTTTTGTCAAAAAGTTGGGGGCTATGTCCCCATAGCTCCGCCCATGAGTACACCGAAAGCCCAACGGAGCTTTCATATAAAGTGTCTGGTTTAACTTGGGAAATATTATGTGGTAATCTGGATATGTTTTAGTACTATGACTCGGGTACCTCATACAGGAAATGTGAGCATGAACCGGCGTTTCAATATCCTCGCAAAGGTTGTCATTTCTTCAACATCATAACGAATACATAGTGGATATTCCCTTCTTTCTACGATGACAGATATTGTGTTCACAGGGTTCAAAGTGTATGCACATGGTTTTAGGAATCTTCAAGCACCCTCTCGGATCTGATGTGACATGCATAGTCCTCAGATTAAAAATCAATTGAAATATGTGATACTATTTGGAACAATGGGTTAAGAGCAAACATATACATCCCAATACTCTTTAGTGGAACTACGATATCTACTACCGAAATTAGTGGATTCTTATGTGACATATGTGTGAGACGAGGCCAGAGGCGATGCCAGTTGTGTGCTAGGTAAGTTTTACAAGACATGTAAGTATGCTAAGGGACACCGTTTATGGTATTTGAAGCTGGCGCTCCGGGCTATCTTTAAATGTCGTTAGCAAATAAGATGGCTGTGGTGTTGCCAAAGAACGAGATGTATCTATCGCCTGCTCGCACTGTAGTGAGTCTTTTTAGCTGCATCCTTTTACCACATGACATCGCCCGTCACAGCCTTCGTTTTATTTACCTAACTCACACATCTTCGGGTTTGTCCTAGACTTAACTATTTTATCCGGTGACTTTACGAATTTCATTGCAAAAAAAAGTACTACTTGTTTACTTTCTTGACTAATACTGAACATGGCTTATGTTAATTTCCTTAAGTGCAAGGGAAAAAGGTGAAACTCATTACTTTCTTTCACCTAAACGTACACTCTAAGGATAATCTCGTAGCTATTGCTACTTATCCGTGCACATTCATGATGCTGTGGTTCGTGTTAGGTAGAGTCTTACCTGGCAGAACACGCAAATCTTCAAATTTTCATGGCACGATATCCAACAGCTCCTCAATGTCATCCTGTGACAAGTGGTACCATTCGTCACTGAGTGTCTTAAGTAACATTTATTTTCTGTTTTGTTTTTGTTTTTGCTGGTCTGTTTTATCCTGTGTGCAATATTAGTTGTATGACATGTCAAATACTTCCTATATGATTCATATCCAGGAATTGTCTTTGACCTCCATTTTGCCTCCTCCAGAATATGGTCGATTTTGCCCTTCGACATGACGTGCCATCATCCATGAGTTGTATGGTCTCTCGTGACAAATTACCAGGTTCAAAGAAAGATAGCGATCCGTTTTGCAGTACTCGTGTGTTTCGCAACATTGATATATCTCTTGCAAAAAATAATAATAAAATAAAATAAAATAAAATAAAAATAAATAAGTACAAATTTGTCCTGAGCTATTTCAAGTATGAACAACTGGATCAAATAAGTGAGTATTGTTCATTTGTTTGTTGAAGTTATAGTTTGTTGAACTGTATCCCTTTTGAGAACTGAAGCTGTATGAAAAATGAACCTACAGTTAACGATGGAATCCGCACCACCGTAATGCGTTAAAATTTGAATTCTCTCCCACCGGGAATCAACCCTGTGACAACGTGCACCAAAGGAGCGTGCTAGCTCATAGACCAGCAGAAAGGGCAAACTATATGAGTATTGCTACTATATTAACAACACATTTATTATTATTATTATTATTATTATTATTATTATTATTATTATTATTATTATTATTATTATTATTATTATTTCAATTGTGGAGATGTTCATTTTATTTAAACACACACATATGAACGACAACTTTCTCTTAAAATATTTTTGCTAAATGCTATTGAATACAAAGTAGAACGTAATACCAATGTCACGTATTGAATTTTCATTCTTACTAAATATAATATTATTTAATTGTTGGTTGGATTTGAATTTATCGTCACTTTCAGTACTGAGGATATATAGGACGTGGACCTACAGTTTTACAGTAGGATCCAAACCACACAATATCCCGCTAAGAATGCAACCCGGATGTCTCAGCCAGAAGACATGTGAGCTAACCATATATCCACGAGAGAGGGATTAATACTAGTGAGTCAAAATGTAATAATATTGAGATTTTCTAAATTTATTTGTGATTTTATTGAGAAATATAAACTCAGGATAACGTCAACCAACTCGAAAAACTAGATAAATAAATCTAGTAGCAAGGAGAATGCAAGTAACCTTCCCTGCAGGTCTAATACTGTCCTCTCTGCTGTTCTAGTGGCCAGCGTGTGTAAATCACGATGTCAAGTCACGGGGCCCCGGTTCGATTCCTGATGGAAGAACCTTTCGAATTTTAACAATACTCGATTTTTCTTTGTTCTTGTCGCGTTCGATATTCCTAGTCACTTGAAAATAATAAAATAAGAGTCAAGAAGTTTTTTTTTTTTAAATGTCAACCGCATTTGTCTTTCGTGCACGTGGTTCCGGTTCGATTCCAGTTGGGAGAGCGTGGACATTTTAATTTCATGTTCATTCACTTTCATTAATCATCCGCCTCCTTTAGCCTAAAGGGCATAACGTGGAACGTTAAACTTTAAAAAAAAAATCATTTCAAGAATGCAAGTAGTTTGAACAACTCAACAAAATAATAATAAAAAATACAGATAATTTGAACTAAATATGTCTGCGCAGATAAGATTCATTGTGATACTATACGTTACGTATATTACATTATTAAAAGGAATACTGAAAATTTTTTTGATTACAAAATGTGACTTGACATCGTGATTTTCAGGGAGAACGTATCATTATTGATTACGGTAGTAGACTCTCATTTCACACACATTTTAACTTTTTTATTTCGTTCAATAGTATAAATGATATCATTATATCGACAAATAATGCATATGTGATTCCTTTTTATCTCGGATATTCTTTCATGTCAAGTAAACATACCTTAAATTTGAAATGTGTAATGAATAGCCTGTATCTGACACAAAAAAATATACAGAAGCACGTGTTTACACTTCGTTTACAATGTAGTGTATATCGGTAACGAAATAGGGGATGACAACCTGCAAGTATATATATAGGAATAATATCTTTAAGGTCCAATGTGTGTACAACAAAATCGTGCCCATTCGGCTATCGAGTTAACCTGTCAGATACAGATCTAAAGGAGAGGGGAAAAAATACTACTTTCATGACTCTGGAATCCTGGAGAGTCTTCTTTTCTGTTGACACAGGCTCGTTTTATTTACCTTGCAGCGACACTTTGCTTCGAACTAATAATACTTGAGCTCTAACTGAGAAATTCACAGAAGAAATATACTACATTCCGTTAAAATCATCAGCAAAGTTTGCTCAATGTCCAAATACATTTTCGCTAAATTTATAGTTGTAATATATATATATATATATATATATATATATATATATATATATATATATATATATATATATATATATATATATATATATATATATATATATATATATATATATATATATATATATGCACTTACTTGTAGTAAGAGCTATGAAGCAATACTTTAGTTTTAGAAACATTGAGCACTTTCCACTGTTTTGTTATTATGAATTGTTAATTATTTATAATGTTTAACAAGAGCAAGGAAAAATGCAAACAAAACATTAAGTACTAGCAAAAGTACATGTTGTTTAACTGGAAAAGGGAAAGATCAGTGGAAAATATTTCAAAGATATACCGTATATACTTATTGTTTCAGGATTCTGGTTGGCAGATGTTATACTTTGCAGGAGTCCCACGATGTGTTTATATTATTATTATTAAGTATTCTGCCTTTCGGCATGTCCTGAGACTAAATAGATTGTTCTTTCTTTTTTTTTTTAATTTTAGATTTAGGTCTGGAAATGTTTCTTCCACGTTTTTCGATCTTCAGCTTAATCTTTAAACTCTAATATTTTCTTCTGTTTCCCAAATCTTCGATCAGTTCTTTTCTTCTTCCTATTTTTCGTTTTCCTTCCATCTTTCTTTGTATGGCGGTATGAAGAAGACAATTTCTTCTCAAGATGTGTCCAATCCAATTGGCCTTTATACGAAGGATGCTGGATAGAAGTTTCCTCTTCTTTCCTATTTGTTTAAAACATCTTCGCTTTATGCTCTCTCTGTTCATAATCACATATAAATGACTTTACTGACGTCAACACAGAGTCAAATAAATTTCTCGCACTCGGAAACGGTACATTTGTATATTACATACATATCATTACGCAAAATCGTGAGCCTCGAAAGAGTTTTCCCTCCAAAATCAAGACCTAATTAAATAATTTTCTTGTATTTGAAAATATTAGATTAATCTACTTCATGCAAATATTTTAGGCAAATCTTTGAGATCTACTTTTGAACACATTATCGCACAGGAAAAAAAGATTGGCCCAATTCCATGGAAATTATCAAAGTTGTTTATCTGAAAAAAAAATGCAAATCGTCTCTGATCGTTTCGCGAAGTTACAATCAGAACACATCGCATGAAAGAAAAAATACAAAGTTTTTTGGTTACTAATTTACAATGGTCTACTAGGACAAGATTCACTGTTACATTTTCATAACAAAGGAAAGTCATGATTATCATTGATTCACATAAATAAAATACAACTTCATGTATTTGCCTCATCACGCCATAGCTAAGTTTGTAGCTGACGATAATATTATACTATAGTCAACTTTGAATTCCTTGTAAAGATCGTCCACCATAATTCCTTGTAAAAGTCCTCCACCATATTGTATCTCTAGGTGGGAAATAGTAGATTTATACACGTATAAAAATTGCCATATTGATTAGTTATTTTTGTTGCGTTTTATGCTGAAAATAACAATAAGGGATAGTTATAATCAATGAAAGACTATTTTTTCGCTTGCGTTAATCCTACTTGTTTATTTACATATAGGTTGGGCATAAACTCGCTTTCCCTAAAACAAGTAAGGGTCATTTAAATCGAACTGACAACACTGCTACGATTGGAGTGTAGTGTGAGCAGGAGACAAATGACAAACGCAGTGTGTTCCGTGGATGTGTACGAGTCAGTTCAATACTGCTGCGGTTTCATATTACGCCGTGTGTGGCGCGTAGACATCGTTAAAGTGATTGTTGTGTGAAATACAACCCTAATGCAATATTCACGCGTGCATAACAACGTACGTTTATAAAATTACAACTGGCACGAGGGCGAAATGCTAGGACGATTCACACAGGCTTAGTAGAGGCCTGTGGTGAAGCTGTTCTACCGTATCGGATAGTGGCGAGGTAGGTTGCAGCATTTCAGTTGGGACGACAGTAGAGACAAAATGCACGGTGGAGGGCATATGCGAAAAGCTACAGCCGAAATTCATCTTTCAAGACTAGGGACACTGCTTGACGGTCATCGGCGCTGGACTTGTAGTAAATTGGCGCAGGAGCTGAACATTTCTTCCGAATCTGTGTTCCACATGCTAACACAGGATCTTGGCATGCGGAAAATTGCAGCCAGATGGGTATCCCATGCTCTGACTGACTTTCAAAAGTGGCATAGATAGGAATGTGCGCGCCTACACCTTCAACGTTACAATGAGGAAGGTGATGACTTCTTGCACCGCATTATTGCAAGTGACGAAACGTGGGGAAGATCCAATGAGCCTGGATTGAAACGTCAGTCGATATAATGGCGCCACCAAGAATCTCCACGTCCGAAAAAGCATAGGCAAGAGCCAGCAAACGTAAAGGTGATGATGACAATGTCATACGACCACGAAGGCATTATCCTGTCACACCATGTTCCACCGTGCGTTACCTTCAATGCTGCATACTATGCTTCGTACCTCAGTTATCATTTGCGACCAGCATTGCGGCCAAACATCCATACCTTTTGGAGTCTTGACCAATTCTTTTACACGACAATGCCAGATGCCATACAGCCAATCCAGTACAGACTCTGTTACTACGACGAGGTTGGGAGGTACTGGAGCACCCGCTATACTCCCCGGATATGAGCCCCTGCGATTTTGATCTTTTCCCAAAAATGAAAGAACCTCTCAGGTGCAAACGTTTCAGAAACATTCCCAGCATTGTTCGTTCCTTAGGGCTCTGTCAACACCCTCTCACAAAGGGAGGCTTTGACAGGTATTCAACGGTTACCAGAAATCTGGCGAAGGGTTCAAGAGGCTGACGGAGACTACATCGAAGGACTGTAAGCTTCTTGAGGTGAGTGATTCACTACATTCCGTTTCACAACTATGTTGCCACTTTGAGTTAAATGCCCCTCGTATTTCTTCACATATTGGAAACCTACTTTCTGCCCATGTAACACTAAAATAAGTTTCATATTTAACACTTGGCAGTTACGCACGAGACTCATGAAATATCTCGTGAGCTCACTCGAGGCTATGTGGATAGCGTAGATTCTTTAGTGTTGGAGACCCGGCTTCGATTCCTGGCAGAAACTCATGTAGTTCTGATCACACGTCAAGTTGTATGTTTATGTCTCATATAACCTCTCTACCGAAAGAGGCGTTAAACTCAAATAGCTCCCTCCCCCTCAACAAAAAATCTCCTCTAGTATCGATTTCCATCTTGGAAATTAAAAAATAATTTGAAAAAGAAAGTAATTCTGCCCTCGAAGGCAACACTAAACGTAACTAGAATCGAAATTCATATACATAACTTGTTGCAACTGAAAACTATATGTTGAATGAAATGAATGAACTGAAATCTGAGTTTTACGTCAAACGATTATGCCGGCTAGGCTAAAGGAGACGGTGATGATGAGTAATGTATGAAATGGTGGAATGAGGAAAGTGGGAGGAAACGGGAGAACCCCAGAGAAACCCACGCACACGGTGTTTGTCCACCACAAAGCTTACTTGATGGCGGCTGGGATCCAACGCGGGATCCCAAGCACCAGAGGTGAACGCTCTACCACTGAGCCACCGCGGATAATGTCAAAGAATTTAAAGAAAAAAAACTTAAAGAAAAAACTTAACTTAAAGAAAAAATAGTGTAGAGGCAACGCAATGGCATTATAAATAATACAGTTATCTAACATTGGTTCAAATCCTGTTTGCGCAAAATTTAATTTTTCTACAAAGTGATTGTGAAGAATCCATTTATCATACTGGAATAGCAATACTTAAGAATGTGGAAGCAAACACCTGTATCATGATAGAGGGGATTTACGAATGTTGGTTGGGAAAGGGCAATGGAATTACCAGACATTCGAAACACATAATTGATCTACAGTATATACTTTACGTGTTATCTTTCACAGAAAGAAACACTACACCATTTGTTAAACACACTTTGGGTAAAGCAATCGGTGGTGTAGTGGTAATGTGCTAGACTTCCAAATGAAAATTCTTGGTTAGATTCCCCATCAGGTAGTATGACTTTTTTGCATAAAATAATGGTTGCAAAAAGAGATTCATCTTCTATTGGAGAACTTACAAAGCATCGCTGGCGATAATTCAAGTAAACAGTGTGTGTGTTCTATATCATACACTGTAATGATAAGTATGTTTCGTATCTATATTCGTTCTCCCTCTCTCTCTTTCTTGACGTCCACCTATCCTCTCTTTGCATCTTTCACTTCTCCCCTCCTCTCTCTCCCACAAACACGCACTTCGTGTGCGTGTGCGTGTTCCAAAGTTAAAACGGAGTAAGAGCCCGATATACCTGGTCTGGAAAATCTAATTAACTGGGATCTTCGGCGTCGTGTTTTTTGTGCTCTGGGGATAACATCTCCAGTCCAGACAGAAATACTGTTTAAACGCAAGGGAATAAGTGAAATCTTTTTTTTTTTAATCCTCTAGGTTATCGAGTCTCAGTCGAATTACCGGGTCACTACGGATTTGAATCCTCGACCCAGTGGTAGTGTATAACCTAACCAACATCATCCGACTGACATGATGATCCCTTTGAGCTCTAGCCTGTTCATTCCTTCTGTGAAAATTACGTTATATCGATGCTGGATGTTCGGAACAGATAAATCTTCGGAAAAGACTAGAAAATGGTAACCTCTTTGGTTATTAAAAAAAATATATATATATTTATACTAGTTCGACAAAAAAAAATGTTTCCATCCTATAATTCAATGTGTTTTATCACGTTGAAATTTGAAACATGCTACATTTATGAGAAACATAAACTTTTCCCTTCGAACATTTGAAATTTTCATTACGATACAGTTTGGACTTTTAATATAGGGCATTTGTAATAAGAATTTAGCAGTAAAATAGCACTCATTCAGTTTTATCTTTCTTTCTTTCTTTTTCTTTTCTTTTCGTTTTTATTTCTTTCTTCTGTTCGCATTAGTAGTCTGAAATGGTGGATATGACCAACGCTACCTTCTGGTTTTATTAGAATGTATTTTGGATCAGTACGTCCAATGAACGCTACCGAATTTGCAATCGAACCACGCGGAAACAAAACATATGCGTGAAACTTTTGACATTATCCTAGATGTGTCTCGGAGATCTACAGTTCTACTGGAAATTGAGTATGCTGTCCTTTATGAAAGTAACTTAATGAATTTTTAAAGCATCTTCTATATATTCGAATAGTTCTGAAACAATATTTAAAAACAAACGTTATTTCTATATTACTGTTGGATTTCTAGAAACGGAACTTTATAATGTTAGGTTCTTTTCTTACTACGTTTGAATTCCACATTTTTATCTATTTTTTCCTTTTCGTTTCCTTCTTCTCTTCTCTTCTGTCTCTCTCTCTCTCTCTCTCTGCCTCATTTCTGAATCTCTGTGTAATGGACATCAATTTGTTTCAGTTTCTCATTGTGTGTGTTTGAGTTTCTCCCTACATCAACTTATAAATCCTGTTTCGTCTCGGTTTTATTATTTCATTTTATCGAAACTAATACATGTGTAGTTTGAAATCAGAATTGCACTAATGTTGTTAGCTAATTTTAGTATGGGAGAGAAGAAAGGAGGAGAGAGAGGGGGGTCTCTTTACCTGACACGATTATGGGATAAAAAGTTGTATATTGGGTGGCCTAACTGCACGGCGTTAGCCGTCGCAATTTTTTTTTTTTTTTTTTTTTTGATGAGGAGTGTACAAATTAGCTGTACCGTAATAACTTGCGGTGCACGGGTTATCTGATCACGAAGTGGGGCGCGGTGGTTCAGTGGTAGAGCGTTCACCTCCGGCCCCTTGGTCGGCTTGGGGTCCCTGGTTCGTTCCCAGCTCGCGCCGTTTGGTCTTTGTGGTGGACAAGCACCGTGCTCGTGGGTTTTCTCGGGGTTCTCCCGTTTCCTCCCATTTCATTTATTTCTCTTAATCACCGTCTCCTTTAGTCCAACCGGCATAACCGTGGGACGTAAAACTTAAAGATTTCATTCCATTTCTGATCACGAAGTTCGTGGATGGATTTGGATAATGTTTGCATATAAATGATGCCAGGGCCCTCCAGGGAAATGTTGGACAATGTTGGGATATGTTGGGACGTTATGTTGGATAATGTTGCCAGGGGGCCCTGCTCCCCTAAACTTTTCATGGGCCCTCCAGACCTCAACACAAAAATAAAACACAATTTAGATATGTGTAATAGAATTTTTAATGACTTGGCCCCCCTAACATATCCATGCCCTCTTCCAAACCTCTGTGGCTGGTTGCGGGCCTGACCCCAGAAAAGAGTTGAGTTGAGTTGATTTTAGTTTAGCGTCCCGTTCAGCAGCGAGGCTATATGAGACGTGGACCTACTGATTAACGTGGAATCCGAACCACATGAGCTCCCGCCGGGAATCGAACCCGGGTCTCCCACGCCAAAGGCGCGTACGCTAACCGCTTAGCCACGAAGGAGCTCGACCCCAGAAAAGAAAATGGTACGATATAAGATCCGGTGAAGAGGGTGACCAAAGGAGAAGATTATTGTCTCCACCTGCAGCACGTCCAATCCAGCATAGTGAAATAATATGACTAAAATGCTTGTGCATTCCAGTGAAATTGGGGAGCTTCGCCTAATCGTAATAGTCATAATTGGTATTCAAATGAGGTAACAACCAATTTAAGAGCAATCCTTTAGAAATGAGTCACATTGCTTTAGTGAAAAAAAAAATGTTTTGCTTAGATTTTTATGGGGCACATAAGACATTGATGGTTCATGTGGTACCTGTGCATGTGGTTGCTTCTAGCAAAATGCACTTTCTTGCTTTGTTTTCTGGTGTGAGGGACTGCTACAATCACATCTTGTATGGCTTCCTGTAACTACCGACTTCCGGGGACTTAAGCTGAAATATAGCACTTTGTCATTAGACACACAAAGTCAAGCATTAAACTTGTCTTTGCACAAATATTCAACTTCATCAAAATATCGGTACCGCTTAGTTGTGTTACTGAATTATTGGATGTATCTTTTTTAAAACGGTACACGCGGGAGATCCAAGTTAAATTCCCGGCGGAAACTCAAGTGGTTCGGATTCACGTTAATCTGTAGGTTCGCGTTTCATATAGCCTTGTTGCTAAGCTGGATGCTAAACATAAATTATTTCAATAAACCGTTTATGAAACTTACGCTGCACTATGGTCACATATCTAGCCACCACAAGATGAACTTCTGACACGACGTCGTTTACGAAACTTGCAGCGTGACACCTCAATGAACCAGAAAATCAAACTGTTGTTACATAATAAGTAACTTCCCCACTGTGAAATTTGTTTCTATGTAAGGCGAACAAGACATTTGTCATTCATTTTAAATTTCTCACAATTCTTCTGGGCAAATCCTAAACTTTCTCCTGTTTTCATGAAATCACTTTTTCTAAATAACAGCGAAAACGTACACTATTACCACTCTGCTGTGATAATTATGAACTATGATCCAAAAAGAAAGGCTACAATTTTTATAGAGGGAGTTTGGTTACGGGCATATGATTTGAAGTACTCACCAACTCACTCTATAAAAACTGTTGCGGAAGTGCCGCGGGATTCTGAAACAATTGATATTTGGATAGGCCACATGATAGTTCCTACGTAAAGTCTTGACCCGACTACGGTAGGTCCTATACAGTAGTATGGAAGTTATGGACCTTTAAAGTTGTTTTTTTTTTTTACGTTTTTGACAGCATATAACTCTGAAATGACGGAATTCTGCACCTAGGTTGATCTTATACATTTTGTCTTATCTTGGTGTCAACCGTTGTCGGTGTTTTTTAAAACACTATATATATATATATATATATATATATATATATATATATATATATATATATATATATATATATATATATATATATATATATATACAGCACATAATGTAAAAATAATTACTGACAAGGAAAGCTATTCAAATCTTTGGCGAGTATTCCATTGAAACTTACACAAGTGGAATGACACATTGAAACATGGAAATATGAATACTTGTATGATTCGCAACGTCCTCGAACAGGACTGCCGTGTCGTGACAAAACGCTGTAACTTTGGCGAACAAGTTTTGCGAAAATGAGCCTTAAAGTTTTCATCCGAAAATGTGATCTGTATCGTGTAGAACCAGTGTAACTAGGCAATAATGGTCAACCAATCAATTTTCACCAAATTTAATCACACAACATGCATTTACGTAACATTACATGTAACCACGTGTTTCCAAAGTCAAGATACACTATTTCTACACGATACAGATCACATTTTCGGATGAAAACTTTAAGGCTCATTTTCGCAAAACTTCTTCGCCAAAGTTACAGCGTTTTGTCACGACACGGCAGAGGAAGTACAATGATCTTTTCCCCATAGCCCCTGAAAGTTATGTACTCCGGTCATACATGCCAGAAGGTGATACACTGGAACCTGTTTTCTCACGAAGACAAATATTGCTAACTCAAGATTATAACAGTCGTTGGTGATTGGGATCTCTGGTACATCATTGATGTTAATCGATGTCAAATGGCACACGATACGCGATCGTAAGTTCCAAACGAACACGTTTACCCGGTGGAGAAAAGGGACACGCTGAAAGCACATCGCAAAAATGTCTTTCTATTATTATAGTTGTTAATATTATGACTATTATTAATATTATTATTAGTAGTAGTAGTAGGAGTATGATTAGCATTATTAATATTAGCAATGTGATGAGTAAAACTAATAATAATGATAAGAAGAGGACAACAAATGTATTGTTGGGTCCGTTAAGTAACGAAGGACTTCGGCCCATCTTGAGTGTCCTCTAGCACTGCTATAAATGTTTTAAAATCCTTAAACAACCATACCCCAGCCGGGATTCGAAGTCGGGACCCTTGAGGCGTCGGCTTGACGAATCAACCAACATGAATATGAGGTCGGCAATAAGACAGAAAAGATGACAAAGAAATAATAATAATAATAATAATAATAATAATAATAATAATAAAATTAATAATAACAAGCTAGTGGGTGGCATTGGGTTTCCAGCCAATTATAAACGGGCCCGGAGATCTATCTCCAACTTGGATCTATCTTGGATATAATCGGAAGTGATTTCTGAGCAGCAGAATGAAGTTGAAGAGCTGGCCAAATAATATACTCAAAGTTGTCAGGCCATTATGAGCACGAATATACGCAGGTTTATCTCACTTCCGGTTGGAAATGTCGGACCGGAAGTGGTCACAGGACAGCCGGATTCACATATCCTGGGTCCTCAGGCTATAAGGAGAAGTAGGATATATAGTTTGACCCAACGTCGTAGTGGTCACTTCCAACCGTAAATGGTCAACGTGTATTTCCTGTTAATCTCCGGAACAGGAAGTAAGATCGGAAAACGGATTCCATATATGCAATCCTGATTGGACGGAAACGACAACGAATATATTTTGATCCCGATTTGGCCACTTCCGACCGGACGTGACCTCTCGAAATCCAACTGGAAGTGGGCCATCGGGAAGAACTATATTCGTTGTCGTCTCCGTCCGAACAAACTTCCAAATATGCAATCCGTTCACGTCCTGTTCCGGAGATGAACGAGGGTTAAGGGTTATGCAGCATGTGAATACGATAGGGGCCCTTACTTACTTACATTCGTCGGGCTCTTAGCGGTCGAGCAGGCCCACGCTGTGTCACCCTACTTCCAGCAATAGTCACTGCCATACAACATGAACGCCATCAGGTATATGCCCTACCACCTATGAACCACGTAGCATCAAGAAGCCCGGAACGTGGTCACTTCGAATGGAGAGTCTGGCCTGTACAAATTAAATCGCAATGAATTACAGTACTACTACTACTACTCTGACTACTCATAATAATAATAATAATAATAATAATAATAATAATAATAATAATAATAATAATAATAATAATAATAAAATTAATAGTAGTAATAACCCTACCAATAATAATCCTATAGCAGTGGTTCTCAACCTAATTCCGATCATGACCCCCATATTGCGACCCCTTGCCAGCGACCCCCTTATAATTTCTGGCTTGTAATAAGCTCATGTGGGATATTTAATATACCTATTGCGGAGATCTCAGTATATACATCTATTTCTATAATAGTAGAATCCATTTCTTGTATATAGTGGATACAGTAACTTCCCTAAAAGCGAATGGATTAAAACCAAAACTGGTCAATTCATTCATATTACAAATATCGAATCCGACACTTCATACTGTTTCAAAATGAAAGCCGTTTGAAAATTTTAAAACTTCATTACTCCCTTAATTTTGGGTCATATAATAAAAAAATAAAGTGCATTTGCAATATTCTGGTATTTCAATATGCAATTTAGTTTCAAATCGTACATCTTTAATTTAAACTGATTTTAAACCAACTCTGCACCTGTTGAAAATGTTTAGTAGACCAATATTTGTTGTTCTTGATAGTATGTATACATTGTCTATCAGAACAAAATTCAAGATAATATTTTAAAATATTTTTCTATATTAAATTCTAATTATATTTGCCTCTTTCGCTTATCTTCCCGAACCCGCTACTACTACTTCTACTACTACTACTATTACTACTACTACTACTACTACTACTACTACTACTACTACTACTACTACTACTACTACTACTAGTACTACTACTTCTACTTCTACTACTGCTACTAATATTACTAGTACTATTACTAGTACTGCTTCTACTACTACTACCACTACTACTACTAATAATAATATAAAAGTCATACTACTACTACTACTACTACTACTACTACTACTACTACTAATAATAATAATAATAATAATAATAATAATAATAATAATAATAATAAACGGCTTAAATGCCTGTTAAAGGCAACACTGCATTTTGGTACAAAAACGTAATATGGGTCTTATAAGGGGGGGGGGTTTACACACGTATAAATAAAGAAGTCCAGTTTCAGTTTGTATATTCTTATCTATATGTAATACAGTATATGTAAATATTTGAAAGAAACTGATTCTGCGAAAGACGTGGTTTTACATATACTAGTGGCAGCTAAAATTGTGAATGTTAATTTAAAACTGAGAGAGAAAAAGAACGATAGGAACATCATATGAAAAAAAAAAAAGTTAATATCTTCAGGTAAAGAAATAGTGAGAAAGGTCGTAGACACACTTGTGCACAGAGTTTAAGATAAAAGATGAAAGAAAAACGAAAATGTAGAAGTAGGAGAATGATCAAATCGTTCAACTGGAAAACTAATCTCAAGCACTCATAAGAGTTGCCTTTTTCTGCCTCCGATTCCTCAAATCAAACTGATCTTCCATTTAAGTTCCTTTCTGAAAAAGGCTCCAAAGACTGCACAGTCAGCAAACCCTCTCTGAATTACTAGCATATTGATGAGAGATCTGTCTGACAACACAGAAAAAAATATATATGTATACTTTTTCTTCTATTCTCAAGTTTACATGCAGAAATAAAGTAGATAAGATTTTATCGCCGAACAGAGAGATCAAATGTGATACGAAACCGAAATATCTAATTAGTATGGTTCTGGGAGAAATGTCCTTTACTTTTACTAGTAACAAAACTAGGTATTTTGAATTGGTAGTGTTAATCATATTTAACCAAAGTTGACTTAACAAATATGTGATTTCAATATGACTATAATACTTCTGTGTACAGCTGTGGTGCATTGAATTGGAGTTTAGAGTAACGTTCAGCAGCCAGGTTATATGAGACGTGGACCTACAGTTTAAGGTGAGATCCTAACCTCATGAGCTCCCGCCGGGAACTGAAGCAAGGTCTCCCTCTCGAAAGGTAAATACACTATCCGCAGAACCACGAGAGAGCTCCTACAGATGTGGTGCAGAATGACCTTGGCAGCAATCTACGAGTTGTTCATCTATCATCGTCTTTCCTACTGTAGTTGTGTTTCTTCTTCTTGTTCATCTCAACCATAGGTTAGTGGGCAACATGGAAATTTTAAAACGTTTTTCTCCCTTGGGAGAGCTGTTTTATACTGTAATAATGTCTCTTCTTCGTAACTGCGTCTAGATATTCTATCCTTGGTTTTCCTCTTCCTGGTTTTCTTCTGTTTTTCCCTCTATCAACACGGTGATCCAATCGGAATGCCGAATAAGATGGCCAAGCATGCTGTTTCTTCTTTCCCCTATTATCTTCATGATCTCTCGTCCTTCATTAACTTCCTGTATTAGATCTTTATTCCTTTTCCTTTCAGTCCACAATATGCGCAGCATTCTGCGCCAACATCACATTTCAAATGCTTCCAGCTTGTATATTTCAGCTTTTCTCAATGTCCATGTCTCTGACCCGTAAAATGCCACGCTCCATACCAGGGCCTTAAATCTTTTTCGAACGTCCAACAACGTGGTTTTGCTAATAACGTTAGTTCACACTCTAAATGTGAAGTCACATGAGCGGGAATATGTCGGACTAGGAGCTGAACATATATTAGTAAATGGAACCAAAAAAATACCGCAGCTTAGAGCGCACCTCCCATTCGCCGCATGCGGCACCAGTTTTACAAGATGAAAGTTGCTGTTCTAGCACATCATTCCACCACACAGGAAATAAAATTCTAGTTTAGTGAATTTGTGGCTACATGCGGCAACAACGAAGGGTACTATCTCATCTGTGATTAAAATATCGTTGAAACATTGCTCTACCTGTAAAAAGAATAAACTCGGACTTTTAAAGTCACTCTTTAAACTTGAGCAAGTTCATTTCTTTGGCGAATACAGAGCTAAATTTAAGCAATAACAATTACAGAAACTTGTATTTAAATATATGAATAATTTATATTTTTTTTGAAATATTAGAAATTAACGACATTGGAGAGATATAAAATTATTATTATGTATTGCAGTTTATATAATCTTGGTCGTGAAATATACATATATAAAAATACAATATACAGTTTCAGTAATTAATAGAATAAAATTATAATTACTAAAGGTTTCAGCTATATTTGGCTAACATGAATACTTAATGTGATGATTATGTTTAAGAACGTTACTAAAGCTAATTTATCATTTCTTTTCACGATTCTCTCTCTCGTTTCCTATTCCGAAATACTTGCATTGGGCGTCACAACATTGCACTGATTCGGTACAGATCAAGTTTAGAAGGACACCATAAGTATTTCTATGTAGAAAGGACTGATTTGGATGATAAGGACATATCATTATAAAGGTATATTTTTACTTTACACGAATATTGTAGCTGTCATTAAAACATCTTGGAACCCATCTTTCTATTTACTGTTTACACATTACAACATTCTGAAAGCAAGGAAGTTACCTCCACCCATGTAGCACTGCGCTCTAGTGGACAAATAGTGAACCTCCTAATTAAAAACGTGTATTTTGGCGCGTTTCCCCTCCCTGTCCAAAAGAATCCGTTGTTTCGGAAGCGGCGAAACTGCTTTTTTATTATTTATGCTAGCAGGTCTGCGATAGCAGGTAGCAAGCAAGACGACCTAGAAAGTTGCAGACGAATTGACTCCTTGCAAGATTTAAAAACAAAACAAAAAAATGTATGCCCCTTTTAAGACTATGTTTGCATGGAGAAATATTGTACGGTTGTTAGATTTATTTATTTATTATGACAGCTACGAGATTCATGTAAAGTGACAACGTACTCTAAAGCGGAAATCGTAGATAAAGTTGGTATTTTATTTTCCGCACGCAGCTAGTTGTAAAGCGCACAATACAAACTACAATTCAAACATGTCTTTTATTTTATTTTCTGTTTCTAAGTAGTAAACATGAAGTAGCAGATTAAGAGGCCATAATTTAAATACCCTAACCAACCAAATTACTACTGTAGCCATTATACTTATGCAAATCTTGAAATCAGTCTCAACATATGAAGCCTGTGCAGATTAAGAACATGGGATCTCGGAGTAAAACATTTTAATGCCACCTTTCTTGATGTAAATATAGTATCCCGATGCATTCTAGATTGGTGAAGTCTACCAACAGCGTTTGATACAATAATAATAATAATAATAATAATAATAATAATAATAATAATAATAATAATAATAATAATAATAATAATAATAATAATAATAATAATAATAATTTGCCATTATTTACAAGTCACTTGCCGCAAGTCAGAAGTTGAGATGCCCCAAGGTCTTCAGCTAGGGTTTTCGTCTTCACGTACGATTTTTCTGTTCTGATATCGTCCATCAATTGTAATCTCCTTCGTCCTCTCCTTCTATTTCCAACCACCATACCCTCTAGCACGTCACTCATGATACAATTCCTTCTCAGCTAATGTTCCAACCAGTTTCTCTTCCTCTTCTTAATAATACTAAAATTGTTCTTTTCTCCTCCATTTTAACACCCTCTCACTCTTTTTTCAGCTCGACCCACATAATTCTCTCTAAACTAGTCACCTGTTGTATTTCCCCCCTTTCTACTTCTTTATTTGACACCGACCCCTTCGTTCCAAACACCATGGATTTTTGTCTTCTAACATTTATTTTCATCCCATATTCTTCACAGCCCTTACTCAAGTTTTCTAACATTTTTATTGATTTTCTTTTAACAGATTCCATATGATCTGCAAACCGTATAAACCTAATCATTAGGGAACCCAAAAGCATAAAAAACATAACAGCAATTTACACATATGGTTGGTACCTTGAACATGGTTGTGGTTATCTAAGGGTCCAGAAGAAACTACTTTTAAAAGCATAATAAAGCATAATTTTAGAAAATAAACATAAAGCATAATTTAAAATATATAGCACAATCCTTAGAAAATTTTGTTTAACTGCAAGTTTAATATACTTGATGAATATTTTTTTAAAACCAATATTTACAATGCAAAATCATTGAGAACCTAACAATGCAACAATTAAAAGCTCATTTTTATTTCTGCAAAACTTTTCGGTGTAATCTTTTGATGCGGAGAAAAGGAAAAAAAAAGAAAAGTATAAGAAAACTTTCCACCAACAATAAATAGTAAACAAGAAACACACTCTATATTGATATGTGTACCTCTTGAATTTGAGCACTTTCTGAACTTTTTGGTGGCATCTTTTACCTTCCCTTTCTGTATATATGCACCTCTAGGGTGCGCACAAGTGATAAAAGAAACTGACTCGAGTAAAGCATACTATATCTCTTTACAGGCATTAAGTAGAATGTTCATTAAATATGAAATAAACTGGTTGCATAAAATATTAATAAATAGATAAAGGTATTTAGATTATGTAATATATAGTAAATATTACACGTTATACACGATTAATGTAAAACAATGATTGAAATTAACAATAAAGCATAATAAAGCATAATTAAACAAAAAAATAAAGCATAATGTGGGTTGCTCTACTAATCATTCTACTACCGAAGTGTCGTCTTCATTATGTAGGCTCTTTTTGACTGTCTCTTCTAAATAGATATTAAATAATGTAGACGAGAGACATCATCCCTGTCGAAGTATCCTCCCAGTTGTACTCTCCTCTGTCATTTTCTCTCTTATTCTAGCACTTACTTGTTGGTTCATATATGAGTTTCTTATGAGTTTTCGATCTTTCAAATTAGGGATAATCAGAGAGGTGAGATAAGAGATCTACTAACCTAACAAGTAAGGGACCATATGGTTGTCGCGCAAATCAGATGCAGACATACGCCATCTGATTGAGCATGAAAAGATATGGAGGATACACAAATTTAAGGTGCTAAGGGCCATAAGGAACGGAGCGAGGAAAGAGGAAACATTGAATGTCGGCAAAATTGAAGAAAGTCAGGAATGACGGGAAAAGTTAATTTCTTTCAAACAGGGAAAGAAAGTCAACCAAAAGAACGAAACTAAACATAACAAGGGCATCAAGGACGAAGAAAGACCGTAATCAGGGTTGCCATTCGGACCGCAGTGTTGCCAGCGCTGCATAACATTGATATGGAAGATATAGCACAGTATAGCAATTCATGCACAAGGAAAAATATTAGTAACACAAAAGACAATTGAAAAGACTGAACACGTGCGCAAAAAGGTGTAACGATAGTCGTGAGTGAATAATGTACCTGAGGGAGGACAAATATAGACATAAAGTTAGTACACGGGTCGCCGTTGATACTGCTGCAGTTCAAGCATCCGCCACAGACTTTGTTCACGAGATCAAGTCTTTCATTGTAGAGCACGAGTTGACTCTAGAGCAGGTCCTTAATTCAGATCATTCGAGATTTGCTAAAGAGCTGCATTCATTCAGAACCCTTGCCATTAAAGGAAGCAACCCAATCTTTGGTGCCGTAGGTTCAGTTACCGCAACGACGCATTCCTATATGATTAGCCGGTGATTGGGATGGACGGTACATTGCTTCTACACATGTATGTTCTTGTTTCGGAACCCAGTGGTAACTTTCCAGCCCGCATGGTCGCTGAATTCCCCAATGTGAAAGCATATGTAAGCAGGTCAGCGAATATGACCAAACGGGATTTGCAAATCTTCCTGGAAGAAGTTTGGTGGCCCGATCTTCAGGGTAAGGATCGTGTTTTGCTTTTGGTTGACTCCTGGACTCCAAACAAGGATGACACTCTTTACAACATGACAGTTCCTGGCGGTGTTCAGTTCTACAAAAAGCTGATTCCTCCGAAATGTACAGGCCTTATACAACCTGCTGATGTGTTCTTCTTTCGTGCACTCAAGAACATGGTGAAGTTCATCACAGATACGTTAGTGTTCTCCAGTATTAATGAGTGGCAACGTGAGAACTTTCTCCGCCTTCAGTCATTTGTTCATTACCAGTTTTCCTCTAGGCGATTCCAAAAGATGATACGCTTTGCGTTTTTCGAATGTGGCTACTCCAATGAACATCCTGGACAGTTTGAAACACCTTCCGCATATTGCTTTGAAAAATGACTCACAGAGGAATGCTGCAGGGACGCGTGTGACCAGCTTGCTTTCATCCGCTGTGCTCACTTTGAGAAATGCTTGTGTGTTGACCACGCATTCATTCGTGATCTTCACGTCAACTGCAATTAAACTACAAATGGTGCGTACTGTTCTCTATTTTCCTCCATTTGTATTCACGCGGGTGTAATATTCACTCACGACTACGTTAAACCTTTTTACGCACGTGTACAGAGTCTTTTCTATTGTCTTTGTGTTACTAATATTTTTCCTTGTGCATGAATTGCTATACTGTGCTATATCTTCCATATCAATGTTATGCAGCGCTGGCAACACTGCGGTCCGGATGGCAACCCTGATTATGATCTTTCTTCGTCCTTGGTGCCCTTGTTATGTTTAGTTTCGTTCTTTTGGTTGACTTTCTTTCCCTGTTTGAAAGAAATTAACTTTTCCCGTCATTCCTGACTTTCTTCAATTTTGCCGACATTCAATGTTTCCTCTTTCCTCGCTCCGTTCCTTATGGCCCTTAGCAGCTTAAATTTCTGTGTTCTCCATATCTTTTCATGCTCAATCAGATGGCGTATGTCTGCATCTGATTTGCGCGACAACCATATGGTCCCTTACTTGTAAGATCAACCCAGAACTAGTCGTATAAAAGGATTGCGCATCGTCATATCCTCAATTGGGAAGCTTTCTACTGTAGAGAGGTTAACATTTTGTTCCGAGGTCACTTCTTTATCTAAATTTCACAATAGTTTGTTCATTGATCTTTGCTTAGAGACTCCATCAAATGACCAATTGATGTTTGGACCTAAAATGAGGTTTAGATCAATGATCTGTCTGAGGGATGTCGTGGAAAATTCTTACACATTCAGGGCGTGCTCAACCTAAAATGTTTCAGAACTCTAGCTTAATTTATCCTTATATGTTTCTAATTTTTCATTTTAGCAATTATTACACATTATGCATTTAGGTCCATAAATCTATTAACATAATCAAAAGAAGGAAATGTAGCCGCCTAGTCATAGATTAATACATTTCTAGAGTAATGAACTATTCATTTAATATATATATATATATATATATATATATATATATATATATATATATATATATATATATATATATATATATATAGTTAGTTATCTCAAATCAAAAAACACGTTTGTGGCTGTTTTGAAACGTTGGGAGTTATTCAAGGGCTTACCAAACTAAACGGTTAAGAGAATATTCTTACGTATATTTGAGAACATTGTCCCACGATTGTTTTCAAGTAATAACTTGAATCGTTTAGGATTATGTCCCACATGTCGTTTTGAATTGGAATGGAAACTTCCATTAACATTTCTGTGCAACATTCTGCAGATTACAGAAAATTATGTTCACCATACACTCCCACGAATGGAATCAGTCAAGGATAACTCACACTAGAGATGATGCTACCAGTGTCGTCGATTATGCAGTTCACAAGAGCACATAAACCACCAAATATTTGCATTGTTTTTTGCTTAAGATATTTAATAATATTTAGAGTATTATGTTATCACTTCGTTGTTTCCTTTTCTTTCCTATAACATTACAGTCAACATAAATTTTCTTTAAATTTTACATATACCCTCCACTTGCTTTCCCTCTAGCTTATATGCATTCCATCATCACACCACGTTCACATCAGGACAGTGATCTGATGAACGAGCTACTCGGTGTGTAGTGCAAAACGATAGCAGCGGCATCGGAGCGGGGAAATTGCAGTCACCCGACGTTCAAAAGAAAATGTGAACGTGCAGTGTTAACAACTGATGTATAATTCTTATATGTTGGTCTAATTTCCACCAATGTGACGCTTTAAACAGAAGCGAAGAATAAACTTCTGCAATTGGAAATAGAAGGATATGGCAGTATATAAAACTCATTATCTGCATTCCGTTTTGTCTCAATTTCTTAGAATAAAACTAAACTAACAAACAAACAAAATTACGGCCTTCCACTGTCGTACCAAGGGAGATTAAGGGAGGGGGTTAGAATTCTTCCCCAGAAATTCTTGTTACACAAAATAAAATGCAATTTCAAAGTGTATTCATTTTTATTATTTTTAAATACGTTTAATCTGCGATTTTACTTGTGGGTATATTTTTTCCTGCCTAAATAAACCGAATATCTGTAAGAATATCGAATAGCTTATGAAAACGTACTGCACAGTGTAACATAGCTATAATGGTAAAATCTTAGTTTCTGTATTGTGAGAACCTGAAGAAAAATTTGGAACTGATTTTCCAATTTCAATATTTTTTTTAACACACGCGAAATAGAAAAAAAAAGACGAGTTTTGTTGTTTGCAGGAAAGTAGCTTAAAAGTAATATGTTTTTGTTGTTGTTGTTGTTGTTTTTTTTGGCATAATTTACTTCAGTTCAAAGATTACACTTGATGCACTGAGAGAAGATTGCTTCAATGTATTTGAAAGTGGCAAAAATGAGAAGTGTTGTGTGGTAGTATAAAGTAGATTTTTAAATGTGTTTGCTAGTATTTATTATTTCTTTTCCACAGGTTTCAGTTATATATTGCTAGAATTTTTGATAGGTATACGCTGAACCGACTTCAAGATGTAGTTTATACCCACCCTCATACCTCCATTACATCAGTCTGAGTAAGTATATGCTGATTTATAAATAAATATCAAGAAATAGGTAGGTATGCGCCGCAAACTTCCACATATCCTCCATTATGTCGTTGATACGTTCGTAGTGTTAGAGTTTCCTAAAACACTTTCTCAATACTAGTGAGTCTAAGGCCTGTTTGACACGGAACCATTTTTCTGAAGATTTATTGCAGCAAAAATCTTATAAATAACCTTAATAGAATTTTGTTGAAAGAGTGGAAAATACTGCATATCATTTAGTACATTGACGAATTGTGAAATGTTAGAAAGAAGTCATTACATGATCGATGTTAACATCACTAGGGGGTGAAAACTGACTTATATCGAAATTTCAAAGTTGATTCACGTAAAGCAATAAATGAGACGCCTACTATCAAAGGCCGCTAAATATTTTTTCTTTCTTTTTTTTACCGAAATTGAAATTTTTAAATCTTTAAGTTTAACGTCCCACGATTATGCCGGTTAGGCTAAAGGAGACGGTGATAATGAAAAATGAGTGAAATGAAGAAAGTGGGAGGAAACGGGAGAACCCCGAGAAAACCCACGAGCACGGCGTTTGTCCACCACAAAGCCCACTCAGCGCGAGCTGGGATCGAACCAGGAATCCCAAGCACCGAAGGTGAACACTCTACCACTGAGCCACCGCGCCCCCCTTTACCGAAATTGAGTTGCATATCGTTTGCTATATGTTTGATCTAAATGAATTCCATGCAAACAGTATTTTGTTTAAAAGCTTAATATTTCATACTAATATATATATATATATATATATATATATATATATATATATATATATATATATATATATATATATATATATATATAACTAGTTCAAATATGGGACTTCGTACGCGTGTAAATGGAGATTCACTCCACGTTTTGCGAGATTACTCGAAATCAAGCGAAATGGATGTGGCAGATTTTGATACTAGGTGTCTCAAATGGCTGACAGATTATGAAATAAAGATATAATTATTATGATCCCCTTAGCTATTTTTGAAGGAAATTACCAGTGTACCTGAAAGGAGTAACATTTGATTGAGAAAGTAAAGAAGCGGAAGAATTGTAAGAAACACATTAACACTATGTTGGATGTAAGTAGTGGGAGCACCAGGGGCGTACCCACGCGGGGGTCGACCAGGTAGCATTACACTAGTTCAATAGTCCTGTATATAGACGTTTTTTTTTTATTAGTGTCTTGTAGTAGTGTAATATTGGATCCCCCAAACTTTTGACTCATCCCAACAAAAGTTCTGAGTGTATGCCTAAGAGTACCCCAAATATACTATCATGTTGTATGAGAAAAGTCTTATTCGCTCACTTTTGGTCAAATTTTGTGTGTATGAACACGCACTATGTCTCCTTTACGATTTCGAAGGTTCATATAACTTTCTCGTTTTCCGTGGTTTGGTTGACTTCTTGAAATGCCTTATCCTCCTGATTTGTCTAGTGACTAGTGTATGCCTTTGCCCCGGGTTCAATTCCCGGCGGAATAGCTTCGAACACATTACAGTAATCTCACTTTCACACTGTAAATCTCGTCCTATAGAGCCTAACTTTTGACGGAGAGAATAGATACAAAATAAACAATACTGAAGTTTCTTGAGATAACAATACAAGAACACATGGACGAAGCTTTCGTAATTAAAAAAGAAATGAAATGAAATCTTTAGTTTTACGTCGTACGCTTGTGCCGGCTAGGCTAAAGGAGGCGATGATGATGAGAAATGAATGGTACAGTGGAATGAAGAAAGTGGGAGGAAACGGGAGAAGCCTGAGGAAACCCACGCGCACGGTGTTTGTCCACCACAAAGTTCACTTGGCGCGAGCTGGAATCGAACCAGGGACCCTATACACCAGAGGTGAACGCTCTACCACTGAGCCACCGCGGCCCCCTTTCGTAATTAAACACACCACTAGAACTGCATAATAATTTGTTGCATTCCATCTTGCGCGTTTACTGTTAACAGTTTTTTTTTTTTTTTTAATCATCTGACAATGCAATTCAAATATATGAGATAACATATGTTTCGAGTCTAGTGCAGATACTATTATAGCGTATTGTCGTGAAATTAATGACGAATCTGTAGAAATATATTGGGGATTATGGATATCCCAGCACACAACCAAAGCCATCAAAATTGTAGTAAATATTCCGATGTCCACATCAGAAACTTTAAGTTGTTTTTCCGTATTAAAGAATATAAAAGCATTGAAAGAAATGGCATAACTCAGAATTGTCTCATTCATTAGTATCAGCGCAGAAAAGCGGTAGAGACCAGAAACTAAAAATGTTATTGACAAGCTGACCGCCCAGAAAGAACATAATTGATTTCATATACAAATAAAATGGATCATTTGCTACGAATAATACTTTTTATTGTGTATAAGTATATATGGTTACTCACACTGATTTTATCGTTTTGCTTATTTAGAATACTGAAAGTACTAAGCGATCATAGAAATTATATTTTCTGATGGCTGTGAATTACCGAAAACAAATTGTCACGAGACGCCACTGGACAATACTCTTCGAATAGGCAACTGTGTTCTCAACCTTTGACTTCTAGGTTAACTAGTTTTATGGGAAATAATATCATTATTGTGAAACAAATGTTGGAGTGAACAATTAAGGAATTTTAAGTCAATAGCGTCCCTATTGTGTTCGGAGTTTTCAAGGTTCCTCAAACGCAGAACATAGTCAAAGGCTACTTTTTTTCTTTCATCGACTGTTAGATTTTGTAACCCTTCTTGCAGATCTGGGGCCAGCACGTTTGCCTTTGACGCACGAGGTTCCATGCTCAATTCTTGGTGTAAGAACAGCAAACACATAACTTGTTCAAATTCCACTTTAAAGAGTAAGTTTTGTTTTGTTTTGCCTCTACAGATAAACAACTTATCTAAGAACCAATCCATTCATCAATGCAATTTCCCGTACGCATTATGCTAGCTTCGGCATCTCATTTCAAGGTCTACCAATTTCTATCATCTAGGATAAATGAAACTGACTAATGATTAACGAAAGTGAATGTTTATGAAATTATTACTTTTTGTTGCCTCCCATCGGTAATCAAACCCAGGATCACTTGTACCAAAGGCACATACGCTAGTCATTAGATCAGCTTAGGAGGGCAGCTAAAGGCTACAGTATATAAAAGTTTGTCATTTAAAAAAAAAAAAAAGAAATAATGTTTGGGATTGGCAGAATACTCGATGATGAACATAGATAAATATCTATCACATTTCACGATTCTTTTAGGAGTTGCTAACGAGATAAATGCATAATTGAATTTCCATTACTGATTTCAATTATTCAGGATTATCAACTAATTATTAAAAATACGTAGGTACACATATAAAGATTGCCCTTTTAATCTATAGCAATCATTTCCAACTGACCAAAGTTTAACTTCCAAACACCCCTTTTACGATAGAAATAAAATCACAGAAAAAAGAGGAAGAAGGAAGAAGGGATGTAATTGAGGCGGAATAATGGAATAGAGAAGTATTGCTAGTGTGCAGTAGTTCTGGATGCACGAAAGGCGTATCTGCATAATCATCAACTGTTTCATCGAAGTTCTTTTTTTTTTTCCCGCCACCACTGGGTTGCTTCTCTGCTACTTGCTCTCTCTCTGTGATTTACTAAGAATGATAGCAGACAACTTCGACACAACGCAGCACATAATTTTAATCACAATTATAAAATCAATTATTTTTTCCTTCTAATCCAACCTAAAAACAATCATTCCATTTGGTTCAGGTATGGTAGCTGATAGTCATCCTATATTATTTCTATAAAGGTAACCAAGAAAGTTCGGTCGGTTTTTCACCCACCGCCTTTGCACATCAATATGTCACCTAAAACGTACCTGGAAGATCAAAAATAGCCCCCATCAGCATCGAAGACCTTCCGCCAACGTTCTGGAAGGCCATGGATTCCATCGTGACAGAATTTGTTGACCCCAGTTTGAACTCGTACAGCACACACGGCCTTGTGACACTCTGTGGAGATGTCGTGTTCACTCTGTCCTTACACAAGTTCATAGTGTAACTGAACTACCACAACCAGGTAGTATGTTGGATATACCCACACCAACAAGTGGCTTTCGTCTTATTACCGTTCGCATTCAGCTCCCGGTGTGAGGGCCAATTGAACACAGATCTCCACAAAAAGCGACAGCTTTTTCTTGGTTGCCTTATATTTAAGAAAGCACGCACACAAATCCACACACAGAAAAGTTTTATTTTTCTAGTGTATTATTTCTTACCTTGGTAATAGGACTAAGAAAATCGACACCATTTTATTTTCCAGAAAACATATCTTGCGCCTAACGCTTAACTATTTCTAATTCTGACTAATGGAAATATAGTTTTGTTGTGTCATTCACTATTTCTTTTATAGAGACAAGTGTATATATATATATATATATATATATATATATATATATATATATATATATATGTGCGTGTCTGTGTGTGTGTGTGAAAATTATGTGTAATTCCTGGTTGGTATAAATTAAAATGTGTTTTTGCTACTAGCTACTAGACCAATTTGGTTGTCAGCTAGTGTTACATTTCAACTTTTATGATAATTTAAAATAAAATTGAATCCTGAGAAGAGTTTAATTTATTTGGTTCATTGATGAAGTTTATGGCATTTTTGATCAGCAGAGTGTTATCTTGAATCTTGTCTTCCTTTGTTAGCTCAATTAAAACTCTCTTCTTTTTCACTCTTAATTTACGGTTATTAACCGTTTCATTTGATCAAGTTCTCCACAAAACTACCCTGACTGGGACAAGAATCTTCTCACAGTTTCCTCATACACCAAACGTCTCTTTTTATGACCATGACATCTTTACTTCTGCGGTCGTAAATTCGATTTCCATTTATGCCAGTATTGTTCGGGACAAGTGAATTTGAGTCCCCAAGATGAATGCTCTAATAAAACAGCCGTAGCCACAGTAAACGTTAACAGTTAAAACACAGAAAGCCAACATTACCAACATATGGAGGTGAACTCGGGAGCGCTTCTTTTACCCATTCTCTGCAGGTTGTAGTGGTTGGAAGAGACCACCTCACGTCATCCCCACATGCTTATCGGATGAACGGGTTTCAAAAGCTCGAGTAGGGAACAAAGGATTGAGTCTGTTTCAGATGCAGATATACACATTATTATGTGCGTTCATCACGCAATGATAGTGTGTGCTTATGACAAATTCACAAAGGATGGATATCGTTTATCGCTGCTAACATAGGAGGAACTTGTGGATTTATTTGGAATATTACGCGCTGAAAAATGGACGCCCAATGTAGATACGAACATTTATTTTATAGTCAGCAATAACACCTCAATAACTTTATAACCAACATCTCTCTAGCAGTCTGTGCAAATCAAAATCTTCAAGAAACGGTGTTGAATACATTAGATCCAAGTGTGTGTGACTGTTTATATGCATTGAAGATAACAGCTTATACACCAAACGAGTAAACAAGCAAATATTACTTAAAAGAAAACAAACAATAATATGTTTCTAAGTTCGAAGTACTTTCTCCGTCGTCATTCATATGGCTTAATAATAATAATAATAATAATAATAATAATAATAATAATAATAATAATAATAATAATAATAATAATAATAAACTAGGCCTAAGGAGAAGAATAGGAACAAGAAGAAAGAACACGCTCCCGTCTTCAATATACTCCATCAGTAGTGGGAAGACAAATCAAAACTTCATAAAGTACCTTAAGAATGGCTACAAAGTTGGTGAGCAATACAAAGCAGAAAAGGACACTGTTTTCAACAATTTATTTTCTTTAATCATTTCTGTTGTGACTTGCATAATTGGGTAGATTTCAATCAACATTTTGCAATTTCCCTACTTGCTCCTTCTGGACGAAAAAAAAAATAAAGAAAAAAAAAACGAATTCAATAGTTCAACCGATGTGCATGTTACATGACCTATGCATGCCGAAAATGTTATTTCTGATGTATGTCTTTCTGCTCGTCGGTCGTCTATTTTTCCGTTGGTCCATTGGTATGTAAACATGCCTGGATGTTAAATTGGAAGGCCTCAATGTTTCTCCAAGAATAATAATATACTGTAATGTGAAAAGCAAAACCGATTTACGCGAAAACAACACTGATAACTTTATTTATATTTTAGAAATCAATCTTTCATATTGGTAGTTAACTACTTTTCGATACGTATGTGGTATTATTAGTGATCATAGGAAGTGTGAAAGTGAAACAAAAGCAAGGATATGAATGGTAAAATAAACCTTCAGGAGGAAGAAAAGTCAGGAGGAAGTTCTGGGACTTTGAATAAAATAAAAAGAGAGAGAGAAAAGATTCATAAAATGATTCGTGTAGATTATCGTGCTGTGTAGGGCAGAAACATTGACATTACGCGGAAATGATTAAAAACAATTGGAAGTTTTTGAAGTGTGGGTGTGGAGAAGAATGGAAATAATTAGTTGGGTCGAGAAGAAAACGAATGAGAGAGTTTAGAGATGGTGGGGAGAAAAGGTTAGAAATCGATCATCGTTATCTATTACCGTTACTATTCTATGCGGATCAACGTTGAAACCGAAAATGGTTGATTTCTAATATACCCTACTTCCGTTTTTAGTTTATGACTAACGGATGCGAAAATGGTTGACTTGCACCACTTGCAGTTTGAATACGGGCTTAGCGGAAGAGATATTAACTATTCTTGGGATGCTGAATCAACTGAGAGAAAGAAAAAAGAAAAGAAAAGAAAACTGCTTCCCGATATGTCTTACCGTTTGTTCTGATTCATGTCAACAAACGGACAGATGGCTAAACATAGCTGTTCCATAAGAATTTCGACACTTTTGCATAGAATTGTTTGGAAGTATATATATATATATATATATATATATATATATATATATATATATATATATATATATATGAAACAACAATTTTATTAATCAAATATAACTGCAAGGTTTAATATTACCAAAGTAAAATGATTATTAAACATTGCTTCTCGTATGCTGTGAATTAATAATCTTAACTTAGGCTATATCGATAATCTTCATGATTGAACGTATTTTCCTTTAGACAGCAACTCAGCGGAACTTCCTTGCTCGTATTCTATGGACTAAATTACGGTGAAGTGTGCATTGCAGTTTACAGCGCTGGCAGCTAGTTTTGCTCAAATTTAGTGACGCCATATAGAGAAAAGTAAAACAAAATATTTCTTGTGTCTGAGGAAAATATTTTACTGGTGTTTATGCCTCATTAGCTTTAAAAAAAATGGTTTACGAAAGTGAATGTTTTTGATAAATTGGCAGAATGAAACGGAAATATGGAACGTAAAGAACAACCTTAGAGATCTGCATGGGCTCGGGCCGGACTCGGGCCTACAAAGCATATATCACTTCGGGCTCGAGCCGTAAAGTTTTAAATATACAACCATATTTCTTGGGCCTTTTCAAGCGTAACTTTGTAAATAAACCATATTATGATATTTATTGGACCGGTTCTTTCTGGAGAATTCTAAAACACAACTGCAAAATTAAACCTCTAATTGCTGTAAGTAAAAATACAATTATGCGTTAATTATTAAGTTTTTACCGGTATAATTCAGGCTTATTTCTGGCTCATTTGATTATCTCACGAGCTCGGGCCGGGTTCGGGCCTAAATGCTAAAACATATTTCGGACTCGGGCCGGACCCGGGCTAAAAATTCCGCCCCGTGCAGACCTCTAGACAACCTCGGGAAAATCTATGGATACGATATTTTACACCATAAAATTGCATAGTTTGAAATCATTTCCAGGGATCTCTCGAATGAGAGATGATTACTCTGCCACCAAGAATGGTCTCTTTCTTATAAGGAAAAAAAAAATATGTGTTCAAAAGTACAGAAACCTTACCACTATTCAAAAATGGTTAATTTAATATAGTATAATTGTCTTAATATTAACAGTATATTTATAACCCAGACTTCCATGGATAATATTCTCGGCATTGATATTTCCCCATTATTTTCCACGGCAAATAAGCTGGCAGTGGCCAAGATAGTATTTTGTTCTCTCTTTAACGAAGTCATTTAAAATCTTCCATCTTACGCGTGACATTTTGACTTCCGTGGGTATTCAGTATCATCAGCGCGGCTGTCTGGGCATCAGACTTCCATTTCGGAGAGCGTAGGAAAGTTAAATGGGAACAGTTCATTTCTCAAACAAGAGAATAAAATGAGGGTCTTTTCCTGATTTTCCATCAACGAACGGATATTATTTTTGGGTAAAATGCGCGCGTTTATGGGGTAAACATAAAAGAAAGAAGGATGGATAATGATTCTGAATAGAATAGTGAAAATTGCAAGTCATCATATGTGTGTCTGAATGTGTTAAACTATAAAACGTGAAACTAAAATTATAACAGCAATGTAAAACATATCTTTGAAGTAGCAATTGCAATTTAGTAGTTAAATCGCTCACTCATCAACTGAACAATTGAATATGAAAAATAACTAAAACATTCGAAACGATTATTGTTGTTTGGTATCTTAGTATGGATAATTTAACTTTATTTATATAGTTTATTATAATTTCTTAGTACACTTCCACTTTCGCTCGAACTTTTAGAAAATGAAATAAAATATTTAATTTAACGCCTGGCGACTGTGTTCTTCAGGCCAAATTGAGTCGAAAGATTAATGAAAATGTATGATTATGAAAGAATAGATAGTATGGTAATGTGGAAGGAAAAGGGAGAACACTGAGCAAACCCATAGACACTATGTTGTCTATCATGACGTCACATGGTCTCGGATCAAAGCAAGGGCAGAAGCGGACTCCCACTAAGTCACCGTGTCCCTACGAATTCTTGCAGTATAGACCAAGTTTGAAATGAAAATGAAATCTTTAAATTTTACGTTCCACTCTTATGTCGGCTAGCTAAAGGAAACGATGATGATGGAAAACGAATCAAATAGTGAAATGAATAAAGCGGGAGGAAACGAAAAGCCCCGAGAAAACCCACGTACACGATCTCTTTCGGAGTTATAGGCTGCCGAAAAACATGAAAAAAAAATAACTTTAAAGATTCATAGCTACAAAACTATGGGATCTACCGTAGTCAGCTCAAGACTTCGCTTAGAAACTACTATGAGTCCTGTATAAATACAGTATCCATGTTTGAGAATCCTGCGGTAGTTCCGCAACAATTTTTATAGAGGTAGTTGGTGAATACTTCAAATTATATGCCCGTAGCCAAACTAACTCTATAAAAGTTGTTGAGTGAGTACCTTAGGATTCTAAAACATGGATATTTGGATAGGGCACATACTAATTCCTAAGTAAGGTCTTGACCCTACTACGGTAGGTCCTGTAGTTTTGGAGCTATTGACCTTTATATTTCATCTTTTCATGTTTCCGGCAACCTATAACTCCGAAAGGAAGCATTTGTGTACCCATGTTGGTCTATATTTTTATATATATTATCTTGGTGTCAGAAATCACCTCGCAAACGTTGTCGGTGTTGTTTCGAAACGCCGTGTATATATGCCCAAACCCTGATTTCGATGTCTCACAACTAGGGAAACAAAGACATTTACAACATAAAATTGCTTAATTGCATATTATGCTTACTAAGCGTACCAAGATCTACCACATGCCAAGTTTGGTCAAATATTGATTTTTAGAAATAAAAATCAAATGGACAACGGAAACAAAAGTATCGGAAAAAAATATTTGCGCCATTTAATGCTATATCTACTTTAACTCTGGTAAACACAGTGAAGAGGATCACTCAATGCTTACGTTTATGAATAAATTTATAATGGAGTTGGTAGCAGAAGCGATCAGTAATATGTTTTTGTCATACCATAAGTATGTGATGCTTGAACCTCACTAATATTTTCTGAAATTGAGCCAAGAATCCTTTAATCTGAAAAAAAAGTATATTTTAGCATAATAAATCACCCTAACACACATTTCCATATAGTGTATAAGGAACATGAAAAACACTTTAAAATCATCGTTACCCGTAGTTAAGGGATTGACTAACAAGTAAACCTTACGTTTGGGTGAATCGAGTTGCTGACTGAGACACATATGAAAAAGTAGTACTAAATGTGGTCAGTATTTCAGTGAAGTTATAGTTGATAATCCGCCATTTTGAATTAAGGTTAAGTTTTTAAAATAGGAATAGGGTCATGTGATACATAATTTAAGGCGCAAATTTAATCAGAAGAACAATTGTGACATTAATTTTGGTTTACGCGCAATTGATAGAAAGTTACAGGGAAATTAATATTGTTGCAGCATATGTATTAGTCATTTACCCCACCTTGTAAATTTTGTGTTAATGATAATAATTAAATAAAAAGCAGGTGGATAAATATTAGGTCTATGGTAAGAGTGGCCTTGATGGCGGCCATGTTCAAATCCGTCATTTTGAATCAAACAAAAGTTTTAAACAAAACGCATAACATTGACACCTTATTAATAGCATATTTTACCATAAATCCAATGGTATAACCATTTTTGCTTTATCATTAACCAGCATTTGTTATCCCATAAACAAGTTGCTAATTTAAGGAAAAATGACCAAAGTGGAATTGAGTCATAATTGAACTTGGGTCTTTCTTCCAGAAAAGTCCTCAATTAGTACAATCAATATGTAGTTCAGAAAAGAGTGCATGACTTGCACAAATGCTCTGCTCACAGTGAGCACACCTGAGAAAGGCAATCGAGTTACACTTGACACATTTGACGTTAACAATTCCGTCAAAGCAGTAGTCGTAAGGAGAGATACATTTAATTTTGTGCTGGTTAATGATAAAGCAAAAATGGTTATACCGTTGGATTTATGGTAAAATTTGCTATTAATAAGGTGTCGCTGTTATGCATTTTGTTTAAAACTTTTGTCTAATTCAAAATGGCGGATTTGAACATGGCCGCCATCAAGGCAATTCTTACCGTATACCTAATATTTATCCACCTGCTTTTTATTTAATTATTATCATTACACAAAATTTACAAGGTGGGGTAAAAGACTAATACATATGCTGCAACAAAATTAATTTCCCTGTAACTTTTTACCAATTGCGCGTAAATCAAAATTAATGTCACAATTGTTCTTCTGATTAAATTTGCACCTTAAATCATGTATCACATGACCCTATTCCTATTTTAAAAACTTAACCTTAATTTAAAATGGAAGATTTCAAGATGGCCGCCGTCAAGTATACCCTTACTATATGACTTCCCCCTAGTCCTAATATGTACCCATATATTTGTTATTCACCTTTTGTCGTTACAAGAGGTCTTACAGGGCTTTTACCTCCAACTGTATGAAGACTATTCTGTACTTCCATGTGATGTTCTGGTAGCTGTATCTCCTAAACCCCTGGAGCTTCGCACCTACAACTACACTGAAATACTAACCACACTTAGTACTACTTTCTCATATGTGTCTCAGTCAGCAACTCGATTCACCCAAACGTAAGGTTTACTTGTCAGTAAACCAATTTGGCCGAGATAATTGTTCTGACTGCCTACCTCAAAATACTACTACTACTACTACTACTACTACTACTACTACTACTACTACTACTACTACTACTACTACTACTACTACTACTACTACTACTAATAATAATAATAATAATAATAATAATAATAAAAATAATAATAATTTAAAGATTCTCTTCCGTTCAAAAGTTGTAGTGTGGAGTAACGGACATAAAAACGAGCATATTAGCATTTCAGTCTTATCAGGTTCACTAATGTGATCCTAAAAAAAATACAAATATAATGAAACTGGCTTTTTTCTTTTTTACTTTTTTTTGTATATTTTTAGTCTGATTCTCGCCAGTTGTGTTGAACAACCCTTTTCAGTTCTTGCCTCGAACTCTCATTGTTTTCACGGACTCCGGAGAATTCCACAAACATCTTGTATTCTGTTTAAGTCGATTATTGGAGAAGGGTTTCCATCTACTTCAGTACATTGTCAGTCAACTATTCTGTTAATTCTAACTTACGTTTATCCCGTTTCCTCCCACTTTCTTCAATCCACCATTTCACTCATCTGTCATCATCACCATATCCTTTAGCCTAACCGGCATAACCGTGGGACGTAAAAGGTAAAGATTTCATTTCATTTCATTTCTAACTTACGTTTATTATCATTACCTTCTTGAAAATACATTATTGCCCAGCTCCATTTTTCTCTCAATTTTGGTCCATATTGCTCTGTGAGATATATTGCTATTTTATACACCTGCTGCCGAAGTACCTTCAGGGAACTGTGGATTATCAGTTCACTTACTGGCATACAGCTGCAATATTATAATTGATCCTCACTCATTCGTTGCCGTTGGAGATATGTTGAGTTTATCATTAGAAGTAACAGCCTCTCTACACTCAACGAATTTTATAGGATCCTTAAAAATTGATTGATATTACTCTTTTCTGATCAAGTTATCTGAATTTCCGTCTTATCCAAATATTCTCTTTCCAAATTTAATGTTTGTAATACTGGTTTTCACTAATGCATGACCTTCTATAATACGACCATACTAATCATATGTTTAGGTTGCTGATTTTGACATTTCTTGTACTAATCAATGAAGAACAACTTTTTTTCCTTTTTTTTCGAATAGAAAAACTCACTAGCATCATGTTAACATCTTTCATTGTGACAATTCATTTTACATTTGCAAGGTAAAACGTAATCTTTACCGTGAAAAAAAAAAAAAAAGTATATGAATGATGTGGTTATATACCGTAAACTGTATATGTTAAAATTTCATTCAAGGCATTTTGTCCTTTCTGTTTAAATTGTTTCTGGTTAATAAGAATGTTTAATCTATTGATTTGATCTTCTTGATGAACTTAATTCCGATGTGCTGATAAACATGAACACGCAGAAAATATTCTTTTAGTGTTTCTCTTAAGTTGATGGGCATTGTTTTTTGGTGACTTAATTAGACACACTTGGTTGGTGAGTACTGTTTTGCGGTAAAATTAACTTGACAAGGTTCTCGCCGAAAAGTGAAAGTTGCTTGAAATGCGGTTGTGTCCAACGGACGTGTGTGGTTGGTACGAAATTGGATGCAACAACAAATGAGTATTTGTCCGCTTGTACTTGCGGTTTCCGTAAATAAACCTATGCATCTCCAGTTCGTCTCACTTGCAGCAACAAACCACACGCTCATTTAGCAATACATGTTTGTATTTTTTATAACAGATACAAGTTTCAGGCTTTCGAAGAAAGAAAAAAAAGAGCCATGTCAACTCTCAAGTTGAGATGTGTTTGTAGAGAGATAAAGTTGAACCAAGAGCTCTGTTGTGGCCAGGTAGTTAACGTTCTGGCCTTTTGGTGCGGGAGTGCGGATTCGATTGCCGGTGGAAGAACTGTAAATGTGGTTCAAGTTCTACATAGTCTTGTTGCAGAGAATGGAAACTACACAATAAATATACAAGCCAAGTGTTATCGTACTAAATTTTAATAATCTCTGAATGTGCCAATTAGTTGCTCACGAAATATGAGGAAACCGAATTTCCGTGACAGATGCAAGACGATTTAACGATTTCAATATATACGTATACACTTTCCGAACAGACATCACTTTTCACTACAAACTAACTAACTAATTAGCTCTATAGCCTATGGAACCCGGAAGTTCAATGCCGCGTTCAAAAAAAAAAAAAATAAATAAAATAAAATAAAATAAAATAAAATAAAATAAAATAAAATAAAAATAAAAATAAAAATAAAATAAAAACAAAATAAAACTCTCCACTGACTTCTATCTTTAACCAACTGGATCCAGATTTTACTTTATATTCCTATTTCTGAGAGATCCATCTTAATATTATCCTCCCATCTTCACCTAGGTCATCCTAATGGTCGTTTCCCGATTGGACTTTCAGTTAAGACTTTGAAAGCCTTCATACTTTCTTCCATTCTGGTTACATGATCTGCCCACCTGATGGCCTCCTAGATTTGATGGCCCTAACAATGTTTGGTAAACCGTATAAATTATGCAGTTCCTCGTTATAAAATTTCCACCATTCCCCATTCCCGTTCCTGTTGGATCCGAATATTCGTCTCAGGATCTGTAAGACTTCAAGGTAACTGTGTACAGACATTCTACAATAAATAACACTATACTGTTGAAACTAAAAAGGCATGCGCCCACTTCCGGACCACCCTGTAGATTGTTTCATATCTTGACCCGTAAACAACAGCAGTCTAAATTTTATTCGCATATATAGTGTGGAAGCAAAATGATAAATACTTTTATTGAGACTAGATTAGGAATATGGAAATTCTCGTCTCATTTCCGAGACGTGAATCGAGAGGATATGAGAAATTTTATGAGTCTCGTAGATAATACTAGTACACCCAAGTTTTAGGTCTCAAATACTATTTTAGTATTACATAATTCAGAGAATAAATTAATAAAGTGTTTATACGAGGGTCAATCCATATGAATTGATCCAGAGCAAGTTGCTGGACCATCTCCGAAAATTAAAAAAAAATGAGCGTGATGGACCGTGTGTATGAGAAGGTCAATAACACTATTCATGTTGGCGTATGTACATACGTACAAGTGTTCCTGAATAGCGGCCATCTTTGTTGTCGGTGAAGTGCCATTTTTTGCATTTGCAAGCGTGTACGAAAACTACAATTGTTCAGGAAGTACTTATCAGACGAACACCAAACAAAAAGGAATGTTTAGAGGAGAGATTGGAGTATATAGGGAATATATATTATTGCTTCTAAATAAATATACAGGGTTGCAAACAATACATGAAATTACCAGAATAAGTACAGAAGATTAGACTTTTAAAGGGGTTGTATGTTGGAATGGCTTAAAGTGGGGGTTTCATAATTTTTGTGCTGAATACTATTGCATATAAAGAGTCTGCAGATATGTCCCCAGCAGTGATACTAATGGCATCGTAGATTTATGGGGGTCCGAAAATTGAAGTTCGTGATTTTGATCCCATTTTGGGATGTAATATCTCAGGAGGGCAAAGTGCTAAATATTGCTGCTTAGGCCAGAAAGTAATGTTGTATGTGAATAAACAATTGCGGAAAAAAATCAGGACTGATATTATATGGAGAAAAATGTGAGGACATGGTAAAAACGCCAAGAAAACACGTGTGTAACGATGGTCGTAGTCCGGAAAAATTTAAATGTTTGGATATTTCTCATGATACATGTCGAAAGCTACGCATAGTTTAGCAATTAGGCTCGCTTTTGTTTGCGTTCAGTTGTGGAAAAGCTTGCTAGTGGAGTTTATTCCGTATTTCTGGCTCCATGATCATTGCCACATCTATATGGGAAAGGGGATTATCTCCGCTTTGCGCCCACGACACACGTCTTCTACCTGGACTGTATCAGAAACTGTATCAGTTCACTGTATCAGAAAACTGTCATTGAAATCCAATCCCAGTTACAGAAGTTAATGTGTTCACAAGGTTGCGTTATAAAGTATACATAGATGTAAAACAACCTCCTCCTATCTGAGGAAGACTTTTCTCTAGTATATGATCGAAAAATGAAATCTTCGAGTTTTACGTCCCACGGTTATGCAGGTTAGGCTAAATGACACGGTAATTATGAGAAATGAATGAAATGGTGGAATGAAGAAAGTGAGAGGAAACGGGAGAACCCCGAGAAAGCCCACGAGCACGGTGTTTGTCCACCACAAAATCCACACGGCGCGAGCTGTGATCGAACCAGGGACGCCAAGCACCGGAGGTGAACGCTCTACCATTAAAAAAAAACAAACAAAAACTTCCTGACTTATTTTCTATTGCAACCACTTTTCAGTACTACTGGACACGAATACAGAAACATCAAGGACAGTTAAAATTCCACCCTTGCTACTACAGAGGGACTCGAACCCCCAATGTGCTTCACCTCGCGATTATCAGCCTAACGCCTCACACCGCTCGGCTACACCCAACCGCTACCACTGAGCCCCCCCAATTACATGATCGAGTGAGTATGCGGTATACAATACTTTGTTCCGTTTTTCATGGATTTCTACTTGTACTGTGCCTTACTTGGCTGTCCTGCCCTCTGGTCAACACGTAGATAGGATAAATTTGCACGACTTTTACCTATATTTTTATCAAGGCTGTCTGGGTCCAAGTCAGATGTTATTTACCTCGGTTAAAGATACAGGACGCTTCCGCTCGATCCCACTGGACTAGTGGTTAGCACGTGCGCCTTTGAGGCACAAGGTGCCGTATTCCAGAGATGGAGTGGGTCAGTGGGTTGGTGGGTCAGTGGGTCAAGTTTTCTGAGTGGGTCAATGGGTCGTGGGTCAACAGCATGTGACCCACTGTGAGCCACCACTTACCGTGACCCACTGCGACCCACTGCGACCCACCACCCACCATGACTTACTGCGACCCACCACCCATCATGACCCACTGCGACCCACCACCTACCGTGACCCACTGCGACATATCGACTCAGTATGATCTACCGACCCTCTGCTCCCTGCATTCTAGAGAGTATCTTCTGAAGACTGGTAAATTTGTCTCCGTTTTACTTTCAAGACCTTTATTTCCCTTTCTTTTCCACTTGTTTCTGTCTACTTACCTGAGGTGAGTGTATCTAACCAAGTGAAAAAAGAACTTCAGGCTCTTTTGGATATTGATATTTTTAATTGTAATAATAGCAATAGGACTTGTATTACAACTTGGCTTTCGAGACCTGTGGGCTTTTAGAGCTAACTACTGGAAAAAATACATTTTTGAATCATTGTAATATATAAATTATTTATATAAAAAAAAATGAATGTAACTATGTGTGCCTGATCATCACAGCCAAATTGCAAAGTCAAATGAAATTACTTTTGGTATATATAGTTAGGCCTTAATCCAAATTGGGATGTTATACTGCTCTTATTATAATGCATAATATCCTAAGGAGGTAGTGAGGATCTGAATTTTTGCGGGAAAAAAATGAGTATCTCACAAGCCGTTAAACTTACGGAGCTGAAATTCAGTGTATTAACTCTTTACTGAAAATAAACAGAATGTGTCCTAGCATTTTTTTAAATTCTCATTTATGTGGAGGGGAGCACTTTCTATATATGGAAAATTGGTAGTGAGTTGGTTTGTAAAAATGATCGAAAACGATCGATGTTATTTCAGAAAAAAAATCAGAAACAAAAAATACAGTGCTTGGCTTCATATATCCATTGCTTTCTGCTATAATAATTGCTGAAGCTTATGTTTATTATATGGAGCGCTCACAGCACAGGGCAATCAACCCATAAAGTTGTGAGAAAAATAGGCATAAAATTTGTACTGTAAGCTTAATTACACGGAAATTTGAAGTTTGGATTGTAGGCATAATTGTACGGAAAATTTTACACTTTTTTCCCTTTACGTTGGTCTACTTACTTTGATTTGAAACTTTGAAATTTAATCCTTTTTTCCACTGAAAAGTATTGATAATTCAACAAGGAAAAGGTTATACTATGATAATTTAATTGAAATTCATCGTAATTTGGCACATGGCAAACATCAGTGTGGTAATTGAAGTTTAAGAAGGAGGGAAATTCCCATTCACCTCTGAATACTTTCTAGAAACCTCGTTCCCTTTCGGTTTCTAGACGGGGGAGGGAACTTGGTAATGGTATCAAAGCTTCATGTGTAATTGCAAAAATTAAATTTATAAACAAATAAGAAATCATCAGTTTATCAGGCTTTACTTGATAATTTGTTCACAAGATTCCCTATCAAAGGCGTGGTAGATGAAGTTTCTGTTCTACATGGGTCGACATTGCCAACTGACATGGTCGATATGGAGAAGATGTTGCATGGTGATAGAGGGATGATACTTCTTGTTGAGTATTTCAAAACTGACCAAGAAAAATCGTTATCAGACTTAAGTCTAACAAGTAGATTGTCGATGAGAAGTTGCAGAAATCGGGTAGAAGTATTATAAATTTCCACGACAGAGTGCGAACGGGGATTTCCCCTTATGAATTTACAGATGACTGATATTAGATATAGATTAAGTGCTCAAACATTGTCTAACTTGTTGCTCATTAAGGATGGTCTAAAGCCACAAAAAGTTTGTTTCTGTGATAAGAGATGGCGTTGCTATCGCCCTATCTTTTCAATGTTAATTAATATTCACAAAAATGACTAATAACTTCTACAAATATTGAACTATGTTCTTCACTGTCAGTCTGTTTGAAGATAATGACTATACGCAGCAATTGTTCCGTGCAGATTTTCGAATTGTTGACTCGTTCATTGTTGAGTTCAACTAATTGTTGCAGAGGAATTCAATGCCTCTCCCCTTACCATTTGTTCTAGGACTCTGGAATTTTGGTATTTAGTACAGCATGATGTAGTCTATAGGTTCCAAGGTGACAATTTTTCGAAATTTTGTTCTTTCCATTGTTGCAAGCTTGTAATTGTTGCAGAGAAATCCTATACTTCTCCCGTTATCATTTGTTCTAGGACACTGAAATTCTGGCATTTAGTATAGCGTGATCTAATGTATGAATCACAAGTTGAAATTTTTTCGTAATGTTGTTCTTTCCATTGTTGTAAGCTTTTAATTGTTGGAGAGTAATCCAATGCTTCTCGCGTTACTGTTTGTTCTAAGACTTTGAAATTCTAGCATTTAGCAAAGAATGTAGTAATGTATGAATATGAAGGCGAAAATTTTATTATGAATTTTCGTTCCCATTGTTGTAACCTTTTAATTGTTGTGGAGAAATCTGATCCCTTTCCCGTTATCGTTTGCACAAGGACGATGAAATTCTGTCACTGAGTACAAAATGAAGTAATATATGAAACTCAAGGCGAAAATTTTACAGCATTTTGTTCTTTCCATTGTTGTAAGCTTTTGATTGTTGAAGGAATCCAATGCTTTTCCCATTATCATTTATTCTAAGATTCTGAAATTTCGGCATTTGATATACCGTAATGTAGTGTATGATTCATAAGGTAATCATTTTTCGATATTTTGTTCTTTCCATTGTTGTAAGCTTTTAATTGTTGTAGAGGAATTAGATACCTCTCGCGTCATCGCTTGTTCTAGGTCTCTGAAATTCTGTCATTTAGACAGGACCAAGTGATCTATGAATTTTTATATGAAAAATTTTACTACAATTTATTCTTTCCATTGTTTGTTTGTAAACCAACCATTGTTGTGAACCAACTTAATTTATGCAAAATGTTTTGGTTATTCTGGGTATTATAATAATGGACATGTTCAGTTTAACCGAACCCACAGTTTTTCCCCGCTTTCTTTCACATCTGTTTTCTTTCCAAGTGTCCAATTTCGTTTCTCCCTCCAATTCGTTTCACTGTCCTTGAGGGGAGGGACAACAAACATCCTTCTGAAGACACTGGACACGACCGTCTTGTGAGTTTCTCTCTCAACACCAAACACACACACACACAATATATAACTATACATTCACACGCACCTTTCTGTTACACATTATATGTGGAAACAAATACCAACCACTCAAAGGTTTCTCAGGAACATTTATGAACAATTTAGAATAATTATGTAACTGAAACTACGATTAGAAAATTTTGGTTTCAAATTTGATAAATACAATCAATACGGTTTTAAAGCGAGCAAATGCAGCTACATGCTATGACAACTCACCGCGTGTTGTTGAGGGGAAACAATATTGTTTCAATGTCTTATTACTGCATCCATAAAACTCATGTAAATGGACTGGATTAGATTGGATAAACCGCTCACCGCTGATAGCAAAAAACCTTCGAGTTATTTTGTCTTTACACCGATATACTGATCTTATGAAATTATGTAAAAATATTTAACTAAATAAATAAATAAAATTAAACCAAGGATTGTCTACACTTGCTTGTTATCTTTAATTTAAAAAAGTTATTAATTATATTTCTGAAATTTCCTCAAACACGATTATTTGTATTCAAAAGCATCATCAGTTAATTTATTAATCTTCCCAAGATTACTCGCAATTGACAATGAATGAAATGCATTTATTTCTCGAAGTGTACTTAGCCTCATCAACTTTTTTTAATCGTCTCTTTTTATCGTAGTCCCTTTGTGCGCTGTATGTGCTCCTTTGAGGACACATGTCAAATTTGTGCATTTACTATCAAAAGACAAACTAAAATAAATGTTTTACTCTTCTCCACTTTTGAATTTCCAAGCCCTTTCTTTGTTCGAGTATTGTTCGTATAAGAATCTGTTCACTTTCCCAACTATAGACGCTTAGAGACTGAGATCATAAGATTTTAATAAGATAAGTAATCACTTCCAATTTCAATCAATCTTTGTCGCTTGGAGCACGATACGATGGGTCACTGGTAGAGCGCTCACCTCTAGTGTCAGGCATCCCTGGTTTGATCCCGCCAACGCAAATTTGTGGTGGAAAACACAGTAGCCGCAGTTTTCTCGGGGCTTTTCCATTTCCAAAAACATTCTCATTCCACCAATTCTATCATGATCATTCACTTCCATTACAGTCACCATGTTTTCTTCTCTTATCGTTACTGGAAAGTAAAAATTATCCAGAAAGCAACCAAAAGCGTTGTTGAATTAAAGCATTACTGAGAAATCGGACTATTCGATTATGCATATAACAGTGATGGAATGGGACATGGGCCACTTGGGTCTCGACTTTTGTCTGAGTCATCCGGGTCCAGGTTCGCTTCTCAGACTCGGTCTGATTCGGTGACTGAACGAACCCGGACACCAAATCATATCCGGAAACTCAGATACACCTGGTGACTGAGAAGCAACCGAAATAGCTCTGCAGAATTACTGCAAACATTTTATTTATACTTCATTAATGATGTTCACTGCTTGAGCTAGAACATTAATTTGCCCGATTCTTGATGTGACATTTCTTAATCAAGATACCATGTTTTGAATATTTCAAATATAATTTCATGTTTATTCGTCTTCAAGCATGTGGTTTTTGATTATAGCCTATAACAAAAAAGAATTAACAAAAACTGATTAACCTCAGCGGTATTTTTTATGTTCTAAACAAGAAGCTTTACAGGTCGATTAAACATTAACGATCTCTCATAAGACAAACATGTGACTTATCTTTTCTTTGCGATTTTGAATGTTGGTACCCTTATAAGCATTGTAGTTATCTTTCAGTGTAACATTTGACACAAGGAAGCAAGCAAGCGAAAAATAAAATTATATTTAGTGGAAATGCGATGAGAGAGGAGAGAATCAGGTTTGTTAGAACTGCATTAGTAGCCTCACACACATTTCTCATGTATATGACGTTCCATCTCTGGGTTCTATCGAATCATCGGGTCACTCCGGATGATTGGTCGTGGTTTCTCAGTCATGGGTCTTTCTGGGTCTGATTGCAATGTCTCTTCCGAGTCATGTTACACGAAATTCGTGACCTATTCCATCAGTGGTAGACTATCTATATGGCAACATCAAACATGTTATAAGAAAAACGAAAAACAGAAATATAGAAAGATATTGAAATACCCCCCTCCCAAAAAAAAAAAATAGAAAACATTGAATATTGAAAATATCAAATACCGAAAACATCGATTCGTAAATATTTCGGTATTGATGTTTAGATATTCGAAAATATCTTATGGATGGATCAATATATCGAAATATCGCACAGCACTAGTTAGGATGCAGATAAGCATGTAGCCACACGTCTCATATAGACTCGTTCTCGCATTCCCCAAACAAACGATGTTTAAATACACTGTCTAGTATCAAACTCGTTATTTGGCTTGGTCTTCAAAGTAGAATTTCTACCACAGAATTATTGTAGTTTCTGAACCCGCGATAATCAAATTTGTGTGCTGTCAATAATTACGTTTGTTATTAAATATAGAAAACAAGTGACGTTCTCTACCTGATCTTTGCTTTTTCATCATATACAACTCAAGCTCGCATTATGATATTACGGCTCGTATTGGCCGTAATATAAGCCGAACATTTTGTTACAATTTCAATTCTGAAAAATTAGAGTGCGTTATATGTTCCGGACCTTACTAAAATTATGACACTTCTTCATATCATATGCTGCTTCAAGTAAGTTGATTCATCATTTTGGAATAACGATTATACAACAGCATTGTAGAAACTGGCCATATTATACAGCAGCGTTTCCCAACCGGTGTGCCGCGAGGAAATGAAAACAAAATTATTAATTATATAGGAACCTAATTGCAAGACAGGAAATATGTGTATTTAAATTTCACATTAGTATGAACCTCTACAATGAAAAATACTGTAATTGTAATATATTATTTTACATACATTATTACTACATAGATTGTATTTCGAAAACAGAATTTTATAATTATTTAAAATTGTGACGTATATTAACCATGTTAATAAATTATAAGTTTCACATTGTGTTACTTATCTGTTCATTTTTAATGTTGAAAAGAGTATTAATTATCACTGTTATGACCATTATTGTTTCTTTATTGTTACAGATTATTTCGTAACTTGAAATTTTAAAATCTTATTATATCCTTTCGACAAAGCAAACACTCATACAAATTACCGCAATTCTGTTTTAAAAGTACAAGAGATTTGTTTGTTCGTTCGTAATTTAGTGATCTTCCTTGTGACAGGTTGGATACATTCTTCGAAAAAGAAAGTGTATTTTTTAAAAGACTCAGCTCTATATTTCATTGGAATTGTTTTCTATTTTTTAATTTCAATGAAAAGTAAGTATAATGATTTACGATGGAGGAAAACCAGTGATCGAGCTTTATTCTTTGTGAGAAGGAGGTCAGTAATCAAAGAAAACAAATACGACGGTATTTTCTATTTACAAATAATAATAATAATAATAATAATAATAATAATAATAATAATAATAATAATAATAATAATAATAATAATAATAATAATAATAATAATAATAATACCTATGAGTGTGCAGTGAGAATTCAAGTTAGACCCGTAGTGTGCCGCAAGTTGAAAAAGGTTGGGAAACGCTGTTATACAGCATTGTCGAAACTAACTTTCGGTAGTTAACAGAAGTAGTTTGGCAACGGTTGATGACTGGCAAAAATCAATAGGCAGTGCAAATTTTAGGGATGCGCACGAGACGAGTCGAGACAGGATTTTCCTGACAAAATTCGAGTCGAGACACGGCTCTTCCAATAGACAAATATACATTTTTCGAGTCGAGACATCACTTTTACAGCTCATTTTCGAGACGAAACAGCCAGAAATCTTGTCTCGTGCGCTTCCCTAGCAAATTTTATAACACATTAAAATATGTTAAGCACTCAAAACAATTAGAAATACGTCAGATGCACATGTGTGAAATTGTCCTCTAATAAATTTCGATTCAAAGCCAAAATCAATCATTTGTATTCTATTTGTGATTGATTCTTTTGAAGAAATAATTTATTTCACCAACAAAAACGAAATATTTAAAAAATAAAGCTCATACTTCACCCTATCCTCAATTTTCAAAATTTGATTCAAAACTAGGAACGCGCACAAGACAAGTCGAAATTTAAGTCTGTCTCTACTCATATGAAGAAAATGCCGTCTCGACTCGGCGAATTCAAAGTCTAAAGCCATCGTTTGTTAGAAAAATATAAAAATAAATTTTTACATAATACATATGTATATAGATACTTTATACAGACACACACACACATTATATATATAAAGATATGCTTGGGCCTTGAATCGAAATTTTGAAAATAAGTGAATATCGTTTCACAGTGTGGAACTAAGACTTCCAAACTGTGTGAATTGAATACTCAAACATGAAGTAGTGCAGCTGTAAGTACTTGTTGCAATAGAGTAATAAGATCAAAGATAGAACCTGTTACTCGGACGCTGAATTCATATCAAAAAGCCATTAGTCGCTGTCACTTATCGTTTTTATTCTACGTCGATAAAGGTTGAAACTAAAAATCGTTTATTTCAACCACTTTCGGATTGAATAGAGGCCTATGGAAGAAAATCAAACCCATTTTTGGGACACTGAATCAATTGCTAAAAACCACATCTTGATAGCATTTACAGTTTTCGCTTTACGGAAATCAGTACTGAAACCGGAAGTAACAGTATATTTTAGTCAATTCGGTTTCGGTAGAGTTTGTGGATAGTCATAACATGTCGTCTTGAGACGCTCAATCGTTTACAAAAAAAAAAAAAAAAAAAAAAGCTTTTGGCTATCTATTACCGACATAAGTTAATGGTCATAAACAATGAAACCGGAAATAATAGTAAATTTGAACCACTTCTTGTTTTGGTAGTGTTGTGGATAGTCATATTATGTTGTCTTGAGACGCTGAATTGTTTGTAAAAACTGTTTCTTGTTATCTGTTACCATTTTCGTTTTATGGTGAAAAAGTTGAAACCTAAACCGGAAATAGCTAATTTGAATCACTCCCAGTACTAAAAGAGAGTTAACGAAGCAAGTGGAACTTACTCTTAAAACGATAAATAGTTTTCAAAATACCGCTTTTTTATATACCGGTATGTTACCGTTTTCGTTCTATGGCGATAAACGTTGAAACGGGAAGTGTCTAATTTTAACCACTTCCGGTTTGAATAGAGAGTTAACGGAGGAGATGGCAACTATCCTTAGTATTCTGAATGGATTGCAAAAATTCGCATCACAATATCTCTTGCTGTTTTTGCTCTGATACTTGTCAAGAGACCGACAGCGCCCCTTATGCACAGCATAGTTTGGAAGTCTAAAAGAGGGATCAGTGTGAAGTTGGCCAAATTAATTTTGTAAATATATATTGAATTGTTTCGAAACGAACTATTTTTTTCAAAGCTGTCAATAACAAAGGATTGATTTTGGTTTTGAATCGAAGTTTAAAAAGGGAGAGGCTCCATACACATATCAAAATACCGATATATTGTTTTTGATGCATTTATTTTTACACAGTCGTGCAACAGCATTATCATTCTGTGCATACATATATTCAAAATTGCGAGTAAAATAAAAAATTACTCCATTTTACGCAACTAGGTGAATCGTATGATGTATACCGATGCTTGAGTCAAAAGTTACTCGCAGTGGTGGATGTAGGTACATATTGTGAAAGAGGTTTCTCATATTTTTCTAAGGGGGAGTTAATCAAAGGCTTAAGTGGAATCCAAACCATATGAGCTCCCACCGGGAATCAAATTCGAGTCTCCTGCGCCGAGGACGCTTATGCTAAGCATATAAGCAATAGCTTATAGACTATTTTGTGTTTACATAGCTTAGACATATAGTATCTAAATTACTACTTTGAAAAAAAAAAAATGGATACACTGTAACAGCTTTTTTCTCCATAAAAATAACACTGACGCCCACCGCTATTGCTTCATTGCATGTATTTACGTTACATACTTTCTTAATAAACAAACAAAAAAATCGAATTTACACCTTTCATCTTTTTCTGCATCTCATAATGCATAGGAAGGAAGTTCATATATAAAAATATACTCTCTAACATGTAAGAGTATAGTTTTTATATATAACAATAAACTTAGCAAGAAATCTCACTATACTTGTTTTTCTTCATCCGAAAAAAATAATAAAAAGTACGGGTCTCGTTCCCCTTATATTTCCTGGACGTGAGATTATGTTGGGTAATGGAATACACTGTGAGGATCGATCTTTCATGTTGATCTATGCACTAGCCCAGAATCTCAAACTTTCCGATAACGTGGACTCCCTGTTCATTCGGGAAGTGATCTGCGGACCCCCTTGTAATGCTAATTTGAAATTTCACATGCTATTAAAAATATACTAATTAGAATTATTACTGACAAGAAAAAGATCCAGAAAAATAATGAAATAAGTAATTTATTCTAAAGATACATTCTGATTGTTTCCTAGTGAAGGAAATTTCAATTGAAAATACAGTAAGTTTCAAGACTAAAAATCGTTTTCTTAAAAAGGGAATTCACTTGATAAACAACGTTCTCAAATCTGTGGGATCACTAATGTGAAAAATGAAATTCTTTGTTTTTTTTCCATAATTGCATTGAAATGTGGAATCAGTGATGAAAATTTTCCCGAAAATTTATATTGTCTTCATCGCTAAATAGCGTTATGACTCCACACCGATAGTACATGAAGGTTTAAATGAGTAACGCATTTCAAAACTCCTATGCTGGATACAGAATTCAAATTTTTGTACTTTACCCGTTAATATATTGTACAGATCAATGGTATACGATATGAACTTGTGTGCCTGAACTCCTCTTTATGACGTTGTGTATACGCCACTGGGAGTTCTTGTGTTCAATTTGAGTTGTCATTTATGACATCTTTGATTAAATCTGTGCTGAGCAAATGTATTTCATTGCAAGTCCAGTATCACGTGAAAAAAGACAAGCAATATACTGCAAATACCGAAAAAAAAAAAGTGTTCTCAGCAATCGGCATTTTCTCTATTCAGCGTTCTTTACCAGAAATGGAACGATTAGCTTCAAACTCCTCTTCCGTACAAGCTGCAGATTACTAGACAGTGGTCAGTGGTGTCAGGTTACTTAGAGGGATGGAAGTATCGAAAAAGAAAATTCTTACGAAGGTCGCCGACAAACGACATCCCACACCCTCTGCCCCATCCTTCGAGAGGAAAGAAAAATAAAGAAGGGGAGGTAAAAATCTAACTCAATCTTCCAAATTGGGTTCGACAACACTGCCATCTATTTTTGTAAATTTCGTAAAAACTGAAAGCTATGCCCCCTGCGAACGTAAAATTGTACTTCTTTCTGACGACACTATTTCATCCCTTTAGACTAACCTTAATGTTAATGGCCCACCGTTAGACAAGCTCAAAGTAGACGAGCTAGTTATTTCTTGGCTGAAGGATGGACATCACTCCACTGCGGATGATTTACCGCCAAAAAGTTACCAACAGGAAATAAATCCGATTTCAGATTTGTTTTAAGGTGGAAAATTACGAGTTTCGGAAAATGTATACTTGTATTACTAATGGCTTATTTGTGTTATTCAACTTTGTACCTAATTTTTAGTAAGTCTCTTCTTTACTTTAGGTAAACTACTTTGAATAAATATTCATAATAATTGCAATTATGCATACTTGTAATTTAAATTTAACGTGGTGTTTTAGTGATTACACAAATTACAATTATGAGCATACTTTATGGAGATGCTCTCACATAGGGTATCCGAGCACCTTTATACCCTATGAACAACTGATTTTTCAAGTCTTTTGTGAGAAAAATACTGTGAACTGAGAAACCATAACCTTTTCCATATTGTACAGGGGTATTTTCCTGCGAATAGAAGTTTCTTTTGGAATGCGTTTAGAAATTAACACTTGCAAGAATACTCTCTTAGTACAGGTATATTTTAGTCACACACTAATTTCCCCCACCTCGAACTGTTTGAATTTTCTCACTGACAAACACTTTACCATTTTATATCGTAAAAGTCAGATCCACCGTTATTGTAACAGAGTGGTGCTTGAGCGATTGACTAGAAATTCAAACTCCGACTAGTGACAACTTCACAGTCTTGTTTTATTACAAGTGTAAACTCTTTAGTCAGTTCAGAAGAGGCCGTGGATCGTGTTTAGAGTTGATGACGATGGATTTTGGTGAGTCAGAGTAGGTCAAAGTGGATGAGAGTGGTTCATGGTGGGTGGTGGGTCACGGTGGGTGGCACGTCAGTGGGTCGTGGGACAAGTTTTCATTGACCCACGCCAACTCTGCCGTATTCTATTTCGATTGGGTAATATTGAGTTAATTACGGTGGTTGGGATTGCACTTTATATTGTAGGTTCACATATTATATACTCGCGGTGCTGGAAAAGGACATGAACTTCAGAAAATATGTACACAAGTAAAAGTAGATCAATTTCTTTCTACAGTTTTTCTTTTCAAACTAACAGAAAATCTTTCTGTTTAACGTCCCGCGATGATATCGTTTTGGCTAACGGAGACAATGATTAAGGCAAGTGAATGATGATGGAAGAATTGGCTAAATTGTAGTGTGGGAGGAAATGGGAGTACCCCAAGAAAACCACGGCCACGGTGTTGACCACCATAAACTTACTTGACCAGGAGACGAACCAGAGACCCCAAACGCTCTACCACTAAACTCCCGTGCTATCGTCAGGCCCATATTTATATATTATACGCCCCTCTGCTCTAAATAATTTGCCGCCCCCCGAAAACGACCAATATTAGAATTGAATTCACTTTTGGGGGTCGCAGGGATGAATGGTGACAGTTTTAATCCAACTGTAGGTCATACTCCACTCTCCAGGAAATGGGCGAGATTTTAAAAGTAATCGCAAACGACAGATATTAGTGTTAAATTCATGGTTTTCGAAGTTGCTGCGTTTATTTGTATCAGTTTTCATGATGTTGAAATTCATCCTCACACTTCTGTGGTGGGGGTGGGAGAGGATGACTTTTAAAAAAATAATCAGATAAACTAGCTAATTAGTAACTACTGTAATTAGAGCAAATTAAACACATTAACATATTTTCTTGTGGTTGCGCGGGATTTTGCTGGTTGTCAGTTTTAAATAATAATTTAATTTGAATCTTACAAAAATCCAAAATTTTGCCGCCCCTTAAATTCTGCCGCCCTGTACTCGAGCACAGAATACCTTACCTAAATACGGGTCTGGCTCCCGCTAGTTCTTTTTTTTCTTTTCACTTTGTGCACACATATTAATTATATACACATTAGATGTTAATTGCCACTCAGATGTTATTTTAGGAGAATGACTGTTATAATAATAATAATAATAATAATAATAATAATAATAATAATAATAATAATAATAATAATAATAATAATCATCATCATTATATTCACTTCATTCGAAGATTATAAAAGTTACTACTCTAGACAATATAAGCGAGAAAATATTAGGATAAAAAAATGAACATATATATTCCAATTCGATACTTGCTACCGGTAAGTGAGCTTGAAGAAAGAAAGAATAAAGAAATGAAAACAAATTGTCAGCCGTGCATTATGAAAAATGAATGAAAATATATATCATTTCAAAAGAGGCAAAAAAAAAATGAATATTGTTTTATTTGCATTCAAATTGTGAAGAAAAGTGAAAGTAAAATTTAACTGATGACAAAAATACCATGTTCTCAGTATTTAAGTGCTTCCGTCTGTCAATTTTTAAACCATTGCATTTATCTTTATATATATGAATATATCTCCTGGTTTTTTGTTACTGTTAAAACGTTCCCTCTCACATCTTGCTCTCTGTCACACACACACACACACACACACCCACACACACACACCTACATACATACATACATATATATAATCTATGGGGGCCAAATTTGAATAATATGAAGGAACTGTGGCGCAATTTACTTCTTTTAATGTTAGTCTCTCCACGGAGTCTCATGATTTACACCTTACCTGCGAAACAAGGCTTGTAAAATGGAAACATTTTTTTTCCTCGCTGCTCCCATGCTGAAACTTTCGCAAAAAGCCCGAAACAATCTAATATAATGAGTCCCATTTTGATCTGTGCTCCAGGTCTGAATATGAGGTTGCGTAGAGAAATGCAGCTTTTATGAAAATTCGCTAATGCCATTAGACTCGTGATAACACTTTCTGTCGTTTCTCGCACTTAAAATTGCGAAATTATTTAAATTTACCTCATTTAAAACAAAGCAGAAAGACGTGGAAGCACATACACCATTTATGCAATGAGAGTACATTATAAAGAAAAAAAAATAAAGTAGATAGAAGTCGTTAGCGTAAACACTTGATTCATATCAGCAAAGTGTTTTTACATAGTCTTCATTATAATACAAGTCCTGCTTATGCTAAAAGTGAAAAATTGTCATTACTTGTTTTCTTTGCAATATGCATTGCTGTCAATTTATTAACTGTAAACTATATAAAAATGCAATATTGTCTTTATGAATGTGTCTGTAGCATAGCTAGTTATTCTAGTATCTCTAATTTACAGCACAGGTTCACTGAATTTAAACCCACAGCCTAATACTATATTCAATGTAGTCTCAGTATCAGAAATTTCTGGTAATACAAGATTCATAATTCCGGATTACTTCTCTATCTCATAAAGTATTTCATAACAAGAGTTACAATACCTCATATATGTAATGCAACTTAACAAAGAGCAATGCTATTTTACTACCCTGTCCAGGGATATTCAGTTCGTCTGTTGTGTTTATTAAACTATTTTAACACGTACATAAAGTGAAGAACGTTTATAAATCAAGAATATTTATAATATAATATGAAAGTTTAAAATGCAGGGTTAGCCTAAATAATCGAGTTTCGAGGCACTGTTTATATACAAGTATATTACGTAAAAAGACAGGCTATACATGAAAATCAAGATATACTCACCAAGTTTACAAATACCGCTTTCTGGCTCGCGTGCATGCTAGACGGCAGGCTTGTGACCGCACTCTACAAGACGGCGGTAATACAAGAGAAGAGCTTTAGTATGTTAGAATATGCGAAGTATTCTTTCAGTCATTAAGTTACGAGCGATCAGCCATTCGTTCAAGCCGTGAACTGGGCATTCCGCAGAAAACAGTACGGAATGCTTTGCGGCAATCGACGTTTGTATTTCAAAGAGGGCGTCATTTAGGGAGGCAGGAGGGGGTGATTGCCCTCCCCACAAACTTTGAGGAATACATATACTTTAATTGATTGTTTACTAATATACTAGTACAAGACGTGAAAGTCTTATGTCGGTGGTGCTCTTGCCTCCCTCAAGCGAAGTGTGAAATAACGCGCCTGACTTCAAACCCTAGCGTTTGTAACTGTTAAAACATCTGACACCAGATTTCTGTGGGCTGCGTACAAAACTGTCTCACGCGTTCCACGATTTCTCTGAGACACATGGTTGACTCGTGCTTCTTCCAATAGATATAAGCGTAAACACTTGATTCATATCATCAAAGTGTTTTTACATAGACTTCATTGTAATACAAGTCCTGCTTATGCTAAAAGTGAAAGGACGCGTTCCACGGTCGACTCGTGCTATATGGCTCTTCCAATAGATAAATATACATTTTTCGAGTCGAAACATCACTTTTACAGCACATTTTCGAGACGAGACAGCCTTAAATTTTGACTCGTGCGCATCCCTAAATTTAACCTAGTCTGTTGGAGAGTGACACAAGGATATATCTTCTTCTTGCTGACTTGTGGTTGGCAAACGTAAAATAAGGACAGGCCTATTGTCATTAGTATTCCACACGATGTAATGTTAAATGTAAACTCCCATATTGTTGCTCACGTCATGTTCAGCTGTTTTTGGTGTTTTTTTTTTTTCAACCATACGCATATTTGTACAGCCACCATGTCTATTATTTCGACAGTTTTCCGGGTGATAACTATGACAAACGTTCACTTATTAGTTTTTTTTTTTAATGATATAAGATCAGATATGAAAATATCTCTATTATGTAAATCTTTTCGCGGTTTCAGTTGTATCTTCAAACAGTTTATCTGCTGACCTTAAGATGGCGTCATGGTTCAAATGTTTAAATCAATGAGACAGTTGCACTAGCTTTAGGTCAGGAGACAAACTATTGAAAATGCCACTAACTCCGTGAAGAGATGTTTATAATAAGTTTCTTAATCTACAGTGAGAGCCTGAGCCCAAGTAAGTGCGGGTCAGAATGAAGCTAGTCAGCACGAGAAGAAGCGAGTGTTTGTCTCATTGAGGATAACAAGTCCGAGACTAAACGAATGCGAGAATGAGCTAGTATGAGCTTCACTGAGATCAGTGTGCGTAACATCCATTGAGAACAGTGAGCCTGAGACTGAAAATCCAAGAAAGTCTCAAACGCAAAATGATTTTTATGAACATCCACTCACACTCACAATTGCTCTAAAATGTGATTTTTGTTCTTGCTTATGTTTGATACGCTGTTTTCTATTTCATCTCTTCTTCCTCTTCATTCTTTTATTTAAATGGCTTGCTCTTAAAAGATGTTTTCACTATATACCTGCACTGTTTCACTATGACTTTTTACATTACTTCCTACATTAACCCTTCAGTGCCGATTTACCTTGCGTATGGTAGGAAACTCCTTTCCTCCACGTGCTTCCAACCTACCTACGTAGAAGTGAGCCTAGAGACCTCCCCTCTTTTATATGTTCCCGACATCGTAAAGGTTTTCGCAGTGCAATGTTTGGAATGATATAAGTTTTAAATCATTTAACTTATTCGGGTCGAAGTTGCTTGATCTTAAAAAAAGGATGTTTCGGAAATGTAAGTTAAGTACAAAAAGTAAATAAAATACCCTTTCGTCCATTCATTCAAGCGACGATTTATACTTCAGTGTCAATGAGAACTTAACCAACGTTAGTGTACAATTTTCTGAGTTCAGCACTCCTCTTCTGACTTAATTCTCTCAAAGTTCTCTTCTAAGAATAACGAAATTGTGTATACGTTCACCAATCAACTAAAACAATCGTTTCTACGGTATAAAACATGATACATTCGTAGAAACTCACTCTTTAACTTTGATCAAATTTGGAATTTGAGGACCATTCTCGTCTTCGATCCTTAGAAAACATCTAAGAATTTTATTATTACTGCTAATATTTGTAGACATATTGTCACTTTAGGTCCGTGGCTGTGACTCAGTGGTGGCCCTTATATAGGACGAACCGGACAAACACCCGAGGTCCGGCGTATGGATAGGTCACACGCTTCAAAGTAATATTCTTGCTTAAAAAATATATATATATATATAAACAATAAATTACTCGTCATTCTAAAAAAAAAAAAAAACTCTGAAGATTAGAAAATCCTGATTAGTCAAACCGATTACAGCTCAATAAATAGTCCATCTACAACACACGTACACGTGCAACTTATTCCCTCCATTGAAACATCCAGTGTATTAGTGAGTCCCGTTATCCTCCAATTCGCACTGTAGTATTTCTTTCGTCAGTGCCCATCACAGAAGGGTTCTATGACGTCACCAATATACGCTTTTTAACTCTTTGGAAGCTTCGAAGTTAAAAACATGAGGTTAAAAAAAGAAGTCTTACTAACGGAATGGGTAAACTATATCAAAATAATCACAACTTTATATATTAAACAAAGGTTTTGTACAATGTACACTTTCCTGTGCTTCTTTAGTAATATTATTGGCAAAATGTTGGTGTATTACTTTCTCAACTTTCATAACTTACAACCTATTTAGTTGAGTGTCTTAAACACTGGCCGACGAACACAAGACAAAATAACGAATGCAAGCTCTGCTTATTAGAGTAGGAGTATTTGTATAACATGATTGTACATTAACTACTATGGTCATAATCGTTTCTGATTTTTTCCATTTATCTTACAGAAGTCCTCCCTGGCTGAACAGTCCGAGCTAGAGACTAGGTTCGATTCCCGCTGGAAGCTCATGTGGTTTGAATCCCGCATCTAGTTATAGGTCTAGTTTAATACAGCCTAGGCACTGAAACGAATGTAAAACTTCAACCAACTAAACAATCTATTTACCCTATAAAAACAATTCAAATTCGAACAGAATAACAGCGCAGTGCATATGTTTTAGAGAAGCTATTTATTAGTAACCATTTAGTTTCTAGCTTCACACAATTCAGCATTCAGGAGACATATCGTCAGAAATATTCGAAATTGATTTACAAAACTCATGGCAACCAAAAGAAAAAAAAATGTTGAAAAAAAATACTAATCCATCATTATTGACTCTACACGATATATTGTTTATGCTAACACGTCCAGCACCCAGGTAATTTTGTTGTTTTTCCCATAGACCGCTATAATAATTTTGTAAATAAAAAATGCAATATTATAGGGCCGTTAGCACGAAACTGCTTGATGATGGCCACACCAGTTCCTTCTGATCGAAAAGTTTCATCAAGATCGTACCAGCATTTTTCTAAGGAAGTTATGAAACAGAGTAGAAATGTAGGTCCCATGACACCTACGCGGCCCGTTAAGAAAGGTAACTGTAGATCCCATGGGACCTACAAGGCACTCAACGTATTTAAGTAGGTCATTGTAATATTACCATTAAAAAGCAAAGAATAATACAAATTGAATTTGATAGTAGTGGTGTAGCTAAGTGGTAGAGCGCTTGTCTCTGGTGGGTGAGGTCTCTGATTCGATGCTCGGCCAAGTAAGTTTGTAGTGGACAACATTATGCCCATGGGTTTCCTCGGGGTACTTCTGTTCCTCTCACTTTTTCATTCCACCAATTCTTCCATCACCTTTCATCTGCTTTATTTATCGTTTCAATTAGCCTAAAAGGGAGTAATTGTGGGAAGTTAAACTCAACGATTTTTTTTATACAGTCATCACATGCATGCATAACAATCATAAAGTAGATGGTTCTATATTTGGCTCATGATTTTGGAATTACACTTTCAATTATTTCAACCACTAATCTCACTGATAATTTTAGGAATAGCTTCGTTGCTGACGTATCCAATAAATCACTCATAATTGTGTAACAATTTACATGGATTTCATGGCTTACAACTCCAGTACCAAATACCTATATTTTAACATTATGTATATACAGGGGATAAACAAAAAAAAATCTAAAAACACTTCATACAGGACACGTAAGTTTGGCCCCCCACTGTACAACGCGTATTGCAGTTGCCGATCGTTTTTTGTTTTCAATGTGTCATGTGGACCTCCCTCTTCCGTCCACAGTAACCCGTTCATCTGTGAGTGTCGTGGTTTGAAAGTGGTGCGATAAAATGGGACTAACATACTTCCAAAGAGGCATGATCGTTGGTGCCCCTCTGGTTGGAGCTGCAGTGGCAACAGTGGCAAACATTGTTGGGATATCGAAAGGCACTGTGTCCAGTGTCACGAGGGCATACGCAATTCAAGGGCAAACGACGTCTGCAAAGCACAACAGTGGTCGAAAGGCAATTCTGTCAGATAGGGACCGGAGGGCATTCAAACGGATTGTAGCAGCTAAAAAAGAAGACCACTGCAATGAAAATTACGTATGAACTCAATTCCGGCCTACAGAACCCGGTTTCATCGAAAACAGTGCGATGCGAACTTCATAAAATGAAAACTCATGGCAGGGCCGCTATCGCCAAAATCCTGGTCACAGCGGTAAATGCGAAGAGGCGTATCCAGTGGTGCAAAGACCACAACGCGTGGACTCATGAGCAGTGAAAACATGTAATGTGGTCCTATGAATCGACCTTCACCATGTTTCCAACAACCGGTCGTGTTTACATATGGAGAACACCGTCCCAGGCCTATGATACAGACTGTCTGCTCCCAACTGTAAAGCATGAGGTGGTTCTGTTACAGTATGAGCTGTGATATCGTGGTTTGCCGCAGGTCCCATCATAGTCCTGCATGGAATGATGAATGCTAAGGCGTATGCGGCCATTTGGGGGGACCAGGTTCCATGGCCCAAATATTGTTCCCTGATGGTGATGGCATCTACCAAGATGATTTGGCACCCTGTCACGCTACAAAACGGTGAAATCATGGTTTGAAGAGCATGGCCAGGAGCTATCACACCTCCCCTGGGTCCCACAATCACCAGATCTGAACATCATTGAGCCATTGTGGTCCGAGTTAGAAAGGCGTGTTCTGTCTCATAACTCTCCACCAGTATCCCTTAACGAACTGGAGCATTTTTTTTTTTTTGGAGGAAGAGTGGTACAAAATGCCATACACCACGATTCAGGATCTGTATACGTCCACTTCACGTGGGATCCAAGCTTTTTTTTTTGACGCAAAAGGAGGCCCCACACCATACTAGGTATGATTTTTCACACTTTTGCAAACGTTTTAGATTTTTTTGTCCAAGTCCTGTATATATATATGATTCTCTGAGGGGGTGCACCAATACATTTGAATTAAATTTTAGTTCTTTTTTTTTAAAGTCTTTAGGCATTTGTGATGTGAATGAGGAATTCCTTTGGAAATGCTAAATGTCTGGTCTCGATGAATTATTTTCCTTCAACCTTCAGAAAATTGACTTAAACTATTAACTTGGCAAAACTCACTGCTAGCTTCTCACTTTAGGTAGTGTATATATACAACGAAGGGGGCTAGAGGTGCACCTTTGCACCCCCTAAATCCGACAATATATATATATATATATATATATATATATATATATATATATATATATATATATATACATATATATATATATACATATATATATATATACATATATATATATATATATATATATATATATATATATATATATATATATATATATATATATATATATATATATATATATATATATATACATATAACGTGTGTGTGTGTTTACTATTTGCTACTCTATGTTGTTTCACGTGTCTTTTTTTTTTTTCATCAAATGTCACAAGATAAATTGATAATGAGGTTTAAATACGACTTGAGCTACTAACTTCTGACCTTTCTGTCTAAACAAAATAACATAAAATACGGGTTAATACAATTGCGAAAAACATACATATTTCACTCTCTCTTTATCTCTTTTGCCAAGGACATCACATGGAAGCAAATATCACTTCCTTGTTACATACATTTTCTTTTGGATTTTTTTAACTCACTTTGGAAAAAAGAGTGAGAATGAAAAAAAAAGTAATCTGTGAATTGTACAAAGTTGTTATTGCTGCTGCAAATGTGATCCCGAACTGTGCAGGGAAGAATGAAACGTCGAAAGAAAAGAAAGAAAGGAAGAAAAATAAAGGGGAAAGACACTCTCACACATTCCATATCAAGTTTAAGTTTACGACAACACTTAAGGTTCTGTCGTTTTATCATGAATCATGGCAAGTTTGCGAATTATTCGTTGCGGAGAGAAAGAGAGTGAGAGAGAGTAACTTTCACTTCTCGCACTCCCACTTTTCTCCGGCCGTGGCGTTGTCTTCTCATCGCAGCAGTACCTCCCACTTTGAACCCTTTCTCACCCAAACTCCCCCGTTCGCTACTTTATTGCGCTGACCTGAAAATTTATTACTGGTTTAATTATCTATGTCGAGCGGGGACTGGGGACCGGCCGAATCAAGTCCTCTCATCGTCGGCTTTAAATCTTCCGCCAGAACAGGGATTACAGTCGTGGACCTCAATTTTCAGGAGTTTTAGTCTTGCACAGGAAAAGTCGAGTATGGATTCATGGAATGGAAGTGTGTAGAGCAGAGGCGAGTCAAAAAAAAAAAAAAAACACTCGGTTACTACGCGAGGGAAAAAGAAAAGTATATAGCATATAGTTTCTAGGAGTGGAGAAAAAAATGGAACTTATCCACAATGGAAAGTAGTGGCTTGAATGGTCTAAGGAGCAAATCTCTTGATACCTAAAGCACACACGTATATATAGCACAGCACTCATATGTGTGACCACAAGAAAAAAGGGGGGAAAATACAGGCAAACAAAAGCAGTAAAGTTCATTTCATAATACCCTTAATGGCAGTTTTCTTTGAGTTTCAAGACATATAAATCCCATAATTGGAAGAAAGTTTTCTGGGAGCAAAGCTATACGTTCATGTTTGTTTGTTGACTTCAGAAAACTCAAGGGCCGTTTCCCAGCTGTAAATTAATCCACAAAACGCAAGGATGACACAGTGTATAAGTGAGGGGTACAGGGTGAGGCTGTGAGTGCGCACCAGAGAACTGTTTGTGCTCCCATTGGTCTCCAAAGGATATAGGAACACAAAAAGAAGTAATATTCTTACAATCATGATACATGTAATATGTGGGTTATATATTATCGTTAACTTTTTTATTCTTATTTTCTTTAGTCTGGGAGTAGGTTATTTTAAAGGGCAAATATCGTAACTATTTATCTAAAAAAAAGTGGTCTTTTAATGACTTTTGGAAAATATAGCTTGACCGTTTCTCACAATAAATAAATAAATAAATGCTTTACACAACGCTATGTTTTATGCCTGTGTTTAAAACAACACAGACGCAGAAAAACAATTGTTATATAGAGCTATACAAAACATAAGTAACAAAGTGAAAATCACTTAGAACAAAAAATAAATAAAGGCTAAAACTTACCAAAGTTTGGAATTGAAATTTACTTAAAAGTACATGAACTTAAAACATACAAAAGTTTGGGGTAGTGACGTTTGGGATGTCTTCAGAGCCCAAACATGATTGTGATAATTTGTATATGTATTCTTATGATAGTTCAATATTTACAAATGTGAAAAAGAGAAATATATCCTTAATGTGTAAAGTATTTACATAAAATCTGAACTAGAAACAAAATAATTTATTTTCAATATTTCACAATAAGATTGTGATATATCCAATAAAGTTTCACAATAGTTATTTGTTCAATTTAATAACCCAAAATTTAATTAAAGACTATACGAACTCTATATCGATTTTTACAGTGTTTTAGAGAAAACTAATATATATATATATATATATATATATATATATATATATATATATATATATATATATATATATATATATATATATATATATATATATAGGCTCTACTTAGGATAAGTTGCTCTTATATTCTCTCCCAGTATAGGGTACTGACAATAGTGGACAATTTTGACGCTAGTTTATTTATTTTAGAACGATCAACGTTACGATGAACGATACAGCACACGGTGAAATAAAAAGTGGAGTAGATAATGAGACAAAGTAAGAATCATGTAAAGTTGTATCCTATAACTGTACCGAGCACTATATATACATATAGTCATAACTTACAAATATATCTACTTTCTTAGAAATATTCCCCTTGCTTGAACACAACCAGATTTCAGTAAAGTTGTGATTCAACAAAGCAAATGGGTTGTACGATTCATGTAAATCTTCAAACTCTTTAAGGTTATAGTGGTCGCAAGGAGTTGCAATAGATCTACTGATTTTACTATCAATAGAACGTGAGGGTGTGTCCTGGTCGTCAACTCCCACTCATGAAATTTGGCCAGTGTCGTCTCTCGCGTTATACGGAGAACATTTCCTGAGAGTGCAATGTTCTCAAATTGACACTAAGTTTCGTTTTGTTCTTGTTATTGTTACCGTTTTATATTTTGCTATTATTACTACCTTTAATTCGAATAAATGTTAATGTTCCTATTATAGCTTTGTAAGTGCAGTTTTCCTTGTCGCTAATTCGCAATGTCCTCTAAGTTTGGCAACATTGTCGGTGCACTTATGTTGTTTCGCGTTTTCTAAAGTGTCGATTCGGTAGGCAGATTCACGAATCGTACCGAATTCTTCCGTTGTATAACACTTGAGAAAGTGCCGTTCTATGATTGGTGTAGAACCCAGGCTTCAAGAGTCGTCGCGGTGACTATACTTGCATATTGACCAGAGAAGAGGACAGCCAAGCTTTGGAAAGCTGTAAACCATGAATCAAAGCCTCGTAGCGCATAGCACATAGTCGCCCAAACACGTGACATACAAAAGTCTCTCCAACTTTGAGACTGAGACACATGGTAAATGCACTCAGAGCTATCTCCCTGCGTCCTCTCCTGCCTCCCTCTGTTTCGGTTTGGATGTTCTGTCTGTTAGTATATATATATATATATATATATATATATATATATATATATATATATATATATATATATATATATTCTGAGGGTTGATTAATTCGTGTGTCAATTTCATTTGTTCACTGTACAAAAGTGGTATGAGGTAAACCCGTGCAATTTGGTGTAACTGTAGACGAAGGACACAAGTTTTGTTTAGCCATAGAAGCATGCCACTTCTACTAAAGATTGAAGAGATATAGGGTCAAAGGTCAAATTTCGATTTTTTTTTCCTTATGGGATTGCAATGGTAAATTCTGAAAGAGACTTAAAAAAACGTAAATCGAAGTGATAACAAAGAATAAGCTGTATGGTATGATTCTCTGTCGCAAGCCGACCAAATATGCGTCAATCAAGTGTCATGGTTAGAGGTCACTATCAGATCAAGGTCACAGGTCACCTTGGGAACCCATTTGACATGATGAGGTACGTACATTGCGTTGTTTTCAGTGTATTCAAATGGGTTCTCAAGATGACCTATGACCTTGATCTGACCGTGACCTCTGACCTTAAAACTTGATTGACGCATATTTGGTCGGCTTGCGACATAGAATCATACCATACAGCTTTTTCTTTGTTATCACTTCGATTTACGTTTTTTCAGTCTCTTTCAGAATTTACCATTGCAATACCATAAGGAAAAAATCGAAATTTGACCTTTGACCTATATCTCTTCAATCTTTAGTGCAAGTGGCATGCTTCTATGGCGAAACAAGACTTATGTCCTTCGTCTACAGTTACACCAAATTGCACGCGTTTACCTCATACCACTTTTGTACAGTGAACAAATGAAATTGACACACGGATTAATCAACCCTGTTCATTTTCCCGTTGACAAACGAATGAATCTTTACTATTAGCTCTTGGACCAACATAGGTGAATTAAGACCAAACAAAGATAATTAGTGTGTTAAAATGCAACAATAGTAATAGTTTCTTAAAGGTTGAAATATATTCTATATATATATATATATATATATATATATATATATATATATATATATATATATATATATATATATATATATATCTGGTGTCACTAATACTAACTTGTAATTTTGAATTTATTTCCTCTTGTGTTAGAGCTCATAATTTAGATTTGGTTATTTCAGTTTTGCATCCCATTGCAGCACAAAGTCAATATTATACATGAACCTACAGCTTGCCGAACCATCATAACACATTCGAATTTTAAGGTTCTTAGGACGGGAGCCGAACCCGGAGCCCCATTCATCAAAGGCGCTCGCGGTAGGCACTAGACCAGCCAGACAGTCTCACACTTTGAAAATAATATATATATATATATATATATATATATATATATATATATATATATATATATATATATATATACATAGTTATCACAGATCTTTGACTAGAAACACAGTTGAGTACTGGGTTACAGATTGAGTACCCACTACTGGGCACTCATACTCGGAAATTTTCCATGTATTTACTTGCTCCTTGAATAAGTTCCTCCTTTTATGAAGCATGTCTTCAGCAGTAAGTAGCCTTGGAATAGAAAATAAATTGTTGCTACTAATAAAGGACAATGTCACCATTATGCAGAAGTCTGATTCACTTTGTTAGTACTCAAACATCAAAATATTACGTGCATTTTCATTTAAAATTTACTTTCCTGAAGACAAATTCTTTTCAGTTTAATTCTCGTTCGTTTCCTTTTTTTTAAAGTATGAAAGTTGCTGATGAAGTTACTTTAACTGCCTTTCTAACACACTCAGTAGCTAATGACCAGAAGTAAAAAAAAAAAAAAAAAAAAAGTTTTATTAGTATTATTAGTTTTATTATTTCGCGGCTTTCACGATAAAGGGTGCTTTCTTCGAATGACTTTATAGCACGGAAACAACGGTCGTTGCTCGCAAATATAATCGTAAGGAGCTAAATACGTATCTTCAGTTGAACGTATTTTCAACCTATCTTGTTCATAGTTCAATTTGCAAGGCCAGACGACTACAGGGCTTTAATGGAACTTCGTACAGTCTGTAATTTTCCACTGGATGCGGGAGATTGCCTCACTTTCATTGCTGGTGACTGTGCATGATTGAAAGTTATCATTATGGTGAATAAAGTGACCACTTACACGGTTTTATATTGTACAGTAGAAGTATAAAAAGTAGGAGTGGCAGGAAGCTATAGTAACTGGAAGTGCTCCCCCTCCCCTCCTTTTGCAATGTTATTTTGATAAGGTGGTTCGTTTGTTCGCGCACAATTTCCTGTGGGTAGCTTGAAAGATTATTCCAGCAGTTTTGCTTCATTATCTAATACCTATTTATGTGCATGCCCAATTCTTAGGTGTTCGCAACAGCTTACGTACGAGTTCATAAATTATAACTAATTTACAGCAATTATATGAAAGCCTTTTTAGACACAGAACTAAGTATAGTAGTTAGGAGCACGTTAAAAAACAGACTAAATTAATTCATTTTATAGATTCATTTTTTATTATCTTTTAAAAGTTGGTCATTTGTTAAATGACTTGGCTTTTTCTTATTATTGTTGCTCATAACAATCCAAATTGGAAAGTCTCATATGTTTAAAAATAGTATGTAATGAACGCTTACTATTTATTTTTTTTTTTCAATTAAATTCTTAACCTTTTAATGTTGTGTAGCTGAGCTTATTACCCTATTAGATTTTTCTTGGAATAAAGTTCGACATGCTATTTGTTTGTCATGCACAAGGTTACAAATTAAACACATTCTTTTAATATGGCGTATAAGCACCTGCGAATCACATGCAAAATAATTTGTAGTGGCTTATTTTTGCTTTCCCCAAAATCAAAAATAATCTACTCCTTAGTTGTTTTTCGTGACGACCTCCTAATATATATTTTTATATTATTTCTTTTTTTTTTCTCTAGAAATTCATGAAAGCAATTTACCCGAACCGTAAAAGAAATGAGCTTACCGCTATTAGGCTTGTGTGGGTGTGTAGTATTGTAGACCAAATATCCGTGAGCGGATATATATTTTCTCTGTATCCGGTTTGGTAATGTGAAATAAAATGTTTTTAGTGCTTCTCATCAACTTTTTAGGGACAGCTTTAATGGCACGCTAAGGGTTTATGTGTTTATATGCCACACCCGTCTAGAAAGGGTAAAATTTTATGTTCAAATATTAGTATGTTGCATCTAACGGAAGACTAAGGACAAATCATTGAAAAAAAGGCACAATGATTTGACTAATATTTGCATAATGATAATATAGGCATAATGATGTATATATGATCAAGATCGGTCGGGTTACATTAAGTCACAAAGTGACTATGTTTGTGACTTTCATTTCCCTTTGACGATTCAGCTTAGGGGCGGGGAAGGGCGAGATATTTAAAATGACCGAAAATGACTGATATTAGTGTCGAATTCATAGTTTTTGGGGTCCTAAGTTAATTTATGACAGTTTTGGTGCAATTTATGTCCAAAATGAAACGTGTTCTCCCCGTGCAAAACACGGACATTCTGCTAGTACCTATATTTTATGTTAAAACGAACTATACTGAAGTGCTATACAGTGAGAAAAATCCATTATCCGGACATTTTTTTCTACTTTTTATCTATTTAAGGCCTCCACATTCTCCTGCCGTTGCCAATTACTTTTGGACTTATTATAGGGCAGTCGCAACTTTGCCTATGCCTTTATTTTCCCTCTTTACTTTTATTTTCGTGTTTCTCTCTCTTTTTTTGGCTATTATTCCTTAGCAGGTTGAGGTGAGGCATATTTTTCGGTATATTCGGCATTATCCGGACATCGGTATATTGTACAAATATATAGAATGCATAAGTTTACTAAGGAAATCTGTACGGAGCATACGTTATTCATATGCTACGTACTGCCCTTTTCCCCGCTTAGATGTTACATCATACCGCTTCAGGATGTCTGACATCTAACAGTCTTCCATATATGATATGTGTATACGTATTTCAAATACGTCACGTATATGTTATATACGCCCATCTGTATGTGAGATCCTGATTACCTATATACATTTCTTTGTTTCTTACGGAAAATACGTTTATTCGGAACACATACTGTGCTTCAACTTTATCCCATTTAGATTATGTAGTTAACTTTCCCTTGTCATTGTCAAACAAAGAGTTCCTTCTGTGCGTAGTCTTGATAAAACATAGCTCCTAAAAAAACTCAATAGTCAGACTCCGCATACTCGACGTATGGTGGCAGACTTATTGTCTCTCCATAAAATTATCAATGGGAAAACTAGCTCCGAATTGTTGGTCTCCGTTCTAAATTTTCACGTACCTTCTCGCCTTACTCGCACTCATATGTTACTTACATATGTAACACTCAGACGTTCCGTATACTTCAAGCTGACATCGTTGTATAATAATCTATCGTCAGATGTTGACATGTTTGACTATAGACATTGATCTGTATCTGAAACTTTTTTTAAATAAATACGGAAGGCATTATAAATTATACGATTTCAGTTACACGTTGCTGCAGAAAGTTACCTATAGATGTTTATTACATCCAAAAACTACATTATTTACGCATATAACCTACGGTTTTAATTACCATATACGTTTTCTTTCTGTGTAGGATAACGTATGTACAGCTTTAGTATGATTTCTGATGATGGGACTTGAAAGGAAATCTTTGATTTAGTGCTCCGCAGCTAGAAGCTGTAGAAAAAAAAAATTGTAAGTGTCGGGACCGGTGGCATGATACTGTAATCAGGCTTTTTCTGGAGGCAAAATAGTGTGGTGAGGAACGCCTATAATGTAAGATTCGATCTCTTATATGATCGTCTCTGCACCCAGCTCGGGCCTAGGCAATTTGCTGCCCCATGCAATGGCATAATTTGCCGTCCCCCTTTCTCTAGAAAGGACAAATCTTAGAAGCCACGATTTTAATTATGCTACCCCATCATGAACAACAAAGGGAAGGGAAATGCACTCGCACTCAGAAAGTCCTAAACACCACAAATACTATCACGTTGTGTCTTTTTTTCCTTTTAAATAATAATGTGTTATGTTAGTGAAATATAAAGGAAATGAAATGAAATGAAATGAAATCTTTGAGTTTTACGTCCCACGGTTATGCCGGTTAGGCTAAAGGAGACGGGGATGATGAGTAATGAATGAAATGGTGGAATGAAGAAAGTGGGAGGAAACGGGAGAACCCCGAGAAAACCTACGCACACGGTGTTTGTCCACCACAAAGTTCTGAAATATAAAGGAAGCATATCTGTAGATGAAATATAGTAATCCATTTTATAAATTTCAATATCGAGCTTCAATTTCAGTATATCAGTTTACAATACCACTGCAACTAATTATTTTATTTTTATGTCTTGATTTTCTTTTTACATCTGTTAAAAATGAGAAAAAAAAAAGAAACGTGTTTCCATCTTCAATTATAAGGAACCTGTTTGTGACAAAGACAGTACTAATTTTCACATCAAAACTGTGACAACTAACAAAATGGAACAAGAGTTCGCTACTGTTCGAGAATTGAGTACTTGTATTTGACAACAATCAATCAATTCATGTTGGGGTTTGTTTGACCATTTGCTTTAGCACTGTGCATGTGCCCTTAAACTAATGCGATCTAAATATGATTTATGAATGTAGTATTCAAACAGAAGGTCAGCTTAGTAAATTTGGCACCATCGTCATAAAGTTTGTTTCCAACAAGAAATATTTATTTTAAATAATATAGTTATGACTGATTTTACAGACCCTTGATCCTTGCCGCCCTGTGCAGGTATACGTGGTGCACATGTCACAGAGCCGGCCCTGTCTGCATCCGGAACTGCATTGGATTCAAATCCTGGTCGTAGTCCACGTTAATATTCGATCCTCCCTTTATAACCCCCGTAAAAAAAATAAAAAAAATAAAATAAAAACTAATATAAGCTTACATAGGCTGGGTGTCAGATCAGATAGCAAAGGCTTCGCGCTAAAAATGGTCACTCTACCAGCAGACCACTTTATCCCCAATCACAGCTTGAAATAGTTAGTTTTAGAAAAGTGTAGGTTTCAACCCTAAGGTGAGGTAAATATATCACCTAGCAATCTAAGAAAAAAAAATAATAATAACGTTCCTTTATATGGAATTATGAGGATGTAAGTGAATTTTTCTCCGGGTTCAGCATTGCCTGAGTTGAACTTTAACTCGTTGTATTCTTGGACAAATCCAAATAAAATTACACAGCCATGGAGTTAAGTGTTTTGGACGAACATTCACAATAGACTGGAAAGTGGTACCGTTGGAAAATTGTACTGACAAGTGAGAAAATGAACGAATTTTATTTCTATAGCAATAAGTACAAGGAAGAAGCTGTTTAAATTATTGCACATAAAAAAAGTGAAGAAGTTAAGAATTAACGACATTAAACGATTCACAGTAGTAGTTAAGAGATTGGTTGTGAACATCCGTTTATGTCCTCTAATTCTTGCTTCATCATTACAATTTATTCCCTTCTCGCTTCGTTTGTTCTAAATAATACAATTCAGGTAATATGTGTTCGAAAGGCGAATTACTTACTTCTATGTTATTAGCTGTTTCCTCTTCAAAACGAAATGCATTTAATCCATAATGGTTTCGATTTAAGTATCATTCTTTTGCAACTTCTCTGAAGGGAACGTTTTAACTTGATTTACAAGTGCATTATTGTTTCCGGTCATTCACCTGTGAATTAGACATTTTTTTTTGTGTGTGTGTGTGTAAAGATACACTTTTAAGGAGCTGTGCTTAATAGTACTCTGCCTTGTTTTTATAGTATTACCAAAATCTTTGTTTTGCAGCTACAAATGATTCAAGCAAGGATGCCTTAACCAGAGAGCTAAGGAACGTCCTTTTGGGAGGAAGGAGAAGAGTGGATCATTTCAATATATCGGACGGAAATATATCATATATACTGTGGCAGTTTTGTTGATTTTTAAGTGTTCAGTTTACCAACCAAAAATTTATTTATGTATTTACCCTGTTTGTTCGCGTTAGGGGCCGCGGTGGCTCAGTGGTAGAGCGTTCACCTCTGGTGCTAGGGGTCTCGGGTTCAAACCCTGCTCCCGCCAAGTGAACTTTGTGGTGGACAAACACCGTGTGCGTGGGTTTTCTCGGGGTTCTCCCGTTTCCTCCCACTTTCTTCATTCCACCATTTCATTCATTACTCATTATCACCGTCTCCTTTAGCCTAACCGGCATAACCGTGGGACGTAAAACTCAAAATTTCATTTCATTTTTCCTGTTTGTTCGTGGGTTCATTCGTACGGGACAAAAAAAAAATCTCAAGAAGTACTGATGGATCACCATCAATGGATGCACGTGACAGTTACTTGTTAAAATCATTTAAAAAGAACAATTTGATGTGATGGTTTTAAAAAATGTTGTTGAAGTCTAGCAGCTTGAAGTCCTTTTCCAGCTCTAAGGCTATATGAAACTTCCTGTTTTAAGGTGGAATTTGCAACAATAACATTTATGTATACTTAGAAGGCAACTAGGACAATAGTCCGGTAATTGTAATCGAACGAACTGGGATCACAATATATATATATATATATATATATATATATATATATATATATATATATATATATATATATATATATATATATATATATATATATATATATATAGGGTAAAGGATAGAGTGATCGGCACTTTAAGGATATTTTTTTTAAATATAAATGTCTACACTTTTATCATTTTAAATATATTCTCTTGATTTTTTCTCTAAATATACATTTATTCGTATTAATTACGGAGAACGTGTATTTTTTTACGTATTTCAGTAGCAGAAAATGTTTGTAGAGCTTATAGTGAACGCAAGTATAGAACGATAGTGATTGGCACTGAAAATACAGTAATTGGCACTTATTCGTATAGTGGTTGGCACTGTTAGTAATCCGAAACTCAAATGTATTTTTTATTTATAAAGGACAACATAGGTTTACATTATGTGCCAAAATATACTATCCGGGTAATCATTACCCAATGACGCATAATTAAAATTGCCAGTTTTCAACTATCTGCCTGAGCCTTTACTCATCTCAGCACTTTCTGAACATGATGCACTGACTTCATTCTCAAATGTCTGTACATTTGCACTCCCAGAAAATAATGATGGTCTAACATTGTTGGAGTTATTTTTAATCACGAGCATTTTACGTTTGCTTCTTGTTTGTATATGGTGTCACCTGAGGTTTCTTCTATTTAATTGAATGACGGGTCCTCTGCTAGAGAACGTTGAAGAATATTTGCATTAATTCATTTCCCTAATGAATCTGGATTACTGCTTTATGTAGATGTTTTGAAATGTCTCCATAAACATATAAGGCTGACATTTCCGCATTAAGACTATTTTCCGAGTCATTTTCCACTTCATTGCTTTCCAACTGATGCAATACATATTCTCCTACAATGTCTGAGAACTGCTCAGCTGTTGAAACAATAACTTCGTTGTTTCCCGCACAAGAATGTTGAGCAAAAATAGGTGAGGACGTAGATGTGTTTCCAATGTATTTACTATAGTCAATACTATTTGGGTCAAAGGTAAGCAAGTCAAAGGAGGGAAAGCCATTCTTAATAGTTGATGGAGAAATATAATTATCCACTTCTTCTTTAAGAAGAGGAGCAAAATTCGGCTTATTCACATTTCATCGGAACAGTTATGCCTCCAATTCCGAACCACTTTTCTCCATCCCTTCTTTATTGGTCAAAATGCTGGAACATTTGCTGTTTGAAGTATTAGAGATGCATTTGAATACAAAGCAATAAGTTATTTTTGTAACTCACAGCATAACTGACTCAACTAGCACTTAGGTGTGTCTTATGTTCATTAACAAAGTAAATGATTGGAAATTTATCATTGTGTTGACGCTCAAGGAAGCTTGTTAGAAAACAGACGATTTTGCTGCAGGCTATCGGAACGACCTGGAAAAGTGTAGCATAAATTTGGTGACAGTCAGTTGAATGGATTGCCAGGAAGAATACGTTTTGTTGTTATTTTGTTGATTCGCTTATAACGTTTATTCAACAATGTGGGCAAGGTATGTTGGCTCCTATCTTATCTATGTTGTTACAGATAAGGCTTCCCCTATATTTGAGTATTAGTTCCCCATCAGGATTCTGCCGCCTACAGTCGGACAATTTGTCCATGCCGACCAGATGCCGCGATCGGATTGCCGGCGCAGGATGCCGGCGTCTTTCAACGCGATTTTCGACCGCGACGAATAGTTACCTTGCCGAGCAGTCGACAAACAGCCGGAAATGAGCATTAAATGCGCCGGCGCCGCCGTCGGAAAGGGGCTGGCATAACGAGTCGGCAGAGGGTCTGAAAGAGGCCTTTCCGACTGTCTTGCCGACTCTGACGGTCGGAAGCAGTCGGCGAAGAGTCGGCAAAGGGCATTTTATTTTACGATTTTCGACCGTTTGCCGCTTCGACAAAAGGTCGGCAACTTTGAACAAGTAGATCGTCGTGCCGCCGCGGACGGATGCCGGCTGCCTCCGGCGGCCCGCCACCGTCGACGGAGGCAATCCCTCTTTCCGGCCGCGACTTACTGATGTTTTTTTTTTTTTTTTTTTTTTTTTTTTTGTAATCTTACTAGCCTGTATGCAATCAACAATTAGTTTCAACTGTAACGATACAATGGCATCTAACTAAACTAACTAACTAACTAACTCTATGGCCTATGGAACTCGAAGGTTCAATGCCGCGTTCACAAAAGCTCTCCACTGACTTCTATCCTTAGCTAACTGCATCCAGTTTCTACTTTGTATTCCAATCTCTGCGAGATCCATCTTAATATTGTCCTCCCATCTGCACCTAGGTCTACCTAATGGTCGTTTTCCGATTGGTCTTCCAGTCAAGACTTTGAAAGTGTTTCTAGTTTCTTCCATTCTGGCTACATGACCCGCCCACCTAAGGCTCCTAGACTTGACGACCCTAACAATGTTTGTAAAACCGTATAAATTATGTAGTTCCTCGTTATGAAGTTTCCGGCATTCCCCATTTCCGTTCCTCTTGGGTCCGAATATTCGTCTCAGAATCTTGTTCTCAAATACTTTCAGTCTATGTTCTTCCCTCAGAGTAAGTGACCATGTTTCGCAGCCATACAAAACAACAGGCATGATCATCGTTTTGTATATTTTAAGCTTCAAACTCCTCGACAGAATTCGCGACGACAAGAGATTTTGAACCGAATAGTAACACGAATTCCCTGCTTTTAGTCGACATTTAATTTCTTCGTGGATATGATTTTCCTGTGTTAATATTGATCCTAGATATTTGAAACTACCCAATTTATCAAAATTATTATTTAATATTTTAACGCATCTATAATCTGCTGTATTACGGTCCCGACGCACTTCCATGTATTTAGTTTTCTCTGCATTTACTTCTAAACCCATGTCCCTGCAAGCGTTTAATAAGACCTCTACATTTTTTTCTATTGTTCTCCTATCATCCCCTATTAAATTTACATCATCAGCATATGCCATAATCTGGTGAATACCGTTCAACTCTAGGCCCTGGTTGCTATCTTTGATTTTCCTTATAGCGTATTCCAGAACAAAGCTAAATAATAATGGCGACAACGCATCTCCTTGTTTCAGGCCATTTTCGACGTGAAAGCTCGTGGACAAAAATTTTCCTACCCGGACTTTACTTTGGGATTTATTTAAACATATCTTAATTAATCTAATTAACTTTCTCGGTATTCCAAGTTCTGTAAGAACGTTGTATAATGTTTCTCTCCTAACCGAGTCGTACGCCTTTCTAAAATCAATAAATAGTTGATGCACCGGGGTATCGTATTCCCACTTTTTTTCGAGTATTTGGGGAATGGTAAATATTTGGTCGATAGTTGATCGATTTCGTCTAAATCCTCACTGATAATCTCCAATAATTTCATCTGCGTATGGGGTCAGTCTTGCTAATAGAATATTTGAAAGGATTTTATAGGATGTTGACAGAAGAGAAATGCCTCGATAATTATTAGTCAGTTTGTCACCTTTCTTGTGAATTAGAACAATGATTGATTCTTTCCACTCTTGTGGCAATTCTTCCTTGTTCCAGATAAGGAGAGTGAGTTTGTGTATCTTGTTCCACAATTTTTCGCCTCCAGCTAAAATTAACTCAGCCAGAATTTCATCTACACCCGGAGATTTGTGTTTCTTTAATTTCTTTATAGCGGTTTCTACTTCTATTCGGTTGGGTTCTGGAATATACGGTTCTGCGGTGTGTATCTCTTTTTCTCCACGCACACTAGTTTTTGGTTGCGTGTTAAGCAAATTGTCAAAGAAATCTTTCCATCTATTTAAGATGCTATCCGTGTCAGTGGGAACTGTACCGTCAGATTTATTTAATATATAAGCACGAGGTTGATAGCCTTTCTTAAATTCGTTGATTCCCTTATACATGTCCCGGATGTTTTTATTTTTACTATTATCTTCAAGTTCCTTAATTTTAGCTTTCATAAAATCGCGTTTCTTTGTTCTAAAAGTTTTGGAAGTTTCCCGCCTGATATCTGCGAAATTTTGTGTAGTTATTTCATTCGTATTTTGTAGCCAGCGTAGTTTTGCCTGTTTTCTTTTCTCTGCTAGTTTTATGCATTCCTGGTCGAACCATGGTTTGTTCCTACGTATTTCCGCTTGTCCCAATTTTTCTTTTGCTGAAATTTTAATGCTATCTCTAATTTCAATCCAGGTATCCTCAACAGGCTTTAGAAGATTCGGAGTGCACTAGTGTTGAGGATACTAGTTTTTGGAGGTCGATTTTTCGATCTAGTTTTTGGTTGCGTGTTAAGCAAATCGTTAAAGAAATCTTTCCATCTATTTAAGATGCCATCCGGTATCAGTGAGAACTGTACCGTCAGTTTTCTTTAATATATAAGCACGAGGTTGATAGCCTTTCTTAAATTCGCTGATTACCTTATACATGTCCCTGATATTTTTATTTTTATTATTATCTTCAAGTTCCTTAATTTTAGCTTTCATAAAATCGCGTTTCTTTGTTCTAAAAGTTTTGGAAGTTTCCCGCCTGATATCTGCGAAATTTTGTGTAGTTATTTCATTCGGATTTTGTAGCCAGCGTAGTTTTGCCTGTTTTCTCTTCTCTGCTAGTTTTATGCATTCCTGGTTGAATCATGGTTTGTTCCTACGTATTTCCGCGTGTCCCAATTTTTCTTTTGCTGAAATTTTAATGCTATCTCTAATTTCAATCCAGGTATCCTCAACACTAGTGCATTCCGAATCTTCTAAAGCCGAAAATCTATTCGAAACTTCAATCTAGTATTTCTCTCTTACCTGGCTCTCTTCTAATTTATTTAAATTTAATCTCTCCGTTTTCGGACAATGAATATTACTTTTATTCAACGATAACCTCTCTCGTATTATTGCTGCTACCAGGTAGTGGTCAGTGTCACAATCAGCCCCTCTAAACGACCGGACATTAATTATGCTAGATTGCCTTCTTCTATCTACTAAAACGTGATCAATTTGATTGTGTTTTCCCGTCTGGTGATGTCCAAGGATACAATGGCATCTCATGGGTAAATGCCAGGCAATGTTTGCTATTATTCCAGATGTTCGGGTTTGCCCCATAATATGAAATAAATTATTTTTTTTTAATTGAAAAGTAAGTAGTAAGTTAATGAAATCGGTTTGGGAAATAGATCATGTCTTCGTAGTAAGTGTTATTAGCTTTATTAATAAGAATGGTTTGCTATATGTATTATTTGCTATATATATATTAGTTACATATGTAATTATAATTCTTTCTAAAAATTTAAGTATTAAATTAGGTGTATTTTCAATGTATTTTAATGCATTTCGCTTATTTTGTAAAGGAAAATTCAAAGTAAACAGTATGTTCGGGATTACACCGACCACTGGGGAAATCCCCCGCGCGCGTGTGTGTGTGTGTGTGTGTTACAAATTCGAAACACTGTAAAGAATTTAAAGCTCAATGCTCGAACCCAGGATCCACTGCACCAAAGGTGCACACACTAGCCACCAGACTAGCGGAGAAGGCTTCATGGACAAATAAATGTTCAAAATTTGCTGATAAACTATTCCAGATTACTTTTCATCTTTCTTTTGTGTCTCAACAATATTTATCAGAAAGCATTATGTTGTAAAGTAATTGTAAAGAGATAACCAAACTCTTTCTCAGTTTCCGATACCTTAGAGCATCGTACCAATTATCATCCATGTTGCTTTTTCTAATCCAATACACGAAAAAGGCACATAACAAGAAATCAACTTGGCAGTATTGATTTTCCGGTTCACCACCTGTTTCAAAAGACGGTCATTAAAAGAAGCGTTTATTTGTCTTCTTTCTTCTTCTTTTTATGCTATTTCTTTCTCTCTATTTATCTTTAGTTTTTCATTGTTTCTACTTTTGTTCTCTTCAAAACACCTGTCCCTCGTGTTAGTCGATACATTCATTTAATTTCTCCATCAAATACAGATAAAATTATTTGCTTATCCACCTGCTCTCCTGGGGGAGACTTTGGTTAGTACAGCACGGCCAATAGTAAAGATTACAACTTGATAAGACTATTGCTAGAATATGTAATTTTTACAGGTCTAATTCATTTCAGTCCGAGTGAGAAAGATTTAATATTATATATTTATTTTAGACCTAGGTTTCTCCCACAACAATTTTCATTTCATCCAAAACAGGTTGTGTTGAATACGTACCATTAAATATTGATAGAGTTAATTACATCAGAAGTGTATCTAAGAGTGAACCAGAGCTTGGAGACGCAAAATCGACAATGAGTAAAGGATTTTTTATGTAATTTTTGGAACTAGTAGGGTTGACATGTAAATAGTCTAACTAGTTATATATTGTCGTTCGAATAGACGGCAAAATAACGGAGCCGGCCGAAACAGCTTAGTTTCTTAGTCTTCTGATAGATAATAATTTGTCCTGGTATCAACATATTGCAAATTATCTCATGGATTATCCTCTGTAATTTCTAATAAGATCTCTTGTTCTTATTTTAATCAAAAAAACAGTACTGACAGCTTGCCATGCACTGTTCCACATCAAAATCAGATACGAAATAGCCTCTTGGGATTCATCCACTGACAACACTTCATATTATGCTTCTTGCAGAACGGTATTCAAAGACCTAAATATTCTTCCTGTTCCTTCACTGTATATATACGAAACAACACCTATGGTCTACAAGAAACAACTTTACAAAAAGTACTCAGATAAACATGGATATATTATGAGAACGTAGTCACATTTATAAGTTTCTCTGGATAATGCCACTTTATTTTCGAAAACAATTGCATACAAAGGTGTGCAATTCTTTAACTCATTGTCTAATCAAATTAAGTCTCTTACCAAACATGAAAGTTTCAGAAAGTCAGTACGTACTCTGTTGCTAAATCACTGCTTTTACAGTGTGGAGGAATACTTGCAAACTTATCTAGGTTCTGCTAAGTCGTAAACGTAATTTTTGTGCATATTAGATTTTTTTTCTATTTTGTAAAAGCAATATATATCTTGTGTATAAGGAAACCACAATATTTTATCATGTTTTTCCATAATCTAGGAAATATTGTAAAAGTAGTTATCCTTTAAGTATAATATGAATATATATTTGTATAATCATATAATTGACATGTTCTATACCATATGGCAATCAGCCAATGTAAATGGTTATTGAACACAATAAAATTCAATTCAATTCAACTGTCACTATACTCGAACCAAAATAGGAAACTAATTGATATTTAGAGGGAGACGTATTACCCTGTTTCCATTATCGTATGTATTAGTTATAAGAGGTATGTAAAAGTTATGCATTACGAAAGAGTAGTTATAGAGGACACCTCAGCGGAATACTTACGATGTCGTAACAAGGTAGCATGTTCTCCGCTAAATATCAATTCGTAATCAATCTTTCTCCGCATATAGTTCATGGACTATTTACACAGAAAGTCTCAGTTGATGACCTATTTTCACTTCACTTAATTATCGCTCGTACTTCTGGAATTATATATCTTCCTCAAATAGCTGTCCGTCATGATATTTGCCGTAATATTGTGACGATTTAATTTTAGCTTAAAAACTGGAATGAAATCCATATACATATAACTGAATGTAGAGATGTCTTTTCCCCAAATCCTCATAGGGATCATTCCATGTCAAATCACCTAACTTTAAAACGTGGCCGTGCTTCAATGTCTCAAATTCTCTTCAAAATTTGTTCATGCATTAAACCAATGAAATTATGCTGTTATTTTTTTCCGATTTTTTGGATGAAAAATGGGCCAGCGAGAAATTTTTTGAAAATATGAATTTTGCTTCAATTTCACTGTCCAAAACTTCCTTATTTTTTAAAGTTATTGGGCTCATCCCGGTCAAACGAAAGCTTAATATTTGCTATTTCAATAGATCCTAAGTAAACTTACAAAACCTAAGTAAACTGTCAAACATTAATGGGCATAGAAAGCAAATTTTCGGGGTTTTTACAAATTGTGTCGTTGCTCAAAAGTTACAACTATGAAACTTTTCAAACTTTTTTGTACATTCATTTTAACTCGTACATGTTATGGTTAAAAAATAAAGAGGGTGTATTTTGTGGGTATTATTTTTTCTTATGTACGGAAATATACAGTTTTAAGTTTCGTTACAAATTGTGTCATTGCTCGTAAGTTACAACTATGAAAGTTTTGAAACTTTTTAATAGAATTATCTTAGCACATAAATGATATGGTTAAAAAGTAAAAAAAGTGATTTTGGTATTTGTTTTTATTTTATTTTTTTATTTTACGTGCACGGAAAAATACAATTTTAAGTTTTGTTACAAATTGTGTTTTGCAACTATGACACTCTTGAAGCTTCTTTTTATAGAATCATTTTATTACATACATGATATGGTTAAAGTATAAAAAGGGTGCTTTTGGTATTTTTTGCAATTATTATTATTATTATTATTATTTGTGTTTTAAATTAACATAAATATACAGATTTACTGTTGTTAACAGATTATGCTTTCTTCTGAAGTAGTGATGGCCAATTCCGGAATTTTTACTTTCCGGGTTCCGGAAAGTAAAATCGTAAACATTTCGAAATTCGGAGAAAAAATTTGATTTCAGAAAAATCAGGAATTCGGAAAAAATCCGGAAAGTGAAATTTCCGATTTCGGAAAATTTTGGCCATCCATACTTTGAAGTGACAACTGTGTCACTTTAAAGCTTTTTGAAATAATCACCTTAGTAAATATTAGGTATGCATAAAAATAGAACTGGTATTACCATATCTAAATGGTAACTGTGTAGTTTGGTATTACCATAATTTTACATTTTTGTACTTTAACTATCACTTTCAACTTTTTTCCCAATTGTACCATCCCTTACAACTATCAAACTTTTGTAACTCTTTTTGCATTTGCTAGGTATGATTAAATAACGAAAAGGGATATCTTTTTTTTTTTTTTTTTTTTGTAATAATCTTGCGGTTTTGTGAATGGAAAATATAGGCCTAGCAATGTAAGGAGTTGAGTGATTATTACAAACCCTATCAACATAAAGAAGAAATAATAGACTAATGTACATAGATGAAAACAATAAACATACATACCAGTAAAACTTCTTAGAATTACATATATTTACATACAAAATGTTGTGTCCTTTATTTCACAGCTCTTTTTTTTTTTCATTGATGATATGCTGTCTTCTTTTAATTTCGCTTTCAGTTGCGTAAGTCAGAGCTGATTGGCTTGTAAGAGATCGAAGAGGGACTTTCCAGATGATATTTTCAAAAGGTATCCAACAAAAGTCTCCGTTTTCTGACCAGTAGAATATAGAAGGCCCAGAGCGATTCATGCATTGCACTCTGACGTACAAAATAATAATTACAAAAATACCAAGAGCACCCTTTTTATAATTCAACCATATCATGTATGTGCTAAAATGATCCTATGAGAAATGTTTCAAGAGTTGCACAGTTGTAATTTACGAGCAATGACACAATTTGTAACAAAGCTAAAAACTGTATATTTCCGTACATGTAAAGTATTAATACCAATAATAATAATAATAATAATAATAATAATAATAATAATAATAATAATAATAATAATAATAATAATAATAATTACAAAAATAAAAAAGCACCCTTTTTATTTTTAACCATTTCAGGTATGGGCTAAGACGATCCTATTAAGAAAGGTTTCAAAAGTTTCATAGTTGTAACTTACGAGCAATGACAATTTGTAACAAAACTTGAAACTGTATATTTCCGTACATAAACACAATAATTACAAAAATACAAAAAAAAAAGTTTATTTTTTAACCATACTATGTATATGTCTTAAGATGAATGTACAAAGAGGTTTCAAAAGTTTCATAGTTGTAACTTTTGAGCAATGGCATAATTTGTAAAAAAAAAAAAAAAAAAAAAAAAAAAAAAAAAAAAAAAAAACGACAATTTGCTTTGTATGCCCATTAATGTTGACAGTGTAACCATTTGCAAGGTTACTTAGAATCTACTGAAAGAGCAAATATTAAGCTTCCATTTGACACCTGGATAAGCTCAATAACTTCAAAATAAGGAAGTTATACTAATTTAGTTCCATGATGCTGAGTGCCAAAAAAGTTAAATTGAAGCAAAATTCACATTTTCAAAAATTTCTCCCCGGCCCATTTCTCATCCAAAAAATCGAAAAAAAATAATTTAGCATAATTTCATTGGTATTTGTGTATGAAAAAGTTTGCAGAGGATCTGAGACATTGTAGCACAGTGCTCTAGGTGATTTGACATGGAATGACCCATAGACCAGGTCCACCGGTCTTTATGATTTTTAGCACCTTACTTCACCCATGCCTAGCTTAGACTTTTATCATGCTACCTCGATTGAAATATGTATCCTAAGGGAAGGGTGAGTTCAAAACTGAATATCTTACAATCTTTTCAACTTAGAAAGATGAAACTTTGCATATGAATTCTTCATTTTCGAAAAAAAATTCCGTTCATCAAGCACAGTTGGCCATCTTATAGGGGTCTATATAACGATGTTTGTCCGCGAAGTCCTTCTAAATGTGCCGACTTTGATTACTTTTTGTAAGTGTATACTTTGGCTCGACTTATGTTTTTGAAACCTTCTGACAAGGCACAATACAGTAAAGAGTGAGGGGTGGGGCACGTAAACATATATTTGACGGCTTACTTCTCCTAGGCTGCTTTAGATTATTTTTCGCACATGTATGAACATCAGCCTAAGGTGTTTGTATATTACTAAAAAGGAGAACACCTGAGTGGATGGCGTGCACAAATATTCGAAAATGACAGATATTAGTGTCTAAATCCATAGTTTTGGGGGCTACTGAGACTATTAGTAACAACTCTCGACGCCACTGAAGTCCAAGTTCAACCCATCTGTATCGGCTGGTGTTGAAAAATGTGACCTGTAAAAACAACAGAAAATTATCGATATTAGTGTTCAAACCATGAAACGACTAGTGAAACGACTTAAGTTCAAATTCTTTCTCCATGCATATCCTAAGAGAAGAAAGTTCAAATCCTTTACATAAACGTACTCTCCCCGTACGAAGAACAGGCATTTCAGCTAGTAGTTCCATAGCAGGTTGATCCATTACAGTCCGACTACCTATAGTGAGGATTTCCTAGAAGCTCACAATACTTAAAGTGAAAGAGCATGAAGTTAATATATCATATAAATTAATAAGAGATTAAAGAAATTAAGATTCACATTTTGCAGATAATGTAATTTGTGACTGCTACATTTTACATGATGTAAACACTTCTTCTGCTTCATTTTATGATTGCGGTTTCAGTATGTCATTGTAAATTTAAGAAGAAAACAACTTTGTATACATACGAGCAAAAGTGCATCCATACTTCCATTTTTTCATATCCTGACGCGCTAGACATACAACAATACTGTTGAGGTTCGCTAGTTGAGAACTACATAAGGCGTTCTACAAGAGCAATAGTTTGTTCGAAACATGTCAGTGTAACAAACAGCAAAAAAAAAAAAAATCTATGAATTTGCGACGAAAAAATCGAGTAGAATACACCGTTTAGTATCTACAGAGCGATTGATATAATGGGAAAGTCACAAAAAGATCTTATTTAAACTTAGACATACCAAGAAAAAAATCAATATTGGTGAAACAATCCTTTTATTTTACAGGTTACAATGTTTTGTAAAATTTCTTAATTTTTTACATCATTCGTTTCAACGTTACCTTCACTTTTGTTAGTTATCAGTTTTTATATCTTTAGTAAAAATATCTGAAAAAACACATCAGGTCGGGGTGTTTTGACTTCCACATTTGTTTTGCGAAACCATCGTAGCAGCAAAACCACCATAGTTTTTTATTTTTTTTCAAAAAATGCATTATTATAATTATTATTTTACTAATCATTAAAGATAACAACAATATTTTCTGAAGTTTAATATTACTAGTTTCCAGTGTGTTCGGGATATGAAGGAAAGAAAGAAAAAAGAAAAAAAGAAGAAGAAAAAAGAAAGATAACCTAAGAAAGTAAAAATAAAATATGCAGTGTGTGTCACCTCAAGTATAAAACATGCCATATGTGTCAAATATGACAAATTGTCATATTTTGTGTGCACATAACATGAGTTTGTGTAATTTAATCCTCAATGAATAATACAAGCATATTTTTTATTAGAAGCATATATGATATGAAAACAATACGAGTTATTTCTTGTAATACGCCGTAACGTATCATTCACTCTCCCTTGCTATATTCTAAGTAATCGAGAACTGTAATTTTGTAAAGAAGAATAAACAAAAATGAACAAATATGAATATCGGTGAATGTTTCGGATAATATTTCAATAGGAAATAACTCCACTCACATTTTTCTGTCGGTTAGACGTGCATGATTCTTGCATCTCATCTCTAGATGGAGAACTTTGAGTAAAGAGAAGTCATCATACACCTTGCAAGAAAAAAAATGAATTTAAATTACTAAGCTGACTTACAGCGGACTTGAACCACGATCCCACGATTTCTAATATACTGCCTACAACATCTCGAGAAAGGAAACAAATGTTTGATTAAACAAAAAAAAAAAAAAAAGAAAGAAAGAAAGAAAGAAAGAAAAGAAAATACATAAACACAGAAACTGTTGGTTTGCCGAACGAAGGATTAAGTAGCCAAGTCTCGGTGAGGACAATCGTTTTAAAGAAATCTTGAGTGTGGCACAACATTTCTTTTCGACCATAGAAACCTGTGTATCTTGGTAGGTATTCAATTAATTACGCTGAAATCTAAAAGGAGCGTCTTGTGTAGTAAAATAAGATATTTCTATCTGTCAAAAAGCTTTTTGTCACGGGTCTACATTGCTTAACCCTTCCTGGATGGACGTTATGGATCTTGGCGGACACAATACATTGATCAGGTAATGGCAACTGCTTTGAAACAAATGCAGAGTATGATAATCAAATCTGTCATATCGGTAGTTTCGTGTGCAGTAGAAACAAACTTGTGAACCAAAGGTTTAAGAAAACTATATTTATTAATGTAAACTTTGTCGAATATTATTCACTTATATTATCATAAAAGAAATGCGAAAGACGTTTTGAAACGAAGAAATATAACAAAACTTTGCAAGCGGAGACAAAGAAACCTAACGTAACCAGATTAAAGACGAATTATTTACAGCGTAGTGATCGTGGTTCAGTGGTCAAGGCACTCGACCAGTAATCTGGAGTTTCTTGTATCGAGTACACGTCGGGCAATTTTTTTCGACTTTGGTGGCGATTGATGGCGGATCGATGGCGGATTTTTGATGGCGATTGATCGCCGATGACACACGTGTTATTATATTCAGATATTTGAATACTCGGATGTTTCAATACTTGAACTATCAAATCTTCAGGAATCATAATAGTAATAATAATAAACTAATAATAATAACTACTATCATCTCACAGAATATTAAAAATTACACACTTATTATCGCTCAGGCCATACCATTACAAGCAGAAACATATTTTTGAAAAAAAAAAATCGTTTTTGTTTAATGTTGTCCACTAGAAGAGGTATTTATCATCTCGATTATAAAACAAAACAAACAAAATCGGGATGAGAATTAACATTTTACATTCGAGACGGGAAGGGCTATCTCAAATTATCGTCTCGCTTTGCAGATGAAAATCGAGACGACGCAAAAAGTATAGTAAACATTTTTCGTCTTATCTCGATTCTCTAAATAGTGTATGTCTACTCTTTAAGTACCGGTAACAATTGCTCTGTAGACTGAATCTTATACGCTATTTCGTTGCTTTGTATTTCAGAGCTCAGTGAATTATAGTCTGTGTATGTTTTTGTAGCAAAGCTTTTATAACTTCATCTGCATATTCTGCAAGTTAGTTTATTACATGTCTTACTGTTCAATGACATTCAGTTATTTTTATTAAAGTTATTTTCCTTAAAACGTAGAATACTTTCTACATGAAACTTTTGCGGAACGCTTTCGTTTAAAAATTGGGTAGTTGCAGAGATGTGTCTTTAAGGTACGGAACTCCTTCCCAGAAATCCCTACTTTTAATTAAGTTTTGCAAAATTTTAGGGCAACTTTAAAACTTTAAATACAATTATTATTATTATTATTATTATTATTATTATTATTATTATTATTATTATTATTATTATTATTATTATTATTATTATTATTATTATTATTATTATTATTATTATTGAAGTGTTGTGAATTTAATGGTTCACCCTCTTCCACCCAGCTCCCGTCTAGTGGGCATTGTGCTGGACAAACGCCGTGTGTGTAGGTTTTCTCCAAGTTCTGCTTCCTCCTACTTTCTTTATTTCAATATTTCTTTCATTCTCATCATCGACGTCTTCTGTAGCTTAGGCGCTATAGCCATTACTTAAAAAACAAATTTTCTTGGGTTTCTCGTGAGTACAATGGCCCTATTTTCTACATGAAATTTGTCCGGAAACTTTCCGTTTAACATTTATCTAGTTGTTGGGATAAGGATGGTACCGAGACCGAGACGGACTTTTATATACCGAGACGAGACCGAGACGGAATTTTACATACCGAGGCGAGACCGAGACCGAGACAGACCTCTATAAATCGAGACGAGACCGAGACGAGACCTTGGTCAATCTCGAAAGTCTCGGTCTCGTCTCGAATATTGATAGTTATTTTGCCTTTACTCAAAATTTGTTTCGTTGCTGTATGAGATAATATGGGAACGGTTGACTGATGTACAGTGGCGAATTTAGGGGGTAAGTATCAGGCTCAAGCCAGTCCCGAAATAAATTTGTAATCATTTTTTCGCATTGCACGTACGACACAAATGTTTGTTACCCGTTCGTCAAGCCTCTCCCGAAACATAATCATATATATATATATATATATATATATATATATATATATATATATATATATATATATATATATATATATATATATATATATATACAGACGCGGATCCAGGATATGATCAAGGGAGGGGCTAAATCATACTTTGCCTCTTTATCCAGTGTAAAGTAGGATTGAAACTCATTTTATTCAGTGTATACCTGAGCATTAAGGAGGGATATAGCCCCTCTAGCCCTTCCCTTGGATCCGCTCGAATATATAAACATGCAGCGTTACCAACGCAAAAGAAAGTTGTATTTTCTCAAATTGCACTATGTAAGGTATTACCTATTTCTAATTTAGATATTAAGTAAAAACACAATACCACATGCATTATTCAGTGTAACAAAGGATAATACAGTATCACTAACATCAACATTTTGGAGATCTCTTATAACTCAAATAGCATAGACGGTGCATTGGACATGATTTGTATCTTAGCGTCAAATACTATGATCATGGTATAATGTATTTCGAATGAATGAAGAAACAAAGTTACAAGAAATGAAAAATTTAACTTTTTCTAAAGACTTTACTTCGAAAACGTGCTGACATATCACGTATCATCATGTAGATTCTTCCAAAAGACTTAAGTGATCATGATGTCATTTACAACAATTGTTATTTCAAACCGTTTCAGACATACCAAACACTTGTTATACTGCCTAAAATAACATATTTGTGTTGCCTCTATAACATTACAACAATATTTTTGGTGGTTTTAATTATAACAAGTCGCAGTTCCATTATTTTAAGCAGTGTTACCAACTTAAATAAATTGCTAAATATTATTCTAAATATAGTGCAAACAATGTAACTAAGCTGCAAAATATTTTAATAACAAGTAATTTGTTTTATGGTGCAAGAATGTTTTCAAAAGATGACGTTTTTCATAGTCTCTGGGCTATTTATAATGTTAATGTCAAAGTCTTCGTTCCAGCAATACATGTAAATGCAAATTGTAACTGAAATTAAATGTAACTGGTAACTTTTCAGTAATATTGGTTGTTCCCCATAAGCCCTAGGTCTGGTCTACACTTTACATTAAAACCTTGCTTAATTAAAAGTTCTAAATACACCCTAGTTACATTTCACTTGTTTTAGTTTGACCACCGACCACCTCAAACTCGATCCATACCATAGATCTATATGCAATAAAGGACTTACAGTTAGTAATACATATTGTGTTGATTTTTGGTTTGGTCTGTTTTAGTTTAACGTTCCATGACTATGCTAGGGCGTCTAAAGGAGACGTGGAGCTAATGATAATAATGGAACCGAACCACTTCGGTCGTTCAACTATACCCACACCGGAAATCGAATTCGGGACCACCGAACCGAAGTCAGGCGTGCTAGCAGCTAGACCAAATGGAGGTCCTCACATTGTGTTGATTTAAATCATTGAGTCAGTGTTGCCAAATTCGAAGATCAAAAATTAGCGTGTCTGTGCTCCAAAAGTAGCGGATTTGAACTATTTGTAGGCCAAATATATAGAAATGAATTATTTGGAAACTAATGACTGGTACTACTAATTGAACAATTTTTAACATGGGCTGGAAAATGTGCTGGATACATTGCAAGAGATTATGATCGATAGACAAAAACAATTCTATACAGGATACCACGAGATAAATACAGCCTAGGAAACGTCCTCATACAAGAAGGTTTGGCGGAATCAAGAACAACTGGGGAGTAACCTGAAAAAGAACTGCTCAAGATAGATAGTTGTGGAGAAGACTTGGAAAGACCTTCATCCAGCAGTGGATTGACAATGGTTGATTATGATTATGGCTATGATTTTATTATATCTGGACCTCAGAGGTAAACTAAACCAAATCATAATTTCGTAATTTTACAAGAGAAGCGAAAAACCAGTTCCTTAAGTAAGACCTATAGTACTGTTTTCAAACTATACTAAGTAATTACAAAGTAATAGGATGTTTTAGACTTACATTGTTCACCACTAGAAAGAACATAGTCTATTAATAATGTATTCTTAGCTCAATTTCGACCCAAAAATGACTCAGCATAGTCTACCTCTAAAGTTCATGTATATATATATATATATATATATATATATATATATATATATATATATATATATATATATATATATATATATATATATATATATATATATATATATATATATATATATATAACTAGGTAAGATAGGGTAAAAACACATCCAAAATTTAACGAAATTCGTACAGCGAAAAAAAATGAACCTTCATATTTCAGCAAAACTACGAAAATTAACACAAAAGAAAACTAGAAAGTTAAGAATCACTTGTTTTGCCGGGACAGAGTAAATAGATACATATAGATCGAATTACCTATATACTTACATAATATGTATGTCCATGTTTCGCAAGTAATTTTCAAGCAATGTAAAATTTTAGCGCAATGAACGCATGATTAGTTTTCTCGAATAAAGATCACATGCACCGCTGAGAACTCAGGAATAAGCTTAATCTATGTTATGGCACTGGATATATCCTTATATAGTACATCACGACCTTATAAACTTGTATAAGAAACAGAATGTACTTAAAGTGAGACACGAACTATACGAAACATAAGACTTTGAATCTAACTTGTTTGGTAATCTAACTCGAGACCACAGATAGCAAAGATGAGTGCCGTAGCTCCCACCATAAGGTTAAGGAAGTGCATGTTTTAAAGTGTCAATTAAACACTGAGATGTGAAACGTTAATAAAGCATTTGATCCATATGAAACAAAATATATGGTAGTAATAATTTACTCTATTTGTTAAGATAATGAACGTTATATTTTGTTTTTAAAATGGCAATCAAAGCAGAATGTTTCTGATAATAACTGAGAAATTGTAAAATTTCAATTTCGGCGCGATTAAATACATTCGTGCTGTTATGTGTTGCGTTATCCGTTAGGAGGTATTGAACAATTCTGATTCAGAGGAAGGATATAAACTACTGTATAGTACTAGAGTTAATTTAATAGAGGTTAATTGTATAGGCAGCACTGAGACCATTTGAGACAAAGTCTATTGCTGAAAGTGAAATATGAGTTACTATTAGGGTTTTATCCCAAGTATGTTATACCCACTAATGATTGAACCTAGAACACACACATGGAAAGCATTAGCGCTAGCAAATTAGCTACGAAGAGGTACAGCATACCATAATTCTAAGCCAAGACTGAAGGCAAAAAGTAAGAAGTGGAAACGACAGACTGTACGATAATAATGCTTTCACAATTTTAATTCATACTATTTATTTCGAGATTTTCAAGACGAGACTCGAGACGAGACCGAGACTTGGCCTTCGAGACCGAGACCGAGATGGCGATTTTTGAGTCGAGACGTGATCGAGACCGGGATCGCTACTTATCAACCGAGACGAGACCGAGACCGTACAAAGTCTCGTCTCGTCTCGTCTCGTCTCGATACCATCCCTATGTAGGGACGTATGCAGAGGTATGTCCTGATGGTCCTGACACCTCTCTTCAATCCCGATTATTTTGTAACTTTTACCTGAAGCTAGGGGCGTCTTTGCATATTTTAATACAATTTGTCCTCTACGAAATTTGTTTTCTAGATTATTATTCTTGCATTAATCATTGGGGATTAAATTACACAAACTCATGTTATGTGCACACAAAGTATGACTATTTGACGTATTTGAACATATGACATTTTTTCTACTGATGCAATGGTTTTCGCAACTTGAAGTAACACACATTGAAAATCTTGTTTTTACTTTTTTAAACTGTCTTTCTTTTTTTCTCTATCTTTTTCGTTTTTTTTTCTATTTTTGTTTCACTTTCCGAACACACTGGAATCCAGTAATATAACTATAGAAAATATTCTTGTCAGTTTTAAGGTGTAAATGAAAATTATTAATAATAATACATTTTTAAAAATAAGAACTACGATAGTTTTCCTGATAAAAAATATTCTCACAAAAGAAAGATGGGAGTCAAATCACGTCAACCTAATATTTTTTTTCATAAAGTTTTACTAGAGAATATTAAAGCTGATAACTAACACAAGTGAAGATAACGTTGAAACGAATAATGTAAAACTTTCAGAGACTTTAACAAAATACTGTAACCTGTGAAATAAAATGAATGTTTCACCAACATTGATTTTTCCTTGATATGTCTAAGGGTAGATAAGATTTCTTTGTAATTTTCTCATGATATCAATCGCTCTGTAGATACTAAGCGACGTCCTTTACGTGATTTTTTTTATTCCTCTCAGAGGCATGGATATTTTTCTATTTTTTTGTTGTTTCCTACACTGACATGTTTCGAACAAACTATTGCACTTGTAAAGCATCTTACGTAGTTCTCAACCAGCGAACCTCAACAGTATTTTGGTTGTCTAACGTTGCAGAATATGAAAATTGGAATTACAAATGCACTTTTGCTCGGGTACATACATGCAACTGTAGTTGTGACTGACTTCTCGCTAACGACCATGAAACTAGAAGGGGTCGGTTAAACAGTAAGAAAATTTAAGATCACTCGATATTAAACGTGAACTTGGAGTGACGCGTAGACTCTCCTACACTCCTGTCTATGAATGGTCTATTCCACCTAGGACGCTGCAGCAAACAATATCAATAAACTTTAACTGGGACTGACGATGTCCTCTACCTTTCCCAGAAACAATAACAACAAATCATGCATACACAGCACGAAAAACTCGAAAATGTAGTGGTGGGCGACTCATATTTCAAACCATACACATAGATAATAATCGAATACACCGAGTGTCTGTCAGGTACTTCCAATAATAAGTGATAAAGACAGAGAGCTCCTTACATAGTGGAAGAACAAATGCATTGAACTGATTTTTAGTTTAACGTTCCTTTCAACAAACTCATTGAACGTAATAGGTGGCTCATATCCATGCCACCTTGGACAAATATAAGTAACAACCCAAGGCGTCGTGACGCACAGTTTGAGAACACGTGATCTATAGGAAACTGTTTGCTAATTTAAAACACGTTTCTTTAAGATAATTTATTGATGTCACTGAAAAAAAAATATATTGGAATTTCCCAATGTCTTAAATCTCATTTATGCCCATAAGTTTTCAAACCTTTTCTATTTGGTCAAAAACATGTATTGTATTTTTTAAAATCTAATTTTTATCCAATTAAGGTTACTCCTACAGTGCAATCTACTTAAATTCCATACTTGACAGTAGAGTAAGATTTATGCTGTATTTTGTATTCAGGGTTTCTTCACCACAAGAAACAAATCTTATTTACTTGTTTTGTGGTTTTAAAAACAAATCTGCGTGCACAACCCTTTCTTCAGTTTTCTTGAATTACAATAATTTACCCAGAAAGAATATAAGGATTCGTGAATTTTCTGATACGAACTTGTTTCCCATACATCTATATAATGCAATGAGTATACATAAATTTACACATTTACTGCTGGCAAGCTATTGAGATTCTTTAATCAAATTATAGAAGCATGCATTCTTATATGTAGTTTATACATATAAACAGGGTTGGCTGGTTTAAACCAAGGTGGTTTAAACCAGCTGGTTTTTTAAAAAAAAACAACTGGTTTAAACCAAAAAACAAAAAATGTTCGTAAAAGTGTAAGTGTTTGTAAAATCTTGATGAACACACATTTGTGGGTTATCACGTTTCACTCCCGTATATTATTCGTATTATATTCAGACCTAAATTCCCCATTCATTACTCAAAAAGATTATACTACAAAAGCAACTTTTTTTTTTTAAGTTTATAAATGTTTATTTTGTGATTTTTTTGTAGTTATTATTGTTATGTAATTGCAATCGAAGAAAAATTCTAAATATTGTTTCGTTTCAATGTTTACTATTGATAAAATACATCGAAAATGCCGTACTTCTTGTGTGTGTGGGGGGGGGGGGTCAAACAGACGTCACGAGAGTCATTTAGTGAAATAAGTATCTTTGGTATCTATTTATGTATAAATGAATCTGAGCCAAAGTGGACTCAAATAATTCGTATCTTTATTCACTTTTCTTATTGATATGCAGATTAAGTCGGTGTATTTCTTTAATTTGGACCAATAAAAGTCGTTATTAACTAACTTGAACTAAATTAGTTCTTCTGTACTCCGTAGTACTTTGAAATTGTTGATATGTAATTCTGTGTAATGGTTTCACTTGTGCAACTGTTTATCTTTTTGTCCTTCTGAAATGACTCTTGACAGATCAGTACAACGTTTTTTTTTATCAGGATTCCTTCGTGAGTGAGTCGGCAGACATATCGCATTTGTGGCCAATTAGTCCTGGTTCCGAGTTCAAATGGAGGACAATTTCTCTCGGATGTAACTCGAGAAGCGGTTTTTATTCCGCTTTAAGCTTATGTGACCCCTTCCAGCATAACTCGGTTGTCGCATAATAACATCAAGGCGAAACAAACTTATTTCTGTCCATATATGATATGAATATATAGAGCAAATTATTTAAACCATAAAAACCTGGTTTAAACCAAAAAAACCTGGTTTAAACCAAAAAAAAACGGTTTATTTGTTTTTTTTAAATAAAAACCATGGTTTTTGCCAACCCTGCATATAAATATTCTAAATTCAAGAAGAATATTGTAAATATGAAGAATGTATCTTGCTGTATGCTTTTGTACGTAAGTATGCCATAGTTATAATTTTCTGAGACATACAGACTTAGATTAGGTGCATTTTGTTTCAATTAGTTAAATATTTTTGGTATTAGACTACAGACACAATACAGCATTATTATTATTATTATTATTATTATTATTATTATTATTATTATTATTATTATTATTATTATTATTATTATTATTATTATTATTATTATTATTATCATCATTATTATTACTACTATTATTAATACTTGAACATTTAAAACAACACTTAGTGATAAAGATAAGTAGTAGTCGAGGCATTAACTGACCCATATAGCACACTTAGGTTCACAGCACGTCGGAGACTAATGCGCAATGGAGTCTTTGGCGTGAGAGACCCGGGTTCGATTCCCGGCGGGAGCTCATGTGGTTCGGATTCCACATTAATCAGTAGGTTCACGTCTCATATAGTCTCGCTGCTAAACGGGACGTTAAACTCAAACATAACAACAACAACAATGCGCAATGGAGAACGAGACAGCCCGGCATCATCCGAGTTTGCTCCCGGGACATCCATAGGATCTCCGCGGGATATCCAGATGTCAGATAATATTCCAGAAAACGGGATAATCAACGTTACCTCAAAGGGAAGTCCACTGGTAAATCGTGGGATAATGTGGTCCTAGGTATGTTCGGCGTGGGATTTCCCTGGCATCTCCTGTCCCATCCGGGACGCCGATGGACATCTTAAGTAAAAATCTTTTAGGATGCCCCATGAAGGACGTCCATGTGATGTCTAATCATTGTCCCGATAATCCTGGGAACTTTATAGGATAATTGGGATCAAAATGTGACGTCCTAGGGACATCATGTTTTATGTATGGATATTTGTTAGTTTTTTTCTTAAACACCTCTTTCCGGTACCTATGATATATGAGACTTACAATCTTAAAGAGCTTAAGGATCTAATCCACTTACATTCCCATTGGAGATCTTGGTTATCTGACTAATAGTAAGTAAATTCTGAACATGAACATTGTGCAGTTTAATGCAAAATGTTATTTCATGTGGTAGTAAATTACGTGTAAATATCATAACTAATATTATTCTCTCTTAACGTTCTGTTGCAGTTGATGAAACTTCATTCCAATTTCTCTTAAAAAATAATAAATAAGGACGATGGCATCACTTTATGAAGATTTATGATAGACTATCAACCTCTACTGCCAAAACAACAGATTACTTTGTCACGAATCTACTTGACTTCTGCGCAGGTGAATTGCACTTCAGCAATCCCTCTTCAGTAATGAATAGATGGTGAGAAAGAAGTTCTCCGTCATGTACGCAGTTAGAACGTGCACTCAACAGGTAACGGAGTGAGTTAAGTGAAGCTATCTATACTTCCGGTGTTCTTTTTTTTTTTTTTTTAATTCTAACAGACGCCTTCTATAAAAGTCTTCGCTGAGATTTCATCACAAATTTTCACTTCCTTGTTTACAGCTTTCAAAACATTTTAATACACAGTTTCCGGGAGATCTAGAAAAAATGATGGTCATATAGCTTCGTGTATAAGTTATTGGAGAAGATAAAGTGTAATACAGCTTAATTAGTTTCATTTTCTTTTAATAAAATTATTTTTCTCGTTTTCCGTCTCATATTTATTTGTGATTTACAAAAAGAAAAAAAAAGAACTCAAATGCAGTAGATGTACCCCACTTGGGACGGCTGAGTCAGCGAAATTTGATCCTGTTTTCCTAGAATTCGGTGGCAAGTTTCGACAAGCCTTTAGTTGCTATGGTCATAGCCTTTTACGGGTAGTACAGAAGCGCGTGGGAAAATTTTGGTTTATTTGACCCCCCGTCACCCCCTACTCCTCCTGGAAAGCCAAAGAGCATAAGCGATTAAGCCCCTTTGGTCCTATTCCCACGAGATGTCTGGAGAATATGAACTGAAAGCATGATATTCAAATGATCGAAGCTTCTCAGGAGATTGTATGAAATTGGTCTTAGTTGCTAAGGTAAATATTATATGTCATGATTTTTTAAAAGCGTGAGATGAGACACATTATATGAGTCTCAGAACGAAACACATACCCATGCAAAATCGTGTTGATTAGCCCCCCTTGGCCCTATTCCCACAAAGTGTTTGTAGAAGACGTGATATTCAAATGATCAAAACTTCTCACGAAATTGACTTAGTTGCTAAGGTAAATATTGTATTTCACAATTTTTTTAAAGACGTGAGACATGAAACCAGATATAAGTCTCATAACGAAACACATACCTATACACTCCTTTCCCCCACACCTCCTGCGAATGGATTCCATTGATTGAGCAAATTCTAATAATGGAAACTTCTCATAGCATATCATATTGTTTAAAACGTAGGGTGTGAAGTGTGTTATATGAATATTCACAGGATGATATCTGCTATGCTAAGTAAATCGATATCACTTCCTGTTTAGTTGTTATGTTCATAGCCTTTGAGAACATCATGTTGCTAGAAACAAGATGAAACATGCCTTTTAGGGTTACCATCAGCTATAGGTTCATGAAAAAACACGCCTTTTCTAGTCGCCTTGTATTGGTTAGCTAATTTGAATTCCCAAGCCCCGCCCCCCTCCCGCAAAGACTCTTGAATGTCTACCGGATCTTCATCAGAGTCCTTTCAGTTACCACGATTGAAACCTGCCAATTGATTGTGTTTTCAGCTTAAACTGTAGTGAGTGTTTTGTGCTTTAAGTTCTTAGGATTAAATCCTATCAATTGATTGTGTTTTCAACCTAAAACTGAAGTGTATGTGTGTTTTGTGATACCGCTCGTTCTTATTAAAATAGGTAAGTAAAATATATATGTTCTTTCTTCATTTAGTTATAAAGGCAGTTGAAAGAACAAGTGTATTTATTCAAAGTTCCGTTCATGTTCTAACATTTAAAAAAAAACACACAGACACATATGTGAATGTCTGTTTTGTTAGTCTCTTTCTTCCTCTGTTTTGTTAGTACATTGAACTTCATCTTAAAATGGTTTAGTTTGAAGAACAACAGATAAGATGCCATTGTCAAATGTTTTGATGATACGTACTACAATGAGATAACAAGACTGCCCTAGTTAAAAACACATAAGCGAACTTCTATGATGCTTCTAAGAAAAATGATAAGATGGAATTCTTGAATGTTTTCTGGTTCGCATTGCAATTGTCGCAAGAAGTGTCTGTAGACTTGGTATTTTAATTTTGATAATATGATGTATACGTCTGTCTTTCTGTTTGTAAATGAAATCTTTTAAACAATGAAGAGATTTACGTCCAACAATAAAGCCAACAAGGTCTGTCTGTCTTTCTATGTCGGTTATGCTAATGGAGACGATGGTGATGAGTTGAGTTGATTTTAGTTCAGCGTCCCTTTCAACAGCAAGGCTATATGAGACGTGGACCTACTGATTATCGTGGAATCTGAACCACTAAGTTTTACGTCTTACAGTTATGTCGGCTATGCTAATGCAGGCGGTGATGATGAGTTGATGAGTTGAGTTGATTTTAGTTTAGCGTCCCTTTCAGCTGCGAGGCTATATGAGACGTGGACCTACTGATTAACGTGGAATCCGAATCACATGAGCTCCAGCCGGGACGATGGTAATGAGAAATGAATGAATGAAATGTTGCATTAAATTCACGTACACGGTGTTTGTTCATCGAGTTTTACGTCCTACGGTTACGTCTACTAGGCTAATGAAGGTGAGGTGATAATGAAAAAATGAATGAAATGATGTAATGAAGAAAGTGGAAGGAAACTGATGAACTCCGAAGGGAAATCCACGCATATGATGTTTGTCCACCACAAAGTTCATAGGGCACGAACTGGGATCGAATCAGGGACCCAAGCACTTGAGGTGAACGCTCTACCACTGAGCCACCGTGCCCTCTGGAACGTAAAATGAAATGATAAGGACGGTTTTCCGGGGACAGACAATAGCATCTTTTCGTTAAGTTGTAAAGGAAGCAGGGAATTTGTGGTCGCTAAAATTAATGACAAGTATATAGAAAAAAAAAAAGACGTGATTTGAACACGGGACCTCATGCACCAGAGGTGAACACTCTACCACTGAGGCACTGAAGTTAATTTCATAATTTTCTAATGTTAATAAGAGTGAAATCTAACGTTAAATACACATACACAAGTCAACGAACTGAGAGAGAGTTTCTGTATCTGCAATGTCTACTTGCAAAGAGCAGAAAAATAAGATAACAGAACATGTTTTGTATTTCAATGTTGTTCTCCAGCTGTCGCGTCAACATTATCTTAGGTCATGGTTTCAGACAACACGAAGCGAAGATATGTATGTGTGTGTGTGTGTTTTAGGTAATATTAAAACAGTGTTTGAGATCTAAAACTTTACAAAACTAGTGTTGCTTATTCATCTCGGATGTCGTTACCTATGTCATATGATGTTGATTGATTTTTGAGTTTAACGTTCCGTTCAGCAGCGAGGCTATATGCACCACAAAGTTCACACGACGAAAGTTAGGATTGAACCAGAGACCCCAATCACCGGAGGTGAACGCTTTACCACTGATCCACAGAACCCCATGATTTCAACATGGGGCACAAATCTTCAAGTTAAAACAATTGTCTATTCTCAAATAAGAGAACATTTCTCCATTTCTTTAAGTTGATCTAGGAAGTTGAACTTTATACAGTTTTCTCCATATTATAGTCTAAGCTGTATGTGATATTACTTTAAAAGGACGAAAGTAGTTAAAATATTCCCTATTATTATCATCAATTTCTTCTAAAATGCTCAGATTCCCGTCATAGAATTCGTATACTAGCTATGTACACAGGCGTGCATTAAGAAATTTTTTGTTGGGAGAGGTCCAAGCTTTGGGCGACGGGGCTCAAACACTACAAGCCTCTGTGTAGTATTGAACGCGTATTATTTTGCACTCGAAAAGACAATAAGTACTTGTAAAATACTTTCATCTATATTGTCATAGCGTCCCTTTCAGCAGCGAGGCTATATGAGACGTGGACACTAAATCACCAAGGTCCCCTATCGCATCACAAGTGAACGCTTTACCATAGATTCACAGAGTCCCCTAGTACTTGTAAAAATACTTTCATCTATATTGTCATAGCGTCCCTTTCAGCAGCGAGGCTATATGAGACGTGAACACTAAATCACCAAGGTCCCCTATCGCATCACAAGTGAACGCTTTACCATTGATTCACCGAGTCCCCTTAGATCAAAGTACAGTACTCATGTAATAATATTATCTAACATAAAGTTCAGTTGTCGAGGGGCTCCCTGTGGGGTAATATTCATACACGTAAAATATTTTAAAATAAACAATATTAGTACCGATTCCATAGTTTTCGAAGGTGCTGTATTCAATAAAGACACTTTGAAAATAGTAACATGACATCTAAGGGGTAAAAAAGTGGTGAGCTCACGGGGTCTCCCTAGGGGGTAATATTCATACACATAAAATATTTTAAAATAAACAATATTAGTACCGATTCCATAGTTTTCGAAGGTGTTGTATTCAATAAAGACACTTTGAAAATAGTAACATGACATCTAAGGGGTAAAAAAGTGGTGAGCTCACGGGGGTGATATTCATACACGTAAAATAATTTAAAATAAACAGTATTAGTAACGATTCCATAGTTTTCGAAGGTGTTGTATTCAATAAAGACACTTTGAAATCAGTAACGTGACATCTAAGGGGTAAAAAGTGTTGAGCTCCCGGGGGTGATATTCATACACGTAAAATAAACAACATTAGTATCGATTCTATAGTTTTCGAAGGTGTTGTATTCAATAAAGTCACTTTGAAATCAGTAACATAACATCTAAGGGGTAAAAAAGTTGTGGGCTCCCAGGGGGTGGTATTCTTACACGTAAAAAGGGGAGCATATGAATAAGACAAGTAAGACACATGTAGAAACGGTTTTCCGGGGAAAGTCAATAGCATCTTTTCGTTAAGTTGTAAAGAAGATAGCATTGAATTTGTGGTCGCTAAAATTAATGACAGTATAAAAGAAAGACGTGTAGAGAGGAGGAGGAGGAGGAAATACGGATTTCGCGTTCACTAAAATTAACGATAAAATTCTAAAACAGAATAAGTATAAAAGGCCGTGTAATCTACATATCTTCATTAGTCAATACATTTGAAAGAGATTGTGAACATACATTTGTTTCACGCCTCATCCCGTGGAATAGGAAGAAAAGTTAAAAATATTTAAAAGGTATGATGAGAGATTATTTCATTGACATCATAAAGTTCTGTCTTATATAGTATATATTTATATATCTAATATATATTGATTTATAAGTAACAAAATTCATTTCTTTTTTATTTTAGGTTGCATACAAATAAAGATAAGTGTAATCCTTTTCCCTATTCCCGTTGATATTATTATTATTATTCCTTTTTAATTACTTATATATATCACATTTTACTTACTCGTATATTCTTTTAAACGCTTATATACCCTTTCAAAATATTTATATACATATATATATATATTCCATTTAAATAAGATTTATATATCCTATTATATATCATATTCATATACTATTACATATACCATTTACATATATTGCATTACGTATATATACATCTGAGGAAGAAAAATGGCAAAAGAGAGTACGCAAGATTTACTGAAGGAGATTACGGTCTTCATTAATGACATTGAAGAAGAAGAAGAAGAAGAGGTAGTGGGCGTAAATAACGAAACGCAAGTTCTTTTAAGTGAAATAAATGCCATAATCGGGATAGAAGAAGAAGAAGAAGAAATGCAAGAAGAAGAAGAAGAAGAAGAAGACGCAAAAGAAGAAATGGAAATAGATCATCATGAAAAAATGCAAGAAGAAGAAGCCGGAGAAGAACAAATGAAAATAGAAGAAGCAGCAACAGCAACAGCATCAGCAACAGAAGAAGAAGAAGAAGAAAGAGAAACTATTGAAATTCAAATTCCAGTAGAAAAAGAAGAAGAATATGATGAAGAAGAACTATTACAAATATTGAACAGTGCTAGCAATAGAACGATAACAGAAGAAGCATCAGGCCGTATTAAAGAAATTATAAAGTGGTTGCAAGAAGGAACAGAAGAAGACGTCGAAGAAAGGAGAAATGAAGAAGAGCTGCTAAATCTCACGTTTTCCCAAATAATAGGAGAGGATTACAATAAGGAAGAGATGAAGATAGAAGAAGAAGATGATAAGTTTTACACGAATGAACTAGAAAATTGGATTAACAATTTGTTTCCCGATCCCAGAAAAGAAGAAGAAGAAGAAGTAATATATCCCTCAATCATGGAAATATTAGCAGAGACTAGTGCAGAACACGAAGAAATGGAAGTCGATTTAGACGACATAGAAAAAAGAATGGACGAATTGCTAGCCGTATTTCAAGCACAACGAAATTCAAATATACAAGTAGGATTCGGAAATAACAACCGTAATGATGGACACAATAGATTTCATATAATAGAAGAACGAAGAAGACAATACAGAAGATACAATATGGAGGGTAGAATGCTACGATTCCGTCTAGCCCCCGTGCGTGCAGATGAAAACCCTTTTACGGCAATTGAAGCAAGTCTACGGGCACTAATAGATTATTTACTACGTAATGTGGACCAGCATGATTACGTAGGAATAACAATTACAAATGAGAGAGAAGGACACCGCCCTTTTTGGTTGTCATTCAGAGAAGCAAGAAATCTCTCAGCAGAAGTTCTATGGACAAGCTATGAGAAAGTACTGCAAAGTAATGCGGCTTTTCTTATAAATGAAGATTGCATCGTGAATTTTCATCATGTACGTATGCCAAGAGGACAAGGACGTTTGAAACAACATGTTATGAATACTGAAGAATATGTAAAGGCAAAACGTGGTATTATCACAGTTAAGAATACAGGCACAAGATGTTTAGCACATGCAATCGTCGTTGCCATAGGACTGAAAAAATACAAGGGAAGAAATCAAACTGAATACATTAGATATGTAAAACATCAAAGTAAATATATCATAGAAAAAGAAGCAGAAGATCTGTGTGAAGCTGCCGATGTAGATCTTAGTCATGGTGGTGGAATTCCTGAAATTCGTAAATTTCAGGAATATTTAAAGGATTATAAAATCACAGTGTATAGGGGCTTTTCAGGAAGTGATGTTATGTTTGAAGCTCCACCAAGTGATAACGAGAGAACTGCTTTAAATTTACTGTTCATAAATAACCACTACAACGTCATTGAAAGCTTGACATCATGTTTTAGCTGTAAGTTTTATTGCGAAAGCTGTCATAAGAAATATGAAAAGAAGCATGCACATTTGAAACATTGTACAGCTGTATGTTTTCGTTGTCATCAGAAGCCACCATGTGACTTTAAAGAAACCCATATTACTTGCAATGATTGTAATCGAGAATTTTATGGCCAGTCATGCTATGATTATCACAAGTCAGCGCCGTATCAAAATGGAAAGCCTTTATGTTCCATTGTGAAATGTTGTACCCAGTGTTTGAAAATTTATGTAGTGAAAGAAAAAGGTTCTCACGTATGTGGAGAAACTTATTGCAACATTTGCTATGATATAGTACCACCCAATCATGAATGTTACATGAAAGTGAATGAAAGAAGAAAATCGAAAAAAGCCAATGAAAAAATCATCATGGAGAAGAAAGCTATGATTCTGTTTTATGATATTGAATGCACACAAGATACGAAAATAGAAGAGGAGGACGCAAACATATATGAACACATACCTAATGTCTTGGTTAGTCAACATGTATGTTACCAATGTTATGAAGATAACAACATCAAGAATGATTGTGTCATTTGTGGAAAGCGAGAAAATATTTTTGACGGAGAAAATGTAATAGAAGATTTTCTAAAACATCTTCAACAACGTCGACCAAACATTAAATCAGTAACCTGTGTTGCCCATAACTCAAAGGGATATGACGCACATTTCATCATTAAGACCATGGTTGAGAAGATGAATTGGACTCCAGAAGTAATCATGAATGGAGCAAAAATTCTCTCTCTTAAAATAGGAAACGTAACCTTCATCGATTCACTAAGCTTTCTTCCTATGCCCTTAAGTAAATTAAGTGGTGCATTTGGGCTTCAATCGTGCAAAGGATATTTCCCACACTTCTTTAATCGACGTGAGAACCAAACCTATGAAGGGCCGCTTCCAGACATTAAATATTATGGAGCAGATACTATGAAAGTAGACGAAAGACGCAAGTTTCTCCAATGGTATACCGAACATCAAAACGACACCTTTAAAATGAAAGAAGAACTCATCAAGTATTGTGTACAGGATGTCGAAGTATTACGTCAAGCCTGTATTTCCTTTATGAATACATTTGAATCTGAAACTAATGTCAATCCCTTACTTGAATGTATTACAATCGCCAGTGCATGTAATTTGGTATATCGTAGAAATTTCTTAAAGGAAAATACAATTGGTATCATACCAAAGAACGGGTATCGATGGAGAGATGTACAATCAATTGAAGCAGTACAATGGATAGCTTGGGAAGAAAAAACCAGAAACATCCAAATTACCAATGCTGCACGTAGTAAGGAAAAACGAATAGCATCAATGAAAGTAGATGGTGTATGGACAGATCCCAATACAGGAAAAATACACGTCTGGGAGTATGAAGGCGATTTCACACATGGTTGTATCTACTGCTACCCTAACGACAGAGATAAACCCATCTATAACAATACTACAGATACCATGGAATTTCGATATGAAGCAACAAAGAAGAAAATCCAAAAATTAAAAGATTTTGGCTGTGAAGTGCATGAAATATGGGGTTGTGAATTTAAAAAACAATTGGCAGGAAATGAAGAGATGAAGAAGTATGTTAGTAATCATCCGTATACAAAGAAAACACCATTAAAACCTCGTGACGCTTTTTATGGAGGACGTGTGAATGCCATACGTTTGTATCATAAAGCACAAGAATCTGAAGGAGAGACCATAAAATACAAAGATGTTATTTCATTGTACCCATTTATCTCTAAGACTAAGAAGTTTCCAATTCGTCATCCTACTATCTACCTGCCTGGAGATTCAAATATTCCCACCATTGAAGAAGTAGAAGGATTAGTTAAGCTCAGTATTTTGCCTCCAAAACAACTGTTTCATCCTGTACTCCCTTATAAATCAAATGATAGATTGATGTTTCCACTCTGCCGTACATGTTGTGATGAATTAAACCAAGCACCTTGTAATCACAACGATGAAGACCGAGTGCTACATGGAACATGGGTAGCAGATGAAGTAAGAAAGGCATTAGAAAAAGGATACAAAATAATAGATATTCATGAAATATGGGCATATGACGTTGTTCAATATGATGAAAAAACAAAAAGTGGCGGCTTATTTGCAGAATACATAAACACCTTCCTGAAAGCAAAAACAGAAGCTAGTGGATGGCCATCATGGTGTGAAACAGATGAATTAAAGAAGAAGTACATTCAGCAATTTTATGAAAAGGAAGGAATACGTCTAGATGAGAACAAAATTAAACATAATCCAGCACTTAGAAGTTTAGCTAAATTAATGCTAAATTCATTTTGGGGAAAATTTGGTCAACGTGAGAACATGGGTCATGTCAGCATTATTAATGAACCCAAGGAATTATATGAAAAATTAACATCTCATGATATAGATGTTCATCAAATATTCCCAGTAAATGATGACATGTTATATGTATATTGGCAATACAACGATGACGTTCCTGTTTCACTACCAACAGTAAATGTTGTCATAGCCGCATACACAACAGCACAAGCAAGATTAGAATTGTACAAATATTTAGATCAACTACAAGAAAGAGTATTATATTTTGATACTGATTCCGTCATTTATACGCAAAAATCTGGTGAAAGTACAATTCCAACTGGTGACTTTTTAGGCGATTTAACAAATGAAGTCCTCGAATATGGTAAAGAAGCCTATATTTCAGAATATGTATCGGCGGGCCCGAAGAATTACAGCTTACGTATTTTTGATCCCAGCACGAAGAAGGAGTTTCAAGTGTGCAAGATACGGGGCTTTTCATTAAACTATGAATCTTCAAAACACCTAAATTTTGATGTAATGAAGAAAATGATAGTAGATAATGAAGAGGATGCAGAAGAAGAGGAAGAATCTCGTCCCACGGAAGTAAAAATTACCAATGAGAAAAAAATTTGCCGCAGGAAAGACCATACTATCGTCAGCATGCCCGAAACAAAAATTTATAAGATAAATTATATTAAACGACGTAGAATACCAAATTCATATGATACTCTTCCATATGGCTACACTACTTCCAACAAAAGAAGAAGAGAAATGTAATAAGGCCCTTTATAAATATACGTATGAAGAAAGAATGATCATACTCTTTAACATGGACACGACGTGGAAACATCCCTTTTCATGTATTGTTGCCGGACCAAGTGGATGTGGAAAAACTTCCTTTGTAATACGTTTCCTGTCCAATTTACCACGTATGGTTAATACATCGTTTCGTCATATTTATTGGTACTATGCAGAATGGCAAAATGCATACAGAGAAATTTCGACAAAAGTACAATTTATTGAAGGATTACCTCAAACAAAAGACTTTTTACCTGAAACTGGACCACACCTTATTATTATTGATGATCAAATGTGTGAAGTGAACCGCAATATAGTTGATTTCTTTACAAAGGGTTCTCATCATAGAAATCTTAGTGTACTATTTATTACACAAAACATATTTCATCAGGGAAAAGGAAGCAGAGATATGAGTTTGAATTGTTCTTATCTCGTATTATTTAAAAATCCAAGAGATAAATCACAAATTAAACATTTGAGTTATCAATTAACTCCTGAGAATCCAAAATTTCTTCAAGAAAGTTTCAACGACGCAACAAAGTTACCATATGGATATTTCTTTATTGATTTAAAACAGGATACGCCAGATGAACTTCGTTTTCAAACAAATATCTTTCCTGATGATATTTATCATTACGTTTATGTTCCATCGAAATAGAAGAAGAAGATGTGTTTATAATGTTTGTTTTAAACTGTGTTTCTTCATTCTGACAATATGTCTCCAAGAGTAAAACACGGAGATCTTCTTCGTACGCTGAGCAAAGCAAATCCTAAATTACGTAAAGCTATACTGGCCAATGCAGACTCTTCACTGATTCGAAGTATTTGTGAATGTTGTTATAATGTGTTAAAAGGGAATGTACCTCTTACAAAGACACAGAAAGCAAGATTAAAGCGATACAAGAGGACGCTTCGATATCTTGTGAAGAAAGGAAACTCCATCCAAAAGAAGAAGAAGCATTTATTAGTACAGCAGCAGGGTGGATTCCTACCGGCATTATTAGCTCCTATTTTAACTGGTGCATTATCAAGTTTACTATTCCGTTAGTACAATGGAACACGCAAAGAAGATGATTTTAGTTCCACCTGAAGTTCTGAATCGTATACAAGCACCAACATCATCATCATCATCAGCCCTGGAGAAACGTGAATCTAATTTGGATCAAGAAATGCAAGAGATTTTACAGTTATCATCGCTTAGTGATGAAGAAAAGTGGAATCAGTATAATAATATTCTTCAAAAATATTTACACTTAATACGAAAACAAGAAGAACCTGTGACACTTTCAATTACGTCAACTAAATCAGAGAAGCCTGAAGTAGAAGAAGAAATATTATTATCTATACCCAAAATGTTTCGTAAAAGAGCTGAATTACTACTACATAGAATGAAACATGATGATAATATCACGTGGGATAATAAAGGAACTGTTTACATCAGAGGTGATAAACTAGAAGGATCTCACATTGTAGATTTAATTTCTGATGTGTCGCGACCCCGGAAACACACAAATCCACCGGGATGGGAGAAATTTTGTAATTATTTATCTTCTAATAACACACCTCAAGAACTTATTGGAAATCCAAAACGTTTGTCATATATTTTACGACGAACTAAAGCATCACCAACAGCATCATCGTCAAGGGAAAAAATACCTCTGAAATCGTTTGCAGAAGACGACGAAGAAGAAGCAGAAGAAGAAGAAGAAAAGGAAAAAGTAATATCTCCTATAAGGAAAAGGAAACGTGCCTGTAAACGTCCAGTATGGTCAAGGTGGAAACCGTAAACAAACAGTTAAGCAAGATTTACTACAACCCTTCACATCCTGTCTCGTTTTCAACTGTTAAAAAATTGTGGATAGCTACAAAGAAGAAAATTCCTATACATTGTATAAGAAGATGGTTACTGCAACAAACAACATATACGTTACACAAACCTGTACGTCGTCGTTTTAAAAGAGATTTCTATGTAGTGAATAACATTGATGATGAGTGGGAAAGTGATATTAATGATCTTCAATCTCTTCATAAATTTAATGGTGGATATCGTTATATTCTGACAGTGATAGATGTGTTCAGTCGATATGCATGGGCTGTGCCATTAAAATCTAAAAGTACAAATGATGTCTTAAAAGCATTGCAAATTGTGTTCAAAGACAGAAAACCAATTACATTTCGAACAGATAAAGGAAGTGAGTTTACTAATAAAACAATACAGAAGTACTTAGTGGACAGCAAAATAAAACATATTACAACTAAAAATCCTGATATAAAAGCTAGTATTGTAGAACGTTTTAACAGAACTTTAAAAGAAAAAATGTGGAAGTATTTTACAAAGTATCAAACGTATAATTATTTAAATGTATTACCTCTTCTTGTGAAATCATACAATGAAGGTTATCATTCAAGCATAAAGATGTCACCTGCAAATGTTTCTCAAAATAACCTATTACAAGTATGGCATAATCAATATGATAATAAAATAAAGAAGAAGAAGAAAAAGAATCCAAATTTCTCAAATCATCTTAAGATTGGTGATACAGTACGAATTAGTAAAACTAAACGTACATTTGATAAAGGATATATGCAAAATTGGACTTGGGAAATATTTAAAGTGAAGAAGATAATACCAAGAGATCCACCTGTTTATGAAATTGAAGATTTAAACAAGGAACCACTGGATGGATTATTTTACAGAGAGGAATTACAACCTGTGACGTTATCAAAGACATTTTACATAGATAAAATCATACGTACAAGAAGAAAAGGCAGCAGAAAAGAATATCTTGTTCATTGGAAAGGATATCCTTCTTCTTTCGATTCCTGGATACCTGCATCATCCGTAAAGAAGATCGAGAAGTACAATGGAACCTGATGGAGATTTTTACGTTACGCTTCCCAGTAATAGTTCTATGGAATATTTTCCTGACAACACCTTAACATCATACACTACGAAACTTCATCAAAGAATGGAATTCCATGAAAAGTGGGAAGTGGCTATTGTTGAAATTCATTATCCTCATTCAATATTAAATATTAATGACGAAAATAATAAAATTTTTTACAAACCTGCAAAAAGTGATGAATGGAAATTTATAACTATTCCTGTACGTTATTACACTGACATATCAGAATTGATAAAGATAATAAATACGTACAACAGATTCACAAATTTACATATTTCTTATACTCGTGAGAGTAATACCTGTTTTATACGACGTCTTCATAAAGACATAGATGTAGACGTTGCATTATCACCAAGTGTTAGTGCGATGTTGGGGTTTGATCCAAGCGTTGATTTAAAGGATATGCAACAAGGCCAAAGCATTCCAAATTTACGTTTAGGACTTCCATCTACAATGTATGTGTATTGTGATATAATTCAATCTGTATTTGTTGGAGATACAGTAGCACCATTATTACGTATCATAAATATGAATCCTGTGAATCATACATTTGGAAGTAGTGTTATAGAAATTTTTAATCCTCCACATTATGTGCCTATAGAGAAGATGCATTTTGAACACATCAAAATAGATATAAGAGATAGTACAGGCTCTCCACTGGCATTCACTTTCGGAACTGTATGCGTTAAACTACATTTTAGACCAGTGCGTCAACATCGACAAATATGAATAATCCATATTTACAATATTATCAAAAACAAGCTCTTTCTGGAACTGGAAACGTTTATGTTGGCTCCCCTTATCAAGTTGGACATGGTATTGGAAGTTTCCTTGGAGGATTATTTCGTTCTGTCATGCCACTAGTAAAACAAGGAGCTAAAACAGTAGGAAAGGAATTATTAAAATCTGGAGCAAACGTTATTACTGATGTCATCATCGACAATCAACCTATTAACGAATCCTTTCATCAACGAATGGGTGAAGCGAGATCCGTCTTGCAAGACAAAGCAAAAAATAAACTGAAATCTATGCTAGGATCTGGATATCAACGAAGGAAAAGAAGAATTACACATCATTCCATCTTTAACCCTTCACCATTACACATCATCAAGCGCAAGAAGAAGAAGAAGGGCAAGAGGAAACGTACACAGAAAACAAAGAAAAATCAGTCTTATAAGAAGAGGAAGTTATCACACGATATCTTTGATTAAATCATCACCATTATGGCTTTCTTACATCATCAATCCTGCGAGTGTGTAAAAAGTGAACTAGATATTTTTTCTACAAAACCAACGCAAACCAGTATATTGGATAATCATGTCGTTACATACAAACCAATCAGTTCACTAGCTGATAATGCTCCTATAGAGTTTGTCATCCCAGGAACAAGTGATGAATACATAGATCTACCACATACTCTTCTTTACATCGAAGCTCAAATCGTTAAGCCTGATGGATCAGCATTTGGTGAAAGTGATAAAGCTGTGGCTCCTATTAATGACTTTTTAAATTCTATGTTCAGTGAAGTGGAAGTGTATTTAAATAACAAACTGATTTCATTTCCATCTCATAATCATCCATATCGATCATACATTGAAAAACTGTTAAATTATGATGATTCTGCTAAAAATACTCATCTTCAATGTGCATTCTGGTTTCAAGATACTGCTGGACATATGGATGCAACATCTAGTGGTAATAAAGGATTTCAACAACGTTATGAATTAACAAAAAAAAGTGCAAAATTCGACATGCTTGGACATCTTCATTGTGATATTTTTAATCAAGATAAATTTTTAATCCAAGGAGTAGAATTACGTCTCAAGTTAATTCCTGCAAAGCCAAACTTTTGTCTCATCGCTAGTGATGCGTCTGTTGAGGCTAAAGTGAACATTTTAGACGCTGCTTTACATATTAAAAAGATTAATGTTAGTCCTACAATAAAACTAGCCCATAACAAGCTTCTACAATCAACAACAGCCAAATATCCTCTCACAAGAGTACAAATGAAGTCGTTCGTCATTCCAAAGGATCTTCAATCAAAAACAATAGATAATTTATTTATGGGAGTATTACCAACTCGAGTGATTGTGGCGTTTACACAAAATGATGCCTATACAGGAACAATAACTTCAAATCCATTTCATTTCAAACATTTTGACATCAATTTCTTCTCTCTATACATTGATGGAAAACCTGTACCTTCAAAACCATTACAACCAATTTTCGAAAACAACCTCTATGTTTCCTCATATCATACCTTATTCTGTGGATCAGGCATTCACTTTTCCAATCATGGCAACAATATTCCTCGCCTTGACTTTCCTCAAGGATACACTATCTTTGTTTTCGACATTACTCAAGATGGAGAAGCCAGCGCTGTGCAGCATTGGAATCTTATACGTCATGGGTGTGTTCGTCTGGAAGTTCATTTTACGAAGCCTCTACCAGCACCTATCTCCTGCATTGTGTATGGAGAATTCCAATCTCTCTTAGAAGTGGATCATCAGAGGAACATCATCATGGATTTTTAAAGGTACGTTATTTAAATATCATATCATATATGTACATGTCTGCATTTTTATACATGATGTCCTCTACACTAGATTTATTGAATGCTTTGCAAACAAATTCTTTATTTCACAATCATTTCGTTGGCGTATATGCAGCCAATGAATTACCAGCACATGTTCCACTACCTGCAGCTATCATCATAAATACAGATCCCTCGAACAAACTTGGCACACACTGGATTTCCGTATATATTCATACTGATGGCCGTGCCCACTACTTCGATACATTTGGATTTCCTCCATATGTAATGCATCATATTCAATTTCTACGTAGAAATTCCACTTCTTATACATTTAATAATAAACAAATTCAAAGTGTAAAATCATCCTTATGTGGGCATTATTCATATCTTTTCCTATGCTTCAAAGCTAAAGGAAAGTCCTTAAATGAATTTCATTACACTTTCTCATCAACTCCAGAAAAAAATGATCGTCGCTTGTTGTATTTACTTCTACAGGTAATCATGTCTTCATTCTTCTTCTTCGTTTGTTTTGATTACTTTTCTTTTCATATTATTGCAGGTAGCCATTTCTTCTTCTTCTTTATTATAATGTGTTTGTATGTATTATTATTTGTTCATGATTATAGATAAAATAAATTTTAAGTTTGTTTTTCAATTTTTTTTTCATTTCAGAGAGTAAAAGATCGTCATCGTGTGTATGGACATCATCTTCAATGTTCAGATTGACTTGTATCTACGTTTCATCATCAACATCAACAGCAGTAGTATCATCAGTGAACAGTATATGGCAGTTGTAAAGTTATCATCACATGGACAGTGGAAACAAAATCTAACGTTCTTTTAAAATGTACTATACTTACCGTCGTTTTAATTGTGTAAATAGTTTCATCAACAATAAACACTTTGTATTATTTTTTCTCTTTGAAAACAAATGTTTTATTTCTTATTTTCTCCGTTTCCTAATAAATAAATATGTTTTATGATCAGTTATGTAATTAAATACACATATCATAAAACATATTTTTAAGTCATTGAATTAAAGAATTTCATAGTGATTCTAAAACTGATTTTTAATTCAATGATGTAATCATATAACTACATAATAATAATAATGAATTCAAATACTTAATCAGTTATTCTTTCGTAAATTAAATCAAGTATGTGAATTCAATATTATTATTATTATGATAGGACTTTTGTTTTTTAAAATTTTAATATTAATTATTTTAATTCCTTTTTTTTAAAATTAAAAAAAAAGTCCTATCATACTTAAGACAAAGTTGTATAATAATAATAATTTCAAATACTAATTTTTATTTTAACATTCATTTCAAGAATTTGAATTCATTATGATTATTATTATTATTATTATACGTATCACTTATAATATACGAGGAAAAAAATATGTTAGGATTTTTTTCTTATAAAAAAACTTTAAAATCCTAACATATTGTGGTGTATGAAACGAACACAAAACACACACACAAATAAAACATTTCACTTTTCACTATATATATTTTTATTACATTTGATATTACGTTGTTTAGCATACATGAAAAAAAACAAATCAATTTCTTCTTCTTTATGAAGAGTCGTTCACTTCATTGATACCCTCCGAAGGTTGAGTTTCGGTTTCCCCCCACCATGGCTGTGTCGGATACACTATCAAATAAATCAGCCATAATTGAGTCTATGAGTTTTTGTTTGCAAAATACTTTCATTTCCAATTTTAATCGTTCACCATCAATGTTCACATCACTGTTCTTATCAAGAGAGACACTTGGAAAACTAATGTTCATACCATTAATAATACTCTGTTCATCTACACAGGTATGGATTCCGGCAAGTCCTCTGCATGTAAGACACTGCGATTGTACATGATTACGAATAGTATCTGTACACAAGTCAAAATATTCACGTAGCACAACACTACAAACTTTACTGTTTTTCACAGCATGTTCAATACACGGTAATATTTCCAAGAAATAAAGCCAATTACTTGAAGTTAAGTACACAGTGTTTCGAGGAGCATGAAGTGTTCCTTTCTTCTCTAACATCACTAATTTTTCACCCATTAATTTTCGCACCACCAGTTCGTTTTTTCGACCAAGAGATTTTATAAATGTAATTTCCACTTGAGAATTTAAATAATCCGTAACAAATGGGGTTAAATGTACAAGTTTCTCCCACTCTGCCAAATTTAACTCTACTCCAAACACAAGTCCTTTGCCAACACGAATCACTGGTTCAAATGTATCACTATCCAGTCCGATACAAATTAATTTGGTTTTCATTGAATTAAGTCCATATTCAACATTTAACAAGTACTCTTTCTTGGTATCCATAGTTGACGCACAAGCACTCAAAGACATGTTACTCCAGTCGCTGGTCAGCACAGAATAACGACACTATGCATACAGATGACTGCGCATGCATGAAGAGGAGGGGGACGAAGAGGAAAATTCATGTTTCATCTTGTTTGTACATGTTACCATACACTTACGATGAGTAAACCAGTTCAGTAAATTCAAGATCATGCATGTTACGTCCAGATACATTAATCTTCATTCCTTTATATATTAAACAGACATTCCCACTTTGTAAATACGTTAATAATGCACCATTATCTGCTTCCAATTTTTCAGTACAACGTCCAGGTAAAATCACTTTTTCACCTCCTTCAAATGTCACACAGGCCTTCCTACCATATACCGTTGTAATTATCTCACAGTTTACAATACGAAATGGTACTCCAATCTCCAAATCTCGCATTTTTGTAAAGGGCACCATTGATGGCTTATTAAGTTTATCTAATAAACTCATTGACGATGACATCTTTAAAATTTTTGACGTTTCTTCCTTTGCAACAGTTGCTAACAGAATGATCTACACAAGCACATACGTTCCGCTTACGCTCTTCGCAGGAGGGGTGAGGGGTTTGGGGATTCAAATTATTAGCCAATAAACGACAAGAACACGAAAAAGGCATGTTTTATCTTGCTTTTTACATCTGGTAGGCGTCCAAGACTATGAGCATAGCAACAGCAAAACAACATTTTCCCACGGGCTTCTGTGGTAACCGTAAAAGGATATGTACATAGCAACTAAAGAGGAGTAGGGGGTGACGGGGGGTCAAATAAACCAAAATTTTCCCACGCGCTTCTGTACTACCCGTAAAAGGCTATGACCATAGCAACTAAAGGCTTGTCGAAACTTGCCACCGAATTCTAGGAAAACAGGATCAAATTTCGCTGACTCAGCCGTCCCAAGTGGGGTACATCTACTAATGCCCGTTCTTCACGCTGGAAGATTAAATTTATGGAAAATACTATAATCCCCTTTCCCCTTAGAAAACGCATATCAATGAAAGATAATGATAAAAAGGCACAAGAGCTTCCTTTAGTATACATTTTGAAACGCCGTACTCCCTGCAATGTCACTTATACAGTGTGTTTCAAAACAACACCGACAACATTTGGAAGGTGATTCACGATACCAATAAAGACGAAAAGTGTAAACAAACCTGGGTGTACAAATGCTTCCGTTTGGTTTTATAGGCTGTCGAAAACATGAAAAGGAAAAGACATTTGAAGATCCATAGCTTAAAAACTATGGAACCTACCATAGTCAGGTCAAGACTTCACTTAGGAACTAATAAAATTATGTGCGCTATCCAAAAATAAATGTATCAGAATCCTAAGGTACTCACGCAACAATTTTTATAGAGTCAGTTTGGCTATGGACATATATAATTTGAAGTACTCACCAACTACCTCTATATAAATTGTTGCGGAATTACCTTAGAATTCTGCAACACAGACATTTAAATAGGGCACATAATAGTTCCTAAATAAAGTCTTGACCCTACTACGGTAGGTCTTATGGTGTTGGAGCTATTGACTTTTAAAATTTAGTTTTTTCATGTTTTCGGCAGCCAATAACTCCGAAAGGATGCATTTGTGCACCCAGATTGGTCTATACTTTTCGTCTTATATCTGTGTCAGGAATCACCTCCCAAACTTTATCGGTGTTGTTCTGAAATACCCTGTATATTCAATGAGTTGATAAAATTCCAGCATGATGTATATACTGTGTTCCAAAAGTAATTTCAATAAAGTAACTATTTTCCCGTAACATCGAAAACTATGGATTCGACACTAATTTCGACAATTATTGGACACCTTATTTCTCCCGTATCTTGGTCATAATACCATGGTGAGTGCCACTATTCATCTCGCCGACCTCATGAACTATGAATTTAACAAAATGTCGGTAGTTTTTTATTATTATTTTTATATACATCCCCCTTCTCACACAATTCCTAGTGGTTATTGAGGAGTTTCATGATTACACCAAGTTTGGTTTTAATTGCTTTTAGCGTTCCAAGGTTATGTCTGGACATTGTGTCTTCCTGTTTCCCCAAATGTCTTTGGCTACTAAATTATCGTACACCTGAGCAGGCGACCATATCCGGTGAATCAGCCATTGCTGTTTGGCTTGAAAACTAGTTAAAGGGAATTTATATTCAGAAAATGATTTGTCTCAGCAGAGTTTAAACTTTTTGTAGCTTGATTTGTGCGGTGTTGCTAATTTTCATTGAGGGTTAGACTGATTATGGAACAAAACACTCCACTTACTGTTAAGTGTAGATGTTTTTCTTTTCTACAAAATTTATAAATTAAATGTAATAACTTTAAGGTTCATTGTTATCCATCATTAACTGTATTTAAAATTGCAAGATAAGAGAGAATTCAAATAATGGCTTTACTATTCGATATAATTTTGACACTTCTTTGATAAGATAAAAGGATTGTGTGTGTGTGTGTGTTTTTTTTTTTTTAATATTATGATTGCCGAAAACGAGAATTGAACTTTCAAGGTTCTGCATAATGCATTAAATTATTCCCCACGTTGCCAATATGCATAAAAAAATAATTTGGCAATTCAATCTAATCATTATTCGCACAAAATAATTTGAAAAACGGTCTGTGTATAATCTTAGATAGTTACATCCGGCAAATAAAATAATGTGCAAATTATGAGAAAAAGCCTTTATCATTACAATAGTCGAAAAACTGATATCCGAATCGAAAAAAAATGCAATCTGTAATTATTGTATGTAATTGAGCTTATTGTATGTAACTTGTGATATTTAAATTACTAAACAAAATTAAACTCCAAGTACAGTATAAAAATACGTCATAAGATTCTCGACTGTGTCTTCTAAACTAAAAACATAAAAAAAGTTCTACATTTAGGACCACAATACCTGGGTTGCCTATATGTAAATAAAAAAAATATCAAATAAAATCAAATTTTAAAAATCATATTTGCAAATTAAACTAAAAAAAATAAAATAGATGCTTAGTAATAATTCTCCAAAGTGGCGATTGCGCGAATGTGAATACCATGAACTTTCCCCGAAACAAGAATATTGTCGTGGCTTTCCACAAAAAAAAAAAAAAAAAAAAAAAAAAAAAAAAAAAAAAAAATCTGGGAGGCACAAAATTAATCACAGGAAAATGAAGTGGGTACTTTTTCTAATTCACAATAATAATCCTCATTGTAGTGGCGCATCCATAAACATATAACTTTTATTGATAATTTTTAACTTAATCTTGTCTTCAGTAACAATTTAATACAACAAAAATACATAAAAATTTTTTCCCTTGTAACTAGGATGTAAACTCAAATGTATGGACCATATACAGAAAAGTGGAAGGGCAGGTACTAGGATGCATGGTAGACACACATGAAAGACATAAACAAACGCTTGTATTGATTAGCCAAAACTGGCAAATGTAAACAAATCTTTATCTCTAATTGGTCGAACGCCTGTCTATTATAAAATATTTATATAATAGATTCAACGTCATGACTATCGGGTAATAACCATGAGTAGAAAAGCATTTCGAAAAGAAAAGGAACACGGCGCGAAAATCATGCAACGAAAATAGACTCTATGTGATTTCAAAACTAGACGTTATGTAATTATCCAAAATATGAAACATGAAACTAACAGAAAGTGTCAAATAAAATTGACAGCAAAGCATATTGATTTTCATGAAGCGTTACTCGCCAAACCGTTGAGCGGTATGTCTAGACATGTTATAGAAGATGTAAAATACTCTGTCAGACAGGACTGCCGATCATGAGGTCCGTCAACTTGAAGTGCGGAATTGGCAAATCACACATTGAACATATTTATAATTTTGTACACATTTTGTACATTTTTGTACATCTTTTAAAAATTTTTGTACTCTCCTGTGTTTCCAGGAATTTGCGATCACAATTCCGCACTCCAAGTTGACGTTTGAGTGCCGAATCACAGATCCGAGATTTAAGTAGCTAAAAATAATCTGCAAATTTTTTACAATTTTGTACACCATTCAAATAATTTTGTACAACCCTGTGTTTCGAGAAAATTAACTCAAAAATGTCGAACTCAAGCATTAACTTGGAGTGTGGAATCTTCATATGGAAGACTTAAGCTGACAAAAATAATCTACGAATTTTGTACGCTTTTGTACACCTTTCAAAAATTTTGTACGCCCCTGCATTTCGAAAAAAAAATCAGTCCTAAACGTACGGTTTCTACCATAAGCAAACCATCAACTTCGAGTGCAGCTTAGCAATATCAGACATATAATTAACGGATATGATTGTACATGTCCCGTAGTATTTTGTAAACCACTCAAATAATTTTGTACACCCCTGTGTTTCGTAAAAAAAATAACTCCATGTTTTTTTTAACTCCACCATCAAAATGGAGTGCGGAATCATCGTATTAAAGATTTAAGTAGACAAAAATAATCTACGAATTTTGTACACTTTTGTACACCTTTCAAAAAATTTTTACACACATGCATTTCGAAAAAAAAATGGCCTTAAGCTTACGGATTCTATCATAAGCAAACGATCAACTGGGAGTGTCGCTTAGTAATATCAGACATACAATTAGCAAATATGACTGTACAGTCATGTAGAATTTAGTACAGCTCCCGTAGAATTGTGTACACCATTCAAATAATCTTGTACGCCCTTTTATTAAAAAAAAAAATAGCTCCAAAATTTTGAATTCAACCATCAACTTCGAGGGCGGAATAATCATATCGAAGATTTAAGTATCCAAATACAATCTACGAATTTTGTACACTTTTTTACATCTTTCAAAAAAATGATGTACACCCTCGTGTTTCAAAAAAAAATCTGACCCTGCACTTAAAGATTTTACCATAATCAAATATCAAATCACCAACTTGGAGTACCGCTTAGCAATATGAAACATATAACTAACGGATATGATTCTACATGTCATGTGGAATTTTATACACCTCCCGTAGAATTTTGTACACCAATCAAATAATTGTGTACACTTCTGTGTTTCGAAAAAAAAATGCTGTAGAATTCGAACTGAACCATCAACTTGGAGTGCACAATCATCATATCGAAGATTTAAGTAGATAAAAGTAATCTACTTAATTTGTACACTTAATGGTTCAGTTCGGTACACTTATGACAGAATCCGTAAGTTTGGTGCACCTTTTTAAAAATTTTGTACACCCCCGTATTTTGAAAAAATGGCAAACTTACGGATTCTGTCATAAGAAAACGATCAACTGGGAGCGCCGCTTAGTAATATTAGACATACAATTAGCGGATATGACTGTACTGTCATGTAGAATTTTGTACACCTCAAGTAGAATTTTGTACAACATTAAAATAATTTTGTACATCCCTGTGTTTCGAAAAAAAATAACTCCAAAATTTCGAACTCAACCACCAACTTGGAGTGCGGAATCATCATATCGAAGATTTAAGTAGACAAGAATAATCTTCAAATTTTGTACACTTATGTACATCTTTTAGAAAGAAAATGTACATCTGCATTTTTAAAAAAATGCCCCAAACTTAAAGATTCCAACATAACCAAACCATCAGCTTGGAGTACAGCTTAGCAATATGAGACATATAATTAGCGGATATGACTCTACTGTCATTAGAATTTTGTACAGCTCCCGTAGAATTTTGCACACCATTCAAATAACTTTGTACACCCTTTTCTTAAAAAAAAAAAAATCTTCAAAATTTCGAACTCAACCATCAATTTGGAGTGCGGAATCATCATATAGAAATTTAAGTAGACAAGAATAATATAGGGGAAGTGCGCACAGTACCGGACACCTAAGGTTTTTTCGAATTCACGAGATAAGTAAGAGGTACATCATGAAAGTAATGCAACCATATTAAAATTGGACATATATTATAAGAGCTGACGTAAAAGAAACTACAACAATGGAGAGCATATATGTTTAAAATGAAAATGAAAATCAGGTTCAAATTCACACATACACAAAAACGTTATCCAGTACCGGACACAACATAAAATACATTGTTTCCTTTTATATGCAACGAATAGTATGATATATAAACGTAAATAACGTCTGAAGGCACTTCTATAAATATTTAAGTAAATAAAACACATCTCGTTGCAGAAACAATAATAATACAAACAAAGAAATGTCAAGCCAATATCCCAGTACTGAACAAGGAGTATGAAGATGTAAATTAGTCCTATCTCACCTGAACATAAACAAGCACTAAACAAATTTGCACCAATCATATAAATAATAGTCAATATTCTCTTGATTTGTGCATGCAATATGAGCCCATTTGTGACACAAAATACACTGCACTCACTCTCCGTCCACTTTCAGAACAAATGATGCATTCAGTGATGATGGCTTTTAATCCACTGCTGCACTTATCTGTGCCACTGGTGTCAAAGTCAGTTTTTTCTTATTGACTTCTTACTTTTCTTTGCACCTGTCTGTTCGCTTTCATTAGCTACCTTTTCATTGAGTTGTCTTGGTCTACTTGAAACTGCATGCTCTTCAGTTTCGTTTCTTCTATCACTTGTGCTTTGCTTCCTGTTACTTTTTCTTCTAATGTTTTCCTGTATGGCGTAGATATTAGAATTTAGCTGGTTTCACTTCTGTTTCTTCTCATTGGTAACCTGGTGTTTGTTTCGCTTGTGACTAAGTAGATCTCTTGAGCTACTGTCTGAAATTGTCTTGAAGTTGAGCGCATACTAGGATCGAATGAAGACCTTTCTTGAGCTGAGCGAGAAATTGTGCTAACAGAACTGTGTTTTACCCTGTGAAGTGAAAAACTTCTTTTTGTTCATTGACAGCAATTGGTTGTCCATGTCCTTTTGATGATTAACAAGCTGCGAATCCATTTCTTCTGAAAATGTTGTATCAAAACGGCCCATTTAAGGAGTCATTTCTATTGTTTCCAATTTTGAAGTCTTTCACTCTATCCTCTAAAGTGCTCTTAGGTACCAGAAAGTTACGTGCTGCTACCCTCAGACTCATTTGTCCTTCCATGACTGCTTGTGTTGCCTTCCTCATATCCTCTTCCACCCATTTTCCCCCTTTCTTGCTTGCCATCTTGCCTGGAAAAAACAACAACGATAAAAGCTAGTAAAATTTCCGTAACGACGACACTGTGTCCTTGTCCGATACTGGGAACATACATGCTGTCCGGTACTGGAAAATTAACATGTTAACATATAATGTTGGGTCACGTAGTAATACGTTCCGTAATTCAATATTTATTAGCATTCTTGGGTACATCACACAATAAGAGAAGTCATATATGTAATAAAATGCTCACGTGCTTACCCGTACAGTCGACACAGTAGACAAAACTTAACATACAGCACCAACGTACACAGCAATTCAGCTACAAACGCCAATATCTTTCTCCAGAATGGCCTGATACAAGTCACAACTTGCTCACCTACACCTTGAACTTACACAATGGTGATGATAAGCAGTACACGTCTGTCATCTATCGGATACGGACTCTACAACTACTGTCCGGTACTGGGTAACGTCCGGTACTGTGCGCACTTCCCCTACTAATTTTGTACATTTTTGTACACCTTTAAAAAATTTTTTACACCTCTGAATTTCGAAAAAAATGGCCTCAAACTTACGGATTCTACCATAAGCGTACCATCAACTAGGAGTGCCGCTTAGCATTATTAGACATACAATTAGCGGATATGATTGCACATGTTCAGTAGATTTTTTACACCTCCTTTAGAATATTGTACACCATTCAAGTAATTTTGTACACCCTTGTGTTGCGAGAAAATTAGCTTTAAAATTTCGAACTCAACCATCAACTTGGAGTGGGGAATAATCATGTGAAAGATTTAAGAAGACAAATATTATCTGCAAATTTTGTACATTTTTATACATCTTTCAAAAAAAAATTGTACACACCTGCATTTCGAAAAAATATCCCTAAACTTACGGATTCTACTATAAGCAAACCATGAACTGGGAGTGTGAATTGACAATATCAGACATATAATTAGCATATATGATTGTGCATGTCCCGTAGAATTTTGTACACCACTCAAATAATTTTGTACACTCCTGTGTTTCAAAAAAAAATACTTCCAAATTTCGAACTCAACCATGTACTTGGAGTGCAGAATCATATTATCGAAGATTTAGGTAGACAAAAATAACCTTCCAATTTTGTACACTTTTGTACCCCTTTTATAAAATTTTGAACATCCCTGTAGTTCGAGAAAATTGGTCTTAAACCTAAAGAATCTGCCAAAAGCAAACCATCAGCTTCGAGTGACGATTAGAAATATCAGACATATAATTAGAGTATATTATAATATTTGTCTCCCTAAAATTTTGTACAAATCCGGTAAAATTTTGTACACCATTCTGATAATTTTGAACACACCTGTGTTTCAAAAACTTAGCTCCAAAATTTCGAAATCAACCATCAACTTTGAGTCTGGAATCATCATTTCGATGATTTAAGTAGACAAAAATAATCTATCAATTTTGTACACTTTTGTACACCTTTAAAAAAATTGTACCCGCCTGTATTTAGATAAAATTGGACTTAAACTTATAGATTCTACCATAAGCAAACCATCATCTTAGAGTGCCGATTAGAAATCAGACATATAATTACCGGATATGATTGTAATGTCCTGTAGAATTATCTACACCATTCAGATAATTTTGTACACTCCCCTGTGTTTCCAGAACATTAGCTCCAAGAGGATGGGTCATGATAGGGGCCGATTTCTGCCTATCAAAGGATTTTTTATAAAAATTGAAACCTGTTATCTACACGATGTTCCGCGTCAAAGGCTGTTTAGATTATGTTGAGATAATTTCCGGTTGTCCCTGTAGAGCGTCCGAAAGTTACCCCTAACTCGAACCTTCGAAAAACCGATGTAGGTGCGTGAGAAACGGATTTGCGTGGAAAGCGCCAACATGGTGGCAAAATTCTTAATATATATATATATATATATATATATATATATATATATATATATATATATATATATATATATATATATATATATATATATATATATATATTGTTCTGCTGATAGAGGCACATAAAATAACCAAATAGCAAGACCACAGGTTGATTTGTTACATTATGAGAGCAATTTGTTTAGGAAAAAGCGTGTTCGGTCAACCTATATTTCGCTATCAATATTCGTTTTCGGAATTGTAGTAACAATAGAGTGGACACTCAGAACAATACCAAAAATTGCCAAATTGTAGTCTGATATGTGTACTTGAACATACTAGAGACTCAGATTGTTCTTGAAGTCTGCTATATATAAAACAAAACGTTGCATTTGAAATCGCATGAATCCACAGTAAAGCACAAAAAATCAATTATGCAAACAATAAACTATCAAAGGAAAATATGTGAAGACTTTTGTGTTAAATATCATTCTGAAGAATGCTTGATCTTATTCTGCATCGTCAGCTCAGTCATCATCCACTTTACCCTGGGCATCTTCAATGTATTCCTCCTAAGATGCTGGGCCATGGAATGCGGTTGGGCCATGGAATGCGAAACCCTAGATACTACAAGACCGAAACTACGTGAGCACAGAAGCACAGCAGCTTATTGTAATTCCCGCTCAGACAAAAGTGCAGATATATATGAAGTTTAATGCCGTAGTCCCAGACAGCTCCAGGTGATGCGCACATCACTTCGATAACAAGAATTTAAAGCCAGATGTGAACGTGAAATAAGCCAACCAGTCTCGTATGGCAACAAAAATGTGTTGTCGAATCCGCCAATTCCAGAATGAAGATATTGGAAGTCCCTGGAACATATTATGCCTAATACCCAGATTCCATTATTGGGGACTATGTGCGAATTTTTTGTGTGATGTGCAATATATTTAAACCTCCACTCATACTTGACTTCTCCCATGACGAATACATTGCACGAAGGATGCATGCTTTTCTTCACAAAGAAAACGAACTCCAAACAACGCTAACCAAGAAAGGTTGGGATCGCGAGCGGAACAAAATAAAATGGGCTCCGATGAATGTGGTAGATCTCTTGAACTTTCCTTTATTGTCCGAAGAGATGCTGAGTAAACTATCAACGTTTTCCAACTCAAACAAACATAAAGCTATATTAGGGAGCATGTGCACACTGGATTCGCCCAGTGTAATTTCGTATGAAGTTTGCTCACCACCCGTCTTTATGCAAACAGATTTTCACAAACTTATCACATCATTAGAGCATTATTAGTGCACTAAAACGCTCTAAGCACTAAGGTTAGTATTACCATATTTTGGGACTTATTCAAAATTTTTGTTTGGGGGGTCCAACTCCAAAAATATCAAATTCCATACGAAGTGACGTAGATACATGGGGTTAACGGCAATCGTAAATGCATCGTTAGTTCACTTAAATGCACTGAACACTAAAGTTAGTGTTACCATATTTTGGGGGTTATTCAAAATTTTTGGTTGGAGGACAATTTCAGAAATATCAAATTTCGTACAAACTGTTAGTCTTTTCTAGAAGCTCTAGCTATGCACTAACGAACTGCACTAATTTATTTCAATAGTGATTGAGGTGGAGGCAAATTCACACTCACCCCCAAAGATATTTTACTTGTAGCACGTACACTAATGAAGCACTAACGTTATGGGTTATTGCACTAAGAAGCAGTAGTGATGCACTAATAATTGCACTAGAAAAGATCGTTCGTGCTTTTAATGTTGGTGGAAGTTTGACGCAATGAAAAATTCCTCATGAATTTCTTATGGGACTTTTGTGACGTAATTGGCCATTACTACACTAATAGTGGAGCACTAACGAAACTGTTAGTGTTTTGTAGGAGCACTAATGATGTACTAACGAATGGCATCAATGTTTCGTTAGTGCTTGAAGTGGGGGCTTTAGTTCACGCTGGCTCCCAAAGGGTTTTTAATTGTAGCACCTACACTAATGAAACACTAACGTTATAACTGTCGGTGCACAAAGAAGCAGTAACGATGTACTAACGAAATGCACTACTTTTTTCGTAAGTACATGATTTTTCTGAAGCAGCGTGAACTTGGCCCCCAAAAGGATTTTACTTGTAGCAACTACACTAACGAAACACTAACGACGTCCATGAATTTGGCTCTACACGTGAAGCACTAACCATAAATTCAGTTTCAATCATTAGTGAATCAATAGTGCTATTTAGTGCATCAATGAATAACTTAGTGCTCCATCACTGTAGGTGCTACAAATAAAATCCTTTCGAAGGCCAAGTTCACGCTGCCCCACAAATATCATGCACTTACGAAAAAATAGTGTCATTCGTTAGTGCAGTGTTAGTGCTTCTTAGTGCAGCGACACCTAACCTTAGTTTGATTAATGTAGGTACTACAAGTAAAAAAAAACCTTTTGAGAGGCCAGCGTGAACTTCCTCCCCTACTTCAAGCACTAACAAAAAATGGTGTCATTCGTTAGTGCATCGTTAATGCTTCTACAAAACACTAACAGTTTCATTAATACTTTACTATTAGTGCAGTTATGGCCAATAACATGTCATGAAACTCTCAGAAGAAAATGTATGGTTAGATTTTCATTGCGTCATATTTCCGCAATATTCAAAAACACTGATGCAATAGTACTGTATCTTCTAGTGCAATAGTACTGTATCTTCTAGTGCAATAGTACTGCATCGTTAATGATTCTTAGAGAAGCAAACACTAACTTTACTGCTTCATTATTTTAGTTGCAACAAATAAAATATCTTTGAGGGTCACGAAGAACTTGCCACTCCACTTCAAGCACTAACGAAAAATTAGTGCCATTCTTAGTGCATAGTTTCTAGAAAACACTAACACTGTGAATGAAATTTGATATTTCTGAAATCAGCCCCCAAAAAATCTTGAATAACAAGTTATATCACTAACGTTAGTGTTTAGTGCGTTTAAGTGCACTTACGATGCACTAACGATGCACCCTTGTTTCTACGTCAATTTGTATAGCAATTCATATTTCTGAAATTGTTCCATACACCAAAAATCTTGACTAAATCCCAAAATATGGTAACACTAAACTTAGTGGTCAGTGCGTTCAAGTACATTAACGAAGCACTAACGACTGAAGTTAATCCCATGTTTCTACGTCAATTTCTATGGAAATTGATTTTTCTCAAGTTGGACCCACCCACCAATAATCTTGAATAAATCCCAAAATATGGTAACACTAACGTTATTGATTATTGCGTTTTAGTTCCTAATAATGTCCTAAAGATGTGATAAGTTTGGTGAAAATATGTCTTCGTAAAGATGGATGGGGGCTAACTTCAATTGAAGTTTTCTCTCACCACAAATCTTCAATAACTAGTAAACTCTGCTGGCACTAACGTCAGTTCTTATTGCACTAACGTGGAATTACGATGCACTAACGATGTGCGACGTTTCGTGTAATTTGGGCTAACTTCACACACGTAAATTGATGGTTTGCTTATAGTAGGTTGCGTAAGTTTAAAGCCAATTATCTCGAAACAATATTTTTTAAAAGCTGTACAAAAGTGTAAGAAAATTGTAGATTTTTGTCTACTTAAATCTTCGACATGAAGATTCCGCACTGAAACTTGATCGTTGAGTTTGAAATTTAGAGCTAATTTTCTGAAAACACAGAGGTGTACAAAATAATTTGAATGGTGTACAAAACCCTATATGAGGTGTACACAATTCTATATGAGATGTACAAAATTCTACTGGACATACGCAATCATATCTGCAAATTAAGTCTGACATTGCTAAGCGGTACTCCCAATTGATGGTTTGCTTATTGTAGAATCCGTAAGTCTAAGGACATTTTTTTCTTTCGAAATACAGGGGTGTACATTTTTTAAGATGTAAAAAGTGTACAAAATTCGTAGATTATTTTTGTTTACTTAAAACTTCTATATGTTGATTCCGCACTCCAAGTTGATGGTTGAGTTCGAAATTTTGGAGTTAATTTTCTGGTAACACAGAGGTGTACAAAATTATTTGAATGGTGTACAAAATTGTACAAAATTCGCAGATTATTTTTAGCTACTTAAATCTCGGATCTGGTGATTACGCACTCAAATGCCAACTTGGAGTGCGGAATTTTGATCGCAAATTTCTGGAAACACAGCGGTGTACATTTTTATATATATATATATATATATAAGATGTACAGAAATGTACAAAATGTGTTCAAAATTATAAATATGTTTAATGTGTGATTTGACAATTCCGCACTCCAAGTTGACGGACCTCTGATCGTGCAGGTTTAGACCCCTTCTCCCAAAATATAATGCTGCCACGTTATCCCTTTCACTGGTCTGCTATTTGCCAAGTTCCATAAAGGGAACTTTTCACAAACCGTTGAAATAACACATTTGAAATAACACAAATAAGTCATTTGAAAAACGTGATGCGGTGTGTAAACAGTCACTATCAGATGCGGCTTCGAAATGAAGCCTTTTCCGCTATAGTAGTCAATAAACGTGCCATATAAATTGAAAAAAAAAAAAAAAAAAAAAAACAGCCATGAACACTTTACACGTACACGTAAATAAAACTGTTTTTTTTTTTTTTTAATTAACAGAATCAAACCTCAAAATAAAAGGCACCACTTTCAAAAAGGGACCTTGTCCGTTAGAGTACTCAAGAAATCTTATCATATAAACCGAAAGAATTAAAGTTCCACAACTATGAACAAGTTGTATGCAAGTAAGTGATAAATCAAAACATTAAAATAAATGTGCATATATGCAGAGTAAATTGAGAAAAGTAAAATGATTTTGATCACAGTTCTAATCATCTAATCCTCTAAATGAACGCCGTGTGCCAACGCAACAACATAGTGTTTTAAGTCAGTGTGACCACTACGAAGTCTAGTCTTGAGTATTCGATTCCTGGCGGGAGCTCATGTGGTTCGGATTCCACGTTAATCAGTAGGTCCGCGTCTCATATAGCCTCGCTGCTGAAAGGGACGCTAAACTAAAATCAACTCAACTCAACTCTAGTCTTGAGTACTTTTGACGTTCGTTTATACGATTTCGTTTTATCTTTTGTGGCTTAGAATAATATATAAATTCCAAAATGCCGTTAATGTTTTGTTTCCTGCTTCCTATTTCTTTCTTTCCTTTTTTTTTTTTTTTTTACCTTCAGGTAACAAACATGAATATATTTGGATGATTAGTATTTGACTTTCTCCTCATCTTCGAATGCCATGCTTCCAAATTATTATTTGCACATTTAACTTAGAGGTTTCTTGGATATTAAAAAAAAAAACGTTCTGTACCTAAAAAACATCTAAACCCTGTTCGGCGTAAGCTCTAAACTGCGATAAACAAAGCCACGTGAAACTAAATCTCGCTGATTTGCTGTTGGCCTACTCCTCCGCAAAATAGTTCATATGATTTTATTATTACTTTCACTATGAAGATCCATATAAAACTATTACATTATTATAAATGACAAAAATATAATACGGATTATCTAATAATACTGTAATCGAGTGTGGTTAATGAAACAATACAAATAAACACTAAACATGCGCAGTAATTATGGTGCCAATTCAACTGTGAAGGCGTATTCTGCTTTTAAGTCTGAACGATGGCTGACATGAATCCCGGTTCAGCGAGTGTTGTGATGAAACATCAAGGTAAACCTTTACTCACTAATCAACAATTGTTTACCAGCGAAATTCAAATATATATGTTTTTAATCTTTCGAGATTTTTTCTTTCTTTTCCGCTGCTGCTGTAAATATCTGGACAACACGAAACAGTATTGCCAAAATGTACGTGTATAATTTGCTCCTCCCCGTGGGGAGTGGGAGTGATACATCACTAGCCAATCGTACAGGTATTTGTGATAGGCGGAAGGATACACATATTTTGTTTATCGGAGTTGAGAGCTTACGCTGAACAGGGAATAAGTGGAGTGAACGTTCGATGATGATACGCATGGTTTTCCATGAACATTGGCAACATTGCACAAATTAACCATAAGAAAATGAAGATTTAGATGGGAAAATCCCTTTCTGTACGTAAATTCCTTTTTAACAAGTTTTCGGCCAAAGAAGATTCGGCGAAATAGGAATTCATGTTTTGCCGAACATGACCGACTGCTCACGTGTGCGATAATTTTGTAGCTTAAGGCATTCGGCGGCACAAGGATCGGCGAAACAAGCAGGAATTGCTGGACATATATGCACACACACACACACACGCACACAAATATATATATATATATATATATATATATATATATACAGGGTGGGCCATTTTAATTAATCCACGGAAATATCTGAAAAATGATAAAACATAGAAGAAATTTTTGAAGTACACGTTATATATTGCTAAGGGGGAAAACCAATTCCGCCAAAAGTACCCCTCCCCGCCCCCCCTAAATGGGGGTAACGGGGGGTAACTTTGAAATGTCAAATGGGAACATGGGTCGAGTAATACCTCGTTCGAAAGGTCTTGGAAAACTAAGTAAAGCTGTACCAAAAGATGTTTCATATTGTGCACCAGTTTCAAAATGGCCGTCATGATATGGTTCGGAAACTCCAGTACCCGTAGTATGAAAACCATGGAAGGTAAATGAATGGAACAAAATTGAAATACGTAAATATCATAGGGCATATCGAATGATGTAATCCCTGTGATCCCAGTGGCCTCCCTAAAGGGGTCTTGTGGGCTAACTTCAAAATTTCAATGTCCGACCGGACAACGGTTCGGGCGTATGCTTGACCTACCCAATGCTGTTTGGAAGGCAGACTTCATGAATAGAGAATTGGTGTACTAAGTTAACGCGGATGGCCACAGTTACATTTTGATTAACTATTAGCATTCATGTCATATTGTGAGCTTGAGGGACGAAACGGTGTGTACGTATATCCCCGAAATGCTTTCTGAATAACCAGCACGCATTGCATAAAAGTTTCTTTTTTTTTTAGTCACTACAGCGTCATCCTTACAAACAAATGTTTCAACCACACCATACCTATTTGTAAGGTAGCCTTAATTTATGAATTAAAGTAGTTCTCGTTTGAACTTTCACTTTACTTTCCACCCCACTCACATACAGAGCGCAGGGAGAGATTATTTTGCAGGACTTGGATTTCTCTCTATACATTATGGCAATTTTACTCTCATATTTTTATCTCTGTTGTATTATTCTCGAGCCTTGGAACGCCTCCGTGGTTTTCTTATTTAATTTTCGTTATTTTCATTTATGTCTAACCGTATTCATACTATGGGCACTAGACGTTTTCTTAGACACAGTCACCATGTCTTTGCGATCATTTTGAAAACGGTGTCTCATGTCGAAAATTTTCTTACAGAAGCTATTTGATATTAATTTGTCTATGTAACGTGATGTTACTCGCTTCAAGCTGCTATTTGAAATTTTCAAGTTGGCCCCGGATACCTTTCAGTTGGCCCTTGGAGTCACCCTGACAACACCTCTCGATATGAATTACGTCAGTTAGCTACGCCAGTTTTTCTTTTGTTGATTTATCTCCAATCGCTTTCATACTACGGGTACTAAACCTTTTCTCTGACACGGATACTATGTTTCGGCGGCCTTTTGAGAACACTGCCATTTCACATCAATCGTTTTCTCCTTCAATATGTTAGATTTTGCAAGATTTATCGAACGAGGTACCACTCGACTCATGTTACTATTTGAAATTTTGAAGTTAGCCCCCAAGACCCCTTTATGGAGGCCACTGGGATCACAGGGACCATACCGTTCGATATGCCCTATGATATTCACGTATTTCAATTTTGTTCCATTCATTTACCTTCCATGGTTTTCACACTACGGGTACTGGAGTTTCCGAACCATATCATGGCGGCCATTTTGAAACTGGTGCACAATATGAAACATATTTTGGTACAGCGTTACTTAGTTTTCCAAGACCTTTCGAACGAGGTATTACTCGACCCATGTTCCCATTTGACATTTCAAAGTTACCCCCCGTACCCCCATTTAGGGGGGAGGGGAGGGGTACTTTTGGCGGAATTGGTTTTCCCCCTTAGCAATATATAACGTGTACTTCAAAAATTTCTTCTATGTTTTATCATTTTTCAGATATTTCCGTGGATTAATTAAAATGGTCCACCCTGTATATATATATATTTCATTTATTCATTCGTTTTTATTTAGCATCCCTTTCAGCCGCGAGGCTATTTGGGGCATGGATCTACAACTTAATGTGGAATCCGAACCACATGAGCTCTTGCCGGGAATCGAACCTATATATTTTCCAAATCATCTATCATATGTGTTTTTGTTTTCTTATTCCCACTCCTTGCTTTCCTTCCATCTTTCCTCCTAGCCCAGTAAATAAAGGACCAAAAAGGGTGTCGAGCTGAAATAATTTAGAAAAAGCTGAAAATTTCAGGATTTGTTTTTCATGTGATCTTAAATGAAATATCAAAAGTCCCCTAAAATCCCGTGTGCGCTTCATCCTCAAAATGGCGGCCAAAGATGGCGACCGTCCGGAATGCGCATGTCTCCCGATTTTAGCTTGTAACTCTGAGACTATTTAAGATATTCCAATTCTGTAAAAACACTTTTGTTCTAGAAGCTCTAATCTATAACTTTTCTTAATACTTCTTTCTCGTAAAGTTTGACACAAAGCCACCATTTTCCATTAAAGTATAAAGTGATACATTTTGAAAGTCCTGTTCTTGGATTGGTTGTAGAAAATCTCCAAAACCGTTAGGAATTCGCAGACAATGCTCGGAATAGTTTAGATTGAACATTTAATTAGCTTTGTTTTAAAAAAAGAATCACCTAAATCAGAATACAATTAGTCGAGAAATTCGATGTTTTAAATTAAATGTAGTTGGATAAAAATTAATCGCTATTAATCCAGCACCTAAAGTTTCGAAATTCATAGTTGTGCTGGATTTATGGCATTCATGCCTTGGATTCCAAACTGAAATTTCAAAACTGTCATAAACCTATGTGAATTTCATACCAAAATGGCGATCAAAGAGGACACTTGTCCGATATCCCCCCCCCAAAAAAAATGGATTATTATATTTTAATTCTGTAAAAAACACTTTTATTATGAAAAATAAAAGCCCTATTCTGTAAATTTTGTTGAAAGTAATATAATTTTAAGTACATTGAAAACAGTGGCGGATAGTTGTTATGCAACCGGTGGTGCACACGGAATAACTAAGTTTGATTGTATATTCATAAGGATACCAAATGGTCAATTTGCATTGAGTCTACTTGTAGACACACAACCCAACTTACAGTTATGTAGTGTGCCTCACTGATTACGTACCAACGAGCCACCATTGTTGAAAATTAAGTGTCCGTTTTTACATCTTATTTGAACTCCCTTGTAAAGTAGATTCTTCATTGTAAATAGTCAAAAAGGGAGTAAAAAAGTTTTAAAAATATGTATTACACCTACCTTCTTTAATACATGAAAATTTCATGGTCTTCAGAGTCTTCAGGAATTAACATATTTGAACAAATATTTTCCCGACAATTGAAAGAGAGTTTGGAACAAGTCAGTCCTGCCTTTCTAGATTCACATTTGCTGTCACAGTCTGTTCTTATCTTACATGGGCAAGATACAAGGTTCAGCAGATTGTTAGGAGCAGCTTTCAATTTTATTGCACTGGAAGCAATTTACCTTCTATTAATTGCCACTAGAAACAGTTTACCTTCTATTAATTGCCCCCCCCCATTTTGTTGGGTTCAAATAATTCCCCAATCATTGGTGTACTTGAAGGTAAACACATACACTGTGTTGAGAGGCAGCAGCACTTGTAAGAGGGAAATTTGCCAAATTGAATTTTGAGGATAGTTTTCTAGTCATTATCCTGTTGTAGGCTTATATCGAAGTTCGTCTAAAGAAATTTGATTGTGTTCTCCATACAACCACGTAACCAATTTTTCTCCTATTTTAATGACTGTTTGGGGATCTAAATTGGATTGATGGAAGACTGTGACCGCTTTAGATAGTTCTTGCTACTTCTGAAGAATTTTGATGGCAGCCTTTGTTGAAAAAAGATGATGATGTGTTACACCCTGTGATAGCATGAAGACACCCTGTGAAAGATGTCCTTCAGTGACTCTAGTTACCTTTGGATGTTGCCAATGTGGAAGCATTTCTATTCAATTTTGTTTGATTTCGGCCTCACAAAGTACACTGTAGTGTCTGGAATTGTTCGAGCAATTAAGATGGCCGTCAGAGTCAGTTCCTACTACTACAGCAACAAAAGTGTTTTATTTACTTAGATTAATAGCTGTGCTGACAATCAGAGCATCTGCATCTCTTTCAACTTCGTACACTGTAATGCTTGAAGAGTTAAAGTGGGTTTTGAAGAAATCAATCAAACGTCTTTTATTTTCAGAGTTCAGTAAAAAGGGTGCTTGCTCAAGTTTTTTGATGTCTTGATCATCTGTCTCCTGACCGAAAGGTCTAGTTTCTACATGCTGTTCAGACACTGACGACCATTTTTCACAGAAACTTTCTAAGATTTCACTCACTTCCATTGTAATTGGAAAAGATAAGACCGAGCCAGCCAATATCCCGCCTATAGCTCAATCCTCCGGAAGCTTTCATTGCCCTTATCCAACTCTGTTCAATTACCATATCTGTTGCACTTCCACTCCAAAAGCAATCCTTCCTTCGCACATCAAAGTATCTTTCAAGTTCTGCTGGTTTCAGTGTAATTCCCAATTCTTCCATCTGTTGCAGATAAAACTGTGTAGATTTCGCATAGTTCAAATGTCCTGTTGCGTAAAAGTTTGGAATCATGCATTTCACCGTATAAATATGAAAGTCCCAGTCTCCAGGACGCTCCGCTCGAATATAAAGTATTATTAATCTTACTTGTTCCAAACTTTGAAGCCACAGTTCAGCTTTGACTCGGCTAGATAGGTCATAAGTATTTTAATGCCTGGATTATCCTTTAAGTCGTTTACGGTTTATGTACCTATGGTCAACTCATAGATACTGAAACATATATTACTCTCTTCAAGGTCCCTAACTAAACTGCAAATCTGTTGATGGTGCTACATAAGTCAAAAAGTGCTTAGTGATATCAGTGCTCTTGCATATGTAGTTCCATTTAACATGTGTAACACAGTATTTTGCGCATACAACAAGCCCCAAAGTTCTTCAATTAAAGTACCAGATAATATGTCCAACGACACCTAAGTATGACATTAGAAGGTGAAATCCCCCCTATCTGACAACTAATTTAGCTAAATCACTATCTTGTTGAGCAGATGTTTTATTTCCATTGCCTTCCAATGCAGAAGCTGTTCAAAAGTAACGATACAAGAATCACATCACGCCTTCTTGCTTTCGTCACAAGTAAATAGAAAGGAAGTGTAAATTGTACAGAAATTTTATGATTTTCAGTTGAGAAAAGGAACTGCAGTTATGCTGCTCATTTCAAACTGCCAGGGTCATAGTGATAGTGAGCATGAAACCATTCCACCCTGGCTTAGGTGAATCTTTTATGAGATGCATGAGAAGTCAAACTTCATCTGTGAAAATTAGCATATCGGAGATTTTGTACTATCATATTTTCTGCCGGTATCAAACTCTATTTCAATATTTAAAAATCCATTGTTTGTTGGTTTGTTATAACATTTAATATTCCTTCTAGTAAGAGCGGATACCATAACTACTGAAGGCAGTGCAGCACGTTCTATACGTAAATCTTGTCTATTTATTTTAGGTGTGCATATTTTAATCCCACCCATACTGTGGAAAGTACCGTGACCATCTAATAATTTCGCTGCATTATCAAAAACAAACTGAATCAAATTTTGAGAATGATCGGTTTGGATTGGAATAATAGAACACATTCTAGAATATTCATATCTTCTTACTTCAGCGCTGATATTCCAAAACTACCGTATGCAAGTATATTTATCTATATATTGACGAAATCCATAGTATCGCAAACAGTAAACTCCAATTGCTAGATGGATTGGTGATATAAACGTACGAGGCCGACACATTGAAATAATTGAATGGCAGATCATGATATGCATCCGAGATAACATATTTGAATCACCTTTCTTACTTCTAGTTATATTTTCAACAAAAAAATTTACTAATTGTGGATCCTCGGGAGTAACTTTTTACAATGAAGGAATTGTTTCTTTCTAGGTAGACGCGATACGAATGCATTGTTGATGCTTCTATTTTTAGACATGATCTGCTTTTCTTTTCTTGTTTGCTTCATTCTTTGAGATAAGAAGGCAGGGGTTTGCTGTTTACTTTCATACCACTAAGAACCACATTAGCTTAAAATTTATGTATGTTTAGAATATAATAATATATAGACTACCAGCTGTTACGCCAATGATGTTAAGGGTGAGTCTACTGAATATATATATATATATATATATATATATATATATATATATATATATATATATATATATATATATATATATATTATTTCTGCTACTAAAAAGAAAAAAAAAAGGAGATTTAAAGGAACACAATATGGACAATTGGGTGACAACAAAACAGCTCTGTCCACCTATATTTTTCAAAAAAGTCGAATTTCTCGACTAATTATATTCCGATTTGGATGATTCTTTTTTTAAAACAAAGCTAATTAAATGTTCAATCTAAACTATTCCGAGCATTGTTTGCGAATTCCTAACGGTTTTGGAGATTTTCTACAACCAATCCAAGAGCAGGACTTTCAAAATGTATCACTTTATACTTTAATGGAAAATGGTGGCTTTGTGTCAAACTTTACGAGAAAGAAGTATTAAGAAAAGTTATAGATTAGAGCTTCTAGAACAAAAGTGTTTTTACAGAATTGGAATATCTTAAATAGTCTCAGAGTTACAGGCTAAAATCGGGAGACATGCGCATTCCGGACGGCCGCCATCTTTGGCCGCCATTTTGAGGATGAAGCGCACACGGGATTTTAGGGGACTTTTGATATTTCATTTAAGATCACATGAAAAACAAATCCTGAAATTTTCAGCTTTTTCTAAATTATTTCAGCTCGCGGTCCTTTATTTACTGGGCTATCCGATAGTGCTATGAAGAAGTTAATTTCTTCGTAAGTTATGCCCAATCCAGTTGGCCTCCCTACGAAGGATGCAAGCTAAAAGCGTCTTCTTCTCTTCTATTCGTTTTAAGACGTCTCCGTTTATTGGTTTCTCCGTCCATTTTGTCTTCCCCATCTTCTTCCAACACCACCTTTTGAAGCTCTCTAAATATGTTTTCCCTCTCATTTCCGTAATGTCCAAGTCTCTGAGCCATACAGTCCAATAATCTATATCCAATTACCTGTACACCCCTTGACCAAATTCTTCTTTAGTGCAATATTAAACCTGCTAGTTAAGAGTGATATTTTCTTGTTGAATGCTTCTTTTGCTTTGTTGTTCTGATCCACTTGGTGCATAAGCGTCTCTCGTCAAAGTACTTCCCAGATATTTAAAATTATCGATCTTCTCAAGTTCTCTTTGCTCTACTCTGAATCATAAGGACATGTTCCCACGGGATATTCTCATGACTTTCGATTTTTCGATCTTGATTTCCATTATATATAGTTTTCCAGTGTCAACTATTTTGCCCATCATCTCCTATAGTTCTTCGGTTCTAGCTATAATAACCGTGTCATCTGCATACCCGATCTTGTTAATGATTTGTCCTCCAATCTTTAAATCTCTAATACCCATTAATGTTTCCTTCATTAAACATCCACTGTACATATTGAATACTTGAGGTGACATACTACATCCTTGTGTGAATCCTATTCCAATCTCAATGGAGACTTTCTTCCAATGGGTATGCCATTGCCACCCATCAGACGAATGCTGAGATGATACATCTTAAATGGCTGGTTTCTACATTTTTAAATCCATTTCAAATGAATTACAAAAGTAGTATTGATCACGATACCAGAACATTTTTGTCTCGTCTCGTTTCAAAAACCCACACTTCTCAGAGACACGAGACTCGACAACCATTCAACGAAATGAGGCGAGACATCAAATTTACGAGTCGAGACTAGACCTGTGTATGCATAATAATACTCACCAGCACAGAAACTAATTATTTATTTATTTGTTCAAGGATAGGGCATAATGAAAGTTTGTGGCCTCCACTCCGAGGTCACATCAATCCTTTAGATGAATCTAGGACTGGAGAAGGAAATGGTCCTGGCCTGGGAGAAGGGACCATCCCGGCATGCACACAGGGGACCGAGGAAAACCAGGAGAAACCTCAGTCAGAATGGACCATCGGAGCAGGACTCGTGCCCACGTTCGACCTACCCAAATGCCATGTGGCAGGCAGGCACGCTACCCTTACTCCACCGGTTTTGTACGAGATAATTAATCTGTCTCGTTTCAACTCGTTTGGAAACGTGACGATACAGGTGTTTCTGTTCCTAGACGTGACACCAATTGAATAATGAGACATAATCTAAGTGGCGCAATAAGTAGAATTCAATAGTTTCGTTCAAAGTTGTCTTAATATCAACCAGAGTACGTTTGTAAAGAGTTTATAGTTTTAAAGTTGTTGCTTCTGTTTTAAAGCATTAACATTGTCGCAGTACTCGCTTAACTTGTATTGCGATAACTCATGTTTATCTACATTTCTCTGTTTCTTGAGTTTTGAAACATACGCCCTTTCTGATTTTATTCAATTGTCTTCTTACTCCGTCTTGTTGACATCACTAAGCAATTAATACCAGTTTGCTGTGAATAAATTAAATCCAACTTCTTTTCCGAGCCTGCCTCCTTTCTGATGGTGATGCCACTGCGTTGTATTAACGCCGCGTGTGATCCTTCTTCATATCGTTCACTGTGGCCATCCCTTGTATTCTCTTTGGTACAGGTTTCTTCAAACTACGCACTCATTTCTCCATTGTTGTCCAACAAAGACGTGGCAAAGTTGCATTTTCTTTACCATTGGGCGCTATACCAGTATAGAGTCCAAACAGTCGGTCCAATTCCGAAAATGTCAACATTTTAGATCGAAAGTAGTAGAAAATGGATCGATCTGGGCCATACTAGGCCATATTAGAACAACTCAGGAGCCCCTGGGAAATTGAGCACCTTACACCGTGAGCCCACGGTCTTTTACGACCTCCATTTTAGGGGTGAATTTGTTCCCTTTTATGATCACTTTTAGGGGGTGTACTCGTTCTCTGTTATGAGCATATTTTTAGGGGTGAACTCGTTCCCTTTTATGAGCATATTTTCCAACCCCTATGAACACATAGCAGAACATCAGACTACGTAACATAACAGAAGATCAGATAACAGATAAGAATATGAAACATAGAAGGGGTGAATTCATTCTCTTTTATGAGCATATTTTTCAACCCCTACGAACACATAACATAACAAGGGTATACTCGTTCTCTTTTATGAGCACATTTTTCAACCCCTATTTTAACATAGCAGAACTAGTAAAAGAGTATGACTTATTTTTCAACCTTAATTGAAGACAGCAGAGAATAGATAATATTCAACCCCTATTGGAACATAGCAGTGAATACATAAAACTACTCCAACCCCTATTTTAACATAGCAGAAATTACACTGAGACTATGAACACACAGCAGAACAGATAATACATAGCACAGCTAATAAAAGAACATGGCTTATTTTTCAACCCCTATTTTAACATAGCAGAAATTACACTGAGACTATGAACACATAGCAGAGCAGATAATAAACACAACAACCTCCATTTTAGGGGTGTATTCATTCCCTTTTATGATTACTTTTTCAACCCCTATTTTAAGACAAAGAATACCTATGTAACATAGCGATTCGATACGCTCTTTGAACCGATTTGGATGAAACTCGACATATGAGGGTTTTTGGACATGCTGATTACAAATATCATACTTATTTTTACCTGGGTCCTATAGTTTTTGTGGCATACGCCCTTTCTATGACAATTTTAACCAATTTGGGTGAAACTCAGTATATAGGGGTTTTCGGACATGCTGATTACAAATATCATATTTATTTTTTATCTGGGTCTTATAGTTTATGTGGTATACGCCCTTTGTATGACAATTTTAACCGATTTGGATGAAACTCGGTATATGAGGGTTTTCGGATATCCTGAGTACGAATATCATACTTATTTTTATCTAGGTCTGATAGTTTATGTGGGATACGCCCTTTGTGTGACAATTTTAACCGATTTGGATGAAACTCGGTATATGAGGGTTTTCGGACATGCCGATTACGAATATCATATTCCTTTCTACCTGGGTCTGATAGTTTATGTGGGATACGCCCTTTGTATAACACTTAAAACCCAATCACTCGTAAACGAAGCAGCATATTGAGATGGTGTTTCCACATTTAGTAATTGGTCATCAGGTACCACAAGTTCCAAAATAATGTCCATCGAGGTCAAAGGTCAAAATACTTAAAACCTAATAACTCGAAAACGAAGCAACGTATTGAAGTGCTGTTTCCACATTTAGTAATTGGTCATCAACTACTACAAGTTCCAAAATAATGTCCATCGAGGTCAAAGGTTAAAATACTTAAAACCTAATAACTCGAAAACGAAGCAACGTATTGAGATGCTGTTTCCACATTTAGTAATTGGTCATCAGGTACCACAAGTTCCAAAATAATGTCCATCGAGGTCAAAGGTTAAAATACTTAAAACCTAATAACTCGAAAACTGAACCAAATATTGAGGTGCTGTTTCCACATTTAGTAATCGGTCACCAACTACTACAAGTTCCAAAATAATGATCATCGGGGTCAAAGGTCAACATACTTAAAACCTAATAAGTCGAAAACTGAGCCAAATATTGAGATGGTGTTTCCACATTTAGTAATCGGTCACCAACTACTACAAGTTCCAAAATAATGATCATCGAGGTCAAAGGTCAACATACTTAAAACCTAATATCTCGAAAACGGAGCCAAATATTGAGGTGGTGTTTCCACATTTAGTAATCGGTCACCAAAGACCACATGTCTCAAAAGTGTCAACAAACTCGAAAACGGAGCCAAATATTGAGGTGGTGTTTCCACATTTAGTAATAGTTCATCAATCACTGCAAGTTCCAAAATAATGTGTAAACGGAGCAACGGATAAATTTTGTACAAAGCAGAAAAAGTGAAGGAGGAATAAATTTGAGTGGCCTATTCAATTTTGTACCAACGAGAAATGCCATTTTAACTAGCTGAGAATTATATGTCTTCTTGTACTAATTAAATAAACGAAGGAATATTGTGCCAATGAGAAATGTCATTTTTCTAGACCATGTTCTAATATTTAAACAAACGAAGGGGTGAATTTGAGTGACCTATTCAATTTTGCACCAACGAGAAATAATTGTGTATTTTAAACAAACAATCGGATAAATTTAACCGGCTCAGAAGTTCAATACTATTTTGTACTCTTGAGTGAGCTTTCCAATTTTGTAGCAAGAAGGACCATTTTTTAAAACTAACTCAGAATTTCATTTCATTTTTGTAATACTCAAATTTGGATGAAGTGTTTAGCTTTGTATGAACCAGAAAAATTTGATTGGATTATTTCCTCAGGTACCAACTGGAAAAAGTGAAGGGCCATTATTCAAATAAACGAAGGAATAGAGTATTTAGTTTTTGTACCAACCAGAAAAAAAGAAGTGAAGATCAGGTGGATTATTTTCTTTTGTACCAACTGGAAAAGAGAAGAAGAGCTATTTTAACTAGCTCATTATGTACTGTTTAAACAAACGAAAATTGAGCATTATGTAACTTTTGAACTACTGAAATGTTCTATTTTTGTATCAATTAGAAAAAAACGAAGAAGGGTCATTTTAACAAGTTCATAATTTCGATGTTCTACTTTTTATACCAACGAGAAAAATGAACTAGCTGAATATACGAAAGAATAAATTTAAGTGACCTATTCAATTTTGTACTACTCAAATAAACAATGGAGTATTTAGTTTTGCACCATTTTGGAGTATTCAAATAAACAAAGGAATTATAACTTGTGTCAACTCTAAAATTAATTAAACGAAGTAATGCATTTGAAAAACCGAAGTTGAGTATTTTATACCATTTTATATTATTTCAACAAACAAAATAATAAGCAAAAACAAAGGATCATTTTATATCATTTTAAACTAGTCTAATAAACGAAGGCATAAATATGAGTGAGCTATTTAATTTTGTAGCTGAGTATTTTAACGAAAGAACAAAATTGTTCTAACCAGAAAAAACCGAAGAAGGCCCATTTTAACTAACTGAGAATTTCTGTACCTTTTTGTAAATTTGAGTGACCTGTTTTTTGTACTAACCAGAAAAATCGAAGAAGGTTCCTTTGTACTAGCCCAATGAACGAAAGAACAAATTTGGGTGTTCTACTTTTTATACCAGACAAGGAAGAACCATTTTGTACTACTCAAATAAACGAAAGAAAAAGCGAAAAAAGACCTTTTTAACTAGCCCAGAATTTATATACGTTTTGTTTAGGTGTCCTACTTTTTGTACCAGCGTGAAATGCCATTTTAACCAGCTCAGTAGTATTCAAATAATCAATTTTCTAACTAACTCAGAATTTCATTTCATTTTGTAATACTCAAATTTGGATGGAGTGTTTAGTTTTGTTCGAACCAGAAAAATTTGATTGGATTATTTCCTTATGTACCAACTGGAAAAATGAATAAATTTGGGTAGAATATTTAGTTTTGTACCTAGCAAAATAAGAAAAAGAAGTGAAGAACGAATAAAATTTTGATGGACTATTTTCTTATGTACCAACAAAAAAATGGAGCACCAGCGACAAAAAAGAAACCGAAGGAGGAATAAATTTGGGTGACCCATTCAGTTTGTACTAAGCAGAATCAGCATTCTATACTTTTTTCTGCCATTTATTGTGGATGTCCTATTTCTTATTGTGCCAACGAGACCATTTTTAACCGACTTAGAATTTGTACCAAACAGAAAAGAGCTACACAAATAAACAAAGCAATCAATTTTTAACTAGCTCAGAATTTCTAGACCATGTTGTACTATTTAAACAAACGAAGAGATAAATGTGTGTGACCTATTCACTTTTGTACCAAGCAAAATAAGAAAAAGAAGTGAAGAACGAATAAAATTTGGATGGACTATTTTTTCATGTACCAACAAAAAATGGAGCACCAACGACAAAAAAGAAACCGAAGGAGTACCTAATCAGTTTTGTACTAAGCAGAAAAAAAAGCGAAGAAGGTAAAATTTGAATAGCTCACTATTTATGTACATTTTTGTACTACTAAAATAAACGAAGGAATAAATTTGGGTGTTCTACAGAAGAAAACGTGGAAGTGCCATTTTATATAATTTTGTAGTACTCAAAATATACAAAGATATAAATTTGTGTGACCCATTCAGTTTTGTATTCAGATTTTCCGGCTACTTTTTGTGCTCTACAAATAAAAGCAAAGAGAGACCATTTTTAACTAGCTTAGAATTTATGTGCCTTTTGTAACGAAGAAACAAATTTGAAGGAGGTTCATTTTAATTAATCCTGCTGCGAGTAGATCAATTAGTACATAGTGAAAAAAACAATATGGCATTATTGCGACTTTCATTTTCGAATACATACGAATTAGGCCACTATGGCAATAAAAATACTACTCTCTCCTTATGCTTATTTGGAACAGACTTAAGAGGACCAAGCATTAGAAACCCGCTAGTAGGGCGTCGATTCAGTAATCCATATTGGAGTATACCTTTTATACAACAAACAGGCTTCTTAGCCCCACTCCAGAAATTCTTTCTTCTACTGTCTTCGGCATGCATTTTAGACCAAGGGCAGCAAGATTAATATTAAATAACACTTCTGCTGGATAGACATTCGATTCTCTCGATCTTCTGCTTTATTCGGCAACTCCAATAAGCTTCTGTAAATATTCTTTGATGTGTAAAATTAGTTCTAAACAGCCTTGTATTGGATCCACTCATTAGTATAGTAGTTAAAGATAATTGCTTCCCATCTCGTAATACCCTGTAAACGCTTGTGTGGACAATGAAGAAAATCAATTAGATAGTTGTAAATTTTAATAAAAAAATTACCTGTATTCTATCTAAGACAATCTACACCCACGGAATCATCGTTATTACAAATAGTGTTAATAGGCTTGTTTTTCCACCCCAAAATTAAAATAGAAGTTCTGAAATTTTTATATTGACACATCCTAGTACTTCTTAGTTATATATCCCAAATACTATACATCTCTTGCCCATTTAATTTAACCTTAAATCTGAGAAATTGGATCGTATAAATGTGTTCACAGAATGGCGGTGTAATTGTTATCTTTACCTAATAACTCTCTTAGAGATCATTATTGCTGGTAGACTACAATACACCTTTAAAACCTACTCTCATTCGAAAAATAAACTGCACTATTACAGACTATTATAAGTGAGTACAATACCGCTATTAATTGGAAATTCTTACACAATGTATCGTTCTTGTTATCGAAGTCTACTCCAACTAAGCATAAGAAGAAAGTAGTATTTTTTTTGCCATAATGGATTATTCTGTATGTATAGTTTTATTGTGAGAAAAAACATTTGTTATTCTTTTTCACCAAGTTTCCAAATACCGCGAGGTCCAACAGATAGGTATCAGGAGATACCGCAAAAAGGCCAGTTTTACCACATCGTGTAAAGCAACCAAGTAAATCTGCAATCTGGATACTTGGCCTGAACTCGCACACATGATTTCAGAACTTTAATAACTCATCCAAAGTGTCCTGCGTTCCCCCATAGCGAAAGAAAGCTGTCACAGTATAACTATTACCCTTAGTTTTCATGGCAAAAAAGGTAGCTGATTGGAAAAGAGAACTGTGTGCGGTTAAACGAGTAACCAACGACAAAAAGTCTATCTTAATATCTACCTGCGATAAATGCTTAACAAATTCTATCATATACCATTTGTTATAACGACTATTAAACAAATACCTATCCATCAAATAATTGTCTACCACATCGTTATAGTGGGCATTGTGCTCAACAAAACATGGGTGTATACCATTATTCAACCGAAAATATCTAACTGTAGACCTAGAATAAGCGGGGCGACCATTACGTTGTACCACAGGGAAATGAAAAACTTCGGCCATTGTAATGCACACAACCAAGTATGTGTTAAAGGTTTTAGTCGTTAATACAAAATAAAGAAGCCAACAAAACTAAATGTTCTACACCTTCTCTGTGGTACTAACTAGTACAAAATACTTAAATTGATACAATGGTACAACACTAAATTCCCAGCTGGTACAAAATAAAATATTCCATTCATTTTTTTTTCGGTACAAAACTAAATTCCGTACATATGCCACTCAAATTCATTTATTCTTCCTTTTGACCTCTAAAATAATAATAATAATGATTTAAAATTTAATTTTCCATTTTTTTCACTCTCTCCTTATCTCTACTTAATTAAAAACTTTCGTTTCTACTAATACTGTATTTACCCATAAGGAACTGTCTCAAAATTATCTCTTCGTTTTCTTTTACTAGATGTAACCTGATAAATTCTAAGATGTGGATAATTTCCAAGTAAAGTTGCAGGATAAAGCAGAAGATCGAGAGAATCGAATTTCTATCCAGCAGAAGTGTTATTTAATATTAATCTTGCTGCCCTTGGTCTAAAATGCATGCCGAAGACCGTAGAAGAAAGAATTTGTTTTCTAATTTCTGGAGTGGGGCTAAGAAGCTTGTTTTGTTGTATAAAAGGTATACTCCAATATGGATTACTGAATCGACGCCCTACTAGCGGGTTTCTAATGCTTGGTCCTCTTAAGTCTGCTCCAAATAAGCATAAGGAGAGAGTAGTATTTTTTGCCATAGTGGCTTAATCCGTATGTATTCGAAAATGAAAGTCGCAATAATGCCATATTGTTTTTTTTTTCCACTATGTACCAATTGATCTACTCGCAGCAGGATTAGTTAAAATGAACCTCCTTCAAATTTGTTTCTTCGTTACAAAAGGCACATAAAATGGTCTCTCTTTGCTTTTCCTCTGTTTATTGTAGAGCACAAAAAGATAAAATGGTCTTTCTAAAAAAACAACAAATTTTCTGCTTAGTACAAAACTGAATGGGATCACACAAATTTATATCTTTGTATATTTTGAGTACTACAAAATTAAATAAAATGGCCCTTCCCCGTTTTCTTCTGTAGAACACCCAAATTTATTCCTTCGTTATAAATACTGAGCTATTTAAATTTTACCTTCTTCGCTTTTTTCTGCTTAGTACAAAACTGATTAGGTCACCGAAATTTATTCTTTCCTTTTTCTGCTTGTAACAAAAGTGAATAGGTCACACCAATTTATTCCTTTGTTTGTTTAAATAGTACAATATGGTCAATAAATTCGGTAGACCAAAAACACAAAAAGTTATAACATGCTGAACTATTTAAAATGGTATTTCCTTGCTTTTTTCGATTTGATACAAATTTTACAAAAAGGCCTAAGATTCTAAGCCAGTTAAAAATGGTTCTCGTTGGTACAAAAGGAAATAGGACACCTCAATAAATGTCTTCGCTTTTCTGATCAGTGCAAATTTATACCTTTGTTTCCTTTTTTCTGCATGGTACAAAACTAAATAATCCATCCAAATTTGAGTATTACAAAATGATATAAAATTCTGAGTTCATGTTCGCTTTCTTCGTTTGTTTAAATAGTAAAACATGGCCTGGAAATGAGATTTCGCTTTTTGTGGTTATTACAAATTTATTCCTTTGTTTAGTACAAATATTACAAAAAGGCATAAAAATCTAAGCCTGTTAAAAATGGTTCTCGTTGGTACAAAAGGAAATAGAACATCCGTATGCATATATTCATTTCTTTAAATGGCACAAAATGGTATAAAGATCTGAGTAGTACAAAATGGTATAAAATACTCAGCTAGTAAAAATGATCCATCTTCGGTTTTTCTCTATTCCTTTGTTTATTTGACTAGTTCAAAATGATATAAAATGGTACATTTTACTTTTTCCGACTCTTGTTGAAATAATGCACAGTTGCATAAAATACTCAGCTAGTTAAAAATGGTTCTTTTTAGAGTTGATACAAATTATAAGTCCTTTGTTTATTTGAATACTCCAAAATGGTACGATTTCTTTCTTTTTTCTCGGTGGTACAAAACTAAATACTCCACCGTTTATTTCAGTAGTACAAAATGACATAAAAAACTCAGCTAGTTAAAATAGCCCTTCTTCGCCTTTTTCTGAACCATTTAAATATGGCACTTCTTGTTGGTACAAAATTGAATAGATCACTCAAATTTATTTCTTCGTATATTTAAATATTACAAGATGATATAAAATACTCAGCTAGTTAAATTGAACTTTCATTTTTGAGGACACAAATGACTCTTTCTTTCACTTGAATAGCACGAAAAAGTACAGAAATTATGAACTTGTTAAAATGATCCTTCTTAGGTTTTTTCTGGTTTGATACAAAAACAGAACATTCAAATTTGTTCTTTTGTTACATAAATTCTGAGCTAGTTAAAATTGTCATTTCTCGTTTGTTTAAACAGTACCTAATGATATAAAATTCTAAGATTGTTGAAGTGGCTCTTCTTCACTTTTCCAGTTGGTTGGTTGGTTCTTTGCTTTTCCTCGGTGTACAAATTTATTCCTATGTTTATTTAAATAGTTAACATGGTCCTCCTTCGGTCTGTTTTTTCTAGTTGGTACAAAACTGAATACTTCTTCGTTTATTGGAGTAGTACAAAATAGTCCTTCTTCGCTTTTTTTTTCTAGTTAGTATAAATTTATTAATTCGTTTAATTAAAATGAGCATTTTTCGCTTTTCTTAGGTTAATACAAATTTATTCCTCCGTTTGTTTGAGTAGTACAAAATGGCATTCCTCGTTAGTAAAATAGCAAATAAACCACTCAAATTGATTAATTCTTCACTTTTTCTGTTTGGTACAAAACTGAATAGGTCACATAAGTTTTTTATCCGACACGCTGTTTACATGTTATTAAGGCTTAAATATTTTACCTTTGACCTAAATAGTCAGTACTTTTTTAAACATGTACTAGTTGATGACCAATTACTGGAAACTCTATCTCAATATGTGTCTCCGTTTTCGAGTTATTAGGTTTTAAGTATGTTGACCTTTGACCTCGATGGCCACTATTTTGGAACTTATAGTACCTGATGACCAATTACTAGATTTGGAAACTCTATCTCAATATGTGTCTCCGTTTTCGAGTTATTGGGTTTTAAGTACTTTGACCTTTGACCTCGATGGTCATTATTTTGGAACTTGTACTAGTTGATGACCTCTTGCTAAATGTGGAAACACCACTTCGATATCTTGCTCAGTTTTTGAGTTATTAGGTTTTAAGTATTTTGACCTTTGACCTCGATGGTCATGATTTTTTAACATGTACTAGTTGATGACCTATTACTCGATTTGGAAACAGCACCTCAATATGTGGCTCAGTTTTCGTGTTATTAGATTTTAAGTATGTTGACCTTTGACCTCGATGGTCATTATTTTGGAACTTGTACTAGTTGATGACCAATTGCTAAATGTGGAAACAACACCTCAATATTTTGCTCAGTTTTAGAGTTATTATGTTTTAAGTATGTTGACCTTTGACCTCGATGATCATTATTTTTGGAACTTGTAGTAGTTGATGACCAGTTACTAGATTTGGAAACACCACTTCAATATGTGTCTCAGTTTTCGAGTTATTAGGTTTTAAGTATTTTGACCTTTGACCTCGATAGTCAGTACTTTTGGAACATGTAATAGTTGATGACCAATTACCAAATGTGAAAACACCATCTCAATATGTTGCTTCGTTTACGAGTGATTGGGTTTTAAGTATGTTGACCTTTGAACTCGATGGCCACTAATTTTGGGACATGTAATACCTGATGACCAATTGCTAAATGTGGAAACACCATCTCAATATGTGGATTCATTTTCGAGTAATTAGGTTTTAAGTATTTTGACCTTTGCTAAAAAGTGTTCATAAAAGGGAACGAATCTTATGTATTATCTGCTCTGCTACGTAATTTCAATTAGGGGTGATGAATGAATACACCCCCTAAAATGACTATCTGTAGACCGTGGGGTGTTCGATTGTAATCTTGGAATGAATTATTTGCTATGTTACGTATTCTTATGTCATTTCTGTTATGTTAAAATAGGGGTTGAAAAATATGCTCATAAAAGAGAACGAGTTCACCCCTTAAAATAGACTATGTTTAATCTTCGCTATGTTTTGTTATGTTAAAATATGGGTTGAAAAATGTGCCATACTCTTTTATTAGCTGTGCTATGTTCAAATAGGGGTGGAACGAGTCTTATGTATCTGCTGTGTGTTCATAATGTGCTCATAAAAGGGAACGAGTACACCCTTGCTATGTTACGTAGTCTCTTCTATGTGTTCGTAGTCTCAGTGTAATTTCTGCTATGTTAAAATAAGGGTTGAAAAATATGTCATACTCTTGTATTAGCTCTTTTATGTTACATACTCTTATGCTCTGCTGTGTGTTCATAGTCTCAGTGTAATTTCTGCTATGTTAAAATAAGGGAATGAATACACCCTTGTTATGTTAGGTACTCTTATGTGTTATCTGCTCTGCTGTGTGTTACGTAGTTTTATGTGTTATCTCCTATGTTAAAATAGGGGTTGGAAACGAGTACACCCTTGTTATGTTATGTGTTCGTACCCCTTTGCTATGTTATTTGTCTGCTATGTTGAAAAAGTGCTCATAAAAGAGAACGAGTTCACCCTTAAAATGGAGGCCTGCTATGTTATGTAGTCTTCTGCTCTTATATGTGTTCGTTATCTGCTATGTTAAAATAGTGCTATGTGTTATCTGCTCTTCTATGTGTTATCTGCTATGTTAAAATAAGGGTTGAAAAATATGCTCATAAAAGGGAACGAGTACACCCTCTAAAATGGAGGTCGTAAAAGAGAACGAGTACACCCCCTAAAATGGAGGTCATAAAAGGGAACGAGTTCACCCTTAAAATGGAGGTCGTAAAAGACCATGGGCTCACGTTGTACGGTGGTCAATTCCCAGGGGGGCTCGTAAAAGGGAACGAGTTCACCCCTTAAACGTGGTCATAAAAGAGAACGAATACACCCCCTTAAAAGTGCTCATAAAAGGGATTAAATTCACCCCTAAATTTTAGGTCGTAAAAGACCGTGGGCTCACGGTGCACGGTGGTCATTTTCTCAGGGGCTCCTGAGTTGTTCTAGTATGGCCAATGTTGGCCCAGATCGATCATTTTTCTACTACTATCGAAAATATATACTCCCCAATAATATTGCTCTCTTATGTTTTTCCGCATCTTCAATAGTTCCTGAGATGGCTTATGTGAACGGACTTCTGGCACTATATATATATATATATATATATATATATATATATATATATATATATATATATATATACAGTATGGCGCTAAATTCGTTGTATAAAAGCAGATGAGTGATTCCTGGGAGTAAAACAAACAATAAACATAGGGCGAAAACCCCATCATTTACGTGTTATAGGCTGCTGAAATCATGAAAAAATGAATTTTAAAGGTTCGTAGCTCCAAAACTAAGGGACCTACATTGGCCGGTCCCCGAAAAACTATGTGCCCTATCAAAAAATGTGTGTTTCAGAATCATGAGGTGCTTCCACAACGAGTTTAAAGAGGGAATTTGACTACGGGCATATGATATAAAGTACTCTCCAACTACATCCATAAAAATTGTCGCGTGCGTACCTTAGGATTCTAAAACATGTATTTTTGGATAGAGCATATACTAGTTCCTAAGTGAAGTCTTGACCCGACTACAGTAGTTCCAATAGTTTTGGAGCTATGGGCCTTTAGAATTCATTTTTCCATGTTTTCGGCAGCCTATAACACGTAAACGATGGGATTTTTGCCCTATGTTTATTGAAACTTTTTTGTTTTACTCTCAGGAATTACTCCTCTGCTTTTGTACAACGAAATTAGCGCCATACTGTATATATATATATATATATATATATATATATATATATATATATATATATATATATATATATATATATATATATATATATATATATAGTGGCGGATCCAAGGGAGGGGCTATAGGCCCCCATGCCGTTCAGGTATACACTGGATAAAATGAGCTTCAATCCTGCTTTACACTGGATAAAACAGCAAAATATGGTTTAGCCCCTCCCTTGATCATATCCTGGATCCGACCCTGTATATATATATATATATATATATATATATATATATATATATATATATATATATATATATATATATTATATGCGTACATTTTTATTATGTCATGTCTACGTAAAGCAAAATATAATAACAATAATAATAATAATCCTTCGCTGTCAACAATGCTATATACAAGAATATTAATTACATTTGTTTAACAGTTGGTAGTGGTACACACACAAAAAATATTTTTTTAAAAAAACATAAAAGATTAAACCTGACACACATAACTTCTACGAATTTTCATCTGTCTCCTTCAGGTGACTGGATCATATCATAGTTAATTAGATGGGATAACATAACGTTATTACCTATACGATGTACATCAATAAAATTAATTAATAAAATTTCAAAAATTAAGGGTAGACTAATTCAAATAATTGCATAAAATGAAAACATTAATAAAAAAAAGTGCGACTAAAATGTTAAACGTTGATGTTTGTTTCTCCTTCATCCAAAAAAAAAGTATTTAAAAAATAATGTGTTTTGTAATTTAATCCTCTTCCACGTTTCATTCTATGTAATTAATTACCTTTGTGTTTTGCAGAACTTTATTTAATGTTTGTTTTTAAATTAAAGGGCAGATAGGACTACAGTGTGGAACTTGATTTGGAAAATGACTCTCCACTGTATAATTATAAGTAACACACAACCTGTGAGAGAGCATCGCCAACCCGAGCACACACACATACACATGCACGCGTGCAAATGCACAACCACTCACATACACACAAAATAAGTATACGCATGAAATGTAGAACAGCCATAGAGTAATATTGTTTTATTTTATTTTATTTTTTTTTATTTTTGCTTTACGTCGTTTTCATTTGCTCTCACGGGACACACTCAGTCAATCGATTACGACAACAAGACATGAGAATTCTCCCCAACCCATATCCATCATGAGGTTGGATTTTGAGCAGCTAGACATCAATTGCAAAAAAAATATTAGTTCTTTCTCTTATTTTATGGGGGGAAGAAATTATACATACCTTTTTTCAAGCATGTGAAATATATATAGTTATCTTTATTGATGTAACATATGTCTTTGTGTTACTGGAAAATCCTATTTTTGTTTTGACCATCGGACTGTAAATCACTATAATTCCAACATTATCGCTCAGAGAGTGAACTTACTAACTAACTCAAGCTTGAAATTTTGCATTAAAGTTCTTCTTAAACCCTAGACTGCAGATAATATATATTTTTTTTAATTTGACATCTAGGAGGGAAAAGGGAAAGGTGAATCGTTCGATTTTTTTTTCATTACATCTAAGGAACTCTCGGACATACGAACTTGGAAGTTGTACAAACTTTGTCCTTAAACTTTAGAGTAGTATATAAAACAATTTTGTAAAATTGAGCGAGTTTGAACACGAAAATTGGTGATTTTCTTTTAGTTTTTTTTTTATTTCTTTTCAATACCATTATCAAATACTCTCACTTGTTACTAAATAATTTGTGTTATTTCTGGGACACTTTGCATATAGAATTTGTCTGAATTCGAAATTTTGCAGGAAATTCGAATGTCCTCGTATGATCAAGTTAGTGAACCATTATATTCATATTTTTATTATATTCTAGGCCAAACATGAAAAAGAAATGGAACGACATGTTTAATTATTTTAAAACACAAGTCTAAATATCAAATTTGGTGTATCTAACCATAACGGATTTCGAGATATGGACATCTAATTATAATTGCAACCCCCAACCCTTCTCTTCTCACCACTTTTCTTCCCTTCTAGGTCAAATAAAGGACATCCCAAAAAGAACGTAATTTTTGAACTGCCCGCCATTTCTGTTCTAGTATGTTGGCACTTGGCAGCACTGAGTGTTACGCAATTTTCATCTGTTGTCTTTATCATTAGTCACTTAGCGTCGAATAGCCCATGATCGTCATATGTTTTCTGTACGGGTAGGAATAGAGCGCTCAACACATTTGAAATAGGTTTTCACCATGACAACACGCTGTTGCGTCGTGAAGCTCTCTATTCCTATTCGTGCAGAAAATCCGTGCAGAAAACATATGATGATCATGTGCTATTCGACACTCCGGACAAACAAATGGCAGTATGTGATCCTATGTCTAGTGCCAGCTGTGCCGTAAGTGAAGGAAATACTGTGTCACTGACCACATCTTGCAACCGACCGCCATATTGAAGTCGGCCATTTGATTACAATTTTAGCATTTCAAATAGGAAATGGGGATTGTGATATTTCAAACAGGGCCAGAACGTTCCCAAAAATCTAGCTTGTTTTCTTAGTAACTTGTGGACATTTTTATCTATTAGCTTTTAAGAATGTGGTCATCGCTCGGTAAGGTCACTCAGGTATGAAACAAATTTATATAAAACAAAATAAAATCTTCAAATTAAAAAAAAAATGCAATTCAAAATTTTAATAAAAGCGAGATGTTATTTCATATTTTTGAATCCAGAAACTGACACTATACACATACACACAAATACAACACTATACATAGGCATGTGTCTCTGTGTGTATGTCTGCCGTCAATTTTACGCATAGAAAATAATAATCTAGATACATCAAATTTTGTATTTGGATCTCCATCAGATTTAATCGTGTACGAAGCCATTTCGAATTTCGGCTCGGAGGAGAGAATAAATGTCAATACGACAGGTATTAGTGCCATATTTATAGTTTTCGGGGTTGCTGCGACAAGTAGTGACACACCCGATGTCGTTCAAGTCCAACTTTCACCCCCATCATCATGCATGGATAAAACTAAAATGCTCAAACTGACAAACATTAGTGTTGAATTCATATGTTTGTGATAGTCTGATTGGTGATAGTTCCTAGTCTGGTTGGTAACAGTTCTGATGGCATTTAAACTCAAGTGTATTAGACACGAGACATGTCAGCTGTCCGGAAATTGATAAGGGCAACGACAAAGGCGCTGCTCTTCTTATCCACTCATATTGACAAATGCAACGCCAAGGGCGTTGGTTTTTCATATTTACATATTTCACACATATTGACAGAGGCAACGCCGAAGGCATTGCTATTCCTGATTTATTTATTTTACTCATTTCTTTACTCGTGTATATATATATATATATATATATATATATATATATATATATATATATATATATATGTGTGTGTGTGTGTGTGTGTGTGTATTCGGCTGGTGGGGGTTCAAAATGTATGCATTAGATCCGAGGAGAAATATTGGGACGAAAGACATGTGCCAAATCCATAGACTTCAGGGTTGTTTAGATGAATAGTAAATATCCTCACACCATTGAAGTCCAATTTTATATCCAATCGTCATGAGAAGTGAAAAACAGCATGTGCAAAATGATTGATATTAGTGTCGAGTTCATAGTTTTCGAGATCGCTAAGCTGATTGACGACAGTCCACATGATATTTGAGACAACTTTAGGCAAGAAGAGATGCGTCACCTTGTCCGTAAATTGGCATTGGCAAGCCGAAGGTATTTCTCTTCCTAATTTATTTACTATCTGAAATGCCCATCTTCGCACGGGGAGAGTAGGTGCATGCAGAGATGGAGTGGGTCAGTGGGTCGTGGGTCAACAGCATGTGACCCACTGTGACCCACCACCTACCGTGATCCACTGCGACTCACCACCCACCGTGACCCCGACTCAGTATGATATACCGACCCCCTCTGCTCACTGCATTGTAGACAGTATCTTCTGAAGACCGGTAAATTTGCCTCCGTTTTACTTTCAAGACCTTCATTCCCCTTCCTTTTCCACTTGTTTCTGTCTACTTACCTGAGGTGAGTATATCTAACCAAGTGAGAAAAGAACTTCAGGCACTTTTGGATATTGATATTTTTTATAGTAATAATAGGAATAGGACTTACACTACAACTTGGCTTTCGAGACCTGTGAGTTTTTAGAGCTAACTACTGGAAAAAAATACATTTTTGAATCACTGTAATATATAAATTATTATATAAAAAATGAATGTAACTATGTGTACCTGATCACCACGGTCAAATTGCAAAGTCAAATGACATTACTTTTGGTATATAGTTAGGCCTTAATCCAAACTGAGATCTTATATTGCTTTCATTATAATTTATAATATCCGAAGGGGGTAGTGAGGATCCGAATTTTGAAAAAAAAAAGTATCTCGCAAGCCGTTAATCTTATGGAGCTAAAACTCAGTTTATTAACTCTCTATTGAAAATAAACAGAATGTGTCCTAGCATTTTTTTTAATTCTCCTTTATGTGGAGGGGGGCACTTTCTATATATGGAAAATTGGTAGTGAGTTGGTTTGTAAAAAATGATCGAAAACGATCGATGTTATTTAAGAAAAAATCAGAAACAAAAAATACAGTGCTTGACTTCATATATCCATTGCTTTCTGCTATAATAATTGCTGAAGCTTATATTTATTATATGGAGCGCTTACAGCACAGGGTAATCAACCCATAAACTTGTGAGAAAAATAGGCATAAAATTTGTACTGTAAGCTTAATTACACGGAAATTTGAAGTTTGGATTGTACGCATAATTGTATGGAAAATGTTACACTTTTTTTCCCTTTACGTTGGTCTACTTACTTTGATAATTCAACAAGGAAATAATTATACTATGATAATTTAATTGGAATTCATCGTAATTTGGCACATGGCAAACAGCAGTGTGGTAACTGAAGTTGAAGAAGGAGGGAAATTCCCATTCACCTCTGAACACTTTCCAGGAACCTCGTTCCCTTTCGCTTTCTAGACGGGGGAGGGAACTTGGTAATGGTATCAAACCTTCATGTGTAATTACTATATATATATATATATAAACAAATAAGAAATCACCAGTTTATCAGGCTTTAATTGATAATTTATTCACAAGATTCCCGATCAAAGGCGTGGTAGATGAATTTTCTGTTCTCCATGAGTCGACATTGCCAACTGACATGGTCGATATGGGAAATATGTTGTATGGTGATAGAGAGATGATACTACTTGCTGAGTATTTCAAACCTGACCAATAAAAATCATTATCAGACTTAAGTCTAACAAGTAGATTGTCGATGAGAAGCTGCAGAAATCGTGTAGAAGTATTATCAATTTCCACGACAGAGTGCGAATGGGGATTTCCCAGTGGCGGCTAATGTAAGTGTTGCAGCGTTGCGCAACGACCAAAGTATTTCAAGAAAAAAATATTATTATTAATAGTAGTAAAGAACAGAAAAATACTTTTTAATACTTGCATATATACACTTTAAATAAGTTATTTTTTACTTCTGTAACTGTCCGTTCCGTTAATCCATTTTAAAAAGCGAAAAATAATCCGTCATAGAGTCTCTAATTTACATTGTGTTGCAGCGAGCATGCAACGACCAGATTCCTTCAGCGCGGGAATTGGAGCAAATGTTAAGTCTCCTTTTCCCTATCTCAGAATTTAAAGGGATTGGTCGTTGCAGTGCTTCTGCAACACAGCACGATTTCCAGTGAACGAGAAGGTATTTTACGCTAAATAAGATTTCTGAATTTTCTTTCACTAGCAATTAACAAATGGAATTTGTCTTTATGCATTCATATTTTTAAATTACGGGACCATACGGAAGTAAATCAATATAATGACAATTAAAAAAAGTGATTGTAAAATTACAAAATAAGAAAGAAAATATCTAGTAGAGGAGAAAACAAATGAAAGTAGACCCACATTTACAAGTTAATTCTTAGCTTATATTGATAATGAAGGCTTCTTCTACAGTAGTTTGTGAATCAAATATTAATAAGTCAGTATGTAGAATCGCTCCCCCCCCCTCTGTGGATAGTATTTTAGTATAAACATATTTCTTTTATAAAATAAGTATATTTTATACTCTTGGTAATTTCCACATAAAACTGTATGATGGGGAACGTCACATTGAATTTGGGACTAATTAGCAATGCTCAGGGGCGTAGCCACGAGGTGGTCCACCGGGTCCGGACCTCCCAAAAATTTCGAAACTTGACTAACATTTGTAGACTTTCTTAATAAACTATACTTTTCTAACACAGAAACGATTGATGTAGGCTAAATATTTTATTTTACGCCTCATCATGTACTCTTCTTTTCTTATAAAATTAATCGTTCTATCATTTTTTCTAAAAATATAGGCAACAGTAAGTAAGAATTACTTATCGTCTTTTCGGGTGCAGTATAAGACAGGTTCCATATTATGTAGACGTATTGGACCTCCCTCAAATACTTTGGACCCCTCCCAGTTAACATTTCTGGGTGTAGAACTGGCAGTGCTGTTTGTTTTGATGTTCTTTTTTTTTTTTTTTTTTTTTGCTTCTGTTACATGCTAATCCTTCATCTGGCGGGTTTCGAGGTTTTCTTTCCATAACATATCACATTGGTAAACATTGTTTCGCCTCATGTGGAAGTATATTGTGTTCATCGTGCATTGCGTAACAAGCAAGACGGATGATTTGGAATGTAGTTTTTTTTTCTTTTACGCACATGTGTGTGTGTTGATGTATGAATATGTGACATTTGGAATTCATATACCAGAACCTATTTTGTATCAGCTGTTTTGGTTTTTAATTATTAGGTTTAATATTATTGTGTGTGCTTTAATTCTGTAAATAACCTACAAATTCTGAATGAATTGTATACCATGACTTCTGTAAATAACTTACAAAACACATTGACCAGCTTTCAACTGAGGAAAAATTTGCAATTAAGGCTTAGACAAAACAAGCAAAGGGCAATTCAGGAGAGTGTTCGAAAAAAAAATCCAGTTTAAATTTACAGGATATCTTATGCAGTAGTGTTGTTTGCACCAGATATATTTCATCAATTTATTTTAAATTTTCCTGGATAAACTGTTAATAAAGTGTGTTCAATGTACTTTTTTTTTTATATAACACTAATCTCTGCTACGAATTCTCTTCAGTCAACGCTGAAGAGGAATTCGGATCACTGTCAGGGACTGAGTTTGCTAGAATGAATCGTTCGCAATAATCTAGAAAAAATATTTAGTAAATCTACAAAGCTTTGAAATTAATATTAACAGTACCTATGGCGTCAGCAAAAGACGAAAAGTTTTTTTTTCCACATGAGAAAGAATTGACACTTTCAAGGAATTGAATGTCCAAAGAAAGGTTATCACCATTGGTTATGCTTTCCATCGAAAAAGACCTGACAATAAGAATACCAGAGCTCAACCAGCATGTATTAGACAGATCTGCTCCAATCAAAGAGAGGAGAATGAACTTACTAAATAATTAACGTGATTAATCGGATAAAATGTTCTGCCTTTTTTTATTTTTTTAAAACAGAATTTTATTTAATTTAACATGTCACATAGCATTTGCATATAAAGTTATGCTAATTAGTCAATGAGTCAACTTTATATCTTCTGTCTCATATCGCTCGTACTGCAACACCCGAAACCACAATCCACCGGCCGCCACTGGGATTTCCCCTTATGAATTTACAGATGACTGATATTAGAAATAGACTAAGTGCTCAAACATTGTCTAACTTGTTGCTCATCAATGTTAATGGCCCACCGCTAGACATGCTCAAAGTAGACGAGCTAGTTATTTCTTGGCTGAAGGATGGACATCATTCCACTGCGGGTGATTTACCGCCAAAAAGTTACCAACAGGAAATAAATCTGATTTCAGTTTTGTTTTAAGGTGGAAAATTACGAGTTACTGAAAATGTATACTTGTATTACTAATGGCTTATTTGTGTTATTCAACTGTGTACCTAATTTTTAGTAAGTCTCTTCTTTACTTTAGGTAAACTACTTTGAATAAATATTCATAATAATTGCAATTATGCATATTTGTAACTTAAATTTAACGTGGTGTTTTAGTAATTACACAAATTACAATTATGAGCATGCTTTATGGAGATGCTCTCATATAGGGTACCCGAGCACATTTATACCCTATGAACAACTGATTTTTCAAGTCTTTTGTGAGAAAAATACTGTGAACTGAGAAACCATAACAATTTCCATATTGTACAGGGGTATTTTCCTGCGAATATAAGTTTCTTTTGGAATGCGTTCAGAAATTTGCACTTGAAAGAATACTCTCTTAGTACTAGTATATTTTAGGTACACACTAATTCCCCCCACCTCGAACTGTTTCAATTTCCTCACTGACAATCACTTTACAATTTCATATCGTAAAGGTCAGATCCACCGTTATTGTAACAGAGTTGTGCTTGAGCGATTGACTAGAAATTCTAACTCCGATTAGTGACAATGTCACAGTCTTTGTTATTACAACTGTAAACTCTTTAGTCAGTTCACAAGAGGCCGTGGATTGTGTTCAGAGTTGATGACGATGGATTTTGGTGAGTCAGATTAGGTCAAAGTGGATGAGAGTGGTTCATGGTTGGTAGTGGGTCACGGTGGCTCAGAGTAGGTCACGGTGGGTGGTGGGTCAGAGTGGGTCACCGTGGGTGATGGGTCACAGTGGGTCACCGAGGGTGGTGGGTCACAGTGGGTCACGGTGGGCGATGGGTCATGGTGGGTCGTGGGTCATGGTGGGTCGTGGGTCAGAGTGGGTCATGGTGGGTGGTGGTTCAGTGGGTCGTGGGTCAAATTTTCATTGACCCACTTCAACTCTGGGTGCATGGGAAATGTTTGAATCCCTTTCCGCCTTAGGACACACATTTCAATGAAACCGTAACGCTAATAATTCATAACATACTCTAATTTTGGCACGGATTTTGAAACACAGTACACCCATATATTACGGACTTTAATCGAAGTGAAGGTGGTGTGGTGCCTTAGTGGTAGAGCGTTCACCTCCAGTGCTTGGGGTCCCTGGTTCGATCCCAGCTCGCACCGTGTGGACTTTGTGGTGGACAAACACCGTGTTCGTGGGTTTTCTCAGAATTCTCCCGTTTCCTCCCACTTTCCTCATTCCACCATTTCATTCAATTCTCATCTTCACCGTCTCCTTTAGCCTAACCGGCATAATCGTGGGACGTAAAACTTAAAGATTTCATTTTTTTTTTAAATCGAAGTGACATGATAAAAATCCAACTTCAGATAGATAGTATAGTTCAAAAGTTATTTCAAACGTGTCAGTCGTTTTGACGGCACCGAAAGTTATGGATTCTACACTACACTTGTTCATTTTTTTTTTTTTTTTTTTTTTTTTTGATATTTTAATTTTCAAATCTTCTCATTTTACTATGTTGATGGGGGCTAAACGTTGGTTTAAAAGGCATCAGGAGTGTCAGTATTCATATAAGCGATTGAGGAAAGATTGGATTCGACACAAATGTAGGCCATTTTTGGTTATGATTTCATGTGACCCCTTCCAATCTTCACTCTGAAGATGCTAGAGGTGTCTCACCACCATTGGGCAGTGATTTACACTAATATCAGTCACCTCGAAAGCCATGAATTCGATATTAATATCTGTCGTTTTCGATTATTTGTATATATCACTCCTTTCTACCCCACCTCTAGTAGACCGCATCATATTTTCCCAGACTGTAAATCACACGTGTATCAAGTTTGGTTGAAATTGTTCCAGGTGCTTTAGAGATATGTTGGAACATGCATACATGCACACACGCAGACGCACACACACACACACACACACACACACACACACACACACACACACACACACACACACATACATGCATACATACATACATACATACATATACAGAGAGAGAAAAATAAGAGAGATAACTAGCTGACATGCTCGTTCTTATCTAAACTTGACCCTAAAAGTCATCGTCATTGGTATCCAATAGCTTAACGATTCCGAAAACACGTAATCGACGATGGATTCGATAGTAATCTCGATCATCTTAGACTATTAATTTTTCACCCCTTCTCGCCCGCCATGTCAGTGGGTACTGAAGTTGGAATTGTTATTAGTAGTGTCAATATTCACCTCTCAGGGACCCCGAAACTTTTGGATTCGACACTAATATTGATAGTTTTTTATACATTCCATTCTTCTCAAACAATCCTAGGGTGTTAAAGAGTACGTACCCCCACTGAACATGAACATGGACTTAAACGCCATCGTAACTGTTACAAATTAACTTAACGCGTCCGAAAAAAAATATTGATTTACACTAATATCGGTCGTTTTCGATTATCTTACATGCCATCCTCTAACTGGGGTGCTGATGAGGGCTGAACTTAAAAGGCATCGAAAGTGCCATGATTCAACTTAGCGACCCCAAAAAATAATCATGTGACCCAATATATTTTACACATTTCTACTCACACTCTTTTCCAGATGTGCTAAAGAGACTTACCCATTAGTATTGTTTTCCAGTTTGTAAATAATATGTGTTCTAAATTTGGTTGAAATTGCTTCAGGTATTCCAGAGTTAAGCTGGAAAATATATACAAGCATTTACGGATTTCATTCATTTCTTTACTTTAAAATATTTTACATAAACCTTGTCCTCTTCATGTGATGAACAGGAATTTAATCTAGTTTGTTTAATAAAGGATATAGAAACACGTTAAATAATTTAACAAGCAAGTTCGCTGTATAATCTCCTAATAGAAAACGTAGAACCATCATCGTTCGTTTCAATCCGTTTGTGGCTGGAGATACAATCCAAAAAGATAAAAAAAGAGAGAGAGAGAGAGAGAAAAAAAAAAAATGCACGTAAATTCAAACATTTAACTTTTACGTTGCACCGTTGTGGATGGAGTTTTCCTCATGAATTCCCACTCACGGAGACTGCCTAAGGGGGTACAAGGTTACACCTCCTTGCCAGGCCCTTCATCTGATAACGTTTTATAGTTGGAAGATGTGGTCGGGAACAGCGGCAACCACCAAAGTGTAGTACGGAAAACGAAAGAGAAAAAGAGAGAAATCCAAAGCGTTTGCACGTAACACATAACTAAAGGAAAAGAAATCAGAAGTGCCAATCTTTCACACCTCTCGTTCTACAGATCGAAAGAAACAAGAACTCGATTTAAAAATATAAAAGAAATAAAGAAAAAAGAAAGATAACCTAAACGAAATGCCTAGTATGTTCTGTAACTTTCATTATTACACAGTGTCAAGAATGCATTTAAATGCGTATCATAGTCATTGTATACAACTTCTTTATAGTTGAGAGAACAACAATTTCCAAAACCTTATTTATTTTTTCCTTCATTCTTTGTGATTCTTTAACTCTGTATTCTTTTTGCCCCTTTCCCTCCCACCGTCCGCTTTGAACTCACGTTTAGAATATATACACATCGTTTCGCCACCTGCAACGAAACAACCACCAATGGAGTGTGATATTTTTTTCTAGCACTTCGTGAATCCTTTAGCTCTATCGTAACTCGAAAGGGCGAGTAGGGATAAAAGGACATGCTTTTGTGGATTATAAATCATACGATATAACTACAAAAATAAACTTTAAGACTCAACCGACAACCAAAGATTTGAAACAACGATAAGTGATTTAAGATCCAGTAACGTGATTTTTTTTTTTTTTTTTTATGAAGGCTATAATTTCGAAATTAGACATGGCAATGCTAAATACTTTTATCCAGAGCACGACATATCCGATAAGTAGATCTTGCGAGTTAGATGTTTCCTTACAGGTCAAAGCTTTAAAGGTTGATGAATCAACTGAGAGGTCATTGTTTTGTATTTAAGCGTAAAATGATCACAGGTGCAGGTGCATTTGTTGCGAATAGTTTTAAATGCAGCTGTAGTTTTGATTGCTATTGCGTTATGTTGCATGTATGCACATATAGGTCGCCCAATTCCAAAACGCCTCTTGTCCAATTTTCTGGAGTGTGTTCTTTTCATTACTTATAATTTGACTCTGGGCACCAAAATAAAGAGCCTCTAACCTAGTAGGCGTTTTCGAGGAAAAGTTGGCATACAGAATTTTTGCGAAGTTCAATGTCTAGATAATACAGATCCACCGTACGCCACCGAGTTTAGGTCTCTGTTGGTTTTGTGATATTCACCAGAACAAATGCGGGCACTACGTAATCTTCTGTTTATCGAGGTTGATAGGTACATTGTAGAGTTATATGAAAGTCGCTAGATGGCAGGAGATTTAGAAGCTTACTGCAACTAACATTACTCACAAAAGTTTTGTTTTATTATTATTAACAATAAGAGCGCAATATGATATAAAATTGGAAGTTTTAATAAAATGAACTTTGAAACCCGCATTCTGTTAAAGTTGTTTGTATCTACTGTAGTTTAAAAGAAAATGAAATGAAATCTTTAAGTTTTACGTCCAACGTTTATGCTGGTTAGACTAAAGGAGATGCTGATGATGAGAAATGAATGAAATGGCGGAATGAAGAAAATAAGAGAACCCCGAGAAAACCCAGGAGCACGATGTTTGTCCACCACAAATTCCGCACGGCTGGGATCGAACCAGGTATCCCAAGCACCGGAGGTGAACGCTCTACCACTGAACCACCGCGCCTCCTTCTACTGTAGTTAAGATAAATATCAAGTCTTGTAGAGTAGTGCATTGAAATTATAATCTTAGTTTACCTTTCGTCATTGTTTACAAAATCAGCGTTGACTTTATTTTCTGTAAACTAAACCGACTGAAAACTACGTTGTAATGACGAAAGCCATATATCGTCGCTGCTCCTCGAAGAACCGCTACGTGACATTTTTGACGAAAATGAGCTATGTCGAGCAAATAAACCACAATGCTGTCAGGCAATGTCCCTTATAATGTTAGTAGTCAATTGTTTCACCACACCAATTAAAAATTATGGATTGACAGTAAAGGCTTCTGGATCTCGTCACTCAGGCATTGATTAATGTATAAAAATCCTTTATGTGCTTATAAAGGCGCAAACGATGCTACGTAAACACTAAAATAGTAATACAATAGTGTTGAAGCAAGCTACAACAATGTCCAGTGCATAATACATGCAGAACCAATTTTATTATATTTTCAAGTCTTTCCGTGTATATTTGTCCCAATTTTAAGAGTTTGGAATTATTATTATTATTATTATTATTATTATTATTATTATTATTATTATTATTATTATTATTATTATTATTATTATTGCTTATCCTGAAAAGTTGTGGTTTTAACACATAGCGGTCCTTCGAGGCGCTGAGACGATATCACGTTTGCTATTAAAATGGCATGTGTCTTTCGTCATTACAACGTACTTTTGAGATGATTTAGTTTACTGAAAATAAAGTCAACGCTATCATTAGTCTCCAGTGTATTCATTCATAACTGCTGGTGTCATTACGGTAGTTTCGGATTTTGTTGTGTTTCTGAATTGATGACATTTTTCAGATTCCAACATGGAAGCTGTTTGCAATCTCAAAAGGAATGAGAAGCCCTGTGCTAAAGAGGGCCTTATCTGTCAAGAAACAAGTGAAAAATTAATATGTAGCACTGAATGAGGTCTAGAGATGCTAAGTCAAGCTTCCGAGACAAGAAATAAGGTGCTTGATAGACCTGCAATCAATAGATCCAAGCTGTAGTATCGTATCATCAGGAGTCAAAGTACGGTGGTAGCACACGTCATGGTTTCCATCATTCACAAGCAAAACTAAGATCCTGTGACTACAAAAAAGAAGTAACAGCTCAGGACCCGAAAGTTGCATATCACCCAAAAAGTTGGGAAGCTCAACATCATCAGTCAATTGGAAGCTTTGTATCCTCTACCAGAACTATAATATTAAAGGAATGCTACGCTCTGTAACCACATTCAATATGAGTAACCATATACTGAATTTATTCGAATATGATCTACTCGTCCGTACACGACTAGCCGGAGTTACTGATCTTATCGCAGTGAAAGGAAAATGCCATCCAAACTGCTTCAAAAAGTTTCAGCGAAATACATCAATAAGTAAGCAAAATTCAGCTGAAACAGGTATTGCTATGGAATTATTAATAAGTGAGATTGGACAATCTGGAAGAAAGGGGCATGCTATTCAAGTAAATGAAGTGTGAAACAGATACTGTGACTTATCAGTAAAACAGGCCGCTGAGATGCCATCATCATATAAGAACAAAAGAGACACATTCAAGGAAAAGCTTCAAATTTATGTGCAGGATTGATATGACTTCGTTTCAGTGCCAAACCGAGATGTACTGCTTGTTCCTAGGAAATTTGGACATGTACCCATTTCAGAGGAGAAAAAGGAGGAGAAAAAACAAAATCGGTCAAATGCTGTGTTGAAGGACAGGCCTCTGCAAAGTGAAAAAAGAACGATTAATTTTAGGGACAAGCTGCCTCAAAACAAGTATCTGAACTTTGCATCCCTGTATGAAATGAAACAGCCAGATGCAAAAACTGGGAAGATAAAACCAGTGAAAGCTGATAGGAACATTTTGCAGCGACTCATTTCTGCATAGAAGCAGAACATCCAGTCAACAACATTATGATGCATGAGCTGTTCGTTGTTTCTCTATCTCTGGCAGAAGCAAATAGACAGATTCGCTCAGGCTCAAAAACAATTCTTGCTGGAATATTGACTGATCTTATTCCTTGTCCCAACAAACTTTACTTCAAAGACTTTGATGGCGAATCACGATTAATCATTGATTGATAGGCCCTGATAATATCAATTGGAAAGCCACAGGCTGCACACACTTTCGAAGTCCTTGCAGATACTTTTGTTGAAAATGTTTTCCGAAGTCCGGTACAGTTCCAGCACATTTGTATCATTTTTTTATCGTTACTAACCTCAATCAAGAGTGGTACACGAAAACGGCATGGGAAAGGCTCTGTGGGAATCAGGAAACCAATAGATATCAGAGATACACCTCTTTCTGCAAAACGGGATACCTATTATTAACGATAACAGCGAAACAGATCTCGCTAGGTTTCTCTCACACCAGCTAATTCTGCAAGCAAGCTCGAACAAGACCATAGTTGTTGCAGGCGGTTTCAATGGTAAGGAAAGGGTCGAAGCTTCTGATGCAAACCTTGGCACTAATGACTTACAGGCTAAACATGGTGAAGATATCACCAGGATTATTTATACTGCGTTGAAAGCAGAGCAAAAAGCATTGTCGTCTCGATAAAGAGACACTGATATCTTAGTCCTTCTGGTTAGTTACTTTCACATGATGTCATGCCAGAAACTGTGGATGATAGCAATGAGAGCAAAAAAAAAAAAAAAAAAAAAAAAGTACATTCCAGTTCACATCCATTGTTGGAACTACAAGTTATTCAGCTTCTTCCAGCTTTCCATGCTATCACTGGACGTGACTCAACTCCGTACATTACTGGCCATAAGAAGAGGACGTGTTGGGATGTGTTTGCATAGCATAACCATCTACTGAGAGGATTAGGAGCTGATACAGTCCTCAGCGACCATACCCTTAGGAATGCTGAAATGTTCTTCAAAGTGTATGAAACGCCGAATGCTGACAACATCAATGAAGTTCGGTCTAGTATGTTGGTCAAGGCCATTACAATAGAGAAACTGCCACCAACCAGAAATTCTCTTTACTTTCACATACAGCGTTCTCATTACCAGACATTAGTGTAGAGACAAGTCCATTTGCAGCACCCAGTTCCGCCTTTCTTTCTAACAATGTGATGGAAAATAAAGTATAATTCACTTGTCTCTCACTTATTAACATTCCCGCCAATTCCAGACGCTTGTGAGGAGTTGATTACATGTATCTGTACCTAAACTAAACCCATGCACAGTGGTTTGTAAATGTAGGAAATTGAGTGACACTTACATGAATCAGTAACTGAAATTTCATCGGAATTTTAACGTCCGAGCTGACATAAAATCAACAGTTCGGTACTTCACATATATGTATTATCATTAGAAAATATCAAATACCCTACAAACCGATGCAGTGTGATTTCAAGAAAATAACATTTCTAGGGTATCGAGTAACGTTCATATCAAGTTTGGCGCAGATACGTTGAACTGCAAGGAATGCATTGGAAAAAAAATAATTATGAGTTGAGTTGATTTTCCGTACAAAAGATAATTTTGTAATAGGTTGGTAGCACTGACAATTGAGTACGCTTGAAGCTTTTGAGTCCAACAATCGCTTTTCTAGAGCATCGAATAATATTCTAACCAACTTTAAGGTGGATCACTACCCGGAAATCAGTACATATTTTAGCTCATTCCCTTAACTACTGCGCAATGAAACGTTACATATTATAAATATTGTACTATAAGATAGAGTTATGTTTCAGCTACAACACAAGACACTGATTCATTTGGTTATGTCTTCTGATATCGAAAGATGTATCAAATAAAATAAAATATTTGATGCGTTTTACAATGAGCACACAAGGTGGCACTTGCTATTAGATTTTACTAGAAGTGCTCAGTTTTATGAAATGTTTTTTTTTTTTTTTTTTTTTGTATGGGTAAAGTATTTTAAGAAATTTTGTTGAGCGCTGTACACACTGTTGTCGAACAAACACGTATTTTAAATTATTTATGTTACAAACAATACTTTCGACCACCATTTTGTTTTTAGTGATGTTCCGAGAAACAGTGAATGTTACAGCGTGGCATACGGCAGATTTGAATTCAGCAACATTAAATCATAACGAAACAGCACTTGGAAGTGTTTTTTTTTTTTCTCACAAATGCCTATCCAACTTTATCCTTGAAGATTTCTCCATATGCGCAACTGAGTATTTGTTAATACGTAATTTAAGCAACGCTAATACCTATCCCATTTAATTTGTTGAGATTTTTAATTTACATTTTACGAAACTTATTTTGCTTATTTTCAGGCCCTAAATACTAAGAAAAGAAAAACTTAATTTCCCGATTTTTTTTGATAAGTGGACAATGGATTTTTTTTTAATTGGACAACTTATATGAAATTCGTCGAAATATGTAACGCATGTTTATATGCGCTGAGTTAACAGCTATTCACACAACACTGGCGGAGATTGAAACTTAGGAGAACAGCTAATTATATGAGACTAATATCCGCCTTTAGGAAGAATAGCTGCCCGAAGTTCGAGTGCGCTACTTACAGTAATTTTGCACTGGAACTCGATCTCTAAAATATCAAGTTAGAATGCAAAACCATTCTTGTTATACAACAGCTTACCGTAATAATTTTCAGTAGGTTACTGTGATTATCTTGTTCAGAGAACAGTTCCTGGGCCGTGGTGGCTCAGTTGTAGAGCGTTCACCTCTGGTGCATGGGGTCCTTAGTTCGATTCCAGTTCGCACCAAGTAAGCTTTGTGGTGGACAAATACTGTGTGCGTGGGTTTTCTTGGGGTTCTCTGACTTTCTTCATTCCACTATTTTATGCATTTCTCGAGCTGGCAAAACCGTGGGACGTAAAACTTAGAGATTTCATTTTAATTTTTAGAATAGGTCCTATGCGATTTCCTTCTTTAGGAGAGATCCTATGGGATTTACTTCTTTAGGAGGTTAAATAAAATGTCCTTAACATGTGCATTGAAGATTATTTGAAGACTATCACACCGCAGGTGGCACATATTAGCCTACTGATCGGAGGAATTTGACAACTGCGAATATGATTTCGCGTGACAAGGGTGTCAGGTTAAATTACTTTGATTAAAGCATTTGCAACTTAAACATGTCCTTCCCGTAATGACGGAACTTACGTGTGTATAAGAGATTAATAGCTCTTGTTTTTAGTTACAAAAAATGTCCCATTCTTTATATGTAAATACTAACCATTTGATATGTATTTATTTGTTATGTTGAACACAACAGAAGGACACACCTGTTGGTAGTGTTCACAAGTACAGTAGACACACATGACTACAATACACTAATATATATATTTCTATCTGATAAAAATATTGCTTACATGGTTATCAAATATACATTTTGTATGATTTATAATTTGGACAGTAGTGTCCAAATTCTCATAAGTGAATTGAATGTTCACATTTAAATTTGAATGTTTAATTTGAATGTTCATTTTTTAAGTCCACATTCTCATAAGTGAAGTTGAATGTTCATGTGTTAGTCTATTTTTAATATAATTATTTCGAAGTAATTTCATTTTTCTTTTCATTCATCATATTAGAAATCATGCCACTGGGCATATAGAAGCTTTCAAGGGGCGCATCTGGCTCGCGAATAGTAGTTTGCAAATCACAGGTTTAGGATATTAGGTTAATCTTAGGTTCCACGTTACTCTTATCACAACCATAGTGCTTGACTAATGTAAAATTTGCCACTGATTCCAGTCTTTTTTTTTTTAAGTTTTATTCAGTAAAATATCAGCTTCTTTATTAAAAAAAAACTTTTTTATCAATAACTAGAAGAATTAATATTTCAATGTAAGTACTTGATCGTTACAATATTATAGGTAAATAATTATTTTAATTACTCTGGGAAACGACTTTGTCTTCGCAATTTACTCGATAAAGAGACACCTTAGTATGTTTTACGTCATGACAAAATCTTTACTGAAGATTATTCTCGCGATCTTAGCAAGTTTCAATACGTTTTTTTATTATTATTTTTTTTTTACCTTAAATCGTCTTACTACTTTAGAAGTAAAGTTTTCAGATATTTTTAACTTCCACTTATTTGCCTTGCAATTCGAATGCTAATATTGGCTGAATATATTAATAAGAGTTGAGGAAAGCGACGAGACCGCACTTTATGGGCGCACTCGCATCGCGTAATAACACTTCTGGCATAATCGTGTTTTGCTGCGGCTGTGTTTTCACTATCTACAAGAGGCACTGTTCAAATTCGTGTCACTGCAATGAAATCTCTCTTTGACAAACTGATGGACAAGCTGCTATGATAAGATGACACGCACGTTTTGTTTCGAAGGTTGAAACAGAATATCGTTGGTAACCGAATGGCACGTTAGAGAAGATTTATGAGAGATTAGCCGGCCTCCGCAAATGGGATATGTTCATCATTTTCTCATTACAGTTACGAGTGAAGGAGGGGTCCCTTCCTACTGTAACCCAGGTGTGTATTCTGGGCCTGCAACAGGTTATGATTCATGTCCTATTTCTGGTCTTCTTTGTTTCTAGCTTCACCTTCCCCTAGATTTCTCATTTGCTTTTTTTCATTTTTATTTCTCGCTCGTAGCTTGTTGCTGATGAGGGCATCTACACCAATAAGTCAACCGAGTTCCGTATTACGATTTATGAATCAGTATCTACAGTTTTAAAGATCGCACGATGTTTTTTTCGTGGTACATGTTATCCTTGTTTTCAAAGTGATCGTTTTTTTTTCTTTCACTTGCTAGTAAACTAGTTATACATTTGTATATAACTTTATAACATAGCTCAGGAACCAATCTCTTCGTGGATGACAAAGTGGCTGTTCAAAGATTTTTTTTTTTTTTTGTCTTTCTTAGGAATATGTGAATCTTCTTCTTGTTCACCTCAACCATAGGTTAGTGGGTAACATGGAAATTTTAAAACTTCTCTCTCGCTTGGGAGAGCTGTTTTATAACTTGATAAGGTCTCCTCTTCGTAACTGTATTTAGATGTTCGATCCTTGGTCATCCTCTTCCTGGTTTTCCTTCTGCCTTTCTCTCTATCAACACAATGATCCAATCGGAGTGCCTAATAAGATGGCCAAACATGCTGTTTCTTCTTTTTCCTATCATCTTCATGAACTCTCGTCCTCCATTAGCTTCCTTTAGTACGTCTTCATTCCTTTTTCCTTTCGGTCCATGCTATGTGCAGCATTCTGCGCCAACACCACATTTCAAATGCTTCCAGCCTGGATATTTAAGCTTTTTTCAATAATCACGTATCTGATCAATAAAGCGCCACGCTCTATACCAGGGTCGTAATAAATCGTTTTCGAACGTCCAAAGACACATTTCTTGATGTCAGCAGTCCTCTTTTCCTATTGAATCCTTGTTTAGCCTGCGCTATTCTGAAACATACGTCTTTTTCACTTCTTTCGTCCGAGGATATTAGATTTGAGTTGATTCTGAGTTTAACGTCCCGTTCAGCAGCGAGACGTAGACCTACTGATTAACGTGGAATCCGAACCACATGAGCTCGCACCGGGAATCGAACCCGGGTCTCCCGCACCACAGGCACGTGCGCTAACCGCTTAGCCACGAAGGAGCTCCCGAGGATATTAGACTTCATAAATAGGGGGACGTCTTAACATCTTCGATTTTCTTTACATCTAGCCATACGTTTGCCCCTTCCTGTCCTGTTATCATGCACTTTATCACTTTGATTTTCTTCTTATTTATGGAATATGTCAATATTAACAAAAAATAAATAAATAATCGTTAATAATAATAATAATAATAATAATAATAATAATAATAATAATAATAATAATAATAATAATAATAATAATAATAAATGGTTATGTGCAACCGAATAGTTACCATGCATGTATTTGTTGTGCGTCGTCCCTTTCTCGACCCCGGTCAACACAATTAATTATCGCATTAACCAAGCATTATGAGACAACGTTCAAAATAACGATTTAGAAACCTAAATATGACGATGATATAAATCATTGTGCTGAATCATTTTACACCATAATGCTTTGAAATGATTCAATTTGTTTATGCTATATATGTGAAAATGTACTAAATTATTTTTCAAAAGAAAATATTCTTACTGTAAATGTTGATAGTAAGTAGACAGGAATAAAAATGGTCACTCCCTGTAGAACTTTCCTAAGACCATGCAACATCTAACCTAGATAACCGCCTTGATTCTGTTTGGAAGTGACTACACATATATTACAGGTATGCTTAATCCATGCGAATTCACTCACTGGTCAGTATATTCTGTAATTCGTGCAAAGGACAAAAATGCTTATTTCTGTGTTTCATCCTATGCTCCGTATATTCTCACATATTTGCGATTTGATTTAAATGTGGAGATTTGGCAGGCCTGGGAAGGTGCAATAGTTATTCTGGAACGTTCCTGAAACTGTGTACAAATACTTTGAGTTCTACGAATACAGCGGTTGTCACCTTGGAAGGTGGGATTGTTCAATGCATGTTCGTCTAGATTGAACCACTTCTCCCGCACCTTGAGGGTGAAATGCTCCGTTTGGCTTTAGGTGTGGTTAGCAACATTAGACAAGCTTAAAAGCACGACTCTCAGGGTTGCATACACGTTTTTCGTTCACTGCAGTCCAGGGGCGGATCCAGGACCGACTTCTGGGGGGCGGGGAGTTGTCATACTGCTACTTTTAAGGGCTCCAAACTTTGGGATGGGTTTTATTTATATATATAAAATAAGAAAGTTTCCTCTTCTGGGGGGCGATGGCCCCGACCGCCCCCCTGGATCCTCCCCTGCTGCAGTCCAATGTATATATCCTTTGAGCATTGAAGGCCATCAGCTTTTATTCATGTTACTGAAAAGTAATGCTTTTTGTAATACTGGATTCCAAATGGTCGTGATGTTTCCTTCGCAATATTGTTTGAAAAATTGGTGGCAGTGATCTTACATTCACAGGCAGCAGCAATTTTTATCGGATTTATTAGAAAATAATTGTCCATGGTCAGGCGTGAAATTCGTATGTAGTCCCTCTAGACAGCATTGTTCGGCGAGTACAGTTCTAGTGCCTTTTTGAGTTCCCAGGCGTGTTAGTGTCATGTGCCAGCAATGGTGGGTAATTTAGTCACTTGACATAAATTGAACGCCGTACTTTTTATTTTTTTGTTTTTTGTCGGGTGCTTGAACAGGAGGAACAGAAAAAAATGTATATTTGCTTTATTCAAAAGAAGCACTAAGAAGAAAATAATGAGCTACTATATTTTAGTAATGGAGAAACGAGGTCACATGGTCCGTGAAAGTAGCAGCGTATTTTGTAATCTATTGCACATAACGTTACTCTCTGTCGCAGTAATGCTAGAATCACTGTTTACTCTAATAATCGATCTAGTGAAACATACGTCTTTACAGTCATTGTGAATTGCTATCATACGCATTGCTCCAACAATATAACCCATACATTTTCCAGTTTAATATTAATATTGTGTTATGACCTTAAACGAAACTTCGATAACACTAGCTAAACTTGTAAATTTATGTATAACGTTTTAAGGACTTTTTTCCTTCTGAGAATTTTTTCTACTTGAAATATGATCATACATTTTAACGTTGGACCCAAGACATGCATAACCTGCAGATTTTTGAACAAATATAGTGCAAATATAGGAAAATTGTTAGCAGCAATTGCATTTTACATTATGAAACTATGGTAAACTTTCAAAATACGTAGATTCAATATTGTAGCGAAAATAGTAGATCTCCCATTGATACTGGACTGCTTGACTTTTATCACTTCCTGGTTCTGGAAATAGAATTTGTATATATATATATTGTGAATGGTCCCGGTTCGACTCTCAGTGGAAACATTTGTTCAAAAAAGTGTAGAAGCATTTTCAGGCAAGCCATCCTGATCGAGGTTTCCTTAGGATTTTCACATTCACCCCAGGGAAATGTCGAGACGGTACGTAACATAACGATCCCAGGCCGTGTCCGTCCTTTATTATTCATTTCTTCCTTCCCAATTTAGCGAGCAATAGAGCCAAGAGCCTAGAAATGTAATTCTGAATCCTAATTACTTGTGCTCTGTGGTGATCAATATTCAAATTACATATTTCTAGCGCTTTCTGTTTGAACAGAGGGATACACGTCTTAAATAGCGTCACTACGAAACGGGATGCTGAGCTCAAAATCAAATCAAGGGGAGCGCGGTGGGTCAGTGATAGGGCGTTTACCTATGCTGCGTGGGGGTCCCTGGTTCGATCCCGGCCAAGTAAGTTCATGGTCCGTGGATATTCTAGGGATACTCCCGTGTCCTCCCACTTTCTCATTCCAACAATTATTCCATTATCATTCACTTGCCTTAATCATCGCCTCCCTTAGCCTTAAGGGCAAAATTGTGGGACGTTAAACTGAAATAATTAATTTCGTTTCATATCAAAATCAAAGCAAATCAAACGGAGGGATAGGACGGAAATGGGCATATTCGTGGGGCGATGAATCCGTGTAATACACACGTGTGCGTATAGCATAGTTTTGGTGGTCTGAAGAGGTACTGGAAATAACGTTTTGTGTGTGGTTTTGCCTACATTAATCTTATGTTTAGAAAGTACTTATTCCAGTCAAGTTGAATAATAATAATGATAATAATAATAATAATAATAATAATAATAATAATAATAATAATAATAATAATAATAATAATAATAATAATAATAATAAACTTAACTTTATGCAACTCATTCTACCAATTAATAGAATGAGGTTCCACAAGATTTGAAGATATTTTTTATGGCTTCAGACAGTCACACACATACACACAAAACCTTGTATATGTTGTCTGTATATGCGGTAATATTTTTTTTTTTTTAAATAATAAATATTATGTAAGTGACAAGCTTACTGACGAGACAATATGTTATTGAAATTATTTTAGCACTAAAGTTACACATCTTATTTTTTGAGCTTGAGATTGTAATAAACTTTGCGTTTTAGAATTCAATTCTTATCTTTGTCGAGTAAAGTGATAGATAAACAACGACTTTTCTCTTTCATTTATGTATTTCTTTAATTGTCTCCTCTCCTTTTGTAACTACGTTTTTGGAATATATAAACACTTTTATTATTATTATTATTTTTTTAAAGGAACAGCTTTGTTATAACAGCCTACTATCCTAACTATATAAAACTACATGAACTGACATAAAATAAAGGGGTAGTACTTCCAGTTGACATGGAATGTTGGAATTTGCAAATATTGTAGCTTTATGGGACTAACCAACAGGAAAATTGCCAAAAGTAAATATTTCTAAGTTCTAGGGGGTTTATTTGTTCCACCTGTTATTTAAATGGTCGTTTTTTAATCTATAATCTCATATTTTTGGCACTTGGAATTGGAATAACATTTTGAAATTCGGTATGCTTATGCGTTTTTGTTATCATTACCTAAGTTAATCACCACTAGTAAAAACATCCAAATTTATAGTGGTTTTATCGGCAATGAAAAGTTATTCCCATGTTATTTATATGGGACATCTTCTACATCCCAAATTGTTGGGCACTTCCTATAGGTCTACAACGATTAAATATGACATGATTGTACCTTTTTTGGGACTAACCGATAGGAAAATTGCCAAAAACTGAATATATTTTTTTTTGTTTTAAGGGGTCTAAAGGGAATGAAGAAATTGTTATTTAAATCGGCGTGTCCTTGGAATTCAAAATATCATTTTTAGATAGTTGAAATACGAAAAGAGACTTGAAATTTGGTACAATTGTGGATTTAAGGGGTGCAAGGCCGTAGACGAGCAAACTCTAGGACCTGGGATTGGAGCCCCCAGCTAGTCGAAGTCTAGTTTATAATATAAAATTAATACTTAATTTTAAGTTTCCAAGTTTACAGAAAATAAGTAGGCTTTACCCTTCAGAAATTATTAAAAGTAATGATTAACAATTTTACTGTGAATTTCTGTCTTCTAAATGTTTTGAGAAAAAAATATGAAAATTTTACTAAATCATGATCTAATATAATTTAGTAACATTGTATATGCTACTAGTTAGTGGAAAGATAAGTTGCGGAGATTAGGGAAGCGCACGAGTCGAGTCGAGTCGAGATTTAAGCCTGTCTTGGCTCGGCTCGAGAAAATGTTGTCTCTACTCGTATATCGACTCGAAAATATGTTTCTGTCTCGACTTATGTCTCGAATCAACAGTTTTTGTCTAGACTCGATTCGAATTCAAGACAAGACGTCTCGAAATTCGAGTAGAGACAAAATATACGAGTTAAAATATAAGCACACATCAGCCAGAACATTATGACTACCTACCTAATTGTCAGTCCTAGCTCTGAAACTATGCACTTTTGACCACGGGTACATATTTCCCTTTTTTTTTCTTATTTTGATGTGAGGAATCGCCTGTTTCAGTTTGACCGTCTAGTTCATTAACACCATGTATAACGAATTAGTGCATTACATACACAGCAATATTGAGAATAGAATGTGTGTTCATTGGACAACACCATCTGAACCATAGGGATGCATCTTAGAATAGAGAGCTGTTTCATTAGTCATTAGCTACTTTACAATTTTACCTGCCTAAACACCTTGCTCAGGGCTACCAACTGCTGTTAGTGCCGAGATAAGTTGCGTGTAAGTTGGGTTGCATCTGTCCAGACGTTCTCAAAACTGCAACTATATATATATATATATATATATATATATATATATATATATATATATATATATATATATATATATATATAGTCTTGGCATTCTCGACTGAAAATGTAAACAATTAGAGCTCTTAGTTAAGCGCAATTTTAACCAAGAGTGTTCAATGGGCCGAAGATATGAGTGCAACAACCAGTAAGCCTTTACAAATCAGAATCAGGGCATGTATATTCCCAAGACCAATTTTTAAGTCGCACAGCTATCTACATGAATAACTTTTACATTTTTGTAGTACAAGCCAGAATTTTAAAGTATGCGTTAGCTATAAAGTACTCTAGTAGAACTTACGTATGTAATTAGTAACTGATAATAATTTAATGACTTGCAAAGTTCACATACAAAGCAACATCCAAAGATCGAGAATGTATGTCCGACCATATGACCAAGAGAATAATAAATGTACTTTTAATTTTCAACAAACTTTTTTTTTTTGTATGAGAAGTGTATAAAGCATAAAGGAAATAAGATAAGCTCATCTCCGAATTCCTATGCTTTCTCATCTTGAATATTTTAACTTGAATTCTCATTAATGTCATTTTTGATTAATTTATATGCGAGATACCGTTTCATAGGCACTGCTTTAATTTCTCACTTTTTTTCGTCTCTCTTGCTGTTTCTCGACAAAGATCCTCAGAATAACACTTTGCTTTATATGCTATTTACACTGAGTGGCCAGACATCATAAGCTGGCCTGAGTGACAGCATTCGATGTCGTGAAAGCTGGAGGCCGAAGTATTTCAGGTTTCCAATTCATGAAGGAGAAAAAAATGTAATCAAATATATAATTCTTGTCATTTCTGTTTATAATAGTGTCTACCTTACTGTCTTGATAATGCAGGTAGAAGAGAGAGAAAGAGAAAGGAAGAAAGAGTGTGAGAGAGAAGGAGAGAGAGAGAGAGAAATCCAATGAACTGGCAACTTTGTCTTGTTTTGGAAGTGAAGATTTTGTTTTGAACACATACTCACTACTCTCCAACGTGAAGATGTGGATTCTCCACGTGGAGGTTGTAACACGCCGGGGGATCCTTCCGTCTAACGTAACGAGCTCTTAACTCGAAGCCAGACTAGTGACAATAAAATGGTCAGCCACAATCACAACATGCACCACGTTCTTTATGATCTCCATTACTCAGACTTGAACTGCTCGCCTAACTTCTAGCTTCAGAGCGCATTAAAGACCTTAAAGTATTCTCGACTGCAAAACCCCCCAGACACCTCTTAATGGCGGCAGTAATCCCGCTCGTATAAAGCCAGGAAAAGTATTTTATGGAAACGAGTAAAAGTGATGATTAAAACTAGAGCACTTAATAATAATAATAAAAAAAAGAACTTCCGTACACAAGTTTTTGTTTCTCATTCCTATTTGCTTTATCATTTATTTCTGGATATGATTGTTAATCGTCAAAGGGAAAATGTTTTAAGTTAACTACACTTGTTTTTGTGTTAATGCTTTCAGATGTAGATCAACTTCTTTAAATAATTCATTCCGATACTGATTATTTTTTTTAATTACTGCTATTCAATACTGAATAGTTTAACTGAACGTGGATGAACAGTTAATGTACTTGTTTTATAACTGGGAAGTCCCTTATTCCGCCGCCGCAGCTGCTCACTGCAAGTTGTTCCAGGAATTTCTTTAGACCCAATAAATAGGTGAATGCTGAAATTGTACTTCTAAATGGTCGTGGCTGATTTCTAATTTTTTCATGTTTCATTATTTTAAGGGACTTTAAAAAAACAAAAAAATGGAAGATCCTCAGTTTCACCTGTATGTATGTATGTTTGTATGTACGGCTGTACGAGATCATCTCGACAATCGTTGGTCATATTTCGATGCGGTTCTCACTAATCGAATAAGCTTTTTCTAATAAAGATTCAAAATATAAAAGTTTTTTTTTAAATAACAATTAATTAATTATTTAAAAAAAATAATCGGATAATTCCTACAACGCCTGGAAATACCTAGCATAAAATACATACTGCAACCACAAATTCAACAAAGTAAGGTGGGTTGCATACAACCAAGGGGCAGATAAACTTTTCAGCCATCTTTGTCCGAATGATTTAACATTGGTATGGATGTTGGGGTCATTGGCGATGTCATGACTGTTTATATGCTGATCTTACTTAACTTTTGCCAGAATATCATACATTTTTTCTGTGATTGGTCGCCCACTGCGAGAAGCATCTTCGAGGTCGGAATTTCCAGAACGAAATATACTGGTTTACTGATTTTTTTTTTCTTTTTTGTCTATGATTCCTGTTCGAAGTGCCTAAATATCCGCAGCCTATTAAAACAAACTTATAGTGAGTCACGATGGCCATTGGGAGAGGCTTACATCTGGTTTCAAGAGTCTAACTTCGATCCCAAGCCACTGGCGGATCCAAGTGGGGGCGGAGGGGCGACCGCCCCCAAATGTCTTTGTTTTATTTCCAGCATTTTTTTATAGTTGGGAAATATAAATAATGATCTTTCCCCGACCGACCCAATCTGTGTTACAAGCCTAGCAGGGTCTAATCAAAAAATGTGGTACTATATAATACTTAATACATACATATTTGAACTGGGAATACTTCTGTCCCTAGTTCCTAGGCTGTCACCATAAGCCCCAAAGGAGCGAGAATATGACTCATTCGTTGGACAAACAGCTGTAGGAAGAAGAGTAAGACAGCTTACTCTTTAAACTAAAAATGTATATTTTAAAATTGTGTCCTAGTAAAAGGATATGTAAACGGAAATCAGATCCCAAAACTTCAGTTACCTTTACCTTGACAAAAGAGAAATATAGAATCTTCAGCGCACCTTACCGAAAAGCTCTCTGAATCCGGAATGGGATCCAAGCCATGTGATTTCGTGACAGATGACATTGGGAGAGAGAGAGAGAGGGGGAGAGGAAGGGAGGGAGATTCAAATATAGGGATAGAAAAGGACACATTCACATACGCAAGATTATAATAACTACAAAAATAAATGATCGGGCAGCGTCCATATTCTGAGGAAAATTGTGGCTCTCCGAATCATAAGAACCATAGGTTTTCAGTAAAACCTGTGAGCATCACGCCCGAAATTGTCAAACTAAAATGGACGACACTGTTTTCTTGAAACATCAGATTATTGTACAGTGAAAGAAGGATCTTAACATATGGAAAATAAAGAATTAGACCAGAAATCACAGCTTTCGGAGACGGCTTTGAGAGCTACAGAGAAGGTTACTTGATAAACCAAGTTTCTTTATTCAAATCTCAAAAATGCCAACACTTTCGAGGCATAAACATTGAAAATAAATTCTTATTATTCTATGTTTCCTGTTTGAAGTGTCTAAATATTCACAATCTACTAACAGCAAAGCTATAGGGATTCACGATAGTTCATTGTCAGAGTACTTACATCTTGTTTCAGGAGTCAGAGGTTTGATCCCAGCCCATGTGAGTTCGTGACGGACGAAATTAAGAGGAAGAGGAAGAAGAGATAATCAAATATTTATTGGGACTGACAGGGATATATTCACATATGCAAGGTTAGAATTGGATAATGATCTAACGGCATCCATATTATTTAAAAAAAAGTGATTTTGTGAAGAATAAGAATCAAAGTTCTCAGTCGAACCTGCCTCAGTCATTGCAATGACTCATAAAATTACCATCAAAATCATTTTATATTAGGTAATAATTTATGGCGATCATGATACCGATGACTAAGAAATCGAACCCAAAGAGATGTGAGGATTATAGAACTATTAGTCTCATATCTCATGCAGCTAAAATTTTGCTCCGAATACTGAACAGAAGATTATATGGAAGAACAAATGAAGAAGTTGAGGAGGAGCAGTTCGGGTTCAGAAGAGGTAAGGGCACAAGAGATGCTATTGGATTATTAAGGGCGATCGGTGAAAGATTTATAGAAAAAGGGAAAGAGGTGTATGTTGTATTTATCGATCTAGGAAAGGCTTTTGACCGCATGAATTGGTGATTGTTGTTGGGAGTTCTAAAGAAGATAGGGTTGGAATGGAAAGATCGAAGACTCATAAGAAACGTATACATGAACCAACAAGTAAGAGTTAGGATAGGGGAAGAACTGACGGAAGAGAGTGCAATTGGAAGGGGAGTTCGACAAGGATGCTGCCTCTCACCAACACTATTTAATGTCTATCTAGAAGAGATAGTGAAAAAGAATTTACATGATAATGACGGCATTTCGGTAGGAGGTAGAATGATTAGATGCATAACATTTGCAGACAATATGGCGCTTGTTGCACAATCTGAAAAGGAAATCAATAAAATGTTAGAAAACCTGAGGATGGGCTTTGAAGAATATGGGATGAAAATAAATGTTAGAAAGACAAAAGCCATGGTGATTAGAACGAAGGGGTCTGTGTCAAATATAAAAGTAGGAGGGGAGAAAATAGAACAAGTGAATAGTTTTCGATATCTGGGTAATGACATTCTTAGTAATGACATCAAGTGCGAACGTGAAATAAAAGCATGGATGGGAATGGCGAAAGAAGCCTTTAGGAGAAAGAAAAGTCTGTTTTGTGGGACCTTGAATAAAGAGTTGAGAAAAAGACTCATAAAATGCTTTGTGTGGAGTGTTGTACTGTATGAGGCGGAAACGTGGACATTACGTAAAAGTGATGAAAAACGACTGGAAACATTCGAAATATGGGTGTGGAGAAGTATGGAAAGAATTAGTTGGGTCGAGCGGAATACGAATGAGAGAGTGTTAGAAATGGTGGGGGAGAAAATAATACTTTTAGATATTGTTAAGAAGAGGAAGAGAAACTGCTTGGGACATAGCCTAAGAATAAATTGTATCATGAGGGAGGTGATATAGGGTATGGTGGCGGGAAAGAGAGGCAGAGGGCGAAGGAGACTGCAATTAATGGATTGTATAAAAACAGAAAGATCATACGTCAAGATGAAGATGTTAGCGGAGGACCGTGGGGCATGAAAGCTTCTCAGGTGCTGCAAGTGACCTGCCAGTAAGGGCAGAATACCTATGATGATGAGGTAATAATTTGTTAGACTGGCACAACTTATAATTTCTTTTATAGATAATAGTAATACATTATTTTCTGCTTTCAAGTGCTTTATTATTATTATCATCCGCTTTTTAGCACTTTTGTTATTTTGCTGCTTTTTAGTGTATTTTTTTAAAGTCTATTCAAATGTTTTTAAAATAGTTTTTTATTAGTGTAAAATTCGTTCTGTGGAGTTTTAGGTTCCTTGACACCATTGAAAGCAGAGTAATTTATACCTGATTAATATTAGTTGACGCGCAGAGGTGTAATGAAACCAAAATCGCACAGTTCTTGTATAGGGATGCCCCTGCTCTTAATTCTCAACCTATTCCTCTTTCCCAGCCCTTAGCTTCCTGTTTATCATAACTCCTTATAACGTCAATGGAAAGTAATGGTTACCCTACTTCTATTTTATTGGATTAGTGGTCCCAGTTATGGCAACTCGCTAGAACATACCTTCAGCCAGAACACTTAGACTGGCAGTTTAAAGTGGATTCACACCTGCATCTGGAAATATTTTAGTAGACAAATTTATTTAGACCACACGTAAAGTCTCTAAACATGCTACTTAAAAAGATACGGGATCCCTTCTTACCAGTTCTCCTCTTAGAATTGTTGACATAAAACTAAGTACGTAAACGCATGCTACAACTAATGCTATTAGTATGGTAGCAAATATTTCAAAATTGACAATAACGAGAAGTCTTCTTCTCAAAGTGAGTAGTTTCAAGAAGTTGTCACCCATATAGAGGTATATTTCGGAAGAAAGTTACGCTGAAAGAAAACTATAGCAGTCACCTTCCGCTAGAAAATCACACAACCGTCTACCTGTTTCCATTCCAGATGTCTCTTTCTCAGGAGAACTTGGACTCAAAGTGCAATTAGTGACGAACCACAATGGGACATGTTTTCTTCCCGTTTTACTCACAGATTGGTTGACAATGTCTGTGTGACACTCAATATATTATTTATATAGGCCAATACACACTGATCTACGTTAACAGGAGACATCATATGAAGTCCAAGTTTGCAGGAAAGCATGGAGTGATTAACAATACATTACAACGACAGTCTCGTAAAGTAGAAGACGTGTCGGGTATGCCATTTAGTCATAGCAAGCAGAGGACAGAGAGAACCCCAGTTCAGTGGTAGGCGAAATTTGGTATGGTATGAGTGTATGCATACTGTAAAAGGTGCATCATCATCAAGTTCAGATGTCCTTTCGCCAGGTTTCGGATTTGCGGACGAATAGTGATGTATAGCGAATGTGGTATATGTTTCCACGATATTGATGTCCATATTAGACGGAATGTAGCCATAGTGCAGTGCGTACGGACTCGATGACTCCACGAAGGCATTATACAGCGACACGCCGGATCCCAACGACCTAGTCATGAAACGTACGGTGAGAACAGACGCTTGCGCATATTGCTCCGGTGCATCGGACAACCACATTCCTCACACTGGTTGTTGAGCTTTGCACAGCGTTGCGTTGAGCAGTATCCTCACAAACAGTTATGCATCGTCTGCAGAGCAGGCCACATATGCATGGGTCCATTGCTGTGGCTTCGGGTGACTGTACATCATAGGTATGGAAAACTAAAATGGTGTCTCGAATGTCACACACGGAGAGATGAATAGCAGGACATATTTTTTTCAGGTAAATCCCACTATTGTCTGCAGCACCATGATGCACTTTTTACACCTGTGAACTCAATCAGTCACAGTTGATGAGCTGTAGCGTCATGCCGAAGACACATGGGCTCCTATACCCCGGAGGGCATCTAACAAGCAACGTACAGAGCAAGGCACCATCAGATCCGACTCAAACTTTGCCCAGAGAACACATAATAGAAAAGAAGAAAAAATGTCAAATTAGATCTGCCCCCATTCAGAAACACCGGAGATATGCTCCGCAACATATCGCACCACGCGACAATATGATATAAGGTAAACGTCGCAAGATACCAGTTTATGTCGGAAACGGAAAGGATGGGCAGCACCAGGATATCAAGATATTTGATATGCTATAACACTGACCTGGCGGCCATCTTGAAAGCCGCAATCTTGAATATAGCGTAAGGTATTGAAATGAGAAGCGGGGTGTATGATATATCAATGTAAGGTAAAATGCAAAAGGAAAACCAATGATGTAACCGCGAAAAGCATATGTATGGTGGTATGGACGGGACGAAGTGTAGAAGACTCGGGCAAAACAAACATGTATTCGAAGGGCAGAATAATAGGGCAAGACTCCACGATAAATGGTACGCGACAAGTAACTGCAACAGTGTCTGTGCATGGAAGTGCATCCGCCTTGACAGATTATGCCTTCCGAGGATATTAGGATTCCGTTTGGAACAGTGAAAATCACAATTGCAACCCGCGATACGATCACTCGTTTGGAGACAACATAATCTACAAAGGACTACCTTTTATGGAACAGCAATTCGGCACCTCACTGCGGAGTGTAGGACGTATCATCTTGGATTGGTGATCAAAAGCGCGACCTACCTGTGATTGAAGCCCAATCCTGGACACCGTTTTGTACGTTTCTTGTTCAATTTTCTTGTTGTTTCGTGTGAACAAGATCTATTTCGGCCAACGTTTGTTTAAACAACACTATCTGAAACAAAGTGCGTACGGATGGGAAAGGCCAGCCCTGTTCTAGCTTACATTTCTTTACGAATGTATCTTTTCCTTTGCACGATTTGCTACACTGTTTCACGGCGGTCCCAAACAGCCAAAATATCATAGAAAGGCACCAATATCCTCGGAAGGCATAATCTGTCAAGGCGGATGTACTTCCATGCACAGACACTGTTGCAGTTACTTATCGTGCACCATTTATCGTGGGGTCTTGCCCTATTATTCTGCCCTTCGAATACACGTTTGTTTTGACCGAGTCTTCTACACTTCGTCCCGTCCATACCATTACACATATCACGGTTATATCATTGGTTTTCATTTTGCATTTTACCTTACATTGATAAATCATACACCCCGCTTCTCATTTTAATACCTTACGCGATATCCAAGTTGGCGGCTTTCAAGATGGCCGCCAAGTCAGTGTTATAGCATAACAAATATCTTGATATCCTGGTGCTGCCCATCCTTTCGTTTCCAACATAAACTGGTATCTTGCGATGTTTACCTCATATCATATTGTCGCGTGGTGCGTTATGCTGCGGAGCATATCTCCGGTGTTTCTGGATGGGGGCAGCTCCAATTTGGCATTTTTTCTTCTTTTCTATTATGTGTTCTCTGGGCGAAGTTTGAGTCGGATCTGATCGTGCCTTGTTCTGTACATTGCTTGTAAGGACTAATCCTCCTCTCGATGCCTTGCTGTGTTGCATCCGTTCTGATCACCCATCCCACTGCATGAGGCCTACAGTCTACTGACTGTCGCCAATTCTGCTTCACTCTCACCATGTTGTCACGGGTCTAGGTTAAAACCCCCAAAGCCAAAACCCCCACACTCAAGAAATGTCAAAACACCCACACAAACGGTCATAACCCCCACACAAATGGACAAATCTCCCAAACGCACGAACGGTCAAAACCCCCACAGCCAAAACCCCCACACTCAAGAAATGTCAAAACGCCCACACGATCGGTCATAACCCCCCACACAAATGGACAAATCTCCCAAACGCACGAACGGTCAAAACCCCCACAGCCAAAACCCCCACACTCAAGAAATGTCAAAACGCCTACACAATCGGTCATAACTCCCACACAAATGGACAAAACAGCCACACATAGCAACGGTCATAATCCCCACATAAATGGACAAAACTCCCACAAAATCGGACAAATCCCCCACACTCTGAAATGATCGTCATTTCACGTCTTTGTTGTGGCTTTTTATGACGCCCAAGAAGAATAGTTGCAACATCAGTTTAAGTGGAATAAAAAATGTTACTAAAAAGTACAAGGGCAATACATGAGTATGGGGTTTTTGTCAATTTGTGTGGCAGTTGTGACTATTTCTGCATGTGGGAATTTTGTCCATTTGTGTGGGGGTTTTGTCCATTTGTGTGGGGGTTTTGTCCATTTATGTGGGAATTGTGACCGTTGCTATGTGTGGCTGTTTTGTCCATTTGTGTGGGAGTTATGACCGTTGGAGGTTATGACCGACTACCAGTGTGGGGGTTTTGGCTGTGGGGGTTATGACCGTTCGTGTATTTGGGAGATTTGTCCATTTGTGTGGGGGTTATGACCGATCTTGTGGGCGTTTTGACATTTCTTGAGTGTTGGGGTTTTGACCGTTCGTGCGTTTGGGAGATTTGTCCATTTGTGTGGGGGTTATGACCGTTTGTGTGGGCGTTTTGACATTTCTTGAGTGTGGGGGTTTTGGCTGTGGGGGTTTTGACCGGTTCCCGTTCTCACGCGTTGTATAGATGATAAATTTAATCACCAAGTCTCTGTCCTTGATGTTGTTAATTTGGTTATTTCTTCGTGTTGCATTTTTATTGGTGAGCAGTGTATGAACAAACAAGAGTTAGCATTGTATTTTGTTTTTATTCTACAGCAGGAATAAATCATAATTGCTAAGTAGCAAACGTGTCTGTTTAAGAGCCAAATTTGTTCAATGATGTCAGAACGTATACGCAAGGATGTTACAGCTACATTTCAGATAAACTAGGTTTTATCTGCCATAATCACTATTGAAAGAAAAGTGAATGGCTGTTCCCATTGATACTGAAGATCTACACTCATGCATTTTTGGGCACAAATGAAGTTCGGAACTCTTATAGTATTCCAAATTATTATTATTATTATTATTATTATTATTATTATTATTATTATTATTATTATTATTATTATTATTGGGATTGGGATTGGAGTAATAACAAAAAATCGTTGGTAGAATCGAAAGTGTCATTTATACGGATGATGTTAACACACACATATATACGGATGGAGAAAGTCGTACACAATCTCCCATAGAGGGAGTTTGTGCAAATATAACCTTTTTCGGTGTAAATAAAAGTTTAAAAGGAAAGCTATTCCGAGGTACATCAGTTTCAACATAACCATACCTTCAAAATGCTCTATTTTCTTGCTGAGAATCTCTCTGATAACATCGGCAGATGATTATGATAAATGTAGCTTTTCTCCTGGAATCCCATGTCACCACCAATTGCCCTGTGGGGGAAACGAGGAAAAAGGATTTCTCTCACTGAATGATCGAATCTGATCCAGATAACACCATTGTAGTCTGGAAGGTGGCGACATCTACAAAATGAGCGAACTTCTTGCAGAAGCCTGCTGACAGTTGTGTTCCCTTGAACTGTTGTTTTTGTCGTCACCAAGAGCTGAATTCTGCTTCCACTGAATGTTGTCTATGTTGATACTTTGGCGTCTATAGAAAATCAGTTTTGAACATTAATACTTTTCTCTTCCGTATATGTAGTTATACGGCAACTACAATCTAGTTTCTAGGAGATAAAATTCAAAGATGGATTCGTCCTAGCACCTCTAAGTAAACATTAGTACTTCCGTAGTGTATTATCTCAAATCTGATGATATATAGCCTACCCGATAATTCTTTATTTGAACGGAAGCTACATCAACTGTATTGGACAAATCATTAATCTTAAGCAGACAACGCTTTCTTTTTTAATGACGAAATCTTTAAATATAAGTAGTCAGAAGGTGAAATACGAACTTCTCTTTCTTTCTCTTTCTCTCTTTTCGGAATAACTTTTCATTTATTTTTATTCCTGTAAACGAATGAAGACTACTACATAGGAAATCACTCGATTACGTACCTGAAAGACGAGTACAAATTATTATTATTATTATTATTATTATTATTATTATTATTATTATTATTATTATTATTATTATTATATTTATTGGGATTGGGATTGGGATAATAACAAAAATTTGTTGTTAGAATCGAAAGCGTCATTTATACGGATGATGAAAGTGTCACTTATCTTATCTTATCTTATCTTATCTTATCTTATCTTATCTTAAAAGTGATTATCTTTTATGCTCGTAAAAGGAGTTCAGTTAGGACAAGAAACTCGTACCATCTATAAAATGATTACTTGCAGTAATTATAATTAATTACAACACCTAACCTGATTTTTTTAAAAGGAGTTAACCTTTTTCCCTTAAACGCGGCGAGAGCCCCGACATTCGAGATTTTCCTTTCCGCTCGTATGTCGGGGCTACCCCGCACTAATTTTGACGCTTTAATTATTCCCATGTCAACAAAGCCCGCTTGTATGATTTAGTCGACAACTTCTGCGATCTTTTGGCCGTCTATTCAACTCCTTACTCGGCCGTTCCTACCACAGTTTTCAACAAATGGAAAGCAATATACAAATGTAAACAAACACCAAAGATGGCTGGGTTTGTGAGAGACTGATATACAAGGTGTTTTGGAAGCTTCAGATACCGATTTCAGTGATAGTAGTAACGAATATTTAGATAATGATAGTTTGACTGAAGAAAATAGTGGTGATAAATCTTCCGATTCCAATGAAAATGATGACCAAGTGATAGGTGATGTGTTGATAAGGTACAATTGGACTCCTTATGGTAATAATGATGCAGATTTTCCAAAAATTCCCTTCACAGCAAATTCCGGGTATAAACCACCGGTTGTTGGAAGGCCAACTACAGAAATTGAATTTTTCCAATTATTTTTTAGTGACACTTTGCTTGAGGAAATTACAAATCAAACAAACAGGTATGCAACGTCTAAGATACAAATGCCACTACAAAAAAGGTCCATTTGGTCCACTTGGCATGATATGATAGTTCCTGAACTGAAGGCATTTTGGGTGTAATACTAAATATGACACTAAATCCTAAACCAAACATACAAAATTACTTTCCACAGGAATGGCTGGACAAATGCTCATTTTATAAGGACATTTTCAACCGCGATATTTTTTTTTCATTTTTTTTGGATGCATCACTTGTGCCCCCCAGCACCTCAGATGCAACAAGGTGTTCGTGCGAGGGGTTCAAAGATAATAAACATTGTGGAACATCTTGACAACAAGTCTAGGTAATTTTTGTGCCAGGACAAAATGCAATCATTGATGAAAACACAGTGGGGTTCAAAGGAAGAATAGTTTTTAAGTGCTACAACCCACAGAAGCCAACCAAATGGGGGCTACGAGTATTTGTATTGGCCGACTCAAGTACTGGGTATATCTCAAAATAAATCCGAGTTGTACAGCTTGCTGTGTCAAAATAAATTCGAGGGGAAAGGGTTAATCATTTACTTTTGGAATAAAAGAAAAAAACAGTATCAAAATATTCCGAGCGAAACACTAGTATAATATTATGCTTTGTCGGTTTGAGCTTTCCTGTTTTCAGCCCTATAGAAGGAAGCTTGCACTTTAATCTGATCCAAATAGACCCCATTAAGAGTCAAATCCGATTCAATGTGCACAGAATTGGAAGACACGTGGTGGTCACTACGCTATTCTGGAGTCTTTGCAAGAATTTTGAATTTTACCTTGTATAATTATCTTATTTTTTTTAAATGTTTATTATTTTGTGTTTATAATATGTTTTACTATTCGTGTACATTTTTAGACAAATTTTGATCATAATAAGTTGAGTACTTACATATGCAAAAAAATCGTGTTTTTTAATTAGATTTTCTACTGTGCCACATGCTATAAAAATTGGAAATTGATTTTTGTAAGTGCTGTATGATGTTGAGACTAGGATTCAATTGTCAGTTGATTTTATTTATTTATTTATTGTACTTCGGATTCCACATTGACCTATAGAAAGTTTGGTATTGAAAAGGGACTTTAAACTGAAAGCAGATCAATATAACTTTCTAAAAGAATTAGCAATTGTAAAATTTGAATCAATCCATTTTTTCTTATGTTTGTATATTTACTTACTAACAAATGCCACTCAGTTTTCATCGCTCTACCTTCAGGTAAATTTGTATTGTATATACAATATCGTAGGCTTGGTACTGTCTTAGATAAAGCATAAATTACACCCCAGGAGATTAAAAAGATTAGAAGTTGCAGGTTCTGAAGGGTGGGGCAGCAGATTGTATCAGAAACCAGAGGAGTGTGAGATGAGACGAAGATTGTACTCTTCTCTCTTAGTGCCTTCGCTAGTAGGAAAAATGTCGGTGGTAGGAGCTCACCTTTTTTATATTTTTGTTTTCATATGTTGTTGTTATGTTTTCAAAGTCATTATTGATACAACGTCCTTGTGGGTTATCAATTTTTGTATAAGTTAAGCTAAGGTAATGAGCCACTATTATATTTGTGTTAAACAAAATAATAATAATAATAAAATAAAGTCGTTCTTATGTGTTATACAAACTGATCAGCATGAATGCATGAATAATAATGAATGGTCTGGATTTTTATTATTATTTTTCATCCCGTAAGTTGCTTACTTATTCTCCATGATTAAGACAAAATATAGACCTTCGATTTATCTGAAAAACAAAGTTATTTGGAATACATATAGGGTGGATCATACGTCCTTGTAACTTTTAAACTAACAACCAAAAAAAGAAAAAGAAATGAAATTTTGTATCAAGCAAACATTGGCAGTGGGACATTATTTGGCATACCATGGGATACCACAAGATTAAGAGTGTTGTCAACTCAACCTCAAGTTGTATTCTTTCAGATGGCATTACGTCATGTTATTACATATGTCACATCTGCATGTAAAATGAAAACATACAGTATCACTGCAGTGATGCAAACTAAGCACGCCACAGTATCACAAACATAAAAATAACCATATTAGTGTTCTACAACAATAATAAGGCAAATGAAACTGACGGGGTAATTCACATCCGAAATCCTCAATGTCATATACTACTGAGTTCATCATACAACGCATTTCGAAGAAACAAGGTTAGAAGGACTTGAAAATCTGTCTATTTTCAAAGGACTTTATTTCGAAAATAAATATTTAAATAAGTATCGCATCGATCGGAATGCATGATTTCTAGTAGGCATATAAACTATAAAGAAATTTAGAAAAAAAATGGTATTTCAAACCACTAGAAAGACATTTAAAAATAGTAAAATTTGATATAGTGTTTAAATTGTATTTTTGGTTCAAAAAAACAATTTTTGATTTATTTTGCTTTTATAATTTTACAGTAATATTTTTCATAAGTCTAATTATATACCTCTAAAGTCGGAAACACACTTAATTGTTTGCATACTTCCACAAAACATACAAACACCAAATTTTGCATACTTGTTCGTCATGTGATGTGAGTAATGGGAAAATTCCGATATCATGAAAAAGTCGTCATTTTCCATGTAAATGAAGTGTCGAAATTTTTCGTCGTTTTGAAATGCTGGTTTTTAGAGTAGTTCCACACATCATAGAAACGTCATACTTTGTCAGACTGTGAAGAGAGGAACATAGTTTATGCTAGAAAAAAGAGCATTAAAATTCGTTTTGGTTTGGCGGCGTAATTCGAAAAAATGTGAAATTTGTAATGGCTGTGTCTAGGACGTTGAAATTCCGAGGTGATGTTTATTCTGATGCGTAGTTTGCGAATCCGCTCTTACACTTGAAAAAAATAGTCATTTTCGGTGTAAGAAAGTGCTAGGAATGTAATAAGGGGGCGTCTAATTCTAGACAACTTGTAGATATGGTGGAATCACGAAATTGCGTTCAAGGGCGTAGCTTACACCCTAAGTTAGGGGGAAAATCCGACATGTTGGAAAAGTCGTCATCTTCGATTCAAGATGGCAGTTCAAAAGTTTGTAACCATGAAAATAGTAAGTTGCTCTGACGATAGGACAGTCATGTTTTGCTATACTCTTAAGGATGAAGGGCAGTTTCAACGGAGATTCAAATCATTGGAGAAGTCGCCATCTTGAATGCAAAGTTGCCATGTTGTTGAATTGGCTTGATCTGCCTTGTTATGAGCTATGTTAAGCATAATAGAACAAACATAAATCAACATATGAGCATGGCTCAGAGGTAACGTGTGAACTTTCTAATTAGCAGGTCTGGGTTCTATTCCTGACTAAACGCTTTTCTATTTTTTCTTATCTCCATTTCCTCTTTTTAGCAAAGTACTTTCTGTTTGTTTTGCGGGAAAAAAATATTTTCATTATTACATACGTAGAGGAAAAAGATATATTTACACGGCAAATTTTGAGATGGTCCCGAAACGAGGCAGTATGTTCGTGTAAAGTTTCGAGAAGATACTCAAGTATTTAAAATCAAACATATGTAGCTTTGGAAATGGAGCATCACCAGTGTCTCCTTTGGAAGAAATGTTCGGGGGGGGATATTAGCCCGGGGGCACTGCTGATAACATTCTATTTGTTACTGTATTATAAACGTGTTATTTTGATCTCGCCAGGGGCGCTCTGAGGAGGCAGTGTCCCCGAAAAAGAGTCTAAAAGAAACATTGGGCATCATTTTCACGATATAGTGTCCATACAAGACAACAATACATTTTGTCTCGCGACAACAGTGTCTGCTTGAAACCGGAAATGATTGCAAAATATCTCTCTCCCCTTTTATGTTCCTCGTTAACATACATCGTATACCAAATTTGAAGTGAATACCACAAGTGGAAAATATAAAATAATAATTTTAAGGAAATACACACACACACAGGGACGTATGCAGGGGGTGGGTCCTGGGGGTCCGGACCTCCCCTGAAATTCCAACTTTTGTGTAAATTTAGCCTAATTTTAGGGACAAGTTTAGGAATTTCAATATAAAATACCCTGATATTGAGTTTGGACCCCTCCCGAAATAAATTCCTGCGTACGCTACTCACACACACGCTCATACACACACACACACACACACACACACACACACACAAATGAGCACCTCTTGAAAATTGTCTCGTCGGCAGCGTACATAGTTATAATATATAAGTGGAAAAGTGCCCCTTTCGATTTAATAGTTTTAGTTGCGGATCCGGTTGCAATGAAATGCCGTGTATAATAGAGTAAAGCTTATTTTCAATCACCTATGCTATAAAAATAAACTTTCAAAGAAAGAAAAAGTTACAGAAAAAACTTATGGGGAATCGAACCCAGGTCTCCTATCTAGTAGGCTCACTTCGTTCCCCTACACTACTCAATTCCTTACATTTTGATTTTCCTACTTACTGCTCACATAGTACTGGTACGTAGCGGGCCCGCGTCTGTGGAATTATATACCTCTATAATCGGAAACACACTTAATTGTTTGCGTACTTCCACAAAACATACAAACACCAAATTTTGCATACTTGTTCGTCATGGGATGTGAGTAATGGGAAAATTTCGATATCACGAAAAAGGCGACATTTTCCATGTAAATGAAGTGTCGAAATTTTTCGTCGTTTTGAAATGCTGGTTTTTAGAGTAGTTCCGCACACCATAGAAACGTCATATTTTGTCAGGCAGTGAAGCTAGGAACATAGTTTATGATAGAAAAAAGAGCATTAAAATTCGTTTTCGTTTCGCGGCGCAAATCGAAAAAATGTGAAATTTGTAATGGCTGTATCTAGGAGGTAGAAATTTCGAGGTGATGTTTATTCTGATGCGTAGTTTGCGAATCCGCCCTTAAACTTGAAAAAAATAGTCATGTTCGGTGTAAGAAAGTGCTAGGAATATTATAAGGGTGCGTCTAATTCTACACAATTTGTAGATATGGTGGAATCACGAAATTGCGTTCAAGTGTGTAGAGTACAGCACATGTGAGGGGAAAATTCCGACATGTTGGAAAAGTCGTCATCTTCGATTCAAAATGGCGGCTCAAAAATTTGTAACCATGAAAATTGTAAGTTGTGCTCTTGGTAGGTAAGCCAGGTTTCGCTATGTTATTAAGGACGTAGTTCAGTTTAAGTGAAGAAACAAATCATTGGAGAAGTCGCCATCTTGAATTCAAAATTGCCATATTTTTGAATTGCCTTAATTTTTCCTCTTATGTGGTATATTGATGAGAATAGAACAAGCAGGATTCAACGTAGTAAGTTAGCTCCGCGGTAAAGTGTCTGGTTTCTGAGTAGCAGGTCTGGGTTCGAATCCCCGCCGACCTTGTTTTATCTTGCGTTTTTTTTTCTTATCACGTTGCTTTGTTTTATGAAAATAATTTCTGTTGGCATTGCGTGAACAAAATATTTTCGTTATTACAGACATTGACGGAAAGGATATATTTATACGCTAACTGTTGAGATGGTCTCGAAACTAGGCAGTATGTTCGTGTAAAGTTTCGAGACGATACTGAAGTATTTAATATCAAACATATGTAGCATTGGAAATGGAGCATCACCAGTGTCTCTATCGGAAGCAATGTTCGGGGAGGGGGAGTATTACCCCGGGGGCACTGCTGATAACATTCTATTTGTTATTGTATTATATACGTATTATTTTGATCTCGCCAGGGGCGCTCTGAGGAGGCGGTGTTCCCCAAAAAGAGTCTGAAAGAAACAATGGGCACCTTTTTCACGATATAGTGTCCATACAAGACAACAATACATTTTGTCTCGCGACAACAGTGTCTACTTCAAACCGGAAACGATTGCAAAATATCAATCTCCTTTTTTATGTCCCTCGTTAAGATACCTGCGTATACCAAATTTGGAGTGAATACCACAAATGGAAAGTATAAAATATTAATTTTAAGGAAATACACACACATACAGGGACGTACGCAGGGGGTGGTTCCTGGGGGTCCGAACCACACCCGAAATTCCAACTTTTGTGTAAATGTAGCCTAATTTTTGGGACAAGTTTAGGAATTTCAAAATAAAATACACAGATATTGAGTTTGGACCCCTCCCGAAATAAATTCCTGCGTACGCCACTGCACACACACGCTCATACACACACACAAATGGGCCCCTCTTGAAAATTGTCTCGTCGGCAGCGTACATATTTATAATATATAAGATACGTGGGAAAGTGCCCCTTTCGATTTAATAGTTTTAATTGCGGGTCCGGTTGGAATGAAATGCCGTATATGATAGAGTCAAGCTTATTTTCAATCACCTATGCTATAAAAATAAACTTTCAAAGAAAGAAAAAGTGACACAAAAACTAGTTGGGAATCGAACCCAGGTCTCCCGCCTAGTACGCTCACGTCGTTCCCCTACACTACTCAATTCCTTAGATTCTGGACTTCCTACCTACTGCTCACATAGTACTGGTACGTAGCGGGCCCGCGGCTGTGGAATTATATACCTCTATAATCGGAAACACACTTAATTGTTTGCGTACTTCCACAAAACATACAAACACCAAATTTTGCATACTTGTTCGTCATGGGATGTGAGTAATGGGAAAATTTCGATATCACGAAAAAGGCGACATTTTCCATGTAAATGAAGTGTCGAAATTTTTCGTCGTTTTGAAATGCTGGTTTTTAGAGTAGTTCCGCACACCATAGAAACGTCATATTTTGTCAGGCAGTGAAGCTAGGAACATAGTTTATGATAGAAAAAAGAGCATTAAAATTCGTTTTCGTTTCGCGGCGCAAATCGAAAAAAATGTGAAATTTGTAATGGCTGTATCTAGGAGGTAGAAATTTCGAGGTGATGTTTATTCTGATGCGTAGTTTGCGAATCCGCCCTTAAACTTGAAAAAAATAGTCATGTTCGTTGTAAGAAAGTGCTAGGAATATTATAAGGGTGCGTCTAATTCTACACAATTTGTAGATATGGTGGAATCACGAAATTGCGTTCAAGTGTGTAGAGTACAGCGCATGTGAGGCGAAAATTCCGACATGTTGGAAAAGTCGTCATCTTCGATTCAAAATGGCGTCTCAAAAATTTGTAACCATGAAAATTGTAAGTTGTGCTCTTGGTAGGTAAGCCAGGTTTCGCTATGTTATTAAGGACGTAGTTCAGTTTAAGTGAAGAAACAAATCATTGGAGAAGTCGCCATCTTGAATTCAAAATTGCCATATTTTTGAATTGCCTTAATTTTTCCTCTTATGTGGTATATTGATGAGAATAGAACAAGGAGGATTCAACGTAGTAAGTTAGCTCCGCGGTAAAGTGTCTGGTTTCTGAGTAGCAGGTCTGGGTTCGAATCCCCGCCGACCTTGTTTTATCTTGCGTTTTTTTTTCTTATCACGTTGCTTTGTTTTATGAAAATAATTTCTGTTGGCATTGCGTGAACAAAATATTTTCGTTATTACAGACATTGACGGAAAGGATATATTTATACGCTAACTGTTGAGATGGTCTCGAAACTAGGCAGTATGTTCGTGTAAAGTTTCGAGACGATACTGAAGTATTTAATATCAAACATATGTAGCATTGGAAATGGAGCATCACCAGTGTCTCTATCGGAAGCAATGTTCGGGGAGGGGGAGTATTACCCCGGGGGCACTGCTGATAACATTCTATTTGTTATTGTATTATATACGTATTATTTTGATCTCGCCAGGGGCGCTCTGAGGAGGCGGTGTTCCCCAAAAAGAGTCTGAAAGAAACAATGGGCATCTTTTTCACGATATAGTGTCCATACAAGACAACAATACATTTTGTCTCGCGACAACAGTGTCTACTTCAAACCGGAAACGATTGCAAAATATCTCTCTCCTTTTTTATGTCCCTCGTTAAGATACCTGCGTATACCAAATTTGGAGTGAATACCACAAATGGAAAGTATAAAATATTAATTTTAAGGAAATACACACACATACAGGGACGTACGCAGGGGGTGGTTCCTGGGGGTCCGAACCACACCCGAAATTCCAACTTTTGTGTAAATGTAGCCTAATTTTTGGGACAAGTTTAGGAATTTCAAAATAAAATACACAGATATTGAGTTTGGACCCCTCCCGAAATAAATTCCTGCGTACGCCACTGCACACACACGCTCATACACACACACAAATGGGCCCCTCTTGAAAATTGTCTCGTCGGCAGCGTACATATTTATAATATATAAGATACGTGGGAAAGTGCCCCTTTCGATTTAATAGTTTTAATTGCGGGTCCGGTTGGAATGAAATGCCGTATATGATAGAGTCAAGCTTATTTTCAATCACCTATGCTATAAAAATAAACTTTCAAAGAAAGAAAAAGTGACACAAAAACTAGTTGGGAATCGAACCCAGGTCTCCCGCCTAGTACGCTCACGTCGTTCCCCTACACTACTCAATTCCTTAGATTCTGGACTTCCTACCTACTGCTCACATAGTACTGGTACGTAGCGGGCCCGCGGCTGTGGAATTATATACCTCTATAATCGGAAACACACTTAATTGTTTGCGTACTTCCACAAAACATACAAACACCAAATTTTGCATACTTGTTCGTCATGGGATGTGAGTAATGGGAAAATTTCGATATCACGAAAAAGGCGACATTTTCCATGTAAATGAAGTGTCGAAATTTTTCGTCGTTTTGAAATGCTGGTTTTTAGAGTAGTTCCGCACACCATAGAAACGTCATATTTTGTCAGGCAGTGAAGCTAGGAACATAGTTTATGATAGAAAAAAGAGCATTAAAATTCGTTTTCGTTTCGCGGCGCAAATCGAAAAAATGTGAAATTTGTAATGGCTGTATCTAGGAGGTAGAAATTTCGAGGTGATGTTTATTCTGATGCGTAGTTTGCGAATCCGCCCTTAAACTTGAAAAAAATAGTCATGTTCGTTGTAAGAAAGTGCTAGGAATATTATAAGGGTGCGTCTAATTCTACACAATTTGTAGATATGGTGGAATCACGAAATTGCGTTCAAGTGTGTAGAGTACAGCGCATGTGAGGGGAAAATTCCGACATGTTGGAAAAGTCGTCATCTTCGATTCAAAATGGCGTCTCAAAAATTTGTAACCATGAAAATTGTAAGTTGTGCTCTTGGTAGGTAAGCCAGGTTTCGCTATGTTATTAAGGACGTAGTTCAGTTTAAGTGAAGAAACAAATCATTGGAGAAGTCGCCATCTTGAATTCAAAATTGCCATATTTTTGAATTGCCTTAATTTTTCCTCTTATGTGGTATATTGATGAGAATAGAACAAGGAGGATTCAACGTAGTAAGTTAGCTCCGCGGTAAAGTGTCTGGTTTCTGAGTAGCAGGTCTGGGTTCGAATCCCCGCCGACCTTGTTTTATCTTGCGTTTTTTTTTCTTATCACGTTGCTTTGTTTTATGAAAATAATTTCTGTTGGCATTGCGTGAACAAAATATTTTCGTTATTACAGACATTGACGGAAAGGATATATTTATACGCTAACTGTTGAGATGGTCTCGAAACTAGGCAGTATGTTCGTGTAAAGTTTCGAGACGATACTGAAGTATTTAATATCAAACATATGTAGCATTGGAAATGGAGCATCACCAGTGTCTCTATCGGAAGCAATGTTCGGGGAGGGGGAGTATTACCCCGGGGGCACTGCTGATAACATTCTATTTGTTATTGTATTATATACGTATTATTTTGATCTCGCCAGGGGCGCTCTGAGGAGGCGGTGTTCCCCAAAAAGAGTCTGAAAGAAACAATGGGCATCTTTTTCACGATATAGTGTCCATACAAGACAACAATACATTTTGTCTCGCGACAACAGTGTCTACTTCAAACCGGAAACGATTGCAAAATATCTCTCTCCTTTTTTATGTCCCTCGTTAAGATACCTGCGTATACCAAATTTGGAGTGAATACCACAAATGGAAAGTATAAAATATTAATTTTAAGGAAATACACACACATACAGGGACGTACGCAGGGGGTGGTTCCTGGGGGTCCGAACCACACCCGAAATTCCAACTTTTGTGTAAATGTAGCCTAATTTTTGGGACAAGTTTAGGAATTTCAAAATAAAATACACAGATATTGAGTTTGGACCCCTCCCGAAATAAATTCCTGCGTACGCCACTGCACACACACGCTCATACACACACACAAATGGGCCCCTCTTGAAAATTGTCTCGTCGGCAGCGTACATATTTATAATATATAAGATACGTGGGAAAGTGCCCCTTTCGATTTAATAGTTTTAATTGCGGGTCCGGTTGGAATGAAATGCCGTATATGATAGAGTCAAGCTTATTTTCAATCACCTATGCTATAAAAATAAACTTTCAAAGAAAGAAAAAGTGACACAAAAACTAGTTGGGAATCGAACCCAGGTCTCCCGCCTAGTACGCTCACGTCGTTCCCCTACACTACTCAATTCCTTAGATTCTGGACTTCCTACCTACTGCTCACATAGTACTGGTACGTAGCGGGCCCGCGGCTGTGGAATTATATACCTCTATAATCGGAAACACACTTAATTGTTTGCGTACTTCCACAAAACATACAAACACCAAATTTTGCATACTTGTTCGTCATGGGATGTGAGTAATGGGAAAATTTCGATATCACGAAAAAGGCGACATTTTCCATGTAAATGAAGTGTCGAAATTTTTCGTCGTTTTGAAATGCTGGTTTTTAGAGTAGTTCCGCACACCATAGAAACGTCATATTTTGTCAGGCAGTGAAGCTAGGAACATAGTTTATGATAGAAAAAAGAGCATTAAAATTCGTTTTCGTTTCGCGGCGCAAATCGAAAAAATGTGAAATTTGTAATGGCTGTATCTAGGAGGTAGAAATTTCGAGGTGATGTTTATTCTGATGCGTAGTTTGCGAATCCGCCCTTAAACTTGAAAAAAATAGCCATGTTCGGTGTAAGAAAGTGCTAGGAATATTATAAGGGTGCGTCTAATTCTACACAATTTGTAGATATGGTGGAATCACGAAATTGCGTTCAAGTGTGTAGAGTACAGCACATGTGAGGGGAAAATTCCGACATGTTGGAAAAGTCGTCATCTTCGATTCAAAATGGCGTCTCAAAAATTTGTAACCATGAAAATTGTAAGTTGTGCTCTTGGTAGGTAAGCCAGGTTTCGCTATGTTATTAAGGACGTAGTTCAGTTTAAGTGAAGAAACAAATCATTGGAGAAGTCGCCATCTTGAATTCAAAATTGCCATATTTTTGAATTGCCTTAATTTTTCCTCTTATGTGGTATATTGATGAGAATAGAACAAGGAGGATTCAACGTAGTAAGTTAGCTCCGCGGTAAAGTGTCTGGTTTCTGAGTAGCAGGTCTGGGTTCGAATCCCCGCCGACCTTGTTTTATCTTGCGTTTTTTTTTCTTATCACGTTGCTTTGTTTTATGAAAATAATTTCTGTTGGCATTGCGTGAACAAAATATTTTCGTTATTACAGACATTGACGGAAAGGATATATTTATACGCTAACTGTTGAGATGGTCTCGAAACTAGGCAGTATGTTCGTGTAAAGTTTCGAGACGATACTGAAGTATTTAATATCAAACATATGTAGCATTGGAAATGGAGCATCACCAGTGTCTCTATCGGAAGCAATGTTCGGGGAGGGGGAGTATTACCCCGGGGGCACTGCTGATAACATTCTATTTGTTATTGTATTATATACGTATTATTTTGATCTCGCCAGGGGCGCTCTGAGGAGGCGGTGTTCCCCAAAAAGAGTCTGAAAGAAACAATGGGCATCTTTTTCACGATATAGTGTCCATACAAGACAACAATACATTTTGTCTCGCGACAACAGTGTCTACTTCAAACCGGAAACGATTGCAAAATATCTCTCTCCTTTTTTATGTCCCTCGTTAAGATACCTGCGTATACCAAATTTGGAGTGAATACCACAAATGGAAAGTATAAAATATTAATTTTAAGGAAATACACACACATACAGGGACGTACGCAGGGGGTGGTTCCTGGGGGTCCGAACCACACCCGAAATTCCAACTTTTGTGTAAATGTAGCCTAATTTTTGGGACAAGTTTAGGAATTTCAAAATAAAATACACAGATATTGAGTTTGGACCCCTCCCGAAATAAATTCCTGCGTACGCCACTGCACACACACGCTCATACACACACACAAATGGGCCCCTCTTGAAAATTGTCTCGTCGGCAGCGTACATATTTATAATATATAAGATACGTGGGAAAGTGCCCCTTTCGATTTAATAGTTTTAATTGCGGGTCCGGTTGGAATGAAATGCCGTATATGATAGAGTCAAGCTTATTTTCAATCACCTATGCTATAAAAATAAACTTTCAAAGAAAGAAAAAGTGACACAAAAACTAGTTGGGAATCGAACCCAGGTCTCCCGCCTAGTACGCTCACGTCGTTCCCCTACACTACTCAATTCCTTAGATTCTGGACTTCCTACCTACTGCTCACATAGTACTGGTACGTAGCGGGCCCGCGGCTGTGGAATTATATACCTCTATAATCGGAAACACACTTAATTGTTTGCGTACTTCCACAAAACATACAAACACCAAATTTTGCATACTTGTTCGTCATGGGATGTGAGTAATGGGAAAATTTCGATATCACGAAAAAGGCGACATTTTCCATGTAAATGAAGTGTCGAAATTTTTCGTCGTTTTGAAATGCTGGTTTTTAGAGTAGTTCCGCACACCATAGAAACGTCATATTTTGTCAGGCAGTGAAGCTAGGAACATAGTTTATGATAGAAAAAAGAGCATTAAAATTCGTTTTCGTTTCGCGGCGCAAATCGAAAAAATGTGAAATTTGTAATGGCTGTATCTAGGAGGTAGAAATTTCGAGGTGATGTTTATTCTGATGCGTAGTTTGCGAATCCGCCCTTAAACTTGAAAAAAATAGTCATGTTCGTTGTAAGAAAGTGCTAGGAATATTATAAGGGTGCGTCTAATTCTACACAATTTGTAGATATGGTGGAATCACGAAATTGCGTTCAAGTGTGTAGAGTACAGCGCATGTGAGGGGAAAATTCCGACATGTTGGAAAAGTCGTCATCTTCGATTCAAAATGGCGTCTCAAAAATTTGTAACCATGAAAATTGTAAGTTGTGCTCTTGGTAGGTAAGCCAGGTTTCGCTATGTTATTAAGGACGTAGTTCAGTTTAAGTGAAGAAACAAATCATTGGAGAAGTCGCCATCTTGAATTCAAAATTGCCATATTTTTGAATTGCCTTAATTTTTCCTCTTATGTGGTATATTGATGAGAATAGAACAAGGAGGATTCAACGTAGTAAGTTAGCTCCGCGGTAAAGTGTCTGGTTTCTGAGTAGCAGGTCTGGGTTCGAATCCCCGCCGACCTTGTTTTATCTTGCGTTTTTTTTTCTTATCACGTTGCTTTGTTTTATGAAAATAATTTCTGTTGGCATTGCGTGAACAAAATATTTTCGTTATTACAGACATTGACGGAAAGGATATATTTATACGCTAACTGTTGAGATGGTCTCGAAACTAGGCAGTATGTTCGTGTAAAGTTTCGAGACGATACTGAAGTATTTAATATCAAACATATGTAGCATTGGAAATGGAGCATCACCAGTGTCTCTATCGGAAGCAATGTTCGGGGAGGGGGAGTATTACCCCGGGGGCACTGCTGATAACATTCTATTTGTTATTGTATTATATACGTATTATTTTGATCTCGCCAGGGGCGCTCTGAGGAGGCGGTGTTCCCCAAAAAGAGTCTGAAAGAAACAATGGGCATCTTTTTCACGATATAGTGTCCATACAAGACAACAATACATTTTGTCTCGCGACAACAGTGTCTACTTCAAACCGGAAACGATTGCAAAATATCTCTCTCCTTTTTTATGTCCCTCGTTAAGATACCTGCGTATACCAAATTTGGAGTGAATACCACAAATGGAAAGTATAAAATATTAATTTTAAGGAAATACACACACATACAGGGACGTACGCAGGGGGTGGTTCCTGGGGGTCCGAACCACACCCGAAATTCCAACTTTTGTGTAAATGTAGCCTAATTTTTGGGACAAGTTTAGGAATTTCAAAATAAAATACACAGATATTGAGTTTGGACCCCTCCCGAAATAAATTCCTGCGTACGCCACTGCACACACACGCTCATACACACACACAAATGGGCCCCTCTTGAAAATTGTCTCGTCGGCAGCGTACATATTTATAATATATAAGATACGTGGGAAAGTGCCCCTTTCGATTTAATAGTTTTAATTGCGGGTCCGGTTGGAATGAAATGCCGTATATGATAGAGTCAAGCTTATTTTCAATCACCTATGCTATAAAAATAAACTTTCAAAGAAAGAAAAAGTGACACAAAAACTAGTTGGGAATCGAACCCAGGTCTCCCGCCTAGTACGCTCACGTCGTTCCCCTACACTACTCAATTCCTTAGATTCTGGACTTCCTACCTACTGCTCACATAGTACTGGTACGTAGCGGGCCCGCGGCTGTGGAATTATATACCTCTATAATCGGAAACACACTTAATTGTTTGCGTACTTCCACAAAACATACAAACACCAAATTTTGCATACTTGTTCGTCATGGGATGTGAGTAATGGGAAAATTTCGATATCACGAAAAAGGCGACATTTTCCATGTAAATGAAGTGTCGAAATTTTTCGTCGTTTTGAAATGCTGGTTTTTAGAGTAGTTCCGCACACCATAGAAACGTCATATTTTGTCAGGCAGTGAAGCTAGGAACATAGTTTATGATAGAAAAAAGAGCATTAAAATTCGTTTTCGTTTCGCGGCGCAAATCGAAAAAATGTGAAATTTGTAATGGCTGTATCTAGGAGGTAGAAATTTCGAGGTGATGTTTATTCTGATGCGTAGTTTGCGAATCCGCCCTTAAACTTGAAAAAAATAGTCATGTTCGGTGTAAGAAAGTGCTAGGAATATTATAAGGGTGCGTCTAATTCTACACAATTTGTAGATATGGTGGAATCACGAAATTGCGTTCAAGTGTGTAGAGTACAGCACATGTGAGGGGAAAATTCCGACATGTTGGAAAAGTCGTCATCTTCGATTCAAAATGGCGGCTCAAAAATTTGTAACCATGAAAATTGTAAGTTGTGCTCTTGGTAGGTAAGCCAGGTTTCGCTATGTTATTAAGGACGTAGTTCAGTTTAAGTGAAGAAACAAATCATTGGAGAAGTCGCCATCTTGAATTCAAAATTGCCATATTTTTGAATTGCCTTAATTTTTCCTCTTATGTGGTATATTGATGAGAATAGAACAAGCAGGATTCAACGTAGTAAGTTAGCTCCGCGGTAAAGTGTCTGGTTTCTGAGTAGCAGGTCTGGGTTCGAATCCCCGCCGACCTTGTTTTATCTTGCGTTTTTTTTTCTTATCACGTTGCTTTGTTTTATGAAAATAATTTCTGTTGGCATTGCGTGAACAAAATATTTTCGTTATTACAGACATTGACGGAAAGGATATATTTATACGCTAACTGTTGAGATGGTCTCGAAACTAGGCAGTATGTTCGTGTAAAGTTTCGAGACGATACTGAAGTATTTAATATCAAACATATGTAGCATTGGAAATGGAGCATCACCAGTGTCTCTATCGGAAGCAATGTTCGGGGAGGGGGAGTATTACCCCGGGGGCACTGCTGATAACATTCTATTTGTTATTGTATTATATACGTATTATTTTGATCTCGCCAGGGGCGCTCTGAGGAGGCGGTGTTCCCCAAAAAGAGTCTGAAAGAAACAATGGGCACCTTTTTCACGATATAGTGTCCATACAAGACAACAATACATTTTGTCTCGCGACAACAGTGTCTACTTCAAACCGGAAACGATTGCAAAATATCAATCTCCTTTTTTATGTCCCTCGTTAAGATACCTGCGTATACCAAATTTGGAGTGAATACCACAAATGGAAAGTATAAAATATTAATTTTAAGGAAATACACACACATACAGGGACGTACGCAGGGGGTGGTTCCTGGGGGTCCGAACCACACCCGAAATTCCAACTTTTGTGTAAATGTAGCCTAATTTTTGGGACAAGTTTAGGAATTTCAAAATAAAATACACAGATATTGAGTTTGGACCCCTCCCGAAATAAATTCCTGCGTACGCCACTGCACACACACGCTCATACACACACACAAATGGGCCCCTCTTGAAAATTGTCTCGTCGGCAGCGTACATATTTATAATATATAAGATACGTGGGAAAGTGCCCCTTTCGATTTAATAGTTTTAATTGCGGGTCCGGTTGGAATGAAATGCCGTATATGATAGAGTCAAGCTTATTTTCAATCACCTATGCTATAAAAATAAACTTTCAAAGAAAGAAAAAGTGACACAAAAACTAGTTGGGAATCGAACCCAGGTCTCCCGCCTAGTACGCTCACGTCGTTCCCCTACACTACTCAATTCCTTAGATTCTGGACTTCCTACCTACTGCTCACATAGTACTGGTACGTAGCGGGCCCGCGGCTGTGGAATTATATACCTCTATAATCGGAAACACACTTAATTGTTTGCGTACTTCCACAAAACATACAAACACCAAATTTTGCATACTTGTTCGTCATGGGATGTGAGTAATGGGAAAATTTCGATATCACGAAAAAGGCGACATTTTCCATGTAAATGAAGTGTCGAAATTTTTCGTCGTTTTGAAATGCTGGTTTTTAGAGTAGTTCCGCACACCATAGAAACGTCATATTTTGTCAGGCAGTGAAGCTAGGAACATAGTTTATGATAGAAAAAAGAGCATTAAAATTCGTTTTCGTTTCGCGGCGCAAATCGAAAAAATGTGAAATTTGTAATGGCTGTATCTAGGAGGTAGAAATTTCGAGGTGATGTTTATTCTGATGCGTAGTTTGCGAATCCGCCCTTAAACTTGAAAAAAATAGTCATGTTCGTTGTAAGAAAGTGCTAGGAATATTATAAGGGTGCGTCTAATTCTACACAATTTGTAGATATGGTGGAATCACGAAATTGCGTTCAAGTGTGTAGAGTACAGCGCATGTGAGGGGAAAATTCCGACATGTTGGAAAAGTCGTCATCTTCGATTCAAAATGGCGTCTCAAAAATTTGTAACCATGAAAATTGTAAGTTGTGCTCTTGGTAGGTAAGCCAGGTTTCGCTATGTTATTAAGGACGTAGTTCAGTTTAAGTGAAGAAACAAATCATTGGAGAAGTCGCCATCTTGAATTCAAAATTGCCATATTTTTGAATTGCCTTAATTTTTCCTCTTATGTGGTATATTGATGAGAATAGAACAAGGAGGATTCAACGTAGTAAGTTAGCTCCGCGGTAAAGTGTCTGGTTTCTGAGTAGCAGGTCTGGGTTCGAATCCCCGCCGACCTTGTTTTATCTTGCGTTTTTTTTTCTTATCACGTTGCTTTGTTTTATGAAAATAATTTCTGTTGGCATTGCGTGAACAAAATATTTTCGTTATTACAGACATTGACGGAAAGGATATATTTATACGCTAACTGTTGAGATGGTCTCGAAACTAGGCAGTATGTTCGTGTAAAGTTTCGAGACGATACTGAAGTATTTAATATCAAACATATGTAGCATTGGAAATGGAGCATCACCAGTGTCTCTATCGGAAGCAATGTTCGGGGAGGGGGAGTATTACCCCGGGGGCACTGCTGATAACATTCTATTTGTTATTGTATTATATACGTATTATTTTGATCTCGCCAGGGGCGCTCTGAGGAGGCGGTGTTCCCCAAAAAGAGTCTGAAAGAAACAATGGGCATCTTTTTCACGATATAGTGTCCATACAAGACAACAATACATTTTGTCTCGCGACAACAGTGTCTACTTCAAACCGGAAACGATTGCAAAATATCTCTCTCCTTTTTTATGTCCCTCGTTAAGATACCTGCGTATACCAAATTTGGAGTGAATACCACAAATGGAAAGTATAAAATATTAATTTTAAGGAAATACACACACATACAGGGACGTACGCAGGGGGTGGTTCCTGGGGGTCCGAACCACACCCGAAATTCCAACTTTTGTGTAAATGTAGCCTAATTTTTGGGACAAGTTTAGGAATTTCAAAATAAAATACACAGATATTGAGTTTGGACCCCTCCCGAAATAAATTCCTGCGTACGCCACTGCACACACACGCTCATACACACACACAAATGGGCCCCTCTTGAAAATTGTCTCGTCGGCAGCGTACATATTTATAATATATAAGATACGTGGGAAAGTGCCCCTTTCGATTTAATAGTTTTAATTGCGGGTCCGGTTGGAATGAAATGCCGTATATGATAGAGTCAAGCTTATTTTCAATCACCTATGCTATAAAAATAAACTTTCAAAGAAAGAAAAAGTGACACAAAAACTAGTTGGGAATCGAACCCAGGTCTCCCGCCTAGTACGCTCACGTCGTTCCCCTACACTACTCAATTCCTTAGATTCTGGACTTCCTACCTACTGCTCACATAGTACTGGTACGTAGCGGGCCCGCGGCTGTGGAATTATATACCTCTATAATCGGAAACACACTTAATTGTTTGCGTACTTCCACAAAACATACAAACACCAAATTTTGCATACTTGTTCGTCATGGGATGTGAGTAATGGGAAAATTTCGATATCACGAAAAAGGCGACATTTTCCATGTAAATGAAGTGTCGAAATTTTTCGTCGTTTTGAAATGCTGGTTTTTAGAGTAGTTCCGCACACCATAGAAACGTCATATTTTGTCAGGCAGTGAAGCTAGGAACATAGTTTATGATAGAAAAAAGAGCATTAAAATTCGTTTTCGTTTCGCGGCGCAAATCGAAAAAATGTGAAATTTGTAATGGCTGTATCTAGGAGGTAGAAATTTCGAGGTGATGTTTATTCTGATGCGTAGTTTGCGAATCCGCCCTTAAACTTGAAAAAAATAGTCATGTTCGTTGTAAGAAAGTGCTAGGAATATTATAAGGGTGCGTCTAATTCTACACAATTTGTAGATATGGTGGAATCACGAAATTGCGTTCAAGTGTGTAGAGTACAGCGCATGTGAGGGGAAAATTCCGACATGTTGGAAAAGTCGTCATCTTCGATTCAAAATGGCGTCTCAAAAATTTGTAACCATGAAAATTGTAAGTTGTGCTCTTGGTAGGTAAGCCAGGTTTCGCTATGTTATTAAGGACGTAGTTCAGTTTAAGTGAAGAAACAAATCATTGGAGAAGTCGCCATCTTGAATTCAAAATTGCCATATTTTTGAATTGCCTTAATTTTTCCTCTTATGTGGTATATTGATGAGAATAGAACAAGGAGGATTCAACGTAGTAAGTTAGCTCCGCGGTAAAGTGTCTGGTTTCTGAGTAGCAGGTCTGGGTTCGAATCCCCGCCGACCTTGTTTTATCTTGCGTTTTTTTTTCTTATCACGTTGCTTTGTTTTATGAAAATAATTTCTGTTGGCATTGCGTGAACAAAATATTTTCGTTATTACAGACATTGACGGAAAGGATATATTTATACGCTAACTGTTGAGATGGTCTCGAAACTAGGCAGTATGTTCGTGTAAAGTTTCGAGACGATACTGAAGTATTTAATATCAAACATATGTAGCATTGGAAATGGAGCATCACCAGTGTCTCTATCGGAAGCAATGTTCGGGGAGGGGGAGTATTACCCCGGGGGCACTGCTGATAACATTCTATTTGTTATTGTATTATATACGTATTATTTTGATCTCGCCAGGGGCGCTCTGAGGAGGCGGTGTTCCCCAAAAAGAGTCTGAAAGAAACAATGGGCATCTTTTTCACGATATAGTGTCCATACAAGACAACAATACATTTTGTCTCGCGACAACAGTGTCTACTTCAAACCGGAAACGATTGCAAAATATCTCTCTCCTTTTTTATGTCCCTCGTTAAGATACCTGCGTATACCAAATTTGGAGTGAATACCACAAATGGAAAGTATAAAATATTAATTTTAAGGAAATACACACACATACAGGGACGTACGCAGGGGGTGGTTCCTGGGGGTCCGAACCACACCCGAAATTCCAACTTTTGTGTAAATGTAGCCTAATTTTTGGGACAAGTTTAGGAATTTCAAAATAAAATACACAGATATTGAGTTTGGACCCCTCCCGAAATAAATTCCTGCGTACGCCACTGCACACACACGCTCATACACACACACAAATGGGCCCCTCTTGAAAATTGTCTCGTCGGCAGCGTACATATTTATAATATATAAGATACGTGGGAAAGTGCCCCTTTCGATTTAATAGTTTTAATTGCGGGTCCGGTTGGAATGAAATGCCGTATATGATAGAGTCAAGCTTATTTTCAATCACCTATGCTATAAAAATAAACTTTCAAAGAAAGAAAAAGTGACACAAAAACTAGTTGGGAATCGAACCCAGGTCTCCCGCCTAGTACGCTCACGTCGTTCCCCTACACTACTCAATTCCTTAGATTCTGGACTTCCTACCTACTGCTCACATAGTACTGGTACGTAGCGGGCCCGCGGCTGTGGAATTATATACCTCTATAATCGGAAACACACTTAATTGTTTGCGTACTTCCACAAAACATACAAACACCAAATTTTGCATACTTGTTCGTCATGGGATGTGAGTAATGGGAAAATTTCGATATCACGAAAAAGGCGACATTTTCCATGTAAATGAAGTGTCGAAATTTTTCGTCGTTTTGAAATGCTGGTTTTTAGAGTAGTTCCGCACACCATAGAAACGTCATATTTTGTCAGGCAGTGAAGCTAGGAACATAGTTTATGATAGAAAAAAGAGCATTAAAATTCGTTTTCGTTTCGCGGCGCAAATCGAAAAAATGTGAAATTTGTAATGGCTGTATCTAGGAGGTAGAAATTTCGAGGTGATGTTTATTCTGATGCGTAGTTTGCGAATCCGCCCTTAAACTTGAAAAAAATAGCCATGTTCGGTGTAAGAAAGTGCTAGGAATATTATAAGGGTGCGTCTAATTCTACACAATTTGTAGATATGGTGGAATCACGAAATTGCGTTCAAGTGTGTAGAGTACAGCACATGTGAGGGGAAAATTCCGACATGTTGGAAAAGTCGTCATCTTCGATTCAAAATGGCGTCTCAAAAATTTGTAACCATGAAAATTGTAAGTTGTGCTCTTGGTAGGTAAGCCAGGTTTCGCTATGTTATTAAGGACGTAGTTCAGTTTAAGTGAAGAAACAAATCATTGGAGAAGTCGCCATCTTGAATTCAAAATTGCCATATTTTTGAATTGCCTTAATTTTTCCTCTTATGTGGTATATTGATGAGAATAGAACAAGGAGGATTCAACGTAGTAAGTTAGCTCCGCGGTAAAGTGTCTGGTTTCTGAGTAGCAGGTCTGGGTTCGAATCCCCGCCGACCTTGTTTTATCTTGCGTTTTTTTTTCTTATCACGTTGCTTTGTTTTATGAAAATAATTTCTGTTGGCATTGCGTGAACAAAATATTTTCGTTATTACAGACATTGACGGAAAGGATATATTTATACGCTAACTGTTGAGATGGTCTCGAAACTAGGCAGTATGTTCGTGTAAAGTTTCGAGACGATACTGAAGTATTTAATATCAAACATATGTAGCATTGGAAATGGAGCATCACCAGTGTCTCTATCGGAAGCAATGTTCGGGGAGGGGGAGTATTACCCCGGGGGCACTGCTGATAACATTCTATTTGTTATTGTATTATATACGTATTATTTTGATCTCGCCAGGGGCGCTCTGAGGAGGCGGTGTTCCCCAAAAAGAGTCTGAAAGAAACAATGGGCATCTTTTTCACGATATAGTGTCCATACAAGACAACAATACATTTTGTCTCGCGACAACAGTGTCTACTTCAAACCGGAAACGATTGCAAAATATCTCTCTCCTTTTTTATGTCCCTCGTTAAGATACCTGCGTATACCAAATTTGGAGTGAATACCACAAATGGAAAGTATAAAATATTAATTTTAAGGAAATACACACACATACAGGGACGTACGCAGGGGGTGGTTCCTGGGGGTCCGAACCACACCCGAAATTCCAACTTTTGTGTAAATGTAGCCTAATTTTTGGGACAAGTTAAGGAATTTCAAAATAAAATACACAGATATTGAGTTTGGACCCCTCCCGAAATAAATTCCTGCGTACGCCACTGCACACACACGCTCATACACACACACAAATGGGCCCCTCTTGAAAATTGTCTCGTCGGCAGCGTACATATTTATAATATATAAGATACGTGGGAAAGTGCCCCTTTCGATTTAATAGTTTTAATTGCGGGTCCGGTTGGAATGAAATGCCGTATATGATAGAGTCAAGCTTATTTTCAATCACCTATGCTATAAAAATAAACTTTCAAAGAAAGAAAAAGTGACACAAAAACTAGTTGGGAATCGAACCCAGGTCTCCCGCCTAGTACGCTCACGTCGTTCCCCTACACTACTCAATTCCTTAGATTCTGGACTTCCTACCTACTGCTCACATAGTACTGGTACGTAGCGGGCCCGCGGCTGTGGAATTATATACCTCTATAATCGGAAACACACTTAATTGTTTGCGTACTTCCACAAAACATACAAACACCAAATTTTGCATACTTGTTCGTCATGGGATGTGAGTAATGGGAAAATTTCGATATCACGAAAAAGGCGACATTTTCCATGTAAATGAAGTGTCGAAATTTTTCGTCGTTTTGAAATGCTGGTTTTTAGAGTAGTTCCGCACACCATAGAAACGTCATATTTTGTCAGGCAGTGAAGCTAGGAACATAGTTTATGATAGAAAAAAGAGCATTAAAATTCGTTTTCGTTTCGCGGCGCAAATCGAAAAAATGTGAAATTTGTAATGGCTGTATCTAGGAGGTAGAAATTTCGAGGTGATGTTTATTCTGATGCGTAGTTTGCGAATCCGCCCTTAAACTTGAAAAAAATAGTCATGTTCGTTGTAAGAAAGTGCTAGGAATATTATAAGGGTGCGTCTAATTCTACACAATTTGTAGATATGGTGGAATCACGAAATTGCGTTCAAGTGTGTAGAGTACAGCGCATGTGAGGGGAAAATTCCGACATGTTGGAAAAGTCGTCATCTTCGATTCAAAATGGCGTCTCAAAAATTTGTAACCATGAAAATTGTAAGTTGTGCTCTTGGTAGGTAAGCCAGGTTTCGCTATGTTATTAAGGACGTAGTTCAGTTTAAGTGAAGAAACAAATCATTGGAGAAGTCGCCATCTTGAATTCAAAATTGCCATATTTTTGAATTGCCTTAATTTTTCCTCTTATGTGGTATATTGATGAGAATAGAACAAGGAGGATTCAACGTAGTAAGTTAGCTCCGCGGTAAAGTGTCTGGTTTCTGAGTAGCAGGTCTGGGTTCGAATCCCCGCCGACCTTGTTTTATCTTGCGTTTTTTTTTCTTATCACGTTGCTTTGTTTTATGAAAATAATTTCTGTTGGCATTGCGTGAACAAAATATTTTCGTTATTACAGACATTGACGGAAAGGATATATTTATACGCTAACTGTTGAGATGGTCTCGAAACTAGGCAGTATGTTCGTGTAAAGTTTCGAGACGATACTGAAGTATTTAATATCAAACATATGTAGCATTGGAAATGGAGCATCACCAGTGTCTCTATCGGAAGCAATGTTCGGGGAGGGGGAGTATTACCCCGGGGGCACTGCTGATAACATTCTATTTGTTATTGTATTATATACGTATTATTTTGATCTCGCCAGGGGCGCTCTGAGGAGGCGGTGTTCCCCAAAAAGAGTCTGAAAGAAACAATGGGCATCTTTTTCACGATATAGTGTCCATACAAGACAACAATACATTTTGTCTCGCGACAACAGTGTCTACTTCAAACCGGAAACGATTGCAAAATATCTCTCTCCTTTTTTATGTCCCTCGTTAAGATACCTGCGTATACCAAATTTGGAGTGAATACCACAAATGGAAAGTATAAAATATTAATTTTAAGGAAATACACACACATACAGGGACGTACGCAGGGGGTGGTTCCTGGGGGTCCGAACCACACCCGAAATTCCAACTTTTGTGTAAATGTAGCCTAATTTTTGGGACAAGTTTAGGAATTTCAAAATAAAATACACAGATATTGAGTTTGGACCCCTCCCGAAATAAATTCCTGCGTACGCCACTGCACACACACGCTCATACACACACACAAATGGGCCCCTCTTGAAAATTGTCTCGTCGGCAGCGTACATATTTATAATATATAAGATACGTGGGAAAGTGCCCCTTTCGATTTAATAGTTTTAATTGCGGGTCCGGTTGGAATGAAATGCCGTATATGATAGAGTCAAGCTTATTTTCAATCACCTATGCTATAAAAATAAACTTTCAAAGAAAGAAAAAGTGACACAAAAACTAGTTGGGAATCGAACCCAGGTCTCCCGCCTAGTACGCTCACGTCGTTCCCCTACACTACTCAATTCCTTAGATTCTGGACTTCCTACCTACTGCTCACATAGTACTGGTACGTAGCGGGCCCGCGGCTGTGGAATTACACCTCTAAAATCGGAATAGTTATCGTGTTATATATGTGTTTTTTTTAGGATGATTAAGGAAATGATGTCTTGTTATTTGATTGTAATAAGAAATTAGAATGACACGATTCTAGTACAATGTTCTACTAGAGTGTAGAAAGTGGTGTTGTTTAAGTTGCTATAAACAAATTTTTTAAAAGCCTCCAATAATATTCATATTCTAAATTACCTAGTAAATAAACGTCTTCATTGAAAATATAAGAGTAAAGATACAGGAAGACTGTATGTAATTGTCCAGTATAAATAAACATTTCAACAAGGCCTGCTGCCAATAATTACTTGTGTACCAAAGGACGGCATTATAATACAGTGTACTACGTTACTGTGCAAAAACTGGTGTTCAATCAAATGTTATGAACTAATGTTTAAAAAGCCTTAACAAAATTCATATTTGTAAATTACGAACAAATTTATTCTTCATAAAAATACAAGACGAGAGATACAGGTAGACTGCCAGAAATTGTCCAGTAAGTATGAAATATTTCAAAAAGTGTTGCTGCAGGTAATATGTACTACTATGCCGAAGGATTCCATTATAAGGGACTTTTCTATATTACAGTGCAAAAGTAGTGTTCTCTCAAATGTTACAAACAAATGTTTAAAAAGCCTCCAACAATAATCATATTTGTAAATCACCTACAAATTGTAGTCTTCATTGAAAATACAAGAATAAATATACAGGGAGACTGCAAGAATTTGTGCAGTATATATGAAACTTTTCAAGAAATCTTGCTGAGGTAATATGTACAACTATGCCCAAGGTTTCCATTATAATCCACTGTACTACATTATAGTACAAAAGTAGTTTTCACTCAAATGCTATGAAAAAAATGTAAACAATCTCCAACAATATTCATATTTGTAAATTATCTAGTAAATTGTAGTCTTCATTGTAAATACAAGAATAAATGTGCAGGAAGCCTAAAATATTTCCCCACCCTTATATCACAGATATGAATTACTTTTCCTGCAGGTAATATGTACAATTAACTACAATGACACGATTATAATACATTGTACTAAATTACACTGCAAAACATAATATTAAAAAATGCTACGAATAAATATTTGAAAGGTTGCAAAAATTACATTTGTAAACAGTGAGTGTTTTGCAAAATGCAAGGTTTAATAGGTAGGCTATTGGAAGACAGTGCTCGCTGTTTATGTTTGAGAAAATAAATTCTGTTATTGTCTCTAACATGTATAGGTGTGCGCAAAGTGTACATAATAAGCCACGCACATGATTGAGAGAGTAGAAGTAGTAATAGAGTTATTTCTAATAAATTGTGCGCTTGTTTTTCAAAGTTACATGGAAGGAATAATACCGGTTGAATTGAAGTATGTATTGGTAAACGGTGTCTACTGTAAAGGGAAGTGAATTCCTGAAGGAATAGTTTTCTAGAACATGACACCTCATGGCAAAGGCCTGACCGAGGGTCTGGGGGCGGAGCCCCCAGCGAGTTATATACCTCTATAATCGGAAACACACTTAATTGTTTGCGTACTTCCACAAAACATACAAACACCAAATTTTGCATACTTGTTCGTCATGGGATGTGAGTAATGGGAAAATTTCGATATCACGAAAAAGGCGACATTTTCCATGTAAATGAAGTGTCGAAATTTTTCGTCGTTTTGAAATGCTGGTTTTTAGAGTAGTTCCGCACACCATAGAAACGTCATATTTTGTCAGGCAGTGAAGCTAGGAACATAGTTTATGATAGAAAAAAGAGCATTAAAATTCGTTTTCGTTTCGCGGCGCAAATCGAAAAAATGTGAAATTTGTAATGGCTGTATCTAGGAGGTAGAAATTTCGAGGTGATGTTTATTCTGATGCGTAGTTTGCGAATCCGCCCTTAAACTTGAAAAAAATAGTCATGTTCGTTGTAAGAAAGTGCTAGGAATATTATAAGGGTGCGTCTAATTCTACACAATTTGTAGATATGGTGGAATCACGAAATTGCGTTCAAGTGTGTAGAGTACAGCGCATGTGAGGGGAAAATTCCGACATGTTGGAAAAGTCGTCATCTTCGATTCAAAATGGCGTCTCAAAAATTTGTAACCATGAAAATTGTAAGTTGTGCTCTTGGTAGGTAAGCCAGGTTTCGCTATGTTATTAAGGACGTAGTTCAGTTTAAGTGAAGAAACAAATCATTGGAGAAGTCGCCATCTTGAATTCAAAATTGCCATATTTTTGAATTGCCTTAATTTTTCCTCTTATGTGGTATATTGATGAGAATAGAACAAGGAGGATTCAACGTAGTAAGTTAGCTCCGCGGTAAAGTGTCTGGTTTCTGAGTAGCAGGTCTGGGTTCGAATCCCCGCCGACCTTGTTTTATCTTGCGTTTTTTTTTCTTATCACGTTGCTTTGTTTTATGAAAATAATTTCTGTTGGCATTGCGTGAACAAAATATTTTCGTTATTACAGACATTGACGGAAAGGATATATTTATACGCTAACTGTTGAGATGGTCTCGAAACTAGGCAGTATGTTCGTGTAAAGTTTCGAGACGATACTGAAGTATTTAATATCAAACATATGTAGCATTGGAAATGGAGCATCACCAGTGTCTCTATCGGAAGCAATGTTCGGGGAGGGGGAGTATTACCCCGGGGGCACTGCTGATAACATTCTATTTGTTATTGTATTATATACGTATTATTTTGATCTCGCCAGGGGCGCTCTGAGGAGGCGGTGTTCCCCAAAAAGAGTCTGAAAGAAACAATGGGCATCTTTTTCACGATATAGTGTCCATACAAGACAACAATACATTTTGTCTCGCGACAACAGTGTCTACTTCAAACCGGAAACGATTGCAAAATATCTCTCTCCTTTTTTATGTCCCTCGTTAAGATACCTGCGTATACCAAATTTGGAGTGAATACCACAAATGGAAAGTATAAAATATTAATTTTAAGGAAATACACACACATACAGGGACGTACGCAGGGGGTGGTTCCTGGGGGTCCGAACCACACCCGAAATTCCAACTTTTGTGTAAATGTAGCCTAATTTTTGGGACAAGTTTAGGAATTTCAAAATAAAATACACAGATATTGAGTTTGGACCCCTCCCGAAATAAATTCCTGCGTACGCCACTGCACACACACGCTCATACACACACACAAATGGGCCCCTCTTGAAAATTGTCTCGTCGGCAGCGTACATATTTATAATATATAAGATACGTGGGAAAGTGCCCCTTTCGATTTAATAGTTTTAATTGCGGGTCCGGTTGGAATGAAATGCCGTATATGATAGAGTCAAGCTTATTTTCAATCACCTATGCTATAAAAATAAACTTTCAAAGAAAGAAAAAGTGACACAAAAACTAGTTGGGAATCGAACCCAGGTCTCCCGCCTAGTACGCTCACGTCGTTCCCCTACACTACTCAATTCCTTAGATTCTGGACTTCCTACCTACTGCTCACATAGTACTGGTACGTAGCGGGCCCGCGGCTGTGGAATTACACCTCTAAAATCGGAATAGTTATCGTGTTATATATGTGTTTTTTTTAGGATGATTAAGGAAATGATGTCTTGTTATTTGATTGTAATAAGAAATTAGAATGACACGATTCTAGTACAATGTTCTACTAGAGTGTAGAAAGTGGTGTTGTTTAAGTTGCTATAAACAAATTTTTTAAAAGCCTCCAATAATATTCATATTCTAAATTACCTAGTAAATAAACGTCTTCATTGAAAATATAAGAGTAAAGATACAGGAAGACTGTATGTAATTGTCCAGTATAAATAAACATTTCAACAAGGCCTGCTGCCAATAATTACTTGTGTACCAAAGGACGGCATTATAATACAGTGTACTACGTTACTGTGCAAAAACTGGTGTTCAATCAAATGTTATGAACTAATGTTTAAAAAGCCTTAACAAAATTCATATTTGTAAATTACGAACAAATTTATTCTTCATAAAAATACAAGACGAGAGATACAGGTAGACTGCCAGAAATTGTCCAGTAAGTATGAAATATTTCAAAAAGTGTTGCTGCAGGTAATATGTACTACTATGCCGAAGGATTCCATTATAAGGGACTTTTCTATATTACAGTGCAAAAGTAGTGTTCTCTCAAATGTTACAAACAAATGTTTAAAAAGCCTCCAACAATAATCATATTTGTAAATCACCTACAAATTGTAGTCTTCATTGAAAATACAAGAATAAATATACAGGGAGACTGCAAGAATTTGTGCAGTATATATGAAACTTTTCAAGAAATCTTGCTGAGGTAATATGTACAACTATGCCCAAGGTTTCCATTATAATCCACTGTACTACATTATAGTACAAAAGTAGTTTTCACTCAAATGCTATGAAAAAAATGTAAACAATCTCCAACAATATTCATATTTGTAAATTATCTAGTAAATTGTAGTCTTCATTGTAAATACAAGAATAAATGTGCAGGAAGCCTAAAATATTTCCCCACCCTTATATCACAGATATGAATTACTTTTCCTGCAGGTAATATGTACAATTAACTACAATGACACGATTATAATACATTGTACTAAATTACACTGCAAAACATAATATTAAAAAATGCTACGAATAAATATTTGAAAGGTTGCAAAAATTACATTTGTAAACAGTGAGTGTTTTGCAAAATGCAAGGTTTAATAGGTAGGCTATTGGAAGACAGTGCTCGCTGTTTATGTTTGAGAAAATAAATTCTGTTATTGTCTCTAACATGTATAGGTGTGCGCAAAGTGTACATAATAAGCCACGCACATGATTGAGAGAGTAGAAGTAGTAATAGAGTTATTTCTAATAAATTGTGCGCTTGTTTTTCAAAGTTACATGGAAGGAATAATACCGGTTGAATTGAAGTATGTATTGGTAAACGGTGTCTACTGTAAAGGGAAGTGAATTCCTGAAGGAATAGTTTTCTAGAACATGACACCTCATGGCAAAGGCCTGACCGAGGGTCTGGGGGCGGAGCCCCCAGCGAGTTATATACCTCTATAATCGGAAACACACTTAATTGTTTGCGTACTTCCACAAAACATACAAACACCAAATTTTGCATACTTGTTCGTCATGGGATGTGAGTAATGGGAAAATTTCGATATCACGAAAAAGGCGACATTTTCCATGTAAATGAAGTGTCGAAATTTTTCGTCGTTTTGAAATGCTGGTTTTTAGAGTAGTTCCGCACACCATAGAAACGTCATATTTTGTCAGGCAGTGAAGCTAGGAACATAGTTTATGATAGAAAAAAGAGCATTAAAATTCGTTTTCGTTTCGCGGCGCAAATCGAAAAAATGTGAAATTTGTAATGGCTGTATCTAGGAGGTAGAAATTTCGAGGTGATGTTTATTCTGATGCGTAGTTTGCGAATCCGCCCTTAAACTTGAAAAAAATAGTCATGTTCGTTGTAAGAAAGTGCTAGGAATATTATAAGGGTGCGTCTAATTCTACACAATTTGTAGATATGGTGGAATCACGAAATTGCGTTCAAGTGTGTAGAGTACAGCGCATGTGAGGGGAAAATTCCGACATGTTGGAAAAGTCGTCATCTTCGATTCAAAATGGCGTCTCAAAAATTTGTAACCATGAAAATTGTAAGTTGTGCTCTTGGTAGGTAAGCCAGGTTTCGCTATGTTATTAAGGACGTAGTTCAGTTTAAGTGAAGAAACAAATCATTGGAGAAGTCGCCATCTTGAATTCAAAATTGCCATATTTTTGAATTGCCTTAATTTTTCCTCTTATGTGGTATATTGATGAGAATAGAACAAGGAGGATTCAACGTAGTAAGTTAGCTCCGCGGTAAAGTGTCTGGTTTCTGAGTAGCAGGTCTGGGTTCGAATCCCCGCCGACCTTGTTTTATCTTGCGTTTTTTTTTCTTATCACGTTGCTTTGTTTTATGAAAATAATTTCTGTTGGCATTGCGTGAACAAAATATTTTCGTTATTACAGACATTGACGGAAAGGATATATTTATACGCTAACTGTTGAGATGGTCTCGAAACTAGGCAGTATGTTCGTGTAAAGTTTCGAGACGATACTGAAGTATTTAATATCAAACATATGTAGCATTGGAAATGGAGCATCACCAGTGTCTCTATCGGAAGCAATGTTCGGGGAGGGGGAGTATTACCCCGGGGGCACTGCTGATAACATTCTATTTGTTATTGTATTATATACGTATTATTTTGATCTCGCCAGGGGCGCTCTGAGGAGGCGGTGTTCCCCAAAAAGAGTCTGAAAGAAACAATGGGCATCTTTTTCACGATATAGTGTCCATACAAGACAACAATACATTTTGTCTCGCGACAACAGTGTCTACTTCAAACCGGAAACGATTGCAAAATATCTCTCTCCTTTTTTATGTCCCTCGTTAAGATACCTGCGTATACCAAATTTGGAGTGAATACCACAAATGGAAAGTATAAAATATTAATTTTAAGGAAATACACACACATACAGGGACGTACGCAGGGGGTGGTTCCTGGGGGTCCGAACCACACCCGAAATTCCAACTTTTGTGTAAATGTAGCCTAATTTTTGGGACAAGTTTAGGAATTTCAAAATAAAATACACAGATATTGAGTTTGGACCCCTCCCGAAATAAATTCCTGCGTACGCCACTGCACACACACGCTCATACACACACACAAATGGGCCCCTCTTGAAAATTGTCTCGTCGGCAGCGTACATATTTATAATATATAAGATACGTGGGAAAGTGCCCCTTTCGATTTAATAGTTTTAATTGCGGGTCCGGTTGGAATGAAATGCCGTATATGATAGAGTCAAGCTTATTTTCAATCACCTATGCTATAAAAATAAACTTTCAAAGAAAGAAAAAGTGACACAAAAACTAGTTGGGAATCGAACCCAGGTCTCCCGCCTAGTACGCTCACGTCGTTCCCCTACACTACTCAATTCCTTAGATTCTGGACTTCCTACCTACTGCTCACATAGTACTGGTACGTAGCGGGCCCGCGGCTGTGGAATTATATACCTCTATAATCGGAAACACACTTAATTGTTTGCGTACTTCCACAAAACATACAAACACCAAATTTTGCATACTTGTTCGTCATGGGATGTGAGTAATGGGAAAATTTCGATATCACGAAAAAGGCGACATTTTCCATGTAAATGAAGTGTCGAAATTTTTCGTCGTTTTGAAATGCTGGTTTTTAGAGTAGTTCCGCACACCATAGAAACGTCATATTTTGTCAGGCAGTGAAGCTAGGAACATAGTTTATGATAGAAAAAAGAGCATTAAAATTCGTTTTCGTTTCGCGGCGCAAATCGAAAAAATGTGAAATTTGTAATGGCTGTATCTAGGAGGTAGAAATTTCGAGGTGATGTTTATTCTGATGCGTAGTTTGCGAATCCGCCCTTAAACTTGAAAAAAATAGTCATGTTCGGTGTAAGAAAGTGCTAGGAATATTATAAGGGTGCGTCTAATTCTACACAATTTGTAGATATGGTGGAATCACGAAATTGCGTTCAAGTGTGTAGAGTACAGCACATGTGAGGGGAAAATTCCGACATGTTGGAAAAGTCGTCATCTTCGATTCAAAATGGCGGCTCAAAAATTTGTAACCATGAAAATTGTAAGTTGTGCTCTTGGTAGGTAAGCCAGGTTTCGCTATGTTATTAAGGACGTAGTTCAGTTTAAGTGAAGAAACAAATCATTGGAGAAGTCGCCATCTTGAATTCAAAATTGCCATATTTTTGAATTGCCTTAATTTTTCCTCTTATGTGGTATATTGATGAGAATAGAACAAGCAGGATTCAACGTAGTAAGTTAGCTCCGCGGTAAAGTGTCTGGTTTCTGAGTAGCAGGTCTGGGTTCGAATCCCCGCCGACCTTGTTTTATCTTGCGTTTTTTTTTCTTATCACGTTGCTTTGTTTTATGAAAATAATTTCTGTTGGCATTGCGTGAACAAAATATTTTCGTTATTACAGACATTGACGGAAAGGATATATTTATACGCTAACTGTTGAGATGGTCTCGAAACTAGGCAGTATGTTCGTGTAAAGTTTCGAGACGATACTGAAGTATTTAATATCAAACATATGTAGCATTGGAAATGGAGCATCACCAGTGTCTATATCGGAAGCAATGTTCGGGGAGGGGGAGTATTACCCCGGGGGCACTGCTGATAACATTCTATTTGTTATTGTATTATATACGTATTATTTTGATCTCGCCAGGGGCGCTCTGAGGAGGCGGTGTTCCCCAAAAAGAGTCTGAAAGAAACAATGGGCACCTTTTTCACGATATAGTGTCCATACAAGACAACAATACATTTTGTCTCGCGACAACAGTGTCTACTTCAAACCGGAAACGATTGCAAAATATCAATCTCCTTTTTTATGTCCCTCGTTAAGATACCTGCGTATACCAAATTTGGAGTGAATACCACAAATGGAAAGTATAAAATATTAATTTTAAGGAAATACACACACATACAGGGACGTACGCAGGGGGTGGTTCCTGGGGGTCCGAACCACACCCGAAATTCCAACTTTTGTGTAAATGTAGCCTAATTTTTGGGACAAGTTTAGGAATTTCAAAATAAAATACACAGATATTGAGTTTGGACCCCTCCCGAAATAAATTCCTGCGTACGCCACTGCACACACACGCTCATACACACACACAAATGGGCCCCTCTTGAAAATTGTCTCGTCGGCAGCGTACATATTTATAATATATAAGATACGTGGGAAAGTGCCCCTTTCGATTTAATAGTTTTAATTGCGGGTCCGGTTGGAATGAAATGCCGTATATGATAGAGTCAAGCTTATTTTCAATCACCTATGCTATAAAAATAAACTTTCAAAGAAAGAAAAAGTGACACAAAAACTAGTTGGGAATCGAACCCAGGTCTCCCGCCTAGTACGCTCACGTCGTTCCCCTACACTACTCAATTCCTTAGATTCTGGACTTCCTACCTACTGCTCACATAGTACTGGTACGTAGCGGGCCCGCGGCTGTGGAATTATATACCTCTATAATCGGAAACACACTTAATTGTTTGCGTACTTCCACAAAACATACAAACACCAAATTTTGCATACTTGTTCGTCATGGGATGTGAGTAATGGGAAAATTTCGATATCACGAAAAAGGCGACATTTTCCATGTAAATGAAGTGTCGAAATTTTTCGTCGTTTTGAAATGCTGGTTTTTAGAGTAGTTCCGCACACCATAGAAACGTCATATTTTGTCAGGCAGTGAAGCTAGGAACATAGTTTATGATAGAAAAAAGAGCATTAAAATTCGTTTTCGTTTCGCGGCGCAAATCGAAAAAATGTGAAATTTGTAATGGCTGTATCTAGGAGGTAGAAATTTCGAGGTGATGTTTATTCTGATGCGTAGTTTGCGAATCCGCCCTTAAACTTGAAAAAAATAGTCATGTTCGTTGTAAGAAAGTGCTAGGAATATTATAAGGGTGCGTCTAATTCTACACAATTTGTAGATATGGTGGAATCACGAAATTGCGTTCAAGTGTGTAGAGTACAGCGCATGTGAGGGGAAAATTCCGACATGTTGGAAAAGTCGTCATCTTCGATTCAAAATGGCGTCTCAAAAATTTGTAACCATGAAAATTGTAAGTTGTGCTCTTGGTAGGTAAGCCAGGTTTCGCTATGTTATTAAGGACGTAGTTCAGTTTAAGTGAAGAAACAAATCATTGGAGAAGTCGCCATCTTGAATTCAAAATTGCCATATTTTTGAATTGCCTTAATTTTTCCTCTTATGTGGTATATTGATGAGAATAGAACAAGGAGGATTCAACGTAGTAAGTTAGCTCCGCGGTAAAGTGTCTGGTTTCTGAGTAGCAGGTCTGGGTTCGAATCCCCGCCGACCTTGTTTTATCTTGCGTTTTTTTTTCTTATCACGTTGCTTTGTTTTATGAAAATAATTTCTGTTGGCATTGCGTGAACAAAATATTTTCGTTATTACAGACATTGACGGAAAGGATATATTTATACGCTAACTGTTGAGATGGTCTCGAAACTAGGCAGTATGTTCGTGTAAAGTTTCGAGACGATACTGAAGTATTTAATATCAAACATATGTAGCATTGGAAATGGAGCATCACCAGTGTCTCTATCGGAAGCAATGTTCGGGGAGGGGGAGTATTACCCCGGGGGCACTGCTGATAACATTCTATTTGTTATTGTATTATATACGTATTATTTTGATCTCGCCAGGGGCGCTCTGAGGAGGCGGTGTTCCCCAAAAAGAGTCTGAAAGAAACAATGGGCATCTTTTTCACGATATAGTGTCCATACAAGACAACAATACATTTTGTCTCGCGACAACAGTGTCTACTTCAAACCGGAAACGATTGCAAAATATCTCTCTCCTTTTTTATGTCCCTCGTTAAGATACCTGCGTATACCAAATTTGGAGTGAATACCACAAATGGAAAGTATAAAATATTAATTTTAAGGAAATACACACACATACAGGGACGTACGCAGGGGGTGGTTCCTGGGGGTCCGAACCACACCCGAAATTCCAACTTTTGTGTAAATGTAGCCTAATTTTTGGGACAAGTTTAGGAATTTCAAAATAAAATACACAGATATTGAGTTTGGACCCCTCCCGAAATAAATTCCTGCGTACGCCACTGCACACACACGCTCATACACACACACAAATGGGCCCCTCTTGAAAATTGTCTCGTCGGCAGCGTACATATTTATAATATATAAGATACGTGGGAAAGTGCCCCTTTCGATTTAATAGTTTTAATTGCGGGTCCGGTTGGAATGAAATGCCGTATATGATAGAGTCAAGCTTATTTTCAATCACCTATGCTATAAAAATAAACTTTCAAAGAAAGAAAAAGTGACACAAAAACTAGTTGGGAATCGAACCCAGGTCTCCCGCCTAGTACGCTCACGTCGTTCCCCTACACTACTCAATTCCTTAGATTCTGGACTTCCTACCTACTGCTCACATAGTACTGGTACGTAGCGGGCCCGCGGCTGTGGAATTATATACCTCTATAATCGGAAATACACTTAATTGTTTGCATACTTCCACAAAACATACAAACACCAAATTTTGCATACTTGTTCGTCATGGGATGTGAGTAATGGGAAAATTCCGATATCACGAAAAAGGCGACATTTTCCATGTAAATGAAGTGTCGAAATTTTTCGTCGGTTTGAAATGCTGGTTTTTAGAGTAGTTCCGCACACCATAGAAACGTCATATTTTGTCAGGCAGTGAAGCTAGGAACATAGTTTATGATAGAAAAAAGAGCATTAAAATTCGTTTTCGTTTCGCGGCGCAAATCGAAAAAATGTGAAATTTGTAATCGCTGTATCTAGGAGGTAGAAATTTCGAGGTGATGTTTATTCTGATGCGTAGTTTGCCAATCCGCACTTAAACTTGAAAAAAATAGTCATGTTCGGTGTAAGAAAATGCTAGGAATATTATAAGGGTGCGTCTAATTCTACACAATTTGTAGATATGGTGGAATCACGAAATTGCGTTCAAGTGTGTAGAGTACAGCGCATGTGAGGGGAAAATTCCGACATGTTGGAAAAGTCGTCATCTTCGATTCAAAATGGCGGCTCAAAAATTTGTAACCATGAAAATTGAAAGTTGTGCTCTTGGTAGGTAAGCCAGGTTTTGCTATGTTATTAAGGACGTAGTTCAGTTTAAGTGAAGAAACAAATCATTGGAGAAGTCGCCATCTTGAATTCAAAATTGCCATATTTTTGAATTGCCTTCATTTGGCCTCTTATGTGGTATATTGAGGAGAATAGAACAAGCAGAATTCAACGTAGTAAGTTAGCTCCGCCGTAAAGTGTCTGGTTTCTGAGTAGCAGGTCTGTGTTCGAATCCCCGCCGACCTTGTTTTATCTTGCGTTTTTTTTTCTTATCACGTTGCTTTGTTTTATCAAAATAATTTCTGTTGGCATTGCGTGAACAAAATATTTTCGTTATTACAGACATAGACGGAAAGGATATATTTATACGCTAACTGTTGAGATGGTCTCGAAACTAGGCAGTATGTTCGTGTAAAGTTTCGAGACGATACTGAAGTATTTAAAATCAAACATATGTAGCATTGGAAATGGAGCATCACCAGTGTCTCTATCGGAAGCAATGTTCGGGGGGGAGTATTACCCCGGGGGCACTGCTGATAACATTCTATTTGTTATTGTATTATATACGTATTATTTTGATCTCGCCAGGGGCGCTCTGAGGAGGCGGTGTTCCCCAAAAAGAGTCTGAAAGAAACAATGGGCATCTTTTTCACGATATAGTGTCCATACAAGACAACAATACATTTTGTCTCGCGACAACAGTGTCTACTTCAAACCGGAAACGATTGCAAAGTATCTCTCTCCCCTTTTATGTCCCTCGTTAAGATACCTGCGTATACCAAATTTGGAGAGAATACCACAAATAGAAAGTATAAAATATTAATTTTAAGGAAATACACACACATACAGGGACGTACGCAGGGGGTGGTTCCTGGGGGTCCGGACCACCCCCGAAATTCCAACTTTTGTGTAAATGTAGCCTAATTTTAGGGACAAGTTTAGGAATTTCAATATAAAATACACAGATATTGAGTTTGGACCCCTCCCGAAATAAATTCCTGCGTACGCCACTGCACACATACGCTCATATACACACACACAAATGGGCCCCTCTTGAAAATTGTCTCGTCGGCAGCGTACATATTTATAATATATAAGATACGTGGGAAAGTGCCCCTTTCGATTTAATAGTTTTAGTTGCGGGTCTGGTTGGAATGAAATGCCGTATATGATAGAGTCAAGCTTATTTTCAATCACCTATGCTATAAAAATAAACTTTCAAAGAAAGAAAAAGTGAGAGCAAAACTTGTTGGGAATCGAACCCAGGTCTTTTGCACAGTAGGCTTACGTCGTTCCCCTACACTACTCAATTCGTTAGATTTTGGATTTCCTACTTACTGCTCACATAGTACTGGTACGTAGCTGGCCCGCGTCCGTGGAATTATATACCTCTATAATCGGAAATACACTTAATTGTTTGCATACTTCCACAAAACATACAAACACCAAATTTTGCATACTTGTTCGTCATGGGATGTGAGTAATGGGAAAATTCCGATATCACGAAAAAGGCGACATTTTCCATGTAAATGAAGTGTCGAAATTTTTCGCCGGTTTGAAATGCTGGTTTTTAGAGTAGTTCCGCACACCATAGAAACGTCATATTTTGTCAGGCAGTGAAGCTAGGAACATAGTTTATGATAGAAAAAAGAGCATTAAAATTCGTTTTCGTTTCGCGGCGCAAATCGAAAAAATGTGAAATTTGTAATCGCTGTATCTAGGAGGTAGAAATTTCGAGGTGATGTTTATTCTGATGCGTAGTTTGCCAATCCGCCCTTAAACTTGAAAAAAATAGTCATGTTCGGTGTAAGAAAATGCTAGGAATATTATAAGGGGGCGTCTAATTCTACACAATTTGTAGATATGGTGGAATCACGAAATTGCGTTCAAGTGTGTAGAGTACAGCGCATGTGAGGGGAAAATTCCGACATGTTGGAAAAGTCGTCATCTTCGATTCAAAATGGCGGCTCAAAAATTTGTAACCATGAAAATTGTAAGTTGTGCTCTTGGTAGGTAAGCCAGGTTTTGCTATGTTATTAAGGACGTAGTTCAGTTTAAGTGAAGAAACAAATCATTGGAGAAGTCGCCATCTTGAATTCAAAATTGCCATATTTTTGAATTGCCTTCATTTGGCCTCTTATGTGGTATATTGAGGAGAATAGAACAAGCAGAATTCAACGTAGTAAGTTAGCTCCACGGTAAAGTGTCTGGTTTCTGAGTAGCAGGTCTGTGTTCGAATCCCCGCCGACCTTGTTTTATCTTGCGTTTTTTTTCTTATCACGTTGCTTTGTTTTATCAAAATAATTTCTGTTGGCATTGCGTGAACAAAATATTTTCGTTATTACAGACATAGACGGAAAGGATATATTTATACGCTAACTGTTGAGATGGTCTCGAAACTAGGCAGTATGTTCGTGTAAAGTTTCGAGACGATACTGAAGTATTTAAAATCAAACATATGTAGCATTGGAAATGGAGCATCACCAGTGTCTCTATCGGAAGCAATGTTCGGGGGGGAGTATTACCCCGGGGGCACTGCTGATAACATTCTATTTGTTATTGTATTATATACGTATTATTTTGATCTCGCCAGGGGCGCTCTGAGGAGGCGGTGTTCCCCAAAAAGAGTCTGAAAGAAACAATGGGCATCTTTTTCACGATATAGTGTCCATACAAGACAACAATACATTTTGTCTCGCGACAACAGTGTCTACTTCAAACCGGAAACGATTGCAAAGTATCTCTCTCCCCTTTTATGTCCCTCGTTAAGATACCTGCGTATACCAAATTTGGAGAGAATACCACAAATAGAAAGTATAAAATATTAATTTTAAGGAAATACACACACATACAGGGACGTACGCAGGGGGTGGTTCCTGGGGGTCCGGACCACCCCCGAAATTCCAACTTTTGTGTAAATGTAGCCTAATTTTAGGGACAAGTTTAGGAATTTCAATATAAAATACACAGATATTGAGTTTGGACCCCTCCCGAAATAAATTCCTGCGTACGCCACTGCACACATACGCTCATATACACACACACAAATGGGCCCCTCTTGAAAATTGTCTCGTCGGCAGCGTACATATTTATAATATATAAGATACGTGGGAAAGTGCCCCTTCCGATTTAATAGTTTTAGTTGCGGGTCTGGTTGGAATGAAATGCCGTATATGATAGAGTCAAGCTTATTTTCAATCACCTATGCTATAAAAATAAACTTTCAAAGAAAGAAAAAGTGAGAGCAAAACTTGTTGGGAATCGAACCCAGGTCTTTTGCACAGTAGGCTTACGTCGTTCCCCTACACTACTCAATTCGTTAGATTTTGGATTTCCTACTTACTGCTCACATAGTACTGGTACGTAGCTGGCCAGCGTCCGTGGAATTATATACCTCTATAATCGGAAATACACTTAATTGTTTGCATACTTCCACAAAACATACAAACACCAAATTTTGCATACTTGTTCGTCATGGGATGTGAGTAATGGGAAAATTCCGATATCACGAAAAAGGCGACATTTTCCATGTAAATGAAGTGTCGAAATTTTTCGTCGGTTTGAAATGCTGGTTTTTAGAGTAGTTCCGCACACCATAGAAACGTCATATTTTGTCAGGCAGTGAAGCTAGGAACATAGTTTATGATAGAAAAAAGAGCATTAAAATTCGTTTTCGTTTCGCGGCGCAAATCGAAAAAATGTGAAATTTGTAATCGCTGTATCTAGGAGGTAGAAATTTCGAGGTGATGTTTATTCTGATGCGTAGTTTGCCAATCCGCACTTAAACTTGAAAAAAATAGTCATGTTCGGTGTAAGAAAATGCTAGGAATATTATAAGGGTGCGTCTAATTCTACACAATTTGTAGATATGGTGGAATCACGAAATTGCGTTCAAGTGTGTAGAGTACAGCGCATGTGAGGGGAAAATTCCGACATGTTGGAAAAGTCGTCATCTTCGATTCAAAATGGCGGCTCAAAAATTTGTAACCATGAAAATTGAAAGTTGTGCTCTTGGTAGGTAAGCCAGGTTTTGCTATGTTATTAAGGACGTAGTTCAGTTTAAGTGAAGAAACAAATCATTGGAGAAGTCGCCATCTTGAATTCAAAATTGCCATATTTTTGAATTGCCTTCATTTGGCCTCTTATGTGGTATATTGAGGAGAATAGAACAAGCAGAATTCAACGTAGTAAGTTAGCTCCGCCGTAAAGTGTCTGGTTTCTGAGTAGCAGGTCTGTGTTCGAATCCCCGCCGACCTTGTTTTATCTTGCGTTTTTTTTCTTATCACGTTGCTTTGTTTTATCAAAATAATTTCTGTTGGCATTGCGTGAACAAAATATTTTCGTTATTACAGACATAGACGGAAAGGATATATTTATACGCTAACTGTTGAGATGGTCTCGAAACTAGGCAGTATGTTCGTGTAAAGTTTCGAGACGATACTGAAGTATTTAAAATCAAACATATGTAGCATTGGAAATGGAGCATCACCAGTGTCTCTATCGGAAGCAATGTTCGGGGGGGAGTATTACCCCGGGGGCACTGCTGATAACATTCTATTTGTTATTGTATTATATACGTATTATTTTGATCTCGCCAGGGGCGCTCTGAGGAGGCGGTGTTCCCCAAAAAGAGTCTGAAAGAAACAATGGGCATCTTTTTCACGATATAGTGTCCATACAAGACAACAATACATTTTGTCTCGCGACAACAGTGTCTACTTCAAACCGGAAACGATTGCAAAGTATCTCTCTCCCCTTTTATGTCCCTCGTTAAGATACCTGCGTATACCAAATTTGGAGAGAATACCACAAATAGAAAGTATAAAATATTAATTTTAAGGAAATACACACACATACAGGGACGTACGCAGGGGGTGGTTCCTGGGGGTCCGGACCACCCCCGAAATTCCAACTTTTGTGTAAATGTAGCCTAATTTTAGGGACAAGTTTAGGAATTTCAATATAAAATACACAGATATTGAGTTTGGACCCCTCCCGAAATAAATTCCTGCGTACGCCACTGCACACATACGCTCATATACACACACACAAATGGGCCCCTCTTGAAAATTGTCTCGTCGGCAGCGTACATATTTATAATATATAAGATACGTGGGAAAGTGCCCCTTTCGATTTAATAGTTTTAGTTGCGGGTCTGGTTGGAATGAAATGCCGTATATGATAGAGTCAAGCTTATTTTCAATCACCTATGCTATAAAAATAAACTTTCAAAGAAAGAAAAAGTGAGAGCAAAACTTGTTGGGAATCGAACCCAGGTCTTTTGCACAGTAGGCTTACGTCGTTCCCCTACACTACTCAATTCGTTAGATTTTGGATTTCCTACTTACTGCTCACATAGTACTGGTACGTAGCTGGCCCGCGTCCGTGGAATTATATACCTCTATAATCGGAAATACACTTAATTGTTTGCATACTTCCACAAAACATACAAACACCAAATTTTGCATACTTGTTCGTCATGGGATGTGAGTAATGGGAAAATTCCGATATCACGAAAAAGGCGACATTTTCCATGTAAATGAAGTGTCGAAATTTTTCGCCGGTTTGAAATGCTGGTTTTTAGAGTAGTTCCGCACACCATAGAAACGTCATATTTTGTCAGGCAGTGAAGCTAGGAACATAGTTTATGATAGAAAAAAGAGCATTAAAATTCGTTTTCGTTTCGCGGCGCAAATCGAAAAAATGTGAAATTTGTAATCGCTGTATCTAGGAGGTAGAAATTTCGAGGTGATGTTTATTCTGATGCGTAGTTTGCCAATCCGCCCTTAAACTTGAAAAAAATAGTCATGTTCGGTGTAAGAAAATGCTAGGAATATTATAAGGGGGCGTCTAATTCTACACAATTTGTAGATATGGTGGAATCACGAAATTGCGTTCAAGTGTGTAGAGTACAGCGCATGTGAGGGGAAAATTCCGACATGTTGGAAAAGTCGTCATCTTCGATTCAAAATGGCGGCTCAAAAATTTGTAACCATGAAAATTGTAAGTTGTGCTCTTGGTAGGTAAGCCAGGTTTTGCTATGTTATTAAGGACGTAGTTCAGTTTAAGTGAAGAAACAAATCATTGGAGAAGTCGCCATCTTGAATTCAAAATTGCCATATTTTTGAATTGCCTTCATTTGGCCTCTTATGTGGTATATTGAGGAGAATAGAACAAGCAGAATTCAACGTAGTAAGTTAGCTCCACGGTAAAGTGTCTGGTTTCTGAGTAGCAGGTCTGTGTTCGAATCCCCGCCGACCTTGTTTTATCTTGCGTTTTTTTTCTTATCACGTTGCTTTGTTTTATCAAAATAATTTCTGTTGGCATTGCGTGAACAAAATATTTTCGTTATTACAGACATAGACGGAAAGGATATATTTATACGCTAACTGTTGAGATGGTCTCGAAACTAGGCAGTATGTTCGTGTAAAGTTTCGAGACGATACTGAAGTATTTAAAATCAAACATATGTAGCATTGGAAATGGAGCATCACCAGTGTCTCTATCGGAAGCAATGTTCGGGGGGGAGTATTACCCCGGGGGCACTGCTGATAACATTCTATTTGTTATTGTATTATATACGTATTATTTTGATCTCGCCAGGGGCGCTCTGAGGAGGCGGTGTTCCCCAAAAAGAGTCTGAAAGAAACAATGGGCATCTTTTTCACGATATAGTGTCCATACAAGACAACAATACATTTTGTCTCGCGACAACAGTGTCTACTTCAAACCGGAAACGATTGCAAAGTATCTCTCTCCCCTTTTATGTCCCTCGTTAAGATACCTGCGTATACCAAATTTGGAGAGAATACCACAAATAGAAAGTATAAAATATTAATTTTAAGGAAATACACACACATACAGGGACGTACGCAGGGGGTGGTTCCTGGGGGTCCGGACCACCCCCGAAATTCCAACTTTTGTGTAAATGTAGCCTAATTTTAGGGACAAGTTTAGGAATTTCAATATAAAATACACAGATATTGAGTTTGGACCCCTCCCGAAATAAATTCCTGCGTACGCCACTGCACACATACGCTCATATACACACACACAAATGGGCCCCTCTTGAAAATTGTCTCGTCGGCAGCGTACATATTTATAATATATAAGATACGTGGGAAAGTGCCCCTTCCGATTTAATAGTTTTAGTTGCGGGTCTGGTTGGAATGAAATGCCGTATATGATAGAGTCAAGCTTATTTTCAATCACCTATGCTATAAAAATAAACTTTCAAAGAAAGAAAAAGTGAGAGCAAAACTTGTTGGGAATCGAACCCAGGTCTTTTGCACAGTAGGCTTACGTCGTTCCCCTACACTACTCAATTCGTTAGATTTTGGATTTCCTACTTACTGCTCACATAGTACTGGTACGTAGCTGGCCAGCGTCCGTGGAATTACACCTCTAAAATCGGACTAGTTATCGTGTTATATATGTGTTTTTTACGATGATTAAGGAAATGATCTCTTGTTATTTGATTGTAATAAGAAATTTGAAAGACACGATTCTAGTACAATGTTTTACTACAGTGTAGAAAGTGGTGTTGTTTTAGTTGCTATAAACAATTTTTTTAAAAGCCTCCAATAATATTAATATTTAAATTACCTAGTAAATAAACGTCTTCATTGAAAATATAAGAGTAAAGATACAGGAAGACTGTATGTAATTGTCCAGTCTAAATAATCATTTCAACAAGTCCTGCTGCCCAATAATTACTTTTGTACCAAAGGACAGCATTGTAATACAGTGTACTACGTTACTGTGCAAAAACTGGTGTTCAATCAAATGTTATGAACTAATGTTTAAAAAGCCTTAACAAAATTCATATTTGTAAATTACGAACAAATTTAGTCTTCATAAAAATGCAAGACGAGAGATACAGGTAGACTGCAAGAAATTGTCCAGTAAATATGAAATATTTCAAAAAGTCTTGCTGCAGGTAATATGTACTACTATGCCGAAGGGTTATTTTATAAGGGACTTTTCTATATTACAGTGCAAAATAGTGTTTTCTCAAATGATACCAACAAATGTTTAAAAAGCCTCCAACAATAATCATATTTGTAAATCACCTACAAATTGTAGTCTTCATTGAAAATACATGAATAAATATACAGGAAGACTGCAAGAATTTGTGCAGTATATATGAAACTTTTCAAGAAATCTTGCTGAGGTAATATGTACAACTATGCCCAAGGTTTCCATTATAATCCACTGTACTACATTATAGTACAAAAGTAGTGTTCACTCAAATGCTATGAAATAATTTAAACAATCTCCAACAATATTCATATTTGTAAATTATCTAGTAAACTGTAGTCTTCATTGTAAATACAAGAATAAATGTGCAGGAAGACTGAAATATTTTCCCACCCTTATATCACAGATATGAATTACTTTTCCTGCTGGTAATATGTACAATTAACTACAAGGACACTATTATATTACATTGTACTAAATTACACTGCAAAACATAATATTAAAAAATGCTACGAATAAATATTTGATAGGTTGCAAAAATCACATTTGTAAACAGTGAGTGTTTTCGCAAAATGCAAGGTTTAATAGGTAGGCTATTGGAAGACAGTGTCCGCTGTATATGTTTCAGAAAATAAATTCTGTTATTGTCTCTAACATGTATAGGTGTGCGCAAAGTGTACATAATAAGCCATGCACATGATAGCCAGAGTAGAAGTAGTAATAGAGTTCTTTCTAATAAATTGTGTTTGGTTTTCAAAGTTACATGGAAGGAATAATACCGGTTGAATTGAAGTATGTTTTGGTAACAGGTGTCTGCTGTAAAGGGAAGTGAATTCCTGAAGGAATAGTTTTCTAGAACATGACACCTCATGGCAAAGGCCTGACCGGGGGCCTGGGGGCGGAGCCCCCAGCGAGCTTTAGCGAGTTACACCTCTAAAATCGGAATAGTTATCGTGTTATATATGTGTTTTTTTTAGGATGATTAAGGAAATGATGTCTTGTTATTTGATTGTAATAAGAAATTAGAATGACACGATTCTAGTACAATGTTCTACTAGAGTGTAGAAAGTGGTGTTGTTTAAGTTGCTATAAACAAATTTTTTAAAAGCCTCCAATAATATTCATATTCTAAATTACCTAGTAAATAAACGTCTTCATTGAAAATATAAGAGTAAAGATACAGGAAGACTGTATGTAATTGTCCAGTATAAATAAACATTTCAACAAGGCCTGCTGCCAATAATTACTTGTGTACCAAAGGACGGCATTATAATACAGTGTACTACGTTACTGTGCAAAAACTGGTGTTCAATCAAATGTTATGAACTAATGTTTAAAAAGCCTTAACAAAATTCATATTTGTAAATTACGAACAAATTTATTCTTCATAAAAATACAAGACGAGAGATACAGGTAGACTGCCAGAAATTGTCCAGTAAGTATGAAATATTTCAAAAAGTGTTGCTGCAGGTAATATGTACTACTATGCCGAAGGATTCCATTATAAGGGACTTTTCTATATTACAGTGCAAAAGTAGTGTTCTCTCAAATGTTACAAACAAATGTTTAAAAAGCCTCCAACAATAATCATATTTGTAAATCACCTACAAATTGTAGTCTTCATTGAAAATACAAGAATAAATATACAGGGAGACTGCAAGAATTTGTGCAGTATATATGAAACTTTTCAAGAAATCTTGCTGAGGTAATATGTACAACTATGCCCAAGGTTTCCATTATAATCCACTGTACTACATTATAGTACAAAAGTAGTTTTCACTCAAATGCTATGAAAAAAATGTAAACAATCTCCAACAATATTCATATTTGTAAATTATCTAGTAAATTGTAGTCTTCATTGTAAATACAAGAATAAATGTGCAGGAAGCCTAAAATATTTCCCCACCCTTATATCACAGATATGAATTACTTTTCCTGCAGGTAATATGTACAATTAACTACAATGACACGATTATAATACATTGTACTAAATTACACTGCAAAACATAATATTAAAAAATGCTACGAATAAATATTTGAAAGGTTGCAAAAATTACATTTGTAAACAGTGAGTGTTTTGCAAAATGCAAGGTTTAATAGGTAGGCTATTGGAAGACAGTGCTCGCTGTTTATGTTTGAGAAAATAAATTCTGTTATTGTCTCTAACATGTATAGGTGTGCGCAAAGTGTACATAATAAGCCACGCACATGATTGAGAGAGTAGAAGTAGTAATAGAGTTATTTCTAATAAATTGTGCGCTTGTTTTTCAAAGTTACATGGAAGGAATAATACCGGTTGAATTGAAGTATGTATTGGTAAACGGTGTCTACTGTAAAGGGAAGTGAATTCCTGAAGGAATAGTTTTCTAGAACATGACACCTCATGGCAAAGGCCTGACCGAGGGTCTGGGGGCGGAGCCCCCAGCGAGTTATATACCTCTATAATCGGAAACACACTTAATTGTTTGCGTACTTCCACAAAACATACAAACACCAAATTTTGCATACTTGTTCGTCATGGGATGTGAGTAATGGGAAAATTTCGATATCACGAAAAAGGCGACATTTTCCATGTAAATGAAGTGTCGAAATTTTTCGTCGTTTTGAAATGCTGGTTTTTAGAGTAGTTCCGCACACCATAGAAACGTCATATTTTGTCAGGCAGTGAAGCTAGGAACATAGTTTATGATAGAAAAAAGAGCATTAAAATTCGTTTTCGTTTCGCGGCGCAAATCGAAAAAATGTGAAATTTGTAATGGCTGTATCTAGGAGGTAGAAATTTCGAGGTGATGTTTATTCTGATGCGTAGTTTGCGAATCCGCCCTTAAACTTGAAAAAAATAGTCATGTTCGTTGTAAGAAAGTGCTAGGAATATTATAAGGGTGCGTCTAATTCTACACAATTTGTAGATATGGTGGAATCACGAAATTGCGTTCAAGTGTGTAGAGTACAGCGCATGTGAGGGGAAAATTCCGACATGTTGGAAAAGTCGTCATCTTCGATTCAAAATGGCGTCTCAAAAATTTGTAACCATGAAAATTGTAAGTTGTGCTCTTGGTAGGTAAGCCAGGTTTCGCTATGTTATTAAGGACGTAGTTCAGTTTAAGTGAAGAAACAAATCATTGGAGAAGTCGCCATCTTGAATTCAAAATTGCCATATTTTTGAATTGCCTTAATTTTTCCTCTTATGTGGTATATTGATGAGAATAGAACAAGGAGGATTCAACGTAGTAAGTTAGCTCCGCGGTAAAGTGTCTGGTTTCTGAGTAGCAGGTCTGGGTTCGAATCCCCGCCGACCTTGTTTTATCTTGCGTTTTTTTTTCTTATCACGTTGCTTTGTTTTATGAAAATAATTTCTGTTGGCATTGCGTGAACAAAATATTTTCGTTATTACAGACATTGACGGAAAGGATATATTTATACGCTAACTGTTGAGATGGTCTCGAAACTAGGCAGTATGTTCGTGTAAAGTTTCGAGACGATACTGAAGTATTTAATATCAAACATATGTAGCATTGGAAATGGAGCATCACCAGTGTCTCTATCGGAAGCAATGTTCGGGGAGGGGGAGTATTACCCCGGGGGCACTGCTGATAACATTCTATTTGTTATTGTATTATATACGTATTATTTTGATCTCGCCAGGGGCGCTCTGAGGAGGCGGTGTTCCCCAAAAAGAGTCTGAAAGAAACAATGGGCATCTTTTTCACGATATAGTGTCCATACAAGACAACAATACATTTTGTCTCGCGACAACAGTGTCTACTTCAAACCGGAAACGATTGCAAAATATCTCTCTCCTTTTTTATGTCCCTCGTTAAGATACCTGCGTATACCAAATTTGGAGTGAATACCACAAATGGAAAGTATAAAATATTAATTTTAAGGAAATACACACACATACAGGGACGTACGCAGGGGGTGGTTCCTGGGGGTCCGAACCACACCCGAAATTCCAACTTTTGTGTAAATGTAGCCTAATTTTTGGGACAAGTTTAGGAATTTCAAAATAAAATACACAGATATTGAGTTTGGACCCCTCCCGAAATAAATTCCTGCGTACGCCACTGCACACACACGCTCATACACACACACAAATGGGCCCCTCTTGAAAATTGTCTCGTCGGCAGCGTACATATTTATAATATATAAGATACGTGGGAAAGTGCCCCTTTCGATTTAATAGTTTTAATTGCGGGTCCGGTTGGAATGAAATGCCGTATATGATAGAGTCAAGCTTATTTTCAATCACCTATGCTATAAAAATAAACTTTCAAAGAAAGAAAAAGTGACACAAAAACTAGTTGGGAATCGAACCCAGGTCTCCCGCCTAGTACGCTCACGTCGTTCCCCTACACTACTCAATTCCTTAGATTCTGGACTTCCTACCTACTGCTCACATAGTACTGGTACGTAGCGGGCCCGCGGCTGTGGAATTATATACCTCTATAATCGGAAACACACTTAATTGTTTGCGTACTTCCACAAAACATACAAACACCAAATTTTGCATACTTGTTCGTCATGGGATGTGAGTAATGGGAAAATTTCGATATCACGAAAAAGGCGACATTTTCCATGTAAATGAAGTGTCGAAATTTTTCGTCGTTTTGAAATGCTGGTTTTTAGAGTAGTTCCGCACACCATAGAAACGTCATATTTTGTCAGGCAGTGAAGCTAGGAACATAGTTTATGATAGAAAAAAGAGCATTAAAATTCGTTTTCGTTTCGCGGCGCAAATCGAAAAAATGTGAAATTTGTAATGGCTGTATCTAGGAGGTAGAAATTTCGAGGTGATGTTTATTCTGATGCGTAGTTTGCGAATCCGCCCTTAAACTTGAAAAAAATAGTCATGTTCGGTGTAAGAAAGTGCTAGGAATATTATAAGGGTGCGTCTAATTCTACACAATTTGTAGATATGGTGGAATCACGAAATTGCGTTCAAGTGTGTAGAGTACAGCACATGTGAGGGGAAAATTCCGACATGTTGGAAAAGTCGTCATCTTCGATTCAAAATGGCGGCTCAAAAATTTGTAACCATGAAAATTGTAAGTTGTGCTCTTGGTAGGTAAGCCAGGTTTCGCTATGTTATTAAGGACGTAGTTCAGTTTAAGTGAAGAAACAAATCATTGGAGAAGTCGCCATCTTGAATTCAAAATTGCCATATTTTTGAATTGCCTTAATTTTTCCTCTTATGTGGTATATTGATGAGAATAGAACAAGCAGGATTCAACGTAGTAAGTTAGCTCCGCGGTAAAGTGTCTGGTTTCTGAGTAGCAGGTCTGGGTTCGAATCCCCGCCGACCTTGTTTTATCTTGCGTTTTTTTTTCTTATCACGTTGCTTTGTTTTATGAAAATAATTTCTGTTGGCATTGCGTGAACAAAATATTTTCGTTATTACAGACATTGACGGAAAGGATATATTTATACGCTAACTGTTGAGATGGTCTCGAAACTAGGCAGTATGTTCGTGTAAAGTTTCGAGACGATACTGAAGTATTTAATATCAAACATATGTAGCATTGGAAATGGAGCATCACCAGTGTCTCTATCGGAAGCAATGTTCGGGGAGGGGGAGTATTACCCCGGGGGCACTGCTGATAACATTCTATTTGTTATTGTATTATATACGTATTATTTTGATCTCGCCAGGGGCGCTCTGAGGAGGCGGTGTTCCCCAAAAAGAGTCTGAAAGAAACAATGGGCACCTTTTTCACGATATAGTGTCCATACAAGACAACAATACATTTTGTCTCGCGACAACAGTGTCTACTTCAAACCGGAAACGATTGCAAAATATCAATCTCCTTTTTTATGTCCCTCGTTAAGATACCTGCGTATACCAAATTTGGAGTGAATACCACAAATGGAAAGTATAAAATATTAATTTTAAGGAAATACACACACATACAGGGACGTACGCAGGGGGTGGTTCCTGGGGGTCCGAACCACACCCGAAATTCCAACTTTTGTGTAAATGTAGCCTAATTTTTGGGACAAGTTTAGGAATTTCAAAATAAAATACACAGATATTGAGTTTGGACCCCTCCCGAAATAAATTCCTGCGTACGCCACTGCACACACACGCTCATACACACACACAAATGGGCCCCTCTTGAAAATTGTCTCGTCGGCAGCGTACATATTTATAATATATAAGATACGTGGGAAAGTGCCCCTTTCGATTTAATAGTTTTAATTGCGGGTCCGGTTGGAATGAAATGCCGTATATGATAGAGTCAAGCTTATTTTCAATCACCTATGCTATAAAAATAAACTTTCAAAGAAAGAAAAAGTGACACAAAAACTAGTTGGGAATCGAACCCAGGTCTCCCGCCTAGTACGCTCACGTCGTTCCCCTACACTACTCAATTCCTTAGATTCTGGACTTCCTACCTACTGCTCACATAGTACTGGTACGTAGCGGGCCCGCGGCTGTGGAATTATATACCTCTATAATCGGAAACACACTTAATTGTTTGCGTACTTCCACAAAACATACAAACACCAAATTTTGCATACTTGTTCGTCATGGGATGTGAGTAATGGGAAAATTTCGATATCACGAAAAAGGCGACATTTTCCATGTAAATGAAGTGTCGAAATTTTTCGTCGTTTTGAAATGCTGGTTTTTAGAGTAGTTCCGCACACCATAGAAACGTCATATTTTGTCAGGCAGTGAAGCTAGGAACATAGTTTATGATAGAAAAAAGAGCATTAAAATTCGTTTTCGTTTCGCGGCGCAAATCGAAAAAATGTGAAATTTGTAATGGCTGTATCTAGGAGGTAGAAATTTCGAGGTGATGTTTATTCTGATGCGTAGTTTGCGAATCCGCCCTTAAACTTGAAAAAAATAGTCATGTTCGTTGTAAGAAAGTGCTAGGAATATTATAAGGGTGCGTCTAATTCTACACAATTTGTAGATATGGTGGAATCACGAAATTGCGTTCAAGTGTGTAGAGTACAGCGCATGTGAGGGGAAAATTCCGACATGTTGGAAAAGTCGTCATCTTCGATTCAAAATGGCGTCTCAAAAATTTGTAACCATGAAAATTGTAAGTTGTGCTCTTGGTAGGTAAGCCAGGTTTCGCTATGTTATTAAGGACGTAGTTCAGTTTAAGTGAAGAAACAAATCATTGGAGAAGTCGCCATCTTGAATTCAAAATTGCCATATTTTTGAATTGCCTTAATTTTTCCTCTTATGTGGTATATTGATGAGAATAGAACAAGGAGGATTCAACGTAGTAAGTTAGCTCCGCGGTAAAGTGTCTGGTTTCTGAGTAGCAGGTCTGGGTTCGAATCCCCGCCGACCTTGTTTTATCTTGCGTTTTTTTTTCTTATCACGTTGCTTTGTTTTATGAAAATAATTTCTGTTGGCATTGCGTGAACAAAATATTTTCGTTATTACAGACATTGACGGAAAGGATATATTTATACGCTAACTGTTGAGATGGTCTCGAAACTAGGCAGTATGTTCGTGTAAAGTTTCGAGACGATACTGAAGTATTTAATATCAAACATATGTAGCATTGGAAATGGAGCATCACCAGTGTCTCTATCGGAAGCAATGTTCGGGGAGGGGGAGTATTACCCCGGGGGCACTGCTGATAACATTCTATTTGTTATTGTATTATATACGTATTATTTTGATCTCGCCAGGGGCGCTCTGAGGAGGCGGTGTTCCCCAAAAAGAGTCTGAAAGAAACAATGGGCATCTTTTTCACGATATAGTGTCCATACAAGACAACAATACATTTTGTCTCGCGACAACAGTGTCTACTTCAAACCGGAAACGATTGCAAAATATCTCTCTCCTTTTTTATGTCCCTCGTTAAGATACCTGCGTATACCAAATTTGGAGTGAATACCAAAAATGGAAAGTATAAAATATTAATTTTAAGGAAATACACACACATACAGGGACGTACGCAGGGGGTGGTTCCTGGGGGTCCGAACCACACCCGAAATTCCAACTTTTGTGTAAATGTAGCCTAATTTTTGGGACAAGTTTAGGAATTTCAAAATAAAATACACAGATATTGAGTTTGGACCCCTCCCGAAATAAATTCCTGCGTACGCCACTGCACACACACGCTCATACACACACACAAATGGGCCCCTCTTGAAAATTGTCTCGTCGGCAGCGTACATATTTATAATATATAAGATACGTGGGAAAGTGCCCCTTTCGATTTAATAGTTTTAATTGCGGGTCCGGTTGGAATGAAATGCCGTATATGATAGAGTCAAGCTTATTTTCAATCACCTATGCTATAAAAATAAACTTTCAAAGAAAGAAAAAGTGACACAAAAACTAGTTGGGAATCGAACCCAGGTCTCCCGCCTAGTACGCTCACGTCGTTCCCCTACACTACTCAATTCCTTAGATTCTGGACTTCCTACCTACTGCTCACATAGTACTGGTACGTAGCGGGCCCGCGGCTGTGGAATTATATACCTCTATAATCGGAAATACACTTAATTGTTTGCATACTTCCACAAAACATACAAACACCAAATTTTGCATACTTGTTCGTCATGGGATGTGAGTAATGGGAAAATTCCGATATCACGAAAAAGGCGACATTTTCCATGTAAATGAAGTGTCGAAATTTTTCGTCGGTTTGAAATGCTGGTTTTTAGAGTAGTTCCGCACACCATAGAAACGTCATATTTTGTCAGGCAGTGAAGCTAGGAACATAGTTTATGATAGAAAAAAGAGCATTAAAATTCGTTTTCGTTTCGCGGCGCAAATCGAAAAAATGTGAAATTTGTAATCGCTGTATCTAGGAGGTAGAAATTTCGAGGTGATGTTTATTCTGATGCGTAGTTTGCCAATCCGCACTTAAACTTGAAAAAAATAGTCATGTTCGGTGTAAGAAAATGCTAGGAATATTATAAGGGTGCGTCTAATTCTACACAATTTGTAGATATGGTGGAATCACGAAATTGCGTTCAAGTGTGTAGAGTACAGCGCATGTGAGGGGAAAATTCCGACATGTTGGAAAAGTCGTCATCTTCGATTCAAAATGGCGGCTCAAAAATTTGTAACCATGAAAATTGAAAGTTGTGCTCTTGGTAGGTAAGCCAGGTTTTGCTATGTTATTAAGGACGTAGTTCAGTTTAAGTGAAGAAACAAATCATTGGAGAAGTCGCCATCTTGAATTCAAAATTGCCATATTTTTGAATTGCCTTCATTTGGCCTCTTATGTGGTATATTGAGGAGAATAGAACAAGCAGAATTCAACGTAGTAAGTTAGCTCCGCCGTAAAGTGTCTGGTTTCTGAGTAGCAGGTCTGTGTTCGAATCCCCGCCGACCTTGTTTTATCTTGCGTTTTTTTTTCTTATCACGTTGCTTTGTTTTATCAAAATAATTTCTGTTGGCATTGCGTGAACAAAATATTTTCGTTATTACAGACATAGACGGAAAGGATATATTTATACGCTAACTGTTGAGATGGTCTCGAAACTAGGCAGTATGTTCGTGTAAAGTTTCGAGACGATACTGAAGTATTTAAAATCAAACATATGTAGCATTGGAAATGGAGCATCACCAGTGTCTCTATCGGAAGCAATGTTCGGGGGGGAGTATTACCCCGGGGGCACTGCTGATAACATTCTATTTGTTATTGTATTATATACGTATTATTTTGATCTCGCCAGGGGCGCTCTGAGGAGGCGGTGTTCCCCAAAAAGAGTCTGAAAGAAACAATGGGCATCTTTTTCACGATATAGTGTCCATACAAGACAACAATACATTTTGTCTCGCGACAACAGTGTCTACTTCAAACCGGAAACGATTGCAAAGTATCTCTCTCCCCTTTTATGTCCCTCGTTAAGATACCTGCGTATACCAAATTTGGAGAGAATACCACAAATAGAAAGTATAAAATATTAATTTTAAGGAAATACACACACATACAGGGACGTACGCAGGGGGTGGTTCCTGGGGGTCCGGACCACCCCCGAAATTCCAACTTTTGTGTAAATGTAGCCTAATTTTAGGGACAAGTTTAGGAATTTCAATATAAAATACACAGATATTGAGTTTGGACCCCTCCCGAAATAAATTCCTGCGTACGCCACTGCACACATACGCTCATATACACACACACAAATGGGCCCCTCTTGAAAATTGTCTCGTCGGCAGCGTACATATTTATAATATATAAGATACGTGGGAAAGTGCCCCTTTCGATTTAATAGTTTTAGTTGCGGGTCTGGTTGGAATGAAATGCCGTATATGATAGAGTCAAGCTTATTTTCAATCACCTATGCTATAAAAATAAACTTTCAAAGAAAGAAAAAGTGAGAGCAAAACTTGTTGGGAATCGAACCCAGGTCTTTTGCACAGTAGGCTTACGTCGTTCCCCTACACTACTCAATTCGTTAGATTTTGGATTTCCTACTTACTGCTCACATAGTACTGGTACGTAGCTGGCCCGCGTCCGTGGAATTATATACCTCTATAATCGGAAATACACTTAATTGTTTGCATACTTCCACAAAACATACAAACACCAAATTTTGCATACTTGTTCGTCATGGGATGTGAGTAATGGGAAAATTCCGATATCACGAAAAAGGCGACATTTTCCATGTAAATGAAGTGTCGAAATTTTTCGCCGGTTTGAAATGCTGGTTTTTAGAGTAGTTCCGCACACCATAGAAACGTCATATTTTGTCAGGCAGTGAAGCTAGGAACATAGTTTATGATAGAAAAAAGAGCATTAAAATTCGTTTTCGTTTCGCGGCGCAAATCGAAAAAATGTGAAATTTGTAATCGCTGTATCTAGGAGGTAGAAATTTCGAGGTGATGTTTATTCTGATGCGTAGTTTGCCAATCCGCCCTTAAACTTGAAAAAAATAGTCATGTTCGGTGTAAGAAAATGCTAGGAATATTATAAGGGGGCGTCTAATTCTACACAATTTGTAGATATGGTGGAATCACGAAATTGCGTTCAAGTGTGTAGAGTACAGCGCATGTGAGGGGAAAATTCCGACATGTTGGAAAAGTCGTCATCTTCGATTCAAAATGGCGGCTCAAAAATTTGTAACCATGAAAATTGTAAGTTGTGCTCTTGGTAGGTAAGCCAGGTTTTGCTATGTTATTAAGGACGTAGTTCAGTTTAAGTGAAGAAACAAATCATTGGAGAAGTCGCCATCTTGAATTCAAAATTGCCATATTTTTGAATTGCCTTCATTTGGCCTCTTATGTGGTATATTGAGGAGAATAGAACAAGCAGAATTCAACGTAGTAAGTTAGCTCCACGGTAAAGTGTCTGGTTTCTGAGTAGCAGGTCTGTGTTCGAATCCCCGCCGACCTTGTTTTATCTTGCGTTTTTTTTCTTATCACGTTGCTTTGTTTTATCAAAATAATTTCTGTTGGCATTGCGTGAACAAAATATTTTCGTTATTACAGACATAGACGGAAAGGATATATTTATACGCTAACTGTTGAGATGGTCTCGAAACTAGGCAGTATGTTCGTGTAAAGTTTCGAGACGATACTGAAGTATTTAAAATCAAACATATGTAGCATTGGAAATGGAGCATCACCAGTGTCTCTATCGGAAGCAATGTTCGGGGGGGAGTATTACCCCGGGGGCACTGCTGATAACATTCTATTTGTTATTGTATTATATACGTATTATTTTGATCTCGCCAGGGGCGCTCTGAGGAGGCGGTGTTCCCCAAAAAGAGTCTGAAAGAAACAATGGGCATCTTTTTCACGATATAGTGTCCATACAAGACAACAATACATTTTGTCTCGCGACAACAGTGTCTACTTCAAACCGGAAACGATTGCAAAGTATCTCTCTCCCCTTTTATGTCCCTCGTTAAGATACCTGCGTATACCAAATTTGGAGAGAATACCACAAATAGAAAGTATAAAATATTAATTTTAAGGAAATACACACACATACAGGGACGTACGCAGGGGGTGGTTCCTGGGGGTCCGGACCACCCCCGAAATTCCAACTTTTGTGTAAATGTAGCCTAATTTTAGGGACAAGTTTAGGAATTTCAATATAAAATACACAGATATTGAGTTTGGACCCCTCCCGAAATAAATTCCTGCGTACGCCACTGCACACATACGCTCATATACACACACACAAATGGGCCCCTCTTGAAAATTGTCTCGTCGGCAGCGTACATATTTATAATATATAAGATACGTGGGAAAGTGCCCCTTCCGATTTAATAGTTTTAGTTGCGGGTCTGGTTGGAATGAAATGCCGTATATGATAGAGTCAAGCTTATTTTCAATCACCTATGCTATAAAAATAAACTTTCAAAGAAAGAAAAAGTGAGAGCAAAACTTGTTGGGAATCGAACCCAGGTCTTTTGCACAGTAGGCTTACGTCGTTCCCCTACACTACTCAATTCGTTAGATTTTGGATTTCCTACTTACTGCTCACATAGTACTGGTACGTAGCTGGCCAGCGTCCGTGGAATTATATACCTCTATAATCGGAAATACACTTAATTGTTTGCATACTTCCACAAAACATACAAACACCAAATTTTGCATACTTGTTCGTCATGGGATGTGAGTAATGGGAAAATTCCGATATCACGAAAAAGGCGACATTTTCCATGTAAATGAAGTGTCGAAATTTTTCGTCGGTTTGAAATGCTGGTTTTTAGAGTAGTTCCGCACACCATAGAAACGTCATATTTTGTCAGGCAGTGAAGCTAGGAACATAGTTTATGATAGAAAAAAGAGCATTAAAATTCGTTTTCGTTTCGCGGCGCAAATCGAAAAAATGTGAAATTTGTAATCGCTGTATCTAGGAGGTAGAAATTTCGAGGTGATGTTTATTCTGATGCGTAGTTTGCCAATCCGCACTTAAACTTGAAAAAAATAGTCATGTTCGGTGTAAGAAAATGCTAGGAATATTATAAGGGTGCGTCTAATTCTACACAATTTGTAGATATGGTGGAATCACGAAATTGCGTTCAAGTGTGTAGAGTACAGCGCATGTGAGGGGAAAATTCCGACATGTTGGAAAAGTCGTCATCTTCGATTCAAAATGGCGGCTCAAAAATTTGTAACCATGAAAATTGAAAGTTGTGCTCTTGGTAGGTAAGCCAGGTTTTGCTATGTTATTAAGGACGTAGTTCAGTTTAAGTGAAGAAACAAATCATTGGAGAAGTCGCCATCTTGAATTCAAAATTGCCATATTTTTGAATTGCCTTCATTTGGCCTCTTATGTGGTATATTGAGGAGAATAGAACAAGCAGAATTCAACGTAGTAAGTTAGCTCCGCCGTAAAGTGTCTGGTTTCTGAGTAGCAGGTCTGTGTTCGAATCCCCGCCGACCTTGTTTTATCTTGCGTTTTTTTTCTTATCACGTTGCTTTGTTTTATCAAAATAATTTCTGTTGGCATTGCGTGAACAAAATATTTTCGTTATTACAGACATAGACGGAAAGGATATATTTATACGCTAACTGTTGAGATGGTCTCGAAACTAGGCAGTATGTTCGTGTAAAGTTTCGAGACGATACTGAAGTATTTAAAATCAAACATATGTAGCATTGGAAATGGAGCATCACCAGTGTCTCTATCGGAAGCAATGTTCGGGGGGGAGTATTACCCCGGGGGCACTGCTGATAACATTCTATTTGTTATTGTATTATATACGTATTATTTTGATCTCGCCAGGGGCGCTCTGAGGAGGCGGTGTTCCCCAAAAAGAGTCTGAAAGAAACAATGGGCATCTTTTTCACGATATAGTGTCCATACAAGACAACAATACATTTTGTCTCGCGACAACAGTGTCTACTTCAAACCGGAAACGATTGCAAAGTATCTCTCTCCCCTTTTATGTCCCTCGTTAAGATACCTGCGTATACCAAATTTGGAGAGAATACCACAAATAGAAAGTATAAAATATTAATTTTAAGGAAATACACACACATACAGGGACGTACGCAGGGGGTGGTTCCTGGGGGTCCGGACCACCCCCGAAATTCCAACTTTTGTGTAAATGTAGCCTAATTTTAGGGACAAGTTTAGGAATTTCAATATAAAATACACAGATATTGAGTTTGGACCCCTCCCGAAATAAATTCCTGCGTACGCCACTGCACACATACGCTCATATACACACACACAAATGGGCCCCTCTTGAAAATTGTCTCGTCGGCAGCGTACATATTTATAATATATAAGATACGTGGGAAAGTGCCCCTTTCGATTTAATAGTTTTAGTTGCGGGTCTGGTTGGAATGAAATGCCGTATATGATAGAGTCAAGCTTATTTTCAATCACCTATGCTATAAAAATAAACTTTCAAAGAAAGAAAAAGTGAGAGCAAAACTTGTTGGGAATCGAACCCAGGTCTTTTGCACAGTAGGCTTACGTCGTTCCCCTACACTACTCAATTCGTTAGATTTTGGATTTCCTACTTACTGCTCACATAGTACTGGTACGTAGCTGGCCCGCGTCCGTGGAATTATATACCTCTATAATCGGAAATACACTTAATTGTTTGCATACTTCCACAAAACATACAAACACCAAATTTTGCATACTTGTTCGTCATGGGATGTGAGTAATGGGAAAATTCCGATATCACGAAAAAGGCGACATTTTCCATGTAAATGAAGTGTCGAAATTTTTCGCCGGTTTGAAATGCTGGTTTTTAGAGTAGTTCCGCACACCATAGAAACGTCATATTTTGTCAGGCAGTGAAGCTAGGAACATAGTTTATGATAGAAAAAAGAGCATTAAAATTCGTTTTCGTTTCGCGGCGCAAATCGAAAAAATGTGAAATTTGTAATCGCTGTATCTAGGAGGTAGAAATTTCGAGGTGATGTTTATTCTGATGCGTAGTTTGCCAATCCGCCCTTAAACTTGAAAAAAATAGTCATGTTCGGTGTAAGAAAATGCTAGGAATATTATAAGGGGGCGTCTAATTCTACACAATTTGTAGATATGGTGGAATCACGAAATTGCGTTCAAGTGTGTAGAGTACAGCGCATGTGAGGGGAAAATTCCGACATGTTGGAAAAGTCGTCATCTTCGATTCAAAATGGCGGCTCAAAAATTTGTAACCATGAAAATTGTAAGTTGTGCTCTTGGTAGGTAAGCCAGGTTTTGCTATGTTATTAAGGACGTAGTTCAGTTTAAGTGAAGAAACAAATCATTGGAGAAGTCGCCATCTTGAATTCAAAATTGCCATATTTTTGAATTGCCTTCATTTGGCCTCTTATGTGGTATATTGAGGAGAATAGAACAAGCAGAATTCAACGTAGTAAGTTAGCTCCACGGTAAAGTGTCTGGTTTCTGAGTAGCAGGTCTGTGTTCGAATCCCCGCCGACCTTGTTTTATCTTGCGTTTTTTTTCTTATCACGTTGCTTTGTTTTATCAAAATAATTTCTGTTGGCATTGCGTGAACAAAATATTTTCGTTATTACAGACATAGACGGAAAGGATATATTTATACGCTAACTGTTGAGATGGTCTCGAAACTAGGCAGTATGTTCGTGTAAAGTTTCGAGACGATACTGAAGTATTTAAAATCAAACATATGTAGCATTGGAAATGGAGCATCACCAGTGTCTCTATCGGAAGCAATGTTCGGGGGGGAGTATTACCCCGGGGGCACTGCTGATAACATTCTATTTGTTATTGTATTATATACGTATTATTTTGATCTCGCCAGGGGCGCTCTGAGGAGGCGGTGTTCCCCAAAAAGAGTCTGAAAGAAACAATGGGCATCTTTTTCACGATATAGTGTCCATACAAGACAACAATACATTTTGTCTCGCGACAACAGTGTCTACTTCAAACCGGAAACGATTGCAAAGTATCTCTCTCCCCTTTTATGTCCCTCGTTAAGATACCTGCGTATACCAAATTTGGAGAGAATACCACAAATAGAAAGTATAAAATATTAATTTTAAGGAAATACACACACATACAGGGACGTACGCAGGGGGTGGTTCCTGGGGGTCCGGACCACCCCCGAAATTCCAACTTTTGTGTAAATGTAGCCTAATTTTAGGGACAAGTTTAGGAATTTCAATATAAAATACACAGATATTGAGTTTGGACCCCTCCCGAAATAAATTCCTGCGTACGCCACTGCACACATACGCTCATATACACACACACAAATGGGCCCCTCTTGAAAATTGTCTCGTCGGCAGCGTACATATTTATAATATATAAGATACGTGGGAAAGTGCCACTTCCGATTTAATAGTTTTAGTTGCGGGTCTGGTTGGAATGAAATGCCGTATATGATAGAGTCAAGCTTATTTTCAATCACCTATGCTATAAAAATAAACTTTCAAAGAAAGAAAAAGTGAGAGCAAAACTTGTTGGGAATCGAACCCAGGTCTTTTGCACAGTAGGCTTACGTCGTTCCCCTACACTACTCAATTCGTTAGATTTTGGATTTCCTACTTACTGCTCACATAGTACTGGTACGTAGCTGGCCAGCGTCCGTGGAATTATATACCTCTATAATCGGAAATACACTTAATTGTTTGCATACTTCCACAAAACATACAAACACCAAATTTTGCATACTTGTTCGTCATGGGATGTGAGTAATGGGAAAATTCCGATATCACGAAAAAGGCGACATTTTCCATGTAAATGAAGTGTCGAAATTTTTCGTCGGTTTGAAATGCTGGTTTTTAGAGTAGTTCCGCACACCATAGAAACGTCATATTTTGTCAGGCAGTGAAGCTAGGAACATAGTTTATGATAGAAAAAAGAGCATTAAAATTCGTTTTCGTTTCGCGGCGCAAATCGAAAAAATGTGAAATTTGTAATCGCTGTATCTAGGAGGTAGAAATTTCGAGGTGATGTTTATTCTGATGCGTAGTTTGCCAATCCGCACTTAAACTTGAAAAAAATAGTCATGTTCGGTGTAAGAAAATGCTAGGAATATTATAAGGGTGCGTCTAATTCTACACAATTTGTAGATATGGTGGAATCACGAAATTGCGTTCAAGTGTGTAGAGTACAGCGCATGTGAGGGGAAAATTCCGACATGTTGGAAAAGTCGTCATCTTCGATTCAAAATGGCGGCTCAAAAATTTGTAACCATGAAAATTGAAAGTTGTGCTCTTGGTAGGTAAGCCAGGTTTTGCTATGTTATTAAGGACGTAGTTCAGTTTAAGTGAAGAAACAAATCATTGGAGAAGTCGCCATCTTGAATTCAAAATTGCCATATTTTTGAATTGCCTTCATTTGGCCTCTTATGTGGTATATTGAGGAGAATAGAACAAGCAGAATTCAACGTAGTAAGTTAGCTCCGCCGTAAAGTGTCTGGTTTCTGAGTAGCAGGTCTGTGTTCGAATCCCCGCCGACCTTGTTTTATCTTGCGTTTTTTTTCTTATCACGTTGCTTTGTTTTATCAAAATAATTTCTGTTGGCATTGCGTGAACAAAATATTTTCGTTATTACAGACATAGACGGAAAGGATATATTTATACGCTAACTGTTGAGATGGTCTCGAAACTAGGCAGTATGTTCGTGTAAAGTTTCGAGACGATACTGAAGTATTTAAAATCAAACATATGTAGCATTGGAAATGGAGCATCACCAGTGTCTCTATCGGAAGCAATGTTCGGGGGGGAGTATTACCCCGGGGGCACTGCTGATAACATTCTATTTGTTATTGTATTATATACGTATTATTTTGATCTCGCCAGGGGCGCTCTGAGGAGGCGGTGTTCCCCAAAAAGAGTCTGAAAGAAACAATGGGCATCTTTTTCACGATATAGTGTCCATACAAGACAACAATACATTTTGTCTCGCGACAACAGTGTCTACTTCAAACCGGAAACGATTGCAAAGTATCTCTCTCCCCTTTTATGTCCCTCGTTAAGATACCTGCGTATACCAAATTTGGAGAGAATACCACAAATAGAAAGTATAAAATATTAATTTTAAGGAAATACACACACATACAGGGACGTACGCAGGGGGTGGTTCCTGGGGGTCCGGACCACCCCCGAAATTCCAACTTTTGTGTAAATGTAGCCTAATTTTAGGGACAAGTTTAGGAATTTCAATATAAAATACACAGATATTGAGTTTGGACCCCTCCCGAAATAAATTCCTGCGTACGCCACTGCACACATACGCTCATATACACACACACAAATGGGCCCCTCTTGAAAATTGTCTCGTCGGCAGCGTACATATTTATAATATATAAGATACGTGGGAAAGTGCCCCTTTCGATTTAATAGTTTTAGTTGCGGGTCTGGTTGGAATGAAATGCCGTATATGATAGAGTCAAGCTTATTTTCAATCACCTATGCTATAAAAATAAACTTTCAAAGAAAGAAAAAGTGAGAGCAAAACTTGTTGGGAATCGAACCCAGGTCTTTTGCACAGTAGGCTTACGTCGTTCCCCTACACTACTCAATTCGTTAGATTTTGGATTTCCTACTTACTGCTCACATAGTACTGGTACGTAGCTGGCCCGCGTCCGTGGAATTATATACCTCTATAATCGGAAATACACTTAATTGTTTGCATACTTCCACAAAACATACAAACACCAAATTTTGCATACTTGTTCGTCATGGGATGTGAGTAATGGGAAAATTCCGATATCACGAAAAAGGCGACATTTTCCATGTAAATGAAGTGTCGAAATTTTTCGCCGGTTTGAAATGCTGGTTTTTAGAGTAGTTCCGCACACCATAGAAACGTCATATTTTGTCAGGCAGTGAAGCTAGGAACATAGTTTATGATAGAAAAAAGAGCATTAAAATTCGTTTTCGTTTCGCGGCGCAAATCGAAAAAATGTGAAATTTGTAATCGCTGTATCTAGGAGGTAGAAATTTCGAGGTGATGTTTATTCTGATGCGTAGTTTGCCAATCCGCCCTTAAACTTGAAAAAAATAGTCATGTTCGGTGTAAGAAAATGCTAGGAATATTATAAGGGGGCGTCTAATTCTACACAATTTGTAGATATGGTGGAATCACGAAATTGCGTTCAAGTGTGTAGAGTACAGCGCATGTGAGGGGAAAATTCCGACATGTTGGAAAAGTCGTCATCTTCGATTCAAAATGGCGGCTCAAAAATTTGTAACCATGAAAATTGTAAGTTGTGCTCTTGGTAGGTAAGCCAGGTTTTGCTATGTTATTAAGGACGTAGTTCAGTTTAAGTGAAGAAACAAATCATTGGAGAAGTCGCCATCTTGAATTCAAAATTGCCATATTTTTGAATTGCCTTCATTTGGCCTCTTATGTGGTATATTGAGGAGAATAGAACAAGCAGAATTCAACGTAGTAAGTTAGCTCCACGGTAAAGTGTCTGGTTTCTGAGTAGCAGGTCTGTGTTCGAATCCCCGCCGACCTTGTTTTATCTTGCGTTTTTTTTCTTATCACGTTGCTTTGTTTTATCAAAATAATTTCTGTTGGCATTGCGTGAACAAAATATTTTCGTTATTACAGACATAGACGGAAAGGATATATTTATACGCTAACTGTTGAGATGGTCTCGAAACTAGGCAGTATGTTCGTGTAAAGTTTCGAGACGATACTGAAGTATTTAAAATCAAACATATGTAGCATTGGAAATGGAGCATCACCAGTGTCTCTATCGGAAGCAATGTTCGGGGGGGAGTATTACCCCGGGGGCACTGCTGATAACATTCTATTTGTTATTGTATTATATACGTATTATTTTGATCTCGCCAGGGGCGCTCTGAGGAGGCGGTGTTCCCCAAAAAGAGTCTGAAAGAAACAATGGGCATCTTTTTCACGATATAGTGTCCATACAAGACAACAATACATTTTGTCTCGCGACAACAGTGTCTACTTCAAACCGGAAACGATTGCAAAGTATCTCTCTCCCCTTTTATGTCCCTCGTTAAGATACCTGCGTATACCAAATTTGGAGAGAATACCACAAATAGAAAGTATAAAATATTAATTTTAAGGAAATACACACACATACAGGGACGTACGCAGGGGGTGGTTCCTGGGGGTCCGGACCACCCCCGAAATTCCAACTTTTGTGTAAATGTAGCCTAATTTTAGGGACAAGTTTAGGAATTTCAATATAAAATACACAGATATTGAGTTTGGACCCCTCCCGAAATAAATTCCTGCGTACGCCACTGCACACATACGCTCATATACACACACACAAATGGGCCCCTCTTGAAAATTGTCTCGTCGGCAGCGTACATATTTATAATATATAAGATACGTGGGAAAGTGCCCCTTCCGATTTAATAGTTTTAGTTGCGGGTCTGGTTGGAATGAAATGCCGTATATGATAGAGTCAAGCTTATTTTCAATCACCTATGCTATAAAAATAAACTTTCAAAGAAAGAAAAAGTGAGAGCAAAACTTGTTGGGAATCGAACCCAGGTCTTTTGCACAGTAGGCTTACGTCGTTCCCCTACACTACTCAATTCGTTAGATTTTGGATTTCCTACTTACTGCTCACATAGTACTGGTACGTAGCTGGCCAGCGTCCGTGGAATTACACCTCTAAAATCGGACTAGTTATCGTGTTATATATGTGTTTTTTACGATGATTAAGGAAATGATCTCTTGTTATTTGATTGTAATAAGAAATTTGAAAGACACGATTCTAGTACAATGTTTTACTACAGTGTAGAAAGTGGTGTTGTTTTAGTTGCTATAAACAATTTTTTTAAAAGCCTCCAATAATATTAATATTTAAATTACCTAGTAAATAAACGTCTTCATTGAAAATATAAGAGTAAAGATACAGGAAGACTGTATGTAATTGTCCAGTCTAAATAATCATTTCAACAAGTCCTGCTGCCCAATAATTACTTTTGTACCAAAGGACAGCATTGTAATACAGTGTACTACGTTACTGTGCAAAAACTGGTGTTCAATCAAATGTTATGAACTAATGTTTAAAAAGCCTTAACAAAATTCATATTTGTAAATTACGAACAAATTTAGTCTTCATAAAAATGCAAGACGAGAGATACAGGTAGACTGCAAGAAATTGTCCAGTAAATATGAAATATTTCAAAAAGTCTTGCTGCAGGTAATATGTACTACTATGCCGAAGGGTTATTTTATAAGGGACTTTTCTATATTACAGTGCAAAATAGTGTTTTCTCAAATGATACCAACAAATGTTTAAAAAGCCTCCAACAATAATCATATTTGTAAATCACCTACAAATTGTAGTCTTCATTGAAAATACATGAATAAATATACAGGAAGACTGCAAGAATTTGTGCAGTATATATGAAACTTTTCAAGAAATCTTGCTGAGGTAATATGTACAACTATGCCCAAGGTTTCCATTATAATCCACTGTACTACATTATAGTACAAAAGTAGTGTTCACTCAAATGCTATGAAATAATTTAAACAATCTCCAACAATATTCATATTTGTAAATTATCTAGTAAACTGTAGTCTTCATTGTAAATACAAGAATAAATGTGCAGGAAGACTGAAATATTTTCCCACCCTTATATCACAGATATGAATTACTTTTCCTGCTGGTAATATGTACAATTAACTACAAGGACACTATTATATTACATTGTACTAAATTACACTGCAAAACATAATATTAAAAAATGCTACGAATAAATATTTGATAGGTTGCAAAAATCACATTTGTAAACAGTGAGTGTTTTCGCAAAATGCAAGGTTTAATAGGTAGGCTATTGGAAGACAGTGTCCGCTGTATATGTTTCAGAAAATAAATTCTGTTATTGTCTCTAACATGTATAGGTGTGCGCAAAGTGTACATAATAAGCCATGCACATGATAGCCAGAGTAGAAGTAGTAATAGAGTTCTTTCTAATAAATTGTGTTTGGTTTTCAAAGTTACATGGAAGGAATAATACCGGTTGAATTGAAGTATGTTTTGGTAACAGGTGTCTGCTGTAAAGGGAAGTGAATTCCTGAAGGAATAGTTTTCTAGAACATGACACCTCATGGCAAAGGCCTGACCGGGGGCCTGGGGGCGGAGCCCCCAGCGAGCTTTAGCGAGTTATATACCTCTATAATCGGAAACACACTTAATTGTTTGCGTACTTCCACAAAACATACAAACACCAAATTTTGCATACTTGTTCGTCATGGGATGTGAGTAATGGGAAAATTTCGATATCACGAAAAAGGCGACATTTTCCATGTAAATGAAGTGTCGAAATTTTTCGTCGTTTTGAAATGCTGGTTTTTAGAGTAGTTCCGCACACCATAGAAACGTCATATTTTGTCAGGCAGTGAAGCTAGGAACATAGTTTATGATAGAAAAAAGAGCATTAAAATTCGTTTTCGTTTCGCGGCGCAAATCGAAAAAATGTGAAATTTGTAATGGCTGTATCTAGGAGGTAGAAATTTCGAGGTGATGTTTATTCTGATGCGTAGTTTGCGAATCCGCCCTTAAACTTGAAAAAAATAGTCATGTTCGTTGTAAGAAAGTGCTAGGAATATTATAAGGGTGCGTCTAATTCTACACAATTTGTAGATATGGTGGAATCACGAAATTGCGTTCAAGTGTGTAGAGTACAGCGCATGTGAGGGGAAAATTCCGACATGTTGGAAAAGTCGTCATCTTCGATTCAAAATGGCGTCTCAAAAATTTGTAACCATGAAAATTGTAAGTTGTGCTCTTGGTAGGTAAGCCAGGTTTCGCTATGTTATTAAGGACGTAGTTCAGTTTAAGTGAAGAAACAAATCATTGGAGAAGTCGCCATCTTGAATTCAAAATTGCCATATTTTTGAATTGCCTTAATTTTTCCTCTTATGTGGTATATTGATGAGAATAGAACAAGGAGGATTCAACGTAGTAAGTTAGCTCCGCGGTAAAGTGTCTGGTTTCTGAGTAGCAGGTCTGGGTTCGAATCCCCGCCGACCTTGTTTTATCTTGCGTTTTTTTTTCTTATCACGTTGCTTTGTTTTATGAAAATAATTTCTGTTGGCATTGCGTGAACAAAATATTTTCGTTATTACAGACATTGACGGAAAGGATATATTTATACGCTAACTGTTGAGATGGTCTCGAAACTAGGCAGTATGTTCGTGTAAAGTTTCGAGACGATACTGAAGTATTTAATATCAAACATATGTAGCATTGGAAATGGAGCATCACCAGTGTCTCTATCGGAAGCAATGTTCGGGGAGGGGGAGTATTACCCCGGGGGCACTGCTGATAACATTCTATTTGTTATTGTATTATATACGTATTATTTTGATCTCGCCAGGGGCGCTCTGAGGAGGCGGTGTTCCCCAAAAAGAGTCTGAAAGAAACAATGGGCATCTTTTTCACGATATAGTGTCCATACAAGACAACAATACATTTTGTCTCGCGACAACAGTGTCTACTTCAAACCGGAAACGATTGCAAAATATCTCTCTCCTTTTTTATGTCCCTCGTTAAGATACCTGCGTATACCAAATTTGGAGTGAATACCACAAATGGAAAGTATAAAATATTAATTTTAAGGAAATACACACACATACAGGGACGTACGCAGGGGGTGGTTCCTGGGGGTCCGAACCACACCCGAAATTCCAACTTTTGTGTAAATGTAGCCTAATTTTTGGGACAAGTTTAGGAATTTCAAAATAAAATACACAGATATTGAGTTTGGACCCCTCCCGAAATAAATTCCTGCGTACGCCACTGCACACACACGCTCATACACACACACAAATGGGCCCCTCTTGAAAATTGTCTCGTCGGCAGCGTACATATTTATAATATATAAGATACGTGGGAAAGTGCCCCTTTCGATTTAATAGTTTTAATTGCGGGTCCGGTTGGAATGAAATGCCGTATATGATAGAGTCAAGCTTATTTTCAATCACCTATGCTATAAAAATAAACTTTCAAAGAAAGAAAAAGTGACACAAAAACTAGTTGGGAATCGAACCCAGGTCTCCCGCCTAGTACGCTCACGTCGTTCCCCTACACTACTCAATTCCTTAGATTCTGGACTTCCTACCTACTGCTCACATAGTACTGGTACGTAGCGGGCCCGCGGCTGTGGAATTATATACCTCTATAATCGGAAATACACTTAATTGTTTGCATACTTCCACAAAACATACAAACACCAAATTTTGCATACTTGTTCGTCATGGGATGTGAGTAATGGGAAAATTCCGATATCACGAAAAAGGCGACATTTTCCATGTAAATGAAGTGTCGAAATTTTTCGTCGGTTTGAAATGCTGGTTTTTAGAGTAGTTCCGCACACCATAGAAACGTCATATTTTGTCAGGCAGTGAAGCTAGGAACATAGTTTATGATAGAAAAAAGAGCATTAAAATTCGTTTTCGTTTCGCGGCGCAAATCGAAAAAATGTGAAATTTGTAATCGCTGTATCTAGGAGGTAGAAATTTCGAGGTGATGTTTATTCTGATGCGTAGTTTGCCAATCCGCACTTAAACTTGAAAAAAATAGTCATGTTCGGTGTAAGAAAATGCTAGGAATATTATAAGGGTGCGTCTAATTCTACACAATTTGTAGATATGGTGGAATCACGAAATTGCGTTCAAGTGTGTAGAGTACAGCGCATGTGAGGGGAAAATTCCGACATGTTGGAAAAGTCGTCATCTTCGATTCAAAATGGCGGCTCAAAAATTTGTAACCATGAAAATTGAAAGTTGTGCTCTTGGTAGGTAAGCCAGGTTTTGCTATGTTATTAAGGACGTAGTTCAGTTTAAGTGAAGAAACAAATCATTGGAGAAGTCGCCATCTTGAATTCAAAATTGCCATATTTTTGAATTGCCTTCATTTGGCCTCTTATGTGGTATATTGAGGAGAATAGAACAAGCAGAATTCAACGTAGTAAGTTAGCTCCGCCGTAAAGTGTCTGGTTTCTGAGTAGCAGGTCTGTGTTCGAATCCCCGCCGACCTTGTTTTATCTTGCGTTTTTTTTCTTATCACGTTGCTTTGTTTTATCAAAATAATTTCTGTTGGCATTGCGTGAACAAAATATTTTCGTTATTACAGACATAGACGGAAAGGATATATTTATACGCTAACTGTTGAGATGGTCTCGAAACTAGGCAGTATGTTCGTGTAAAGTTTCGAGACGATACTGAAGTATTTAAAATCAAACATATGTAGCATTGGAAATGGAGCATCACCAGTGTCTCTATCGGAAGCAATGTTCGGGGGGGAGTATTACCCCGGGGGCACTGCTGATAACATTCTATTTGTTATTGTATTATATACGTATTATTTTGATCTCGCCAGGGGCGCTCTGAGGAGGCGGTGTTCCCCAAAAAGAGTCTGAAAGAAACAATGGGCATCTTTTTCACGATATAGTGTCCATACAAGACAACAATACATTTTGTCTCGCGACAACAGTGTCTACTTCAAACCGGAAACGATTGCAAAGTATCTCTCTCCCCTTTTATGTCCCTCGTTAAGATACCTGCGTATACCAAATTTGGAGAGAATACCACAAATAGAAAGTATAAAATATTAATTTTAAGGAAATACACACACATACAGGGACGTACGCAGGGGGTGGTTCCTGGGGGTCCGGACCACCCCCGAAATTCCAACTTTTGTGTAAATGTAGCCTAATTTTAGGGACAAGTTTAGGAATTTCAATATAAAATACACAGATATTGAGTTTGGACCCCTCCCGAAATAAATTCCTACGTACGCCACTGCACACATACGCTCATATACACACACACAAATGGGCCCCTCTTGAAAATTGTCTCGTCGGCAGCGTACATATTTATAATATATAAGATACGTGGGAAAGTGCCCCTTTCGATTTAATAGTTTTAGTTGCGGGTCTGGTTGGAATGAAATGCCGTATATGATAGAGTCAAGCTTATTTTCAATCACCTATGCTATAAAAATAAACTTTCAAAGAAAGAAAAAGTGAGAGCAAAACTTGTTGGGAATCGAACCCAGGTCTTTTGCACAGTAGGCTTACGTCGTTCCCCTACACTACTCAATTCGTTAGATTTTGGATTTCCTACTTACTGCTCACATAGTACTGGTACGTAGCTGGCCCGCGTCCGTGGAATTATATACCTCTATAATCGGAAATACACTTAATTGTTTGCATACTTCCACAAAACATACAAACACCAAATTTTGCATACTTGTTCGTCATGGGATGTGAGTAATGGGAAAATTCCGATATCACGAAAAAGGCGACATTTTCCATGTAAATGAAGTGTCGAAATTTTTCGCCGGTTTGAAATGCTGGTTTTTAGAGTAGTTCCGCACACCATAGAAACGTCATATTTTGTCAGGCAGTGAAGCTAGGAACATAGTTTATGATAGAAAAAAGAGCATTAAAATTCGTTTTCGTTTCGCGGCGCAAATCGAAAAAATGTGAAATTTGTAATCGCTGTATCTAGGAGGTAGAAATTTCGAGGTGATGTTTATTCTGATGCGTAGTTTGCCAATCCGCCCTTAAACTTGAAAAAAATAGTCATGTTCGGTGTAAGAAAATGCTAGGAATATTATAAGGGGGCGTCTAATTCTACACAATTTGTAGATATGGTGGAATCACGAAATTGCGTTCAAGTGTGTAGAGTACAGCGCATGTGAGGGGAAAATTCCGACATGTTGGAAAAGTCGTCATCTTCGATTCAAAATGGCGGCTCAAAAATTTGTAACCATGAAAATTGTAAGTTGTGCTCTTGGTAGGTAAGCCAGGTTTTGCTATGTTATTAAGGACGTAGTTCAGTTTAAGTGAAGAAACAAATCATTGGAGAAGTCGCCATCTTGAATTCAAAATTGCCATATTTTTGAATTGCCTTCATTTGGCCTCTTATGTGGTATATTGAGGAGAATAGAACAAGCAGAATTCAACGTAGTAAGTTAGCTCCACGGTAAAGTGTCTGGTTTCTGAGTAGCAGGTCTGTGTTCGAATCCCCGCCGACCTTGTTTTATCTTGCGTTTTTTTTCTTATCACGTTGCTTTGTTTTATCAAAATAATTTCTGTTGGCATTGCGTGAACAAAATATTTTCGTTATTACAGACATAGACGGAAAGGATATATTTATACGCTAACTGTTGAGATGGTCTCGAAACTAGGCAGTATGTTCGTGTAAAGTTTCGAGACGATACTGAAGTATTTAAAATCAAACATATGTAGCATTGGAAATGGAGCATCACCAGTGTCTCTATCGGAAGCAATGTTCGGGGGGGAGTATTACCCCGGGGGCACTGCTGATAACATTCTATTTGTTATTGTATTATATACGTATTATTTTGATCTCGCCAGGGGCGCTCTGAGGAGGCGGTGTTCCCCAAAAAGAGTCTGAAAGAAACAATGGGCATCTTTTTCACGATATAGTGTCCATACAAGACAACAATACATTTTGTCTCGCGACAACAGTGTCTACTTCAAACCGGAAACGATTGCAAAGTATCTCTCTCCCCTTTTATGTCCCTCGTTAAGATACCTGCGTATACCAAATTTGGAGAGAATACCACAAATAGAAAGTATAAAATATTAATTTTAAGGAAATACACACACATACAGGGACGTACGCAGGGGGTGGTTCCTGGGGGTCCGGACCACCCCCGAAATTCCAACTTTTGTGTAAATGTAGCCTAATTTTAGGGACAAGTTTAGGAATTTCAATATAAAATACACAGATATTGAGTTTGGACCCCTCCCGAAATAAATTCCTGCGTACGCCACTGCACACATACGCTCATATACACACACACAAATGGGCCCCTCTTGAAAATTGTCTCGTCGGCAGCGTACATATTTATAATATATAAGATACGTGGGAAAGTGCCCCTTCCGATTTAATAGTTTTAGTTGCGGGTCTGGTTGGAATGAAATGCCGTATATGATAGAGTCAAGCTTATTTTCAATCACCTATGCTATAAAAATAAACTTTCAAAGAAAGAAAAAGTGAGAGCAAAACTTGTTGGGAATCGAACCCAGGTCTTTTGCACAGTAGGCTTACGTCGTTCCCCTACACTACTCAATTCGTTAGATTTTGGATTTCCTACTTACTGCTCACATAGTACTGGTACGTAGCTGGCCAGCGTCCGTGGAATTACACCTCTAAAATCGGACTAGTTATCGTGTTATATATGTGTTTTTTACGATGATTAAGGAAATGATCTCTTGTTATTTGATTGTAATAAGAAATTTGAAAGACACGATTCTAGTACAATGTTTTACTACAGTGTAGAAAGTGGTGTTGTTTTAGTTGCTATAAACAATTTTTTTAAAAGCCTCCAATAATATTAATATTTAAATTACCTAGTAAATAAACGTCTTCATTGAAAATATAAGAGTAAAGATACAGGAAGACTGTATGTAATTGTCCAGTCTAAATAATCATTTCAACAAGTCCTGCTGCCCAATAATTACTTTTGTACCAAAGGACAGCATTGTAATACAGTGTACTACGTTACTGTGCAAAAACTGGTGTTCAATCAAATGTTATGAACTAATGTTTAAAAAGCCTTAACAAAATTCATATTTGTAAATTACGAACAAATTTAGTCTTCATAAAAATGCAAGACGAGAGATACAGGTAGACTGCAAGAAATTGTCCAGTAAATATGAAATATTTCAAAAAGTCTTGCTGCAGGTAATATGTACTACTATGCCGAAGGGTTATTTTATAAGGGACTTTTCTATATTACAGTGCAAAATAGTGTTTTCTCAAATGATACCAACAAATGTTTAAAAAGCCTCCAACAATAATCATATTTGTAAATCACCTACAAATTGTAGTCTTCATTGAAAATACATGAATAAATATACAGGAAGACTGCAAGAATTTGTGCAGTATATATGAAACTTTTCAAGAAATCTTGCTGAGGTAATATGTACAACTATGCCCAAGGTTTCCATTATAATCCACTGTACTACATTATAGTACAAAAGTAGTGTTCACTCAAATGCTATGAAATAATTTAAACAATCTCCAACAATATTCATATTTGTAAATTATCTAGTAAACTGTAGTCTTCATTGTAAATACAAGAATAAATGTGCAGGAAGACTGAAATATTTTCCCACCCTTATATCACAGATATGAATTACTTTTCCTGCTGGTAATATGTACAATTAACTACAAGGACACTATTATATTACATTGTACTAAATTACACTGCAAAACATAATATTAAAAAATGCTACGAATAAATATTTGATAGGTTGCAAAAATCACATTTGTAAACAGTGAGTGTTTTCGCAAAATGCAAGGTTTAATAGGTAGGCTATTGGAAGACAGTGTCCGCTGTATATGTTTCAGAAAATAAATTCTGTTATTGTCTCTAACATGTATAGGTGTGCGCAAAGTGTACATAATAAGCCATGCACATGATAGCCAGAGTAGAAGTAGTAATAGAGTTCTTTCTAATAAATTGTGTTTGGTTTTCAAAGTTACATGGAAGGAATAATACCGGTTGAATTGAAGTATGTTTTGGTAACAGGTGTCTGCTGTAAAGGGAAGTGAATTCCTGAAGGAATAGTTTTCTAGAACATGACACCTCATGGCAAAGGCCTGACCGGGGGCCTGGGGGCGGAGCCCCCAGCGAGCTTTAGCGAGTTACACCTCTAAAATCGGAATAGTTATCGTGTTATATATGTGTTTTTTTTAGGATGATTAAGGAAATGATGTCTTGTTATTTGATTGTAATAAGAAATTAGAATGACACGATTCTAGTACAATGTTCTACTAGAGTGTAGAAAGTGGTGTTGTTTAAGTTGCTATAAACAAATTTTTTAAAAGCCTCCAATAATATTCATATTCTAAATTACCTAGTAAATAAACGTCTTCATTGAAAATATAAGAGTAAAGATACAGGAAGACTGTATGTAATTGTCCAGTATAAATAAACATTTCAACAAGGCCTGCTGCCAATAATTACTTGTGTACCAAAGGACGGCATTATAATACAGTGTACTACGTTACTGTGCAAAAACTGGTGTTCAATCAAATGTTATGAACTAATGTTTAAAAAGCCTTAACAAAATTCATATTTGTAAATTACGAACAAATTTATTCTTCATAAAAATACAAGACGAGAGATACAGGTAGACTGCCAGAAATTGTCCAGTAAGTATGAAATATTTCAAAAAGTGTTGCTGCAGGTAATATGTACTACTATGCCGAAGGATTCCATTATAAGGGACTTTTCTATATTACAGTGCAAAAGTAGTGTTCTCTCAAATGTTACAAACAAATGTTTAAAAAGCCTCCAACAATAATCATATTTGTAAATCACCTACAAATTGTAGTCTTCATTGAAAATACAAGAATAAATATACAGGGAGACTGCAAGAATTTGTGCAGTATATATGAAACTTTTCAAGAAATCTTGCTGAGGTAATATGTACAACTATGCCCAAGGTTTCCATTATAATCCACTGTACTACATTATAGTACAAAAGTAGTTTTCACTCAAATGCTATGAAAAAAATGTAAACAATCTCCAACAATATTCATATTTGTAAATTATCTAGTAAATTGTAGTCTTCATTGTAAATACAAGAATAAATGTGCAGGAAGCCTAAAATATTTCCCCACCCTTATATCACAGATATGAATTACTTTTCCTGCAGGTAATATGTACAATTAACTACAATGACACGATTATAATACATTGTACTAAATTACACTGCAAAACATAATATTAAAAAATGCTACGAATAAATATTTGAAAGGTTGCAAAAATTACATTTGTAAACAGTGAGTGTTTTGCAAAATGCAAGGTTTAATAGGTAGGCTATTGGAAGACAGTGCTCGCTGTTTATGTTTGAGAAAATAAATTCTGTTATTGTCTCTAACATGTATAGGTGTGCGCAAAGTGTACATAATAAGCCACGCACATGATTGAGAGAGTAGAAGTAGTAATAGAGTTATTTCTAATAAATTGTGCGCTTGTTTTTCAAAGTTACATGGAAGGAATAATACCGGTTGAATTGAAGTATGTATTGGTAAACGGTGTCTACTGTAAAGGGAAGTGAATTCCTGAAGGAATAGTTTTCTAGAACATGACACCTCATGGCAAAGGCCTGACCGAGGGTCTGGGGGCGGAGCCCCCAGCGAGCTTTAGCGAGTTACACCTCTAAAATCGGAATAGTTATCGTGTTATATATGTGTTTTTTTTAGGATGATTAAGGAAATGATGTCTTGTTATTTGATTGTAATAAGAAATTAGAATGACACGATTCTAGTACAATGTTCTACTAGAGTGTAGAAAGTGGTGTTGTTTAAGTTGCTATAAACAAATTTTTTAAAAGCCTCCAATAATATTCATATTCTAAATTACCTAGTAAATAAACGTCTTCATTGAAAATATAAGAGTAAAGATACAGGAAGACTGTATGTAATTGTCCAGTATAAATAAACATTTCAACAAGGCCTGCTGCCAATAATTACTTGTGTACCAAAGGACGGCATTATAATACAGTGTACTACGTTACTGTGCAAAAACTGGTGTTCAATCAAATGTTATGAACTAATGTTTAAAAAGCCTTAACAAAATTCATATTTGTAAATTACGAACAAATTTATTCTTCATAAAAATACAAGACGAGAGATACAGGTAGACTGCCAGAAATTGTCCAGTAAGTATGAAATATTTCAAAAAGTGTTGCTGCAGGTAATATGTACTACTATGCCGAAGGATTCCATTATAAGGGACTTTTCTATATTACAGTGCAAAAGTAGTGTTCTCTCAAATGTTACAAACAAATGTTTAAAAAGCCTCCAACAATAATCATATTTGTAAATCACCTACAAATTGTAGTCTTCATTGAAAATACAAGAATAAATATACAGGGAGACTGCAAGAATTTGTGCAGTATATATGAAACTTTTCAAGAAATCTTGCTGAGGTAATATGTACAACTATGCCCAAGGTTTCCATTATAATCCACTGTACTACATTATAGTACAAAAGTAGTTTTCACTCAAATGCTATGAAAAAAATGTAAACAATCTCCAACAATATTCATATTTGTAAATTATCTAGTAAATTGTAGTCTTCATTGTAAATACAAGAATAAATGTGCAGGAAGCCTAAAATATTTCCCCACCCTTATATCACAGATATGAATTACTTTTCCTGCAGGTAATATGTACAATTAACTACAATGACACGATTATAATACATTGTACTAAATTACACTGCAAAACATAATATTAAAAAATGCTACGAATAAATATTTGAAAGGTTGCAAAAATTACATTTGTAAACAGTGAGTGTTTTGCAAAATGCAAGGTTTAATAGGTAGGCTATTGGAAGACAGTGCTCGCTGTTTATGTTTGAGAAAATAAATTCTGTTATTGTCTCTAACATGTATAGGTGTGCGCAAAGTGTACATAATAAGCCACGCACATGATTGAGAGAGTAGAAGTAGTAATAGAGTTATTTCTAATAAATTGTGCGCTTGTTTTTCAAAGTTACATGGAAGGAATAATACCGGTTGAATTGAAGTATGTATTGGTAAACGGTGTCTACTGTAAAGGGAAGTGAATTCCTGAAGGAATAGTTTTCTAGAACATGACACCTCATGGCAAAGGCCTGACCGAGGGTCTGGGGGCGGAGCCCCCAGCGAGCTTTAGCGAGTTACACCTCTAAAATCGGAATAGTAATCGTTTTATATATGTGTGTTTTTTAAATGATTAAGAAAATGATGTCTTGTTATTTGATAATAATAAATATGAGAAAGACACGATTCTAATACGCTGTATACTACAATGCAGAGAGTGGTGTTGTTTAAGATGCTATAAACAAATTTTTAAAAGCCTCTAATAATATTCATATTATACATTGCCTAGTAAATATTCGTCTTCATTAAAAATATAAGAGTAAAGATACAGGAAGACTTTATGTAATTGTCCAGTATAAATAAACATTTCTACAAGTCTTGCTGCCCAATAATTACTTTTGTACCAAAGGACAGCATTATAATACAGTGTACTACGTTACTGTGCAAAAACTGGTGTTCAATCAAATGTTGTGAACTAATGTTTAAAAATCCTTAACATAATTCATATTTGTAAATTACCAACATATTTAGTCTTCATTAGAAATACAAGACGAGAGATACAGGTAGACTGCAGGAGATTGTCCAGTAAATATGAAATATTGAAAAAGTCTTACTGCAGGTAATATGTACTACTATGCCGAAAAATTCCATTATAACTGCCTCTTCTATATTACAGTGCAAAAGTAGTGTTCTCTGAAATGTTACCAACAAATGTTCAAAAAGCCTCCAACAATATTCATAGTTGTAAATCACCTACAAATTGTAATCTTCATTGAAAATACGAGAATAAATATACAGGGATACTGCAAGAATTTGTGCAGTATATATGACACTTTTCAAGAAGTCTAGCTGAGGTAATATGTATTACTATGCCCAAGGTTTCCATTATAATCCACTGTACTACATTATAGTACAAAAGTGGTGTTCACTCAAATGCTATGAAAAAAATTAAAGCATCTCCAACAATATTCATATTTGTAAATTATCTAGTAAATTGTATCTTCATTTTAAATACAAGAATAAATGTGCAGGAAACCTGAAATATTTTCCCACCCTTATATCAAAGATATGAATTACTTTTCCTGCAGGTAATATATATTATCTGTCAGGAAAGTAAATGTACACCTATTTTTCGAGTTACGATCTGTTCTCGGAAATACATAATTTTAAGTAGTGTTGCAAATTAACATTCTTTCCATATATCCAGAATGGTTTTAGATCTCAAATTGATGTATACGGTGTTGTGATCTTAACATCTATTGAAAACAATCTATGTAATTGTATGAAATACTTATGTAAGCAGTTTTTGTTTTAAATAAAAGCTTTCGAGAAAATCAAATTTCCAATCCATTGTGACTTTATTCGTATGATTTCAAAATTCGTCGTATCATGATCATTGTATTGGGCACTTAAGAACGTTGAATGTGCATTCACTGCCTCGTCTGTCTTATTCAAGTTATGAGTGCTATAGAGGCAACCAAAATTTGGATGTTTGTGATATTGTAGTGTTCTTAGTTTGCAGCACTGAAAAATAGATATGACATTATAAGTTTTTCTTTCACATATAAATTTGAAATATACAATAACCTGACGTAGTGCTATTTGAAAGAAAATATTTACGTTTTTTGACAATACTGTTAAGTTTATGGTATCGCACAATATGTTAATGTTCCCCTGCTGATGTTTATACTGTATAACACAAAATTTCAGCGTTTTTGTCTCTTAGTTTAAAAATTTAGAAGGGCGTATCAAGGCAAGATAGATGGGCAAGATAAATGGTCCACTCATGTATTCTTGAAAACTAAATTTAATATGGCAGACTCCTATTGAAATATGCAAAATTAAGAGTCAGTGTGCACAGAGTAAACAAAGTGTGTAATCAATGTATTTTATTTTTTTCTTTATGCTGAGAAAAATAAACTTATAATACAGTTTTTCACATGAGAAATGAAACACTTGAATGGACGTCTCGACATAGTAATGCATTGCGCGAAATAGTTTATTCAATACACTATATTGTTCTCTGCTCGTTATTAGTAGAATCAAAGACTACCCTAATCAATCTGGTTGATTATGTCTTAGAGATCGTGTTACGGTGAATTGTCACTGCTCATGGTACTCCAACATTAAAGTGTTATTATTCGTCAGTATAATGCTATCAATGTAATCAAATTAAATGGAATAGTGATAACCTCAAAAACTCCAAGTACCCACGAGTATAATATTACTGTCATATTTGTATCATAGTAGTTTAAGTACATTTGTTACATTAAAAAGTGTTCTCAGTGTGGGGATAGAAATAGCAATATACTTGTTTAAAGATTTGAAAGTCAAAAGGACAAAACAAAGTTTTATTCTATATAAAATATATGAATTTTCTCCTTAAATCTAGCTTTAAATAAACATTAATATGAAGGAAGTATATACTGAAATGGTTTACAATCAGCATATCAATATCGGCATTCCAAGTACAAGTGCCGCCAAAATTGCACGTTCTTATAACATCTAAGCAATATTTTACATACGAATATTAGTAATATATTTATGAGTAATCAAATTAAGAAACAGTGTCTTTTTGATGTGTAAGTAACTATCTCTTAAAGTATTTTTAAACACTTAATAGTATTAGATAATTAAGAAAAAAGTATTTAGTGAATATTATAGATCTCCATTTACTTTTGTTAGAGATTGCATATTATTTCTGTCATGATATGGGAACACATATTACCGCTTTACATTTCTGCTAACTTGTCTCTACAAGTTAATCACTTGCCTTGTCGTTTTCATACATCTATGCTCAATATTGTAATGCTAAGTTGAGTCCTTGTGTAAGATAATCATTTCCTTTGGAGCAAAATGGGATAATTTAAGATGGTTTCGTTGTAGTACTAATGAACAGTAGTAGGTAAACAACATCAGAAACGTAAATAAGCAATGAAACATGTGTTTTGTTGGGTTATATAGATTCTAGGAAAGAAAATGTGTGTTGAAATCTCGGATTAAAGATGAAGTTTCCTTACAGAATAAAAGCTTGTAATTTCTCTTCCGTAACCGATATCAAATGCTATAGTTAAGTTTGCTAATGTCATTATTTTATGATTTCAATAAGCTATTTTGCTTTACTTTCTTTCTTTCCTTTTTGACTACGTATTTTTTTTAAATTTATATATTTTCTCAGCCTTCATGATCTTTGGTAGCATTTATTTTTTTTATTTTTTGTTAAGTATTAGAAGGTAGAAGTCTTCCCTTTGGTTCTTTTGTTCTTAGTTTCCTCTGTTTGATATGCTATCAAATATTAATATATAACACGCATGTATATTAAAGTAAACAAGTATGTATGCAAATAATATTAAATTATATGTATTATTAACAAGTCAGTACTAAATAGATGCAATGTTTAACTGAAACATCATTCGATCAAAAGCATTTCAGCACTTTTAATGTGCAATTAATATTATATATAGATACAGTGTATATTTACAATTTGTGCAAACATTCAGGATGAGTAACAGTGCTAAAAGTAATGTACATATATATATATATATATATATATATATATATATATATATATATATATATATATATATGTGTGTGTGTGTGTGTGTGTGTGTGTGTGTGTGTGTGTGTGTATGCGTGTGAAAGAAAAGTATATATGAAAAAACAGCGATGAATTGATCGTAAAAGCACGCAACCATAAAAGTACTCCAGGAATATCCCACATAATGTATCTTCATTAAGTTGTCTACTTTTTAAGAACATAATGTTTTTCTTCTTTTGCGTAAATTCTAAAAGCTCTTAAGAGAAATATGTGCTGAAGGCGTACTGATTTATTTTAACAAACTGCACTTGAATCCAAGCATCATAAATTAAAGAGAAATGCACTAAAATTCAATTGCACAAGTGGAGTAAGATTTTATTATTATTATTATTATTATTATTATTATTATTATTATTATTATTATTATTATTATTATTATTATTATTATTATTATTATTATTATTCTGACTTCTTAGGTGTATATCAGGGTATCAAGGCAATGAATGAATCGAATGAAGATACAAGTGATATTAATACTATGACCAACAGTTTATATGATAGCATATATAATGTTCTAGATATTTATGTACCTAAGAAAGTAGTCATTAATAAACCCAAGATTAAAGACCCCTGGATGAATAGGGAACTGAAAACTTTAATAAATAAGAAAACTAAATGTTTCGTCAAAGCAAGACAAACCAATGATAGTATGTGGTTCCAAATGTGTTCTACATTACGTAAAATTGCAAAAAAAGAAATATCTAAAAGCGAGAAAAGCCTATTATCCTAGTTTAGAAAACAGCATTGTTAGTGACAATAAGGTCTTCTGGAAAGTATTTAAAAACTCAGATAACAAAAAAAAAAAAAATGCCTAAGGAAATGAAACATAATGATACAGTAGCTACTGCACAGACTGATGTTGTGGAGCTGTTTAAAGACATGTTCAGTGAAAATTTTAATTTGGGACTAAGTCATATAAATGACCAAAACATGTATTTTACATTACCTATTTTTAGCGGAGATATAATTAATATACCTAATATTTCTGAATCGGATGTCCTTAGTGCAATTAAATAGATCAATGGAAGTACCTCTCCTGGTCCAGATAACTTACCGTACTATATAACAAAAGCATGTGGTACTGAGCTATCATCCATTCTAGCAAATATATTCAATGAATCACTCAGATGTGGAGAGTTTCCATCGACATGGAAACAAGTATATATTGTACCTGTACATAAAACAGAAGATAAAAAAATATGAAAAATTATAGGTCAATCGCATTAGTTAATGCACTTAGTAAGATATTTGAAATAATAATACAGAATCATATATGCATTAATGTAAAAAATAAACTAACTGGATTTCAGCATGGGTTTTATAAAGGCAGATCAATTGTTACGAATCTTGTACATTTTAGATTTTACGCACTTAGCTCTTAAAAATAGACTACAGATTGGCACTATATATATATATATTAGGGATGGCCAATTCCGGAATTTTTACTTTCCGGAATCCGGAAAGTAAAATCGGAAAATTCCGGATTTCGGAAAAATTCCGGAATTCGGAAAAATTCCGGATTTCGGAAAAAATCCGGATTTCGGAAAAATTCCGGAATTCGGAAAAAATCCGTATTTCGGAAAAATTCCGGAATTCGGAAAAATTCCGGAATTCGGAAAAATTCCGGAATTCGGAGAAATTCCGGAATTCGGAAAAATTCCGGAATTCGGAAAAATTCCGGAATTCAGAAAAAATCCGGAATTCGGAAAAATTCCGGAATTCGGAAAAAATCCGGATTTCGGAAAAAATCCGTATTTCGGAAAAATTCCGGAGTTCGGAAAAATTCCGGATTTCGGAAAAAATCCGGAATTCGGAAAATTCCGGATTTCGGAAAAAAATCCGGATTTCGGAAAAATTCCGGAATTCGGAAAAATTATTTTTTCTTTTTGTAATCCTAAGAATTTTGTTCAAATGCAAACGAACAAATTTCCTTTTTGTAATCCTAAGAATGTATGATGCAAGTTAAGCTGAAACTTATATCTTAAAGTATACACTACTCAATCTTCCCATGGTTAATGAGATGTAGTCCAAAAGTACGATGTACTCCTAATATTTAATTTTTGTTTTACTGTGATATTGTCCAGAGGTAAGACATATATTACACTGAGATAAACAACTTGACATAATGAAGATGTTATCATACGTAGTTTTCCAGAAAATCGTGAGAAACGATTTTTTATGAAGTTAAAATATGCGTCGCTTGTTGCCAGTGTAATGCAATTGATAACTTTTATGCTGGAATAGTCTTCTTCTTCTTCTTCTTCTTATTCTTATTCTTCTTCTTCTTCTTATTATTATTATTATTATTATTATTATTATTATTATTATTATTATTATTAATCGTTTATGTACTGTAAAAGAAAAATATGAACCGTTAAGTAGTAGCTATATTTTATCTTGTTTTTTGATATCTTCTAACAGTAATAACAAATTGCTTGTAAATACGCAATGATTATCAAGGACAATGGCATATTAATGTAAGGACTACTCTGCAGACTAGCAATAAACAATAAACAATAACATAAACAATAGTCCCAAAAAAAAGTAACTAACTTGGGCACGTCAGAATATTCGCGAGAATATAGGGACGCATTGAGACTAGCAAAAAACGTGGTGTTATTATTACTCAAAGGGCCGTACGATGGAGGCTTTAACGTTAATGTTAATGGCACCAATGAGCACTTACTTGCTCTAATGGTTAACCTCACTTTTGAGATGATTCTTAGAAGTGGGCGTGTTGGCATGCAGTTGGAGTACTAACGATTTGCGTCACTATCGAACACTAACTTAGCACTAGCGACGTTTAAAGTCGAAATTGGAGTCTGACATAAGTGGCTTGTCAACTTCACGGACATTATATTTTCCTTGAATGCGAGAATTTTGCGCCCTACCACAAAAATAGGAAAAAATGCACTCGCAATATATTTGCACTGGAATGTTTGCGCCCTACCCCAAAAAGAGGGGAAAATGCGCCGGCTATATATTTGCACTGGGATGTTAGCGCCCTACAATTCAACTTATTATTGTATTGTGTAAAGTAACTTCCACTCGCACTTGAACTAGGCTTGCCTCTCATCGTCTCAGTGAGTTACTCCATCCGTTATAATATTCCGAACAAATGAAAAAAAAATACAATTTTAGTTCACTAAAGGGCAATCCATACAAATACAATTTTTCATTATACTACAAAATTTACAATAAACGTATAAATGACTGATATATAATTATTTATTAATATAATCAAAGAGTATAATTTAATCTACAAAAGGCTGTTTGGCTCTACCCAGATATCTCTGTTCACAATCCTTGAGAGTTGTTTGGCTTTTCAGGACACAAAATATAGAAAAGAAAATGTAAAGTGAATGTAAAATCAGTTCAGTAATATTATCAAGAAAACTATGTACAGTGTGTTTACTTGCTGGAATTACACTTCAAACACACAATTGCGTTCAGTCGTTCTTTCAGGAAAAATGTTCCGGGGGGCACATTTAGTATTCCGGAGGGGGGTCACTGCTGGTACTATTCTATTTATTATTATATTATAGACGTATTATTTTGGTCTCCTCCGAGGGGGCACTCTGAGAGCTCTGGGGAGGCCAGTGTTCCCCCAAAATCATCTCTGGAAGAAGCAGTGATTGCGTTGATCCGTTGTGTTCTTTTGGCTTATATTGAAGTTTATTCTCCCCTTATATAGCCACAATGAAAATAAATCACAAATGGCATGGTTGTGGGGGGAGGATTGTTTATGCTGTAATGTCAGCCCCTCCGAGGAAATGCGTAAGCTCCAATAGGTTCTTTTATTTCGCAGGTCTCAAACTTCCCGGTGGAGGTACATCGCAGGCGCAATTTTCCCTGTTCTTGAGGTAGGGCGCAAATTTCCCAGACGCAAAATTCTCGACACCGTTCGAATGACCTCGGAAGACTATATCTTTTTCAATACTTTTTTATAATTTTTTACTCGAGATTTCTTCATAGCTTCTTATTAAAATACTTACTAATATATCCTCATTTTATTGTCCTAACCAATCAATATGGGTATGGTGTCAGTAAAATATTTAGATTGATCGAGCCTCTGGTGTGTAACCACAGTATCATGCCCCCATTAGAAATCTTGGCTAAACGAATCAATATATGTTGCCAATAAAATAGTTTAGAATGATTGAGCCCCTGGTAAATAACCATAGTATTTCGTGACAGACCCCCCCCCTTCCTATTACCATATTCTAGCTACGTGCCTGACTCAGCTAAATCTCTACATTCTTTACCAAGCACACATTTTCTAAAGCGGAAAATGCTCTCTAAATACCTAAGCTCATTATTTTCAGCAGATGCACAAACTGGGTAACATGCTATCTACATGAATGTTATATATGTCGATTACTGGAAACCGCTTCTCGCTATCTATTACCATATTTACTATATAATGATTAACGTTAAAACCGGAAATGGTTGATTTGTACCGCTTCCGGTTTGAATATTACATTCATCAGGGAACTCGATTCTTAACTATTGACTCTGTACATCATGGCCAAAATTGATTGGTAATCCATCAGATAGTTCTTGAGACTGTTTGTTTCACTGACGGACAGAATGAATATATGGCTATAGAGTTTTGATAAACTAAATTCGTTAATGAGTGATGATGGAACAAATATAAGAAAGGGAACCAAGAGTACCACCGGGAAAATTTTCGAACACAAAATTAGCCATCGAAAACCCACATGTCCTGGGTTAGAATACCATAGATGAAAACTCTACCACTGAGTCATCAATCACCCGCTTATTAGTTTTGTTAACTATTATATTAATATAAATTAATGAATGCCTGCTTATGTTAATTATTGAACAATTACATTGTATACTTCGTAAAGTCAATTTGTATTTACTGTACATACAGTGAGCGCAGAAAGTGTTCGTACACCTATGCTATTGAAACGAGAATGCCTGCGAAAAAGAAACAGAAAATTTAAGAAGTGTAATAACACACACAATATGAATAATGAAAACTAAGCTTTATGAATATATCAATAAAGAACCACAAAGACAAGTTTAATGGTCAGAAAGTAAATAAATTCCGTAGAAAATATATAGAGTAGACGCAAAAAGTGATCGTACACCTGACGTACGAATACGAAACAAAGATACCACAACTGGGGTTCACTAGTATTCACCTGAGTATACACCTCTGTATAGCATGACGAGTAACAGAATGAGTTTAGTTGTGAATAGGGGTGAAAAAACTGCACGGTGGGCTGTCGAAATGGGAAGCAACCGAACAGAAACAAATGAGGAGACAAGAAAAGTAATTATTAAAGTGCATAAGAAGGGTAAGTCTTTGAGAAAGATAGCAAACCTCAGGGGCAGATCCAGAGGGGGGCGATCGGGGCCATCGCCCCCCCCCACATGAGGAAACTTTCTTATTTTATATATAAATAAACCCATCCATAACAAGTTTGGAGCTCTTAAAAGTAGCAGTATTACTGCCGACCGCCCCTTCCCCAGAAGTCCGTCCTGGATCCGCCCCTGTATAGAGTAGCCACAATCGAGTATTTTCCGCTGTATGTTTGGAGTCGTTGTCTTGCTGAACAATAAATTGTTTTCAAGAACCATCTTCTGCCCACTAGTATGGAGATATTCCTTTAATATGTTAATATACACTTTGTAGATCATCACTCCATCGATAAGGTGGAGACGACCCACTCCTGAGGCACTCATACAACCCCAGACGAGCACGGACCCTCCTCCGTGTCTTACTTTAGAGACGAGATTTTGAGGATTCATCTCTGTATTCACCTTGCGCCATACCATACGCCTCCCATTGGACTCGATAAAATTAAATTTATTTTCGTCCGAAAATATGACCCTATTCCAGAAAGAAGCCTGATCCCTTATCTTTATACTCTTTTTCAAACTTTAGTCTCTTTATACGATTTGTCTTGTTCACCCAGAACATTTTCCTGGCTATCCGACCATGATACCCTGCAAATATTCCGCACTGTACTGGCTGATACTTTAACACCGCGTGTTTCCAGATCCGTTGCCAATTGCACAGCACTACTTTTTGGAACCTTTTTTCTTTCCCTAATAATGTAACGTTTAACTTGTTCACTCAACACTCTTGGTCTTCGAGTTCTTTTTTTATTATTTTTTTTATGGTTTCGCACAGTGATAGAAACATTATACATCGCAATTATTGTTTGTACTGTTGAACAAGGCCTGTCTGCAAGGTTTGCCAGGGGCGGATCCAGGACGGACTTCTGGGGGGGGCGGTCGGCGGTAATACTGCTACTTTTAAGAGCTCCAAACTTGTTATGGATGGGTTTATTTATGTATAAAATAAGAGTTTCCTCTTGTGGGGGGGGGGCGATTGCCCCCTCTGGACCCGCCCCTGACTCTATAATACCTTGAAACAGCTTCGCACACCTCCCCAATCCCCAGACATGAACCCCATAGAACATCTATGATCTGTTCTGGAGACAAGAATCAGAAGGCACAGCTTGTCTACTAAAGAAGGCCTAAGAAAAGCTATTCAAGAAGAATGGGACATAATCAGTCCCGAAGCTACAGAACTACGAACTACTACAGGTGAAATCAATGCCACGAAGATTACAGACAATCATTAACGCACAGGGTAATCCCACAAAATATTAAATAACGTAATATACTTTATAAGCATTAATTCAAGCATAAGTGTACGGTGACTTTTTGCGTTTACAAAAAAGGAATTCTCTCTTTTCTTCTGAACAAAACAGTGATTGTGTTTGTTTGGCCTTTCTCTTGTATATAGAAATAAAATGTATGAATGTGTAGTCTTAATTCTGGTTATATATATATTTTTCCACCTCCCGTTCTCATGCTAGCTGTTTTCAATATAAACTATGCACGGTGTACGAACACTTTCTGCGCTCACTGTAGGTATGTTGACAATAAGCGAATGTTATTAGAATATTTGTTGAGATTTATTTTCCTTCACTGCCTTTCGCCTGATTAAAAAGTAGTTTGCAGTGCTTTGGAGCAGCTGCAGGTGGGAACGCGATAATGTTTGAGACATACCGGCGACTTTTTTGTGTGTGAAAATAAGATCTTTCTCATAAAGTAGTAAATAACTGCAGTAGCAATTGTCTACGTAAATGATAAAGACATATCCAACTACAAGAAATTAATACAGTATATATAGCCTATTCATTATTGTGTTTCTCTTTTAACAACTACTAGCTAAGGATGGCCAATTCCAGAATTTTTACTTTCCGGAATCCGGAAAGTAAAATCGGAAAAATTCCGGATCTCGGAAAAATTCCGGATTTTTTCTGCATTCCGGAATTTTTCCGAAATCCGGAATTTTTCCGAATTCCGGAATTTTTCTAAATTCCGGATTTTTCCGAATGTCGGAATTTTTCCGAAATCCGGAATTTTTCCGAATGTCGGAATTTTTCCGAAATCCGGAATTTTTCCGAATTCCGGAATTTTTCCGAAATCCGGAATTTTTCTGAATTCCGGAATTTTTCCGAATTCCGGAATTTTTCTAAATTCCGGATTTTTTCCGAATGTCGGAATTTTTCCGAAATCCGGAATTTTTCCGAATTCCGGAATTTTTCCGAAATCCGGAATTTTTCCGAATTCCGGAATTTTTCCGAATTCCGGAATTTTTCTGAATTCCGGAATTTTTCCGAATTCCGGAATTTTTCCGAATTCCGGAATTTTTCCGAATTCCGGAATTTTTCCGAATTCCGGAAAGTAAATTTTCCGATTCCGGAAAACAAAATTTCCGGAATCCGGATTCCGGAAAATTTTGGCCATCCCTAATATATATATATATATATATATATATATATATATATATATATATATATATATATATATATATATATATATATATATATTGATATGTCAAAGGCTTTCGACTCTATAGAACATGGACTTTTAGTTCGTAAATTATCCAATGTTGGTCTATCTTCTCAGTATATTCGATGGTTCCAAAGTTGTTTATCAAACAGAGAATATAGAGTGAAAATTGGTCATGTAACTTCCAGTATTGGCTGTATAAAGAATGGTATACCTCAGGGATCTCCTTTAGAACCACTTCTTTTTTTCATTATTTATTAATGACCTGACGGAAAAGGTTAAATTATCAAATATATTATTATATCCTGATGATTTGAAGTTATTTAGAATTGTGAATAGCAAATACGATAATTACTTACTCCAAAAAGACTTGGATAGTATTAGTATATGGTGTAAAAATAATCTACTGAAAATAAACCGTAATAAAACTAAGTTTATTTCATATACCAATAAGACGCAATACTATGTTAGCAAATATGTCATAGATGGAATATCTCTGCAGAAAGTTGAAAAGATTAAAGATTTAGGCATAACATTTGACATGAATATGAAATTCAACTATCACATTAATGACATAGTACATAGAACACGAAAGACTATAGTGTTTGTATTTAGGCAGTGGCCTGAGTTTAAAAATGCAAACACATATGTCTATCTATTTAAGGTACTTGTAAGACCCAGATTAGAATTTGGTGCAATTATATGGAATAATATATCCACAACATTATGTAGAAAAATTGAATCGGTTCAAAAGTGTTTCATTAGGCTATTGCGTAGAAATATGAAAAAAAAAAAGATTACTACTCTCATAGTTATGATTACTGGAACGAATACTGGGGGTTGCAAGAATTACATGTAAGAAGAAAAATGATAGAGAAAAACTTTATTCATAAAGCAGATATGGTAGCGAATACTGCCTAAATAATATAGGTATAAGGGTACCAACATATAATCTTAGAAAAGCGTCGGAAATGGTTCCCATGAATAAAAATTCTATAATCTTAAGAAAACTGACAAGTTCTTTTAATATATTATTGGGATAATTGTATTTATTAAACAGACGTATAAATTTTATTAGGTATGTACATTTTATATAGTATATCTGTATGTTTGATGGTATCCTTGTTTTTGACTAACTATTTTAATGAATAATGAAGTAATTATGTTCATCCAGACAAGATATAAGTCATAAAATTATGTATATATTATAAGATAGACAATGACCTCCTATTGTCAAAACAAATGTATTGTTAATATTAAGATGAATGTAATATGTGTGTTATATCCCTTAGTTCTATGACTAAGTGCTGTATTTTTGCTATCTGGCTGTTCATGGCACTAAAATAAATAAATATATTATTATTATTATTATTATTATTATTATTATTATTATTATTATTATTATTATTATTATTATTATTATTATTATTATTGTGCAAAGTTTAACAAAGTTCTGTAAATGCTTGAATTTTTAATATTTAATACTCTTTTTTCAACCATAATTGAAATTCGATAAGGGAGAGAAAATGAAACAAATGGTTCGCTTTAAAAACCCTATATAGAACTGCTATAAGGTAATCAAAAACGTTGTTTCCTTCTTTCTTTTCTTCTTTATTTTCTCCTTTTTTTACAATGAGTGAGAAGAAAATCCCGTTCTAGGGCGAGACATGTAGAGATAGGAAGGGTTTAGAAGAAAGAAAGTTAAAGAAAGAAAGATAAAAAAAATCAGAAAGAAATTAAAAAAGAAGGCCAGGCTGTGTAAATGGGGGTCTTCCGGCCAACCTCCTCCTCTGCAATGGTCTGATAGGGTAATGGAGGGTTACCACTCGCCTCAGGGAAGGGAAAAGCCTTTGCATGAAATTAGTCCCTGTTCCATCATCAACCAAGTTCAGCTGGCCCCTATCATAAGCGAGAACCTTGCGTGAGTTCTCGTAACTGAAACGCACTACAGAAACAGAACTAATGCACTTCAATGTTATGAGATCACAAATCACTTTGAAAATACAATTAAGCGCAATAATCAGAGTGCTCATCCTAATGATAACCTTGTTGATAGGTTGTTGTGATTGGTATGATTATGGACGATTAGCCATCTATCAAAATAATAATTTATGGACGGAAAACAAGGATTATGCAATTTCGTCGTTTAAAATTCATCCACTTTTCAACAACTTTTCCTAAACAATTATATTTTTTTTTTATTGGGCCATTCAGTTAAAATCAATATTGATAACTTTTTTTTTCTAGTCTAATATTTTTGCTCCACGTGCGGCAATATATAAGAAATGTTGCTTAAGGCTGTCTTGTCCCAGAAAAAGGTGTGAAAGTATTCTCTAGTCTCGAGAAGTACAGTATATATGTTTCTATTGGAAGAGCCCCATCTCATTTCGAATTTCGTTCCAAAAATTGTGTATCGTCTCAATACATGTAGCCCACCCTCTCTATATAAATAGAATATTAAATTTTGACTGTAACATCTAGCGTATTCAAGTTTTGATGCTATAATATTGTATATCCTTAACATTTCTCGTAATATTCAGGTAAATATACGATTGTTTGGCACTACATTCACAAATAATAATAATAATAATAATAATAATAATAATAATAATAATAATAATAATAATAATAATAATAATAATAATAATAATAATAATAATTGCATCGTGTATTTGTTTTAGCTTCGACGCTGCGTAGGACGCATGTAAGCATGGAGTCTTCATCCCGGCGAAATTAAAATACCGCTAATTTTACAGTGATTATGTGATATCTTCAAATAGATAAAGGATAATTGAAATATGGAACAAGAGCGCCCTATACAATATTATTTTGGGTGAGGTACCGTTATCACAAGTCACCTAGTGGCTTTCCGTTTTCAGCTGTTTAGAAACGCGAAAATAAATGCCGATATTCAAAATGGATCGGAATCGAAAGCAGATAAGTGAGTCGTGATAACGGTTTCTCATGTAAAATAATATTATCTAGGGTGCTCTTGTTCCACATTTCGATTATCTTTTATCTATTTGAAGATATCACATGATTACTGTAAAATTAGCGGTATTTTAATTTCGCCGGGATGAAGACTCTTAAGATGAGATCGGGACTACTATATTTTCACAGAGGCTCGATCCCCGGCCAAGTAAGTTTCTAGTGAACAACATCGTGTCCGTGGTTTTTACCGTTGTACCCCGGTTTCCTCCCATTTTCTCATTCCACCAATTCTTCCATCATGATTCAGTTTGCTTTAATCATCGTCTCAATTAGCCTAATAGACATAATTGTGGAACGTTAAACTAAAAAAAAAGTTCTAATATATTTTCACAGATAATTGAACAAATCCCTTTACCATGGGCCGAAGCGCTAACGATTTAGTCAGTCATTAAAAAAAAACAAAAAAAAAACTGTTTAATTACGAGTATTAATAGGCAACATATCTTAACACCCGAAACTGGTACATTTTGCATGAAAATGCGAATTGATTACCTACTTTTTTAATGAATTTGACAAGCACAGTGAATGACAAAATTATTTGCAATGTAAAGAATATATATATATATATATATATATATATATATATATATATATATATATATATATATAGATAGATAGATAGATAGATAGATAGATAGATAGATAGATAGATAGATAGATAGATATAATTTTAAAATTTTATATACAGGATGTTTTAAAACAACACCGACAATGTTTGGAAGGTGATTCCGGTTACCAAGATAAGACGAAAACTACAGACCAACCTAGGTACACAAATGCTTCCTTTTAGAGTTATAGGCTGCCGAAAACATGAAAACAGTGAACTTTAAAAGATTCATAGCTCTAAAAGTATAGGATCTACTGTAGTCGAGTCAAAACTTCACTAAGGAACCAGTATGTGCGTTATGCAAATATCAATGTCTCAGAATTCTGCAGTACTTCCGCAACATTTTTTTTATAGAGGCAGTTGGTGAGTACTTCAAATTATGTGCCCGTAGAAAATCCTGTTTATAAAAATTGTTGCGTGAGTACCTTAGGATTTTGAAACATGGATTTTTGGATAGGGCACATATTAGTTCCTAAGTGAAGTCTTGACCCGACTACGGTAGGTCCTATAGTTTTTTTTTATCTACGGACATTTAAAGTTAATTTTTTCATGTTTTCGGCAGCCTATAGGTCGTAAAGAAAGGATTTGTGCAACCAGGTTGGTCTACTCTAGTTTTTTGTCTTATGTTGGTGTCAGGAATCACCTCCGAAACGGTGTCGGTATTGTTTTGAAACTCCCTATATAAATATATAGTTTTGTGAAATACGACTTCTACGATTGTGTTTTATATACACAAAATATTCACTAATAACCCTAACATTTTCGTCAGTCATTAGCTTATGGAAAACATTTATAAGAAGGTAGTTTTCTTTCGGGGGTAAGTTTCTCTTGGATGAAATTTTCCGAAAACCATTTGTAATTTTGTTCGTATTTCCCAAGAAACTGTTTCATTCACAACTACAGCACACGAAGATTTAGTTTAAGAAATTGGAGCGAGAAATTTTATTGCGGTGACCCATGCATTTTATTAAATATACTATTTTGGTACTTTTCCAGCAACACTTATGATAATACAATTGAAGGTCTCTGCCAAACTTGCTGGCCACGGGGTAAAAATGCGAAAAGAAAATATGTAGAAATATAATGCAGGAGAACCTTCTGGCTTTTTTTTTTCTTTAGAAAATAAATATTGAAACACGCCCTACAAAGCTCATTTCAGTTTACGTTATGAAAGTACAACTTTGAATTTCAGTATTAAACGTGGAATTTAATTCCGTAGAATAAATTTTGTGTTGCATTGTTTATTATCTCAACTGTAAAGTCTAATTATGTCCAGATGATTTCATATTTTTGTGCACTTTCGTTTTTTTTTTTTTTTTTTTTTAACCATTAATTGATAGAACTTTGAAACAATTCACGTATGTCTAGGGCTGCCGACAAAGCAAGGGCTAAGGTTGTCTCGTCTAAAAAAAAAAATCATGAAACTCGTGTTTCGCCTTGGAAAATATATATGTTTCAATTGGAAAAGAGTTCTGTTTTTCCCTGTATCTCATTACAAAGTTTGTTCCTTGTCTCGTTTCGAGGCAATTCTACACTTTTTTTTTGTTTGTATATTTAGCCTTTCTTTTTAGGATTATGTTAAACGTTTGATAGCCATACAGGTAACAAACATAGCAATTTGTCGTATTAATAATGTTAAATGCAGTACCTAGGTAAGTTTCAAATACAATAAACTAAAGTATGAAATGCCTGTTTTTCGCACGGGAAGAATAGGTTAACAGGCTTGGGTTTAAAAAAAAATAAACCCCTTCCCTCTAGAACATTTACTTCAACAGAAGAATAGTTATAACAAGATTGATCCAAAAAATGAATCAAAAGATTGCGATCTTAGCAAAGAATTTAAGAAATGATCCAAAAATTTCTTCAAAAGATTGCGATCTTGGCCAATATTTAGTTTTTGGATTAGGAGTCACAAAAGTTTGGAACGTCTCCTAAATCGGGTTTTCGTATATATATATATATATATATATATATATATATATATATATATATATATATATATATATATATATATATTTACGGAATAAGCACATCATACTGAGTAAATTGTTAGTTTTGGTTTGGCTACACAATGTGTAGTTCTCGACATACAAGGCCTACAAGAAAACTTTTGCCTTAAATATATTGGATCTTTTGATCCAAAAATATAGACGCCGTATTCTTCAACTATATACAGTATAAAAACTACATGAACTGGCACAAAATAAAAGGGTATTCTGGTTGACATGGAAAGTTGAAATTTGTCATGATTCTAGCCTTCCGAGACTAACCCACAGGAAAATTGTCAAAGTGAATATTTTTAATTTTTAGGGGGTATAACGGAAGGATGAAGAAATTCACCATGCTATTTAAATGGGTCTTTTTTAATTTGTTTTTTACCTATAATCTTATGTTTTAGATACTTGGAATAAAAACTTGAAATTCGGTATGCTTGTACGTTTTCGTTAGCGTTATCTAATGGAATCGCTAAAAATAAATATTTCCAAATTCAGAGTGGTTTTATCGGGAACTGAAAAATAATTCCCATGCTATTTATAAGGGACACCTTTTATACCCCCAAATTATTCGGTACTTTGTGTAGAGCTAAAATGATGAAAATTTGCACGATTGCAGCTTTCCGGGACTAACCGGCAGGAAAATTGTCAAAAGTGGATTTTTTTTATCTCTAGGGGTTCTAAAGGGGTGATGAAGAATTTTCCCGTGTTATTTAAATGGTCATCTTGGGACTTATAATCTATTTCATGTACTTGGAATTGGAACAAAAACTTTAAATTCGGTATGATTGTACCGTTAGTGTTACTGACGTATATCACCAAAAAAAAAAATAAAAGAAAAGAAAGAAATTGTATAGTGGTTTTATGGAGAACTGAAAAATCTTTCCCATGTTATTTACAATATATACACCCCAGAATGTTTACACCCCAGAATGTTTAGGCACTTCCGGCAATATTATAATGATGAAACTTGGCATGATTGTAACCTTCCTAGACTAACCCACATAAAAATTGCCAAAAGTGAATACTTTTAGTTCTTAAGGGCTCTAAAAGGGGGGTGAAGAAATTATCGTGTCATTTAAATGGGCGTTTTATTGGGAAACAACATTTTATTTTATTTTATTTTATTTTATTTTATTTTATTTTATTTTAATTTAATTTATTTTAATTTATTTTATTTTATAGATTTTTGAAATAAGAAAATATACTTGAAATTTTCGTAGAACTGTGGGTTTAAGAGGTGTGAAGCCGTAGGGCGAGCAAACGTGGGGATCTGGGGGCGAAGTGCCCAGTTAGTCTATATTATAAAATTGAAGGTTTCTATGTTTGTGACTCTTAAACTCTTGAATCACGTGACCGATCTAGATCCAATTTTCAACATCTATGAGGTTCGGGCCTGGAAGTGTTTTGTATATTCACTTTGACGGTAGAACTTAGGGGGAAAGGGATAAAGATGATCGAAAATTACTAATATTAGTGTCGAACCCATAGTTTTCGGGTTCTGAGATGAACATTGACATTTTCGATGTTGTTTAAATCCAAATTCAGCTCCGCAACTTGGGGAAGGTGGAGGGTGATATATATATATATATATAAACCATCGAAAATGACCGAAATCAGAGAGCCCTTTAGTGATAGTTAAGAGTAACTAACTAACGAAACGTATTTTTTTTTTCTTATTTTAGTTTAACGAAGCGGGTAATTCTCGCTAGTTTTGATATAAATATTGAAATACCCTACCCCTACAGAAAGCGCCTTTATTCAAATTAATTATGAATAAAAGAACTCAGCTTGCAGTGGGTACTAGCTATATGCCAGATGTCATTTCAAACCGGTCAGACGTTTCCCCTCCAGAAAACTATGAATTCGACACAAATCTCAGTCATTTTTGACATTGCCCCTAGTACGGAAGCTACGGGTCCGACACCAATATCGACCGTTTTTGATCATTTTTATATGTATCTTCCTACCCCTTCCACTAGGTGTGCGAGGGGGTATTTACCCTCGCTGGGGAGAAAAGAAATAGACTTAAAGGGCAACGAAACTGTCATCAATCACCTCATGAACTCCGAAAACTATGAATTTGACACTAATGTATCCCCGTTCCCTTCCTCCTACATGCGCCAGTGGGGTCTTGCCCCAGCAGTACTCTTTTCCAGACTGCAAGTAATATTCGTGCTAAGTTTGGCCAAAATTGCTTCAGGTGTTCCGTAGTTCTGTTTGAGAGTGTATGTGGAGCATATACACACATATATCCATATATATATATATATATATATATATATATATATATATATATATATATATATATATATATATATATATATATATCTGCCTATGTGTATAAATTTAGATTTACTTTATTCTCATATATCAAAAAGCACACAAATTCAGAATGAAAGCTAATAAAAGTATACGTAGGTTTGGAATAAAATATCAACAAGTTCATGTAGTCACACTGACCATCAAAGAATGCTTAGAATCTGAGATGAATATATAATGGATCTATATGACCAGAACCGCCCAAAAGATATAGCGATCGAAGCAGAGGAAGAAGTGGCTGATGAAGGAAAATGACCCAGTATATTTAAGAGTGAAGTGGTACAAGCCATCAAATACACGTAAAGGAAGAAAGCCACTGAAGATGACGATATACCAGTGAATTTGCGCAAGGGGTTAAGAGACAATACAATGAAAATATTGACTTCACTTAATGAGACCTACCTGACTGGAGAACGGCAGAAGAATTTTCCGGATATTACAGTAGTTGCTTCAGGCAAGGATATGCAATGATCACATAACCAGTAACTTTATTCCCTACACTGGAAAGATTACTGCGTGCATACTGAACATGTGGTTGGAAGGTAAGATAAAACTAGTGGTGAATGATGATTAGTTTGGATTCCGGAAAGGGAAATGCACCAGAGATGCAACTGGTATGGTGAAAATTGTATCCGAACGAGTTATTGACACAAATAAAGGGTTGTGTTTGTGCTTCATCGACTGGTAAAAAGCTCTCAACCGGACCAACTGGACAAAAGTTCTGAAAATGCTTAAATAAATCAGAGTTAACTGAAGAGACCAACGACTTGTTTACAGTGGCCGAGAAGGGAAGGAAAATTATTGTATTGATTCACTAAGATTCCTACATAAGGTGTTCAAATTTCATGCGATACTTTGAATTAAGACGAATTATATATAAAAGATGCAAAAGGAAAACGGAAAATATTGTCTACAGTAATAGGCGGGAACATTTACTAACAATAATTAAAAATACAAATTAGAAATGAGGAAACGTACCAAAAGAACATATAAAATAATTTAAAAAATAGCAAAAGCATACCCTACAAATGTATAATACCTTTTACACCTGTTTCTAAGCATTTACTTACGATAGTAACTTCCAGTATATAGACTGTCCTGCAACTGCTCCCATTTATATTATCTGATACTATATTATATCAATAACACTGTATTGTTTGATTCAAACTTACAATAAATTACCTTACACTATATTACCTCACTTAAAATATATATTATTTCAATTGAGGAGTCTGATGCAATATGGGCGTAAGTATGAAATATACTTCTTGAGAAAAATTATGTTGAAAACTTAAGTAGTGTTTTTTCTTACATAAAACAATATAATATGGAACATTTTATTCCCGTTGTTGGACGGTACACGACTACATTGTAGTGTTGGAGGGAAACGAACAGCTTTTGGTGGGATAGAAACAGTGTTATCAGTTGACAAACCATTTTTTCACGCTACTCTGGCTGATATTCGAAGAGCTGTCCTGACCTCCAGAATCTAGATATCGAATTGAAATTCTGACAGAGGCTAAACAAGCATGATAAAAGTCACTTATGAGTTTTATGCATAAAAGAAGTAACTTGGCTTACGCCCTTATTGCATCAAACTCTTCAATTACACTTGCAATATATTATCTCACTTACACTATACATATAGTATGTTAATGTTAAATAGTTTCCTTGCAACAGTTCTCAGGATTCGGATAATGATTAAGAAAAACTCCAAAAATATGACAGTCAGTTACATTGCATAATAATAATAATAATAATAATAATAATAATAATAATAATAATAATAATAATAATAATAATAATATCTAAATAACGTTTGTGGTACTCTTTACTCTAACCAATCATCTCATAGTTATGGCAAAATCATAACTTTTTATGGGCAATCCTATTAATGATGGATATGGAAGTTTTTAATAAATAGGGAAAAGTGCTAGCTGCCACGACTTCAAATCATTACAAAGTAATAACTTTTGCTTTTATTCATCTAGGCGAACTCTCCTCGTATAATTTCTGACTACACAACTGCCAGACTAACCGTGTCCGAGCTTCCATCCTGAATATGCATTAGTTCTTGAATTAATTTAACAAACAGAGAAATCTTTAAAAAAAGAAAAAAAAATCACTCTTTCTTAAATCACTTTTAGAAACAACGAAATATATGAGGAAGAAAAAGAAGAAAGACCCATTGAACAGGTTCAACCTCATTTACAAGGACGATGAACAATTGACTGGCAACATACGTTTGAAGGCGTGAAATAATTTTAAAACATGAAATGATAGTAGAGTATGACAACAAACAAAATAGGAACTTTCCTCTTCAATACGTCAAACCCTGTTGGTATATTTTTCCCCCTCCGTAACATATTTACTCTGCTTTGTGTGTGAGGACTTGACCTCCCATCTACGAATGCTGATGTACACTTTCCGTGTTCATGGTTTACATGGCTAATTGCATGTTTTATATGGCCCGCCCCTATGATTCAGTCCTTATATAGCGTGGAACCTGTTGGCGGTCTCCGAACACCTTGACCGAAACTTTTTTTTTTATCTCACGACATCATATGCATTGACTTCACCTCAACTATGTGAACGGAAACTACCCACCAAAGTCATTAGCGCAGGGCAAGAGTGTCAATAATGCATTGTAATTTTACACTTGAAACTTGAGGAAGAAGAGCTGAGAAAGACAATGCATATGAGGGAGAAAAAAACGATGAAAAATAGACATGAAATGAAAGGGAGAGTAGTTCAAAAGAAGAGCTTTCATCACTTCTTCATATCGGGTAATTGTAACCTCTGTCAATATCACACAGAATCTTTACGCGTGTAATTCTGTACAAATTGTAAACATGTGAACGAATAGAACAATATGCTTGGTTTGGCGTTGACCGTTCCTTTCATCAACGACGTTATCTGAGACATAGACCAATGGCTTAAAGTGGAATTGGAGCAACACTAGTTCCCAATGGGAATTGAACGTAGGTCTCCTGCGCCGAAGGCGCGTATAATAGTCATATATCCAAGAGTAAGCATAAATATAACAACCATCATTCGTGTGCCAGTGCTAACTGCACGGAGGCGATTACAACTGGAATGGGCACATGCCCATCGTCATTGGACCGTCTAACAATGGCTATGATCCGATGAATCATAATACCGCCTTCATCACATTCATGGCTAGGTCAGAATTTGTTATCTCTAAGGGAAACAGCTGCTCAAGACGTACACAGTAGCACAGCGACAGACCGAGGTGGCTCAATTCTGATTTGGGGAACATTTACATGTTCATTCATGGACCCAGTAGTTCGTGAGGAGAGCACCATGACGGCTCCTAAATATTGGCATTCCATTCCTGATCAAGTAATCATGTCCGCCCATTCATGTTGGCCATGTTTCCAGTTGGCAATGACATTTTTTTTCAGGGCAACGCTGTGCTGCAGTAGTTCGAGAAGCACAATGGCGAATTTCAATTGCTGTAATCGTTCCCAAACTCAGCCGATCTTAATCCAGTTGATCACCTTTTGAATGTCATTGAACGTCAGACCCTAGGTCATCACCCACCTCTGCGAACTTTACAGAAATTAAGTGACGTGTATGTGCAGATGTGTTACGCTATGCCTCCAGCCACCTACCAAGACTGCTTCTGTACCAAATCTCATTGAGGTTGTCCTCTTTCTTTCCTCTATTTTCACGGTTGCTGCCACATCTTTCCGCCGAGGCGTTGTGTTCAGAGCAATCATATCTCTGCGCAATACTACTACTACTACTACTACTACTACTACTACTACTACTACTACTACTACTACTACTAATACTACTACTACTACTACTACTACTACTACTACTACTACTACTACTAATAATAATAATAATAATAATAATAATAATAATAATAATAATAATAATAATAATAATAAACACTTTTGCTTATTTTAGTGTGGAGTCTCTATGTACAGTTTTGTTACAATCATCAATGTAGTTGATGTACTTACAAACTGTTTTCGTCAGAAATGTTAATGTTTCGTGGTAAGAATTCGGAAGATTTTTTGGCCCACCCAATCGTTCTGTAAAGGAAAATATGAAAAAAATGAAATCTTTGAGTTTTACGTCCCACGTTTATGCCGGTTAGGCTAAAGGAGACGGTGATGATGAGTAATGAATGAAATGGTGGAATGAAGAAAGTGGGAGGAAACGGGGAACCCCGAGAAAACCCAAGCACGCGGTGTTTGTCCACCACAAAGTTCACTTGGCGGGGGCTGGGATCGAACCCGGGACCCTACGTACCAGAGGTGAACGCTCTACCACTGAGCCACCGCGGCCCCCAAAGGAAAATATGAAAATGGTATTAAATTATATTTCGTCTACTATGCCTGTGTGCAAATTCATTCTCTTCGGTCTACTTCTCCTGCGATCTAGGCGCCCACTTTCAAACTTTTATGTGGGGGCTTTCTCGCCCCCAAGAACCTATGACAAAGAAAACACGTATACACTTACATTATGTGTACTATCTTTGTATGCAACTTTGTTACAATCTTCCATATTCCTTGATTACAAATTTGGATATTTCGTGGTTGATAGTTATGATGGGCTTGTTGCCCACCCAACCGTTTTGTTTTGTGTCTATTATACCTATGTGCAATTTTACTCATTTCGGTCTACTTCTTCCTCCATGTTTGACGAGCACTCTCAATTTTTTGGATGTTTTTATTTTCATTCTTTCTTCAAGAATCGTTTATTCGAAAAAAAAATAATAATATTCGCTTACTCATGTCTATGTACCTGCCCAATTTCACTGAAGTCGGCTTGGATCAGTAAGATGATGTTTCTTGTGAAATACGCAATCTATATCTACAGTGAGGCCGCTCTCACTTCACATCCTCTGTTTTGGTCTATTTCGCCTTCCTCTGATCAAATTACGGCTGGTCTAAAACTGCCACAATAGTAAGATTCGTTCCCGAAATAATAATATTTATAATAATAATAATAATAATAATAATAATAATAATAATAATAATAATAATAATAATGTAACCTACATCATGTTTTCAGCATATTAACGAAAGCAAAGTAAATGTAACGTGTTTCTTACGCATTACATTATTAATTATAAAAAGTCCAACGACACTTGTATTACAGATTTTCCTAGATCTCGGAGTCCTAAAATAAACAACAGATGGTACTAATTGGTTATTCAAAAGCTATGGTCATTTTCCAAATGATTTTTCTCCAACAAAAATTATATTGTTTAACCAGCCCATCAGCCAGTCAGAATTTCTTCTTTTATATTTAGAGATATATGTTAAAACAAGAGATGCATACTTGTGACATACATACACCCACAAATTAATCTCCTGACTTAAAAAAATAAAATTAAAAAAAAAAACGTATGCTAGTTTGTGCTGATTGGGCGATCAAATGTTACGGTAAGTTTTCTGAAGTTGTGAAATTATTGTGTAAAATTCGTGGAAACAACTTTTAACATTTAAACTGCTATTTTCAAGTCTTACATTTGAGGATTAAAAGAAGAAAAAAACATATCATAATAAAACTAGCAATACTATAAAAACTATGAAAACAAAGATAACCCTGACATCTTGCGGTAAATTTGGTATTTTTACGTTAACTAGGAAAAGAGAAAAAAAAGAGGTAAACTGAACGAATTTAATTTCTCTATAGAAGAAGAAACGAAACAAGAAAAATCTAATATTTTTATTTTCTAAAAAAGTGATGGTAAAATCCCAAGCATTTCTCATGTGGAGTTCGTATAAATTTAATGTTTGCTAAGTAATCGTCGCGTCTTTTTACGTTAGCAAACGTCAGTCTGGATATGTATGCAATAAAATATTTGACAAAGCACAACAAAATGAAACATAATTTGGTAATTAAAATGAAGTAAAGATACCTTTTTTTAAGGTATAAATCAACGCTTAAAGCTACAAGCACTAACAGCTTATCATTTTGTTCTCATGGATGGGAGAAGCAAGTAAATTATTAAAGCGTAACTAATTGAAACTACACTTTCCGCAATTGAAAGTAATTACTAGAAATAATATTTACTTAGCTTCCTTCTCTTCTTGCGTGGATACTGAATAAAACACATTATCTAGTAAATGAAGATTTAATGGCGATGAAATATATTATAATTTCATTTCTTACCATTGATATTGGTTTAATTAAATTGTTAAGTGCTAATATATTTTTAGTGTACGTGTTCTTCTGTTCCCAACATTATATATTCAAAAACTGTTAAAAGTGGACGAATTTTGACTTTAGACTCTGGTAGCCCAAGACTCAGAGGTATGCACATATAAACACAGTTTCATATTATATTTATCTATTAACACAGTGGTGCTTTTATGAAAACTAGAAATGTTCTTCTCCCCGCTGGTTTAGTGGCTGACTAAGAGTATGTTCTTTCATTTTTATGACTGATGTGCATTTACAATTCAAAGTAATATCTAAACCACCTGTATTTCTACAAGGAATCGAAGTCAGATTTACTAATACTGGTAATTTGTCGGTATATAATAACTTGAAAACGTACAGCCATGACATCTAAGAGCCTATAGTTTTTACTTTCATCTGATAATACAGTAAAGTGCGGTAATATGCATTTTTCAGTCAAGGATATATGCTGGGGAGACATTGAGGATTGTTTTTCTTTTCTTTCGAAATACATTTTAACAATAATTACCGACCAGCTGTTTGAGACTACTTGTCGATGTTTCAGCTTCTTTGTGTATGTACTACCATGAGCAAAATAAATGACGCGTCTCTTTATTCTGAAGTTTTTCGAAAATATCTCCATTTTCTTTATATGTTCGAAATTTCGGAAGGTTTCCCCAGCAGGACAGGTTAATAACAAACCCGTTTTTAATATTTGTGTTAGATATTAGCTTAAAATAAATAAATTAGAAGCAAAAAACATTAAATCGACAGAAATCTCGAGAATTACCAACTCTGCTAAAGTGGGAAATTTTCAAGAACGCAAGGGAATTCTGCATTTCAACACGAAGCAGCGACATCTATGTCATTGAGAGAGACGTGGATTAGATCTACAAACGAAACTTTTAACGAAACATTTCTAATGTGTCTTATTACATGCATTATCAGCGAACTCCAAATATATGAATCTATGCTAAGTATTAACGTATAGATAGAGCAAATAGTGGAAATTACCTATGGAAAAAGACGAATTCTTAGCACAATCGTAATGAAAAAAAGTCTTTACCGTAGAACAAGTTGAGTTCACGTAAGAAAACAAGTAGCTCAGTTAGTTAAGACAACTAGTCTATATGCCGAAGGTATTGGGTTCGAACCCCATGGAAGAGCCTTTGTAATTTTTATTACTGTGATTATTTTATTTATTTTTTATGTGGGAAAAAATCAAATTGTAACATATGTGTAAAACTCATGACGATACCAAAAAAAAAAAAAAGAAAGCCGTTCTCGCACTTGCGTTAGTGTGTCTAATTTTTGTTTGCAAACAGTTTAGTAATTATTTCCCCTGTGCTCACTACTCACTACATGCTCACTGGTGCATAACGAATGTTTTCCAGTAAATGTTAATTCTAATTAGGAGAATTTTATAAAGTTTCACAATGTTTCTCGCTTGATAGTCTTCTATCTACTTTTTTGGACACTTTGATAACAGATTTCCCTATTAAATGTTTAATTTCCCCTATATATATATTTAATTACAGAAAAGTTTTACATGCATTTGTCTTAAATTGAAATTGTTTTGAATTTGGTAAGGTAAGTAGCCCGAGGTAAGTAGCCCGAAGGAGGAGAACTGAAGTAACTGATATTCTACGTAAACGCAACCTATTGTAGAATTATTATGCTTCTTAACTTCAGCACATAATCTTTACGTTGGTCAGACAGAGAAAACCCCTGTTTTTTTTCCTCTCCTATGACCACTCATCTTAAAGCTCTACATGTAATGATTCGTGTCACATAATTTCGGCTCTCCAAAGACATTTATTATTATTATTATTATTATTATTATTATTATTATTATTATTATTATTATTATTATTATTATTATTATTCCTGAATATGCCACCCTTACATAATGTAACTTCAGATATCTTGGTTTAAAGTGCTTTCTTTAGTAATAATTTGAGCAACCATGTAACAAAATTTAAAATGTATGAGGGGGCACGAAGTTTTATTCCCCCCCCCCTCTCTTTTCAGCACCGTCCCAACAGAAAGTATATAATTTCTGACAAGCAGAGTAGACAAAATGAATAAGAAATATATTTAAAGTAACCTTTCCTCCTTCGTGGATGGAATATCACGTAACATTTTTGATTCTACTGAAGACGACCCTAGGCCGTTATGGTTAGGTAACAAAAGTTGCTGTGACCAACTGAGTTTCGATTTCTTACGCGAAATAAGTCTATTATATTACTAGGCATGCTTTTCATTAGCAAAACTGTTCGAAGTAATACGAACATGGCTCAAGAACAGAGACGGAACTGAATTACCACTCGATTGACCTTGAGGTCAAATCACCAAAGAGTAGCTATAAACGTAAGTCCAGCAAGCATTTCTGGGGAGTTCTGTTCTGTATTCCTATCTGCCAATCACGTTTGTTCGTAGGAGTAATACTTTACAAATCTAACCTTTCGATAGAGCACATTGACAGGGAACGAAAGGGAAGGAATTCTTGCCCTTGTGAACGTGGGATACCACCATGTGCAATAAAAATGTCGCGTCTCCTTGAAGTGATATTTTATCGAAAATAACTCTTTTCCCTTTATATATCCGAAGTTTTTGAGGGTTTCAAAATGAGGAAACGTTACTGACAAACAAGGACGCATTTAGGGGTGGGTACAGGGGGTCCGGACCCCCTCTGAAATCACAACTTTTCTGTAAATTTAGCCTAATTTTTGGGATTATCTTTTAAAATTTTATTATAATTCATCCTAATATTGAAGTCGGGCCCCTTCCGAAATAAATTACTGTATACGTGCCTGCTGACAATTTTCAATATATTCGTTAAATAATAAAGTAAAATAATTAAATTAGGAGCAAAAAGCTTCAACACGGGCTAACTTTTGTCCACTGCCAATATTGTTAGAAGGGATATTAATAGCAAAAACTGCTAGTCAATGCTGAACCTTGAAACTTCACCCCGAACAGCAAGCCTATTATTGAGAACTACATATAAAACATTTTATCAAAACTTATCTAGTTTTTATCTGGCATGAAATTATTATATACACTAAAATGCACTATCCTAAAATGTGTATCTAAACATTGCTCTACGTATCTACGAAGCAATGAAAATTTTTTATCGAAATATTTGGGCAGGAAACTCTAACAGCTAGCCATTTTATTTAAATCGTAATAAACTCTGTAACCGTGCGTTAACGTGAAGACAAAGCTTGGTCCATTAGTAATGTGTTGGAAGAATGAAAACTCAATGTTCGTAGGTTCGAATTTATCCACTCACCAGAACATTTTATTCTTATGTGTAACGATGAAATAAGAAAGAAAAAATGTATAACCGTTAAGACAAAACTTCAACCAAGTCTGAAGAGAACAATACTAAAATAGTAACACAATGACGTCAACCAAGAATTATTTCATGTAGCGTTTGGACGAAATTACAACTGTCAACAAGTAAAAACATGCTGATAGGCGTAATGTAGTCTAGACTTCTGAATGCATTTACTTCCTCAAAACTTCCGTCACGTCATTGGTATGCCGTTAGTCATGGTAAAACCTTTCAATTGGAAGTGAAATGACAAACTAAAACAGTTTTAAATCAATAAATGTCTATGTGTAAAAGTAGGTGTCTCTTATCTGTAGTTCTGAGTTCCTTTTACTTTGAAGTGACAAATGAGAGAAGAAAGTATGGTGATCGAAAAAAAAAGTCAAATTTGAGATTTCAACGAATTTACACGTATTATAGCCCCTAATACCGAAAAAGTTATTTTTTGATACATGTCCATCTGTTCGTCCGTCCGTTCGCTACACTTTTCTGTGCACTCGCCTAGAGGCCAACCGTTCAACTAATCTGCACCAAATTTTAGTTTAAGATTTTCATAGTATTTCCTATAGTTTCCTTTATTTCGCTTCTACTCCCAAAACAAGGGTAGTTTTCTGAACGATGAAAATAGAAAAAATATATTTTCTAATAACTGGCTCTAACGATCTTGTTTTCTTTCTTTTTTTATAAATCAATATTTAATTAGCAACCCTATTTTGTGGTATAAGGCATTTATCTGAGAAAAATCTACAAGGGGTAGTTTATACTTAGGGGTGAGTTTTTTCTCAGTGATTTTCTCAAAATGGACTCAAGTGTTTTCGTTCATATTTCATAAATAAAGATTTCATTAATAACTTAACAATATGGCATAAATAACTCGTTTGTCCTAAAAAAAAATGCGAGGGGTAGTTTATTCTTGGTGGAGTGTGTTGTCTGGGTGATTTTCTCAAAAATGACTCAAAAGAGTTTATTCGTATTTCAAAAATACATATTTCGTTAATAACCGAACAATATGGCAAAACTCGTTTGTCCTGAAAAAAATATACGAGGGGTAGTTTACTCTTGGGGGTGTTTTTCCTCCACGGTTTTCTCTAAAATGAATCAAGCAATTTTGTTCGTACTCAGAAATAAATATTTCATTAAAAACCTAATAATATGGAATAACTCGCTTGCCCTAAAAGAATCCTCAAGAGATAGTTTATTCGGGGAGTTATTTTTCCCTCACGATTTTCTAAAAACTTACTTGGACAATTTTATTGATAATTCATAAATAAGTATTTCATTAATAACCCTATATTTTAGTATAAGTCATTTCTATGAAAAACAATTACGACGGATAGATTATTTTGGGGGTCAAGGTTTTTCCCAACAATTTTCTCGAACGACAGGCGATTTTGTTCAAATTTCGCAAATAAATATTTTATTAATAAGCAAAAGTATATCTTAACTCATTGTTCGAAACAATTCACAAGAGGTAGGTTACTTCTGACGTGTTCTTTTTGAACGACTTTCTCGAAAATGACTCATTTGATTTTTTCATATTTCATAAACAATTATTGCATTAATTACTTTATTATATGTCTAATGAAAATGTGCTCAAAGTGTGAGTTAGTTTTGTAGTGTGGAATTTCTTCAATCGAAGTATTTTATTCGATAATCTGACATTCGATGTATTTGAATAATACGATATTTTTTTTCGTATTATCCAAATACACACTTCAGTAACAACTGCGGCCTAACACAGTTAAGAAATTGAATTTAAAAAGTTTAGTGCGGTGGCCCTGTAATTGAATATTTTTTGGTAAACACCCTAGCTTTTTGTGGTAAACTCAGGCTTTTCTTTTTCGAGCGACAAAAGAGAGAAGAAAATATGGTGATTGTGAAAATAGTATATCAAATTCAGATTTCAACGGATTTACATACTTCATGGCGTCTACATACCGGAAATGTGATTTTTCGATACCCGTCCTTCCGGTCCGTCCGTTCGGTTCACTTTTCTGTGCACTCGCCTAGAGGCCATACCGTTCAACGTATCTACACCAAATTTTAAACTTAGGGTTTACATAGTATTCCTACAGGAGATTTTCCCATTTTTTCCTACCACCTAAAATAAGTGTGGTTTACTAACAGCCGAAAATCGAAAAAAGCTATTTTCTCCAAAATGGTTTTAACAATTTTGTTTATTTTTCATTAATCAATATTTAATTAACAACCCTATATTGCAGTATCAGATATTTCTCTTAGAAAAATTTACGAGGGGTAGTTTATTCTTGGAGGTGACTTTTTCTCGACGATGTTCTCAGAAAGGACACTGGCAAATTTTGTACACACTTCATAAACAAATATTTAACCTTGCAGCATGGTATAAGTCAATTGACCTGTAGTAGCTTATTCTTGGAGTTGAATTTATTTCCAGTGAGTTTCTCAAACACGACCAGTTGGCAACCCTGTATCTCGACAACGAAGCTGAACTCGAAAACTGCAAGAGGGCTATTTGTCTCCTTTTGATGTCACGAATCATCTCCCGAAGTTTGTGGACATCTTTCAGGTTCACCCTTAATGAAGCTTCTTTTCGAAAAGTTAACTATTAACTTTAGACATTGTTTATTTTTTAAAAAAATCACAAATGCCGTTATTAATTTTAAGGCAGAGAGCTACTTTTGAGAGAATATATCTTTAAAAATAATTTTAAAACTTAGACTTTTGTTTTCGAGTCATTCCAGACAAGACGAGACATTTTAAAAGCTATCTCGTGTCCAAAACATTTGTTACGTCTTCTTTTGGATGTCAAAAAGCGCGTCTCGTCTCTTTCTCGAGACATGTCTTATCTCGTGCTCATTCGTTAACACTTGGGAAGGATTATCTTTCTACTCAAAGCATTGTTTTTATAATGGTTGCATATTTATGATAATTGCCGTCAACATAAATTACAGTTCTTTCAGTTGAATTAATTGTTTATTATTATTATTGAATTAAAATTAAATGGAATATCTAGTTTAACGTTGCACGAATATGCACCTACGCTAAGGGAGAATGATGATGAATGAAATGATGAAATGAAGAAAGTGGGAGGAAAATGGAAAATTCCAAGAAAACCCATACCCATACACACGGTATTTGTCTACCTCAAATTTCACTTGGCGCGAAGTGGAGTCGAGCCACGGACCCCATGAATGCTCTATTATTATTATTATTATTATTATTATTATTATTATTATTATTATTATTATTATTATTATTATTATTAATAATAATAATAATAATAATAATAATAATAATCTATATATATAAAAGAGAACGCACAAAATCCTTTGTCCGCTCATCACGGTAATACGGCTGAACCGATTTCTTTCATTTTTGGGGGGTTGTTAGGATTTGGACCCTAGATGGTTTTTATCATATCACTTTAATTTTCAATTACCAGTGTCTTGAGATAATTGACCAATCAGGTGTCAATACGTACAAAAAATCCTTTGTCCGCTCATCACGCTAATACGGCTGAACCGATTTCTTTCATTTTTGGGGGGTTGTTAGGATGTGGACCCTAGATGGTTTTTATCATATCACTTTAATTTTCAATTACCAGTGTCTTGAGATAATTGACCATTCAGGTGTCCATACGTACAAATCCTTTGTTATTAGTTCATCATAGGTATAAAAATAAACGTATTTATATGCAACCCGCATGACCCTGTGACTCGGCGGGTTAACATAACTGACAGGCGCTATAAATCACTTGAAAGCGAAAAAGTAAAAATTATCTAAGTAACAAAGTTTATTGCGTTCCGGGATGACCGCAGCGAAGCGGGGCGGGTTGGGGTGACCGCAGCGAAGCGGGGCGGGTTAACATAAATGACAGGCGATATAATGTTAACATTAGTGCAATCTTCTATGGTTTTTATCATATCACTTGAAAGCGAAAAAGTAAAAATTATCTAAGTAACAAAGTTTATTGCGTTCCGGGGTGACCGCAGCGAAGCGGGGTGAACGCTGCTAGTAATAATAATAATAATTGAAGTGAGCTTAACGAGTTTCAACCGTCCGACTCAACCAATGTTTGGGTGCCTGTTCGTTCATCTACTCCATGACAACTTTTCATAAAAGACATTTCCTTTTAATGAAACTAGTAAGTGCCTTTTAGCTTTGAGAAGTAACTATGCTTGGAATTTGAAATCTGCAAAATATAAGAGGTAAAATTAACCAAATGGTAAATTAACCAAGTTTACACTAATGTATACAAAACAATTTTGCAATATCAATTACGTGAATCTTGTCCCATAAAGAAGCCGAAACCTCTACACCAAAGAGCCCTCCGAGATTTGATAATTGTCCACAAGGACTGAAATTGTCATTTGAAGCCAAGACTTTAAGACTTTAATATGAAGCCAATAATTTCTTTAAAATAGACGAAAAATTCGAAAGTTATAAGCATTTTCATATTTTTGCCTTTTCCCATAATGGAGCCGTAGCACACTATACTGATGAGCCCCCCCCCCCGACTCCAGGATTTGATCATTCTCCATCGGACTGAAATTGCCATTTGGAACCAACACTTTAATACGAAGCCCAACAATTCTTTAAAATAGACGAAAAATTCGAACGTTAGAAACATTTTAATATTTTTGCCTTTTCTCATAAGGGGCCCGTATTAGCCTACACTGAAGAGCCCCACGAGATTTGATCCTTGACTACTGGGACTGAAATTTTCATTTGAAACCAAAACTTTAATATGAAGCCAAAAATTAAACTTTTACATCAATTTAAACTGACTGGGTTCCAGTTCACCCCACTATTATGTTTAGTTTAGTTAAGTGGTAATTTGTGACAGCTTCACATCATCAAAAGAATCTTTCACTATTCCCCCCCCCATCCCAGAAGTTTGTGCTGGATCCGCCACTGGATTCAATAGACATTCTTCCTATTCTTTTTATCACCTTGTTGGGGCTCCCTCGTACAAATAAAGAAGCGGTAATATTACAATCAAGGGGCGCTATATATTAGGTATGTCTTTAGTTACCTACCCCTAACCGCACAGGGCCATCTTTGGTAGAATAAAAAAAATGCTACGTGATATTCCAATCATGAAAGGGGAGAGGATGCTGTAAATATATTTCTTATTCATTTTGTCTACCCTGCTTATGAGAAATTACTTTCTGTTGGAAGGGTACTGAAATGAGAGGGGCAAAATAAAACGCCGTACTCCCTCCTACATGGTTGTTCAAATAATTACTAAAGAAAGCACTTTAGACTAAGATATCTAAGATTTAAACTAAGAAACTAAGATATCCTTACATTATGTAAGGATGGCATATTCAGGATTATTATTATTATTATTATTATTATTATTATTATTATTATTATTATTATTATATGAATGTTTTTGGAGCACCGAAATTTTGTGAGACGAACAATGGAATGTAGAGGTTTAAGATCGGTGGTCATAGGGAGGAAAAACCAGAATTTTTTTCTGTCTGACTCTCTAACGTGAAGATTATGTGCTGATGGCAAGAAGTATCATCATTCTACAATAGGTAGCTTTTACGTAGAATATCAATTACTTGAGTTTTCCTCCTTCGAGCTACTTATCTCATGTGGTAAATTCAAAACAATTTCAATTTAATACAAATACATTGTAAAACTTTTCCGTAATTAAACATCTAGGGAAAATTAAACATTTAATAGGGAAATCTGTTATCAAAATATCCAAACAAGTAGATAGAAGACTATCTAGTGAGAAATATTGTGAAACTTTATAAAATTCTCCAAATTAGGATTAACATTTACTGGGAAACAACGCGCCAGCGAGCATTACGTATAGTGAGCAGTGAGCACAGGGGAAATAATTACTAAACTTTTTGCAAACAAAATTAGGGATGCTAATGCAAGTGCGACAACGACATTTTTTTCTTTTTTTGGTATCGTCATGAATTTTACACATATGTTACAGTTTGATTCTTTCCCACATAAAAAATAAATAAAATAACCATAATAATAAAAATGACAACGTCACTTCCATCTGGATTCGAACCCGCTACCTTCGGCATACAGACTAGTTGTTTTAATTAACTGAGCTATTTGTTTCCTTACGTGAACTGACCCTGTTCTACGGTAAAGACGATTTTTCATTACGGTCGCGCTACCAATTCGTCCTTTTCCATAGACAATTTCCACTTTTTGCTCTATCTTTACGTTAATACTTGGCATATATTCATATATTTTGGAGTTTGCAGATAATGCACGAAATAAGACATATTAGAAATATTTCGTTAAAAGTTTCGTTTGTAGATTTTATCCACATTTCTCTCAGTGACATAGATGTCGCTGCTTCGTGTTGAACTTCAGAATTCCCTCGCGTTCTTGAAAATTTCCCACTTTAGCAGAGTTGGTAATTCTCGAGATTTCTGTCGATTTAATGTTTTTTGCTTCTAATTTATTTATTTTAAGCTAATATCTAACACAAATATTAAAAACGGGTTTGTTATTAACCTGTCCTGCTGGGGAAACCTTCCGAAATTTCGAACATATAAAGAAAACAGAGATATTTTCAAAAAATTTCAAAATAAAGAGACGCGTCATTTATTTTGCTCATGGTAGTACATAAAAATGTAACTTTAAAGAAGTTTACATGTATAAAGTGGTATTACACAACACTTCACGCTTTTATAAGCATTTTCCGATATTTTTTTCTATGTTCGGGCACGACCAGATTTCAAGCATTAATTTCATATTTTACATTTATTCTTATAGACGTTCAGCAAGCAACAACTGATGCAAATAGGACTAAGAACGTGTTACTTTTGATTAAAGGACATCTATCGTTTTCATTGCAAGAATAGTGTAGTGCAGGAATTGATCATGCAAAAGGATTTTCCTAGAACACATACTCTTCTATCAATAATAATTCAAAATAAGTTGAAGTGCTGTTCTCGGACAAATACATGCATTATATGATTTGTGCATGAAGAAAAATGTATGCAAACCAATCCAAAAGTTTCAAAATTAAATACTATCAAGAAAGAGTGGGTATACATTTTGCTGGCTAATGTTTACCAAAGTGCGGAAATAATACGGCCGCATGATATAATGTGTCAAGAGCTGATTTTAATTTTAAAAATTGATCTTTATTAGCACGCTTGTTATAATAGATGTTGAATTTTTAAAACTTGTATGCGTTTTTGTATCTCGGAATCTGAATAGCGTTGCCGGAAATTGAGTAGGGAGTATATTATTTATCGAATTAAAGCTTAGTTTGTGAACATCTTTTTGTCCTATTCAACCCGTCTTTATACTTATCGATATGTGTTACATTCCAGTTGCTACATTTTACAATCTGGATGCTGATGAGAGGCCTCATACCGGCGAAATTAAAATACCGCAAATTTTACAGTAATTATGTTATATCTTCAAATAGATAAAATATAATTGAAATGTGGAACAAGATCGCCCTAGACAATATTATTTTGCGTGACGTACCATTACCATAAGTCACCTAGTGGCTTTCCGTTTTCAGCCGTTTAGAAACGCGAAAATAAATGCCGATTTTCAAAGTGGCTCGAAATCAAAAGCAGATAAGTGAGTCGTGATAACGGTATCTCATGTAAAATTATATTGTCTAGGGCGCTTTTGTTCCACATTTTGTTTGTATTTTATCTATTTGAAGATATCACAAAATTACTGTAAAATTAGCGGTATTTTAATTTCGTCGGGATGAGGCCTCTTAACCCCATAAAAGAAGTCCTAAAGAAATAAACCGTCCTCCAATTTTCTGCGCTCACCAACTGAGCGTGCTATCTCCAGCTTTTTTAGATTCACCAAGTGGGGTCGTTTCACTAGACAGAAGAAAATGTATTTGCTAAGACTTGTGTATGTGTTATATTGTATCAGAGGTCTTTCCTGATTTGAAGGAATCAAGAATACTCGAGAAAGAAATAGCTGACACACCCATATACTTCACAGCTTGAATCCTATGAGTTCGAGCCTTTTTGGAAAAGATTTATTTTTGCAAGGCAGAAGCATGCTGCGAGAAGTGTAACAATATCTCTGAAGTAAATGGTTTCTCTCAAAACCAGAAGATAAAAGTGCAGGCTAGGATCAATAAATACTGAAGACAAAAGTCCCAGAAAATAAAAATTCCTTATTCTCGAACTTGGAAGATTTTTTTTTTTTATTTGTTTTCATATGCTTGTTCTTATGGATAGTAATAGTTAATAACTTTCCCTGTTCTTGTGTTGAAGGGAAACCAGTGGCCCAACAGTAAAATAAATCAAAGATGTTTCTCATATAGCTTGAACAAGCTCCCCTGGTGTTCTTTTTTGTCATGAAAGGTGCCGGCTTAATATAATATGCTAAGACTCCTTTAGCGTTCCATCCAATTCTCCGTGCTGCTGCGAATTTTATGTCACAAGACATGTATGCACATGTAAAATTTACGTGCAAAAGAGGAGGTATGTATTTTTTTCTGTCTAAAAGAAATCTACCAATCCGGAGATTTTAGGTAATACAGAAGCTGGATTAAATAGTCAGTGGTCTTACTGAGAAAAAGTAGTAAAAAAATCCACTATTTTCCCAACGATCTATTGGATATTTTTTTCAACAATTCTCTATACATATTGAAAGAAACAACGAAACGTATTCCTGAAAATGGAAGTAAAACGAATTATTTTCATGGTAACATACAAAGATCAAGTAAGGAAGTTAACAAAGCGTTATATATATATATATATATATATATATATATATATATATATATATATATAGTGTCAGATCTAATGGGGGCTATAGGGGCTATTACCACCACCTCCCTTGAAGCACAAGTATACATTGGATAAAATGGGCTTCAATCTTGCTTTACACGGGATAAAACGGCAAAATATGGCTCAGCCCCTCCCTTGATCGTATCCTGGATCCGCCACATAATTGTTTTTCTCCCATTTTCAGGAATGCATTTCTTTGTTTCTCTCGTTTTTAACCCTTATCCAGGCAACCGGGGCCTCCCAGGCCCAGTAGCTTCATTTTTCTAAAATTTCTCAATAACCATACATATTTCGAAGACATAAAATACTGAATTCTTCTATCTTTCGTCGAAGTTAAAATCATGAACATATCGAGTTGGTAAAGCTTTTTTAAAAATTTGAAAATATTTTCCTGACGTAACCGGGCAACCGGGGCCTAGGAGGCTCCGTATAACTTTAGTGAAATTCCTGTCAAATATTAGATCAAATTGTCACATAATTATATATTGAACACGTGACTATTGTGACCTTTAGTCGGAACAGTATGCGGCAACAGACATTGAATTTTGAGTGTTCTGCACTTAAAATATATACTGGGCCTGACAGGCCCCGGTTGCCCGTTTACGTTACAAAAATGTCTGGACCGGATTTGCTATTCTGCTTGGCTTACAAAAGCGTGACACGAAGTTTCGCTACTTGACAAAAATATATACCGGTACATTCTAGACTAGTCTAAACAGTAAGTGACAATAGGCATTGATTTTGTGTATTCTGCACTTAAAATATATACTGGGCCTCACAGGCCCCGGTTGCCCGTTTACGTTACAAAAATGTCTTGCCCGGATAAGGGTTAAAAGTATGACTAAATGGATTAAAATTGTAGTAGTAGCTATATTCATATCAGTAAGTTAACACAGTAAATTATTCGACTGTTTACAATTTAAAAAAAAAAAAAAATCTTAATTCTTAATTTAAAGAGTTGGGTGCCAGAAGGACTATATTTCTCGAAACCAAAACTGATGATTCTCAAAAGCCTTGTGCTTTAGCTACACATCTTGTGAACATACTTTACAGTTAGGGTTATCTAAATAAAGTAAATTTGCAGCGAGATAAAAGCTAGCATTAATCCTCGCTTTGTCAGTTTTCAGAGAAACAAAGACGCTAACTAATAAACCTGAACTCTGCTTTTTTTTAATTTGTTACTATGTTTACGCTCAAAATTATTACCCAGTGGTAATAATTCGGTAGGCTGTAGCTACAACAATTCTAATGACATGCTTTCTCATTATTCGATTATTTCACTATATTACAGTTGTTAACCTAATTGAAGGGCTCAGTTAAACATAACGATAAGCGCCATTTCCAACAAAATTGAGTTATTGGGTGGAATGGTTTGGGATCGTGCTACAGAAGAATATGTAAGTAGTTCGATTTCGAGACTGTATCTGCAGATGGCAGTGAAAGCTTGTTTCATATGCGCCATTGCATTGAGTTCACGGGGAAGGTCAACTTTATTTTCAAGTTTACTCGAAGTTTAGAAAATGTAACATATCATTATGTTTGGCCGAGCCGCTCAATTTAAAAATGCAAAGAAATCATCGATAAATATTAATCGAAAATTGCATCGTTATTTTATTTTTTATTTTTTATTTTTGAACTATTTGGTTTACCAAACCTCTTTACATACTTTCTCTGTTTGTCAGGTCCGATACAGAAAAGAAAAGGAAAAAAAAAACGAAAGAAAATTTAAAAGACGAGAATGAAATGAAATCTTTAAGTTTTGCATCCCACGGTTTTGCCTGCTAGGCTAAAGGAGACGGTGATGGGGAGAAATGAATGAAATGGTGGAATGAAGAAAGTGAGAGGAAACGGGAGAACCTCGAGAAAAAAACATACAGTGTTTGTCTTCCACAAAGCTCACTTGGAGCGAGCTGGAATCGAATCAAGGACACCACGCTTTACCACTAAACCACCATGGCCCCAAAATAAAAAAAATCAAGAAATACTGAAGAGAACACCACCAATATTGGCCATGATGTAGAGAGAGAAAAGTTCCGAATCCAGCTCGTTTATGCAGATGATCTATGCAATTCCGTCCAACATATGGACAATCAAATACCGGTTCCCCATGTATACATAGATAAAGATAATAAGAATTCGAAAAAAAAAAAAAAAAGAATCATACTAAATACTCAAGTATCTGTGTAGTTTCTACTAATTCCGATACAAAACGTTTCAAAATGAGGGGGGCGCGGTGGCTCAGTGGTAGAGCGTTCACCTCTGGTGTTTGGGGTCCCGGGTTCGATCCCAGCCCCCGCCAAGTGAACTTTGTGGTGGACAAACACCGTGCTCGTGGGTTTCTCGGGGTACTCCCGTTTCCTCCCACTTTCATCATTCCACCATTTCACTCATCTCTCACTATCACCGTCTCCTTTAGCCTAACCGGCATAACCGTGGGACGTAAAACTTACAGATTTCATTTCAACGTTTCAAAATGAGTGAAACCTTTAGTTTAGCGTCCCTCGACTACGCACTGAGAGTGAAGGAGACGATGATGATGATAATTAATGAATTGATGTAATAAAGGAAGTGGGAGGGAATCTTCGAGAAATCCCACGCAAACGGTGTTTGTCCATCACAAAGCCCACTTATAAAAACGTTTCAAACTTCGACTTATCTTTAAATATATAATATAATGTTATACTATGGAGCAAATTAAAGATGGGTTATGACAGTAAATAGAGATAAGTATGTTCTCCAAACTCTTTTGCAAAAACAACTTCACGTTTCTCCTCTCAAGAATGACTTCGCGTAATCAGGATGTATGGACAAATCGCACGTAACATGTATATGGTTACGTAAATATCAGTTGACCCGACTTTAAACAGTTTCAGCGTGCATCAATCGTCTTGATAGTAAGTTTCCCATTACACATTATGTGTAACTCTGCTTAATGTTATTACACGCTCGTACACACAAAAAATGAGTAACAATATTTTTTTTTAATGAATAAAAATAAAATCACCTTTAATGTACGGTACAACAATTGCTTTCTACAAAAAAAAAAAAAAAATCTTGTACTTCAATATGACACGAACATTTACAATTGGTGACTTGTTTAATAGTAATTAATAGGTGTGTTAATTGAAGTAGTGGAAGGAAAAATTGCATACATCAGCTGAACAATATAAGTTGTTAGCGTTATGGGAGGCAAGAGAAGAAGACTCCAATTGGTTATGGGATTAAATGAGCGAGATAATTGGTACACATTTAGCTTTTGAAACAAATAAATAAAAAAAACATTCTTTTGTGAGGACTCGTACAGACAAAGACAAAGAACATCTTATCTATCTCCTGCTAATGCCATAAATCAGGTTCCACTCGACTCCCATATAACTTTCCAGTTAATCTTGCTCGTATCCATCACAACATTTCGTCCGGACAAAACAACAAAGGAATATAGCATATGTTGAATACAATTTGCAAATGATTTATTGGAAAGTTTCTCGAAAGTTTTAGAAATAGAGCAAATGAATATGGGTTCTCTTTCTGAAGATTATATCTCAACCAGGCTGGATTCGTTCCAGTCAGTTAAAGTCGGATATGAGGTTCCAAGTCCAACTCTTATTTCGATTTACATCTAATTGCGTCTCTGTATCGAATCAAAGAAAGACATATTTGCATAACAACTGGTTTTATTGATTTCCTTTCTTTTCTTTCTTTCTTCTTGTTTTATGGATATTTTCCGGATTCAATAAATCAGAATCAACGGTTGGTAAGATTCTGTAACGAGCTATCAAATTATCAGGGCACGGTAAAGTACAGGTATTCTAGAAATGTCAATCGTGATTTGCTGATAACAATATCGTGTAATACCATATTCTCATGGTTAAACTTACAAAGGTAGGATTCGCTGCGGACAGTTTTGAGGCGGAAGATGCTTATTTGCAATATATAATTGTGTGTTGTGTTTTGTATGATAAGTAAGATCGGTTTATGAAAAATGTAAGATGCGGACTTCTTTTTAACGATATAATCTCAGCATCTTTCTTTCATAATCAAATTTTAAATTTGATATTCACTTAGACAAGAAGTAAGAAGTTTACTTGACGTATATTAGTTCAATTATATACTACATTTAATGATGTTTTGAATATTACATACGATAAAATATTTGCTCAGACTTCTTAAAATGCAGTTGAAGGATTGAGAAATTCTATCTTTTCTTTTATCTTCACGTTCCTTGTACAGAGAAAGGGCGTTTATTTGCTAAGTACTACGTTCGCTATAATCACCCACTATATTTTATACTTTTGTTCTCAGTCAGTACTCACATAACTTCTACTCAAAAATAAGTTTAACGTGTCACATGCGTTCAGAATACTAACGTTGAATGTTTGTGAATACGCGCATTATTATGAATTATATTCTTTCTATTACTGTATCAAACTAGAGTACGTTTGTTTTTACTTAGCACGCTTCCCGCCTAAAAGATGGATCCGTCTGCAAGGTGCTGTTGTCATGCCACGATTGAGAGTTACAATGCGCTAGAAAATACAGCAAAACGCCGCACCCCTCACAAATCACTGTAAAACACTTGTTGACGAGTGGCAACTAAGCTCTCCAAATACCCGCCAAACAGCAATGACCTCATTTGATAGGCTGGCTGACAACTAACGTCACCTACCTGCCAAGCCAATAAGACATGTATCGGGCTAAAGCGTTCACGTAAGTGCTAGCGAAAAATACTTTAAAGACCAACCAAATGCACTGACGGGAAGTGTGCCAAGATAAATCAAAGGTACTCTAAAAACTGACATTTCTAGCGGCACTGTATAACGAGTTACATTGTTGGTGCTTGTTAAAGTTTAGCGTTTCTTTTCAGCACTAAGTCTGTTTGAAACGTGAATCTACAATTTAAGGTGGAATCACAACGATCTCTATGTGTTCAGTTTTCTGTCACCGGGAACTATGTGCACTAAAAGTGCGCGTGCTAACCACTAAACCAGTGGAGAAAACTACAGAACGTTTCGAACACACATTAAATCAATGATTAAACCTATTTCTTCTAAACAACTTCGAAATAAAATTTAATGTTAAGAAAGTCAGCACTATTGAGTAAATTTGTAGCATAAATATGTGTGGTGTTTCTTTCAGTTTAACAATAACAAACAATTTAAAACTATGACCATCACTAATTTTTGATTAAAAAATAAAAAAATAAGTTCATCCCTGTATTTGAAACGTTAAAAGTTTGATGTACTTTTTTGACTTATTTCGATGTGAGGAATCACCTCTTACAGTTTGTCGGTATAGTTCATTAACACCCTGTAATAATATATATATATATATATGAGAAAGAGAGATAAATATATAGAGATGTTGATAGGTAGATAGAACATAGATGAACAAATACACAAATATATAAATACAAAATGCCCCGTGCTCGCCCTTAAAATGAAAAAAAGTCAAAAACAGTGGGTCATGTTTTGTTTATTTTTAATGAATACTGTATATACCGAGTTCCATGTTCCTAGCTTGAGGGATTCGTGAGGTACAACATTTTTTCGCAAGAATTATGACCCCACTTACCCTTAGAATGCACTTTTAAAATCAAAGTAACATGACAAAAACCCATTTCGAGATAGGAGATAACTGTATCCAAGAAACTATTTTAATCAGTTCAACCATTTTCCGTGATTCGAACACAAACAAGATCGCTTTTGTTTTATGTAATAAAATATGGTCCAACTAAGAAAATTTCTTATATATATATATATATATATATATATATATATATATATATATATATATATATATATATATATATATATATATATATATATATATATATATATATATATATAGGGATATTCGAATAAAACTATGATATAGTCTATTCCGTCGCTGAGCTACATTTCGTCATTGTATGACTTCCACCTGACTTGTGTTTAATTTAATTATTGCATGACGCCAGGAAATGAGTTAAATCAGAATGGCAAGATTTGTTCTCTCGGTTGAACCATTGTGACTTAAAGAAAAGCATGTAAAAACTTGAACGCTCTTTTACTCTCCCCCTACGCTTCTTTACTTTCGAGAAGACGTATTTTTTATCCCTTGCTTTCCTCACGAAGAGAGTATTCTGTCCGAATTTCAAGTTTTTAAATACAGTAGTAAGGTATGGAATTAGGTTAACAATTCACTTTTATTTATTTTATTTTTTTAACAGGTTGACTGCCAAGGCTAGATTGTGTATAACACTCTGTGGTGCCAAATAATAGAAAAAATGCGGAAATGAATCAACATGGTACGTCTATTTTGACACCATTGTTATAAGCGTCGATTGCTTTCTAGGACGAGGCTACGAGTTTCGTGTAACATTCTGGAGGGAAAAAAAAATGCTAACAAGTGACAAGTGAAACCGATATAAGAGCATCGGCCTCACGGCCTCACAAATGACAATACTTGAGGCCCAATTTTGGGTCTCATGACAGTCAACTTGTTTTAATATATAGTATGCACCATTATCTTCATCAGACACAGAACGCTTATCATATGTCTGAGTTCTTATTGTGTCTTAATTTGCCTCTGAGAGTATTCTTATGAGACTTTAGACACAGTACCGAAACAGTCACATAACTACATTTTATAATATCAGAATTGTGTGTTACCTTGTCAGCGTGTATTCCATTAAGATTTACACAAACGACTTTATATTTTCTTCCATCTGAACCTTGCATACGAACATAATACATAACTTTCTGTGTATATGAAAGGGCAGAAATGTAGATGAGAATATAATTTACCATGAATTATATATATTTTACGCATATTAATTTGTTACTTCATTTTTAAATGATTCTTTTGTGCCCTGGTATACTGTATGCTATAGCCTAACTTAATTCATAGGGTAACTTTACAACTAAACCACGATTTGTCTTTAGCTTTTAAGTTACAAATACAGCTTATACATATCAACAGGTTTCTCGCCAGTTTGTAGAGAATCTTGCTTAAACTAAAACGGCAAAACCCCGCTATCTCAACCGTCGGGACTTCAAGTTGTTGATAAATTAGCGGAGAGCACATTATGACTAGCTCTGGTCTGGTATTGACAATCTTCCTCCAAATTTACTGCTGCAGACAACGAGACAGTGACAGGGTATAGGGGGTGAATCGTAGAGTGAGAAAAAGATGGGATGTATTTCACTCAATAACAGGTTCTTGCAAAAGGAAGGAAGAGAAGAGGTCTACTATACTTGTGATTTATTGATCTCATATTTATTCTTCGACACTGATTACAACGATAAGAAGCAACGCTGTGTAATTATGTCTGAGAATGGCGGAAAAGATAATTTGAGAGGGGAAGAAAGCATCCTCCGCAACCGATCAACCACTGCGTTTGTCTGAGACAAATTACATTCGATGCACCTCAGAATCAAATCGAAGCTAGAATGTCCCTTTTCTCTTACTCCTAAGTCTAGTCTCGCGGCGAGCCCTCCCCATCTTTCACTTCATTCAGAGTAAGTTCATCACGTGTTAACGACATTTCGAATGTTTCCATCAATCATATTGAATTCTCTAATTCCATATTTTATGTTTTTAATATACAAAATGAAAATTTATGCACCCCCATTTAAGGGGTGCAAAGGTGCACGTACACCCTCCCTTCGTTATAAATATACACTACCTAAAGTGAGAAGCTAGCAGTGAGTTTTGCAAAATTAATAGCTTAAGTCAATTTTTTGAAGGTTGAAGGAAAATAATTCATTGAGAGCAGACACAGCATTTCCAAAAGAATTACTAATTCGCATCACAGATGCGTAAAGGCATTTTAAAAACTCAAATTTAATTAAAATGTACTGGTAGTTATTGGTGCACCCCCCAGAGAATCCTGGATCAGGCCCTGTATATACTGTATATATCAGGGTTGTTTTGTTTAAAACAAATTTTCTATACGTTTTAAACATTTTGTTTTAAACATGTTTTTTTTAAATACTTGTTTAAAACGTATGTTTATTTTTATTTTATTTTACTTTTACGGAAAACATCTGTCAGAGAAAGAAAGTTGTCAAAAGGGCTCCCTATACAGAAGACTATTTTATTCTCATGTGAATGTTTTGATTTATCGTGGCTACAGCAGGTCAATGTGGAGGTCTACAATTTACTTTCTCTCTTTTTTCCCTTTATTTTTAACGTATATTGTATTGTTTAAATGCGAAAATTGCGAGAACTTGCGAGAAAGTCTCGTAGTCGAAAGTTGGACTATTTGTAGAATTGATATTAAAAAATAATGTATTACCATGGAAACAAACTTTTGTGTTGTATTCAGAAAACAAACAAAAGGTTATTTGCTAAATTGCGGTTCTGAAATTAAAATATTGTAGGCATTTGTTGATACAGTACGAGTTGGTTCTCAGTCTCCGTACAACTTGGAATCGTTTAACATGGGTTTTACGGGTAGAGAAAAGGACATCATTTAGAGCAAATTTATTAAAGTAACTCAAGCTCCATCAGATAAGAAAACGACCATACTAACTCATTGCAAAACTTGTAAGAAAGGAATGATTGGTTTAGTTTAAAGAATGAAGAATTATTATGAAAAATGCAATGCTGTGAAAAAACTGGAAACCCAAACAAATAGTAAAAGTGTTGATCCGAAAATAACGTTAGTGATGTGGTTGAGATGCAACTGGAAACTTCAGGTAAGAGTTAATTTTATGTCAACAATATCTTTTTCATTATATTAAGAAAATTTTATTTCGTCCTTCTCCCCACCTCACAAGGGACATCACCCAATTGTCCGGCTCCGATTTCAATGAAATTTTTCTAGCTGATAGAGGACATACATGTATTATTTGTGATGACAGAAATTTTTGCCATGGTGCATGTTTTCTATTTTTTTTATAATTTTTAAGACTTGTGATGTGGTTATTAGAGATTACTTCAGAAATCCCTTACTAACCTTTGTAAATGGAGCGTTAATGAAAGAACAACCATGTAGATATATAAAAGGCCTAGGGGGAAGTTGTATGGTAGGTATGACCTTGACGGCAGCCATCTTGAAATCCGCCATTTTGAATTAGGGTCAAGTTTTTTTTTAAAATAGGAATAGAGTAATATGATACATAATTTCGGGCTAGAATTTAATCAGGAAGACAATTATGAAGCTAGTTTTGAGATACACCCATTTGGGGAAAAGCTACAGGCATTTAATTGTTTGCTTACTACGTGCGAAAGTTCCTTACCTCCGCTTCTAACCCGCGTATTAATTATAATAAGTTGATAAAAGCTTCGGTGATACATATTACGCCTAGAGGGTAGTGATACGGTAAGGGTATCCTTGACCGCAGCCATCTTGAAATCCACCATTTTGAATTAAAATGAAGTTCGAAAAATGAAAAACATAGTATGTGACATCTCATTTTAATAGCAAATTCCCCCCCCCCCCAAAAAAAAAACAATGGTATGCTTATTTTTGTTCTATAGTTAACCAGTATGAATTTAAGACTGCTTCTAATGTGCACCAAACGTCCATTATTCTATCTTTCAAATTGGCAACACTCATAATTTTCACAGCATGCTTTAAGATTCCAACTGGCACTTTGCAATTGTTGTCATGGCTCATGTTTCCTAAACGTATTTCATTTTTTAAGAGTTGAAATTTGTCAGTTCATGAATAGTATTCGGATAAGCATCCAGCAATCTTTCTTAATTTTGAACACTTTCCATGTAATTATTAATTTTAAACGAGAATACTTGAGGAACCTATGTACCTATGTAACGTAAACCAATACAAATGAAATTATAACAAATTGGTGTTATACGAACACAAAATTATCAGGAAATGTAGCCTACATATTGCGCAAACGACAAACAATAAAATATTGTTAATAAATACAACTTTAAAGGAACAGCAGCAGAGATAGAAAATATCAAAGAGGCATAATATGATTGTTCCCAAAACATTGCACCATGAACATAATATGAAAACAGGTAACTTGTTTATAAAGAGGTGTAACTTAATTGAGTTCCCGAACAATACTGATTATAAATATTATAAACATGAATCATCGAAGCAGGGGCAGATCCACGTGGGGGCGATCGTGGCGATCGCTCCCTCAGAAAAGGAAACTTTATTTTATATATATAAATAAAACCCATCCTAAAGTTTGGAACCCTTAAAAGTAGCAGTATGACAACCCACCGCCCCTCTAGAAGTCGGTTCTGGATCCGCCCCTGCATCGAAGACAATCGCTAGAAAACGAATGACTTTTTTGTCTGATTAGCTAAAAAATTACCATAGAAAATAAATAAATAAATAAATAAATAAATATACAATAAAAAAATAAATATAAAACAAAACAAAAGACCCTTGATTTACACAACAATCATATTTCGTTTTCCTTTTTGAAATGAATTTTTATTTGATTTTTCGTCTCATCTACTATACAAGCTACGTCTTCGGTATTACCTGAATGCAAAGTTGGAGTTGTTTCGTTGTGCGATGATTCATGTCAGTAAACGAGTTTTTGAAGGGCAGGTATAGGAAATAAATAATTACATGGTAAGTCTTCAAAATTCAGAAAGATAGCTGGATGCTTATCCGAACACTATTCATGAACTGACAAATTTTAACTCTTAAAAAATGTAATAAATTTAGAAAACATGACCCATGGCAACAATTGCAAAGTGCCAGTTGGAATCTTAAAACATGCGGTAAAAATTAGGAGTGTTGCCAATTTGAAAGATCGAACAATGGAAGTTTGGTGTACATTAGAAGCAGTCTTAAATTCATACTGGTTAACTATAGAAAAATAAGCATGCCATTGGCATTTTGGGAAAATTTGCTATTAAAATTAGATGTCACATACTATGGTTTACACTTTTCAAACTTCACTTTAATTCAAAATGGCGAATTTCAAGATGGCTGCCGTCAAGGACACCCTTACCGTATCACTACCCTCTAGGCGTAATATGTATTACCGAAGCTTTTATCCACTTATTATCATTAATACGCGGGTTAGAGTTGAAGGAGTTGAGTTGATTTTAACGTCCCGTTCAGCACCGAGGCTATATGAGACGTGGACCTACTGATTAACGTGGAATCCGAACCACACGAGCTCCCGGTGGGAATACGCGGGTTAGAAGCGGAGGTAAGGAACTTTCGCACGTAGTAAGCGAACAATTAAATGCATGTAACTTTTCCTCAAATGGGTGTATCTCAAAACTAGCTTCATCATTGTCTTCCTGATTAAATTCTAGCCCGAAATTATGTATCATATTACCCTATTCCCATTAAAAAAATGACCTTAATTCAAAATGGCGGATTTCAAGATGGCTGCCGTCAAGGTCATACCTACCATACAACTTCCCCCTAGGCCTTATATTATCTACATGGTTGTTCTTTCATTAACGCTCCATTTACAAAGGTTAGTAAGGGACTTCTGCAGTAATCTCTAATAACCACTTCACACCTCTTAAAAATTATTTAAAAAAAAATAATAGAAAACATGCACCATGGCAAAAATTTCTGCCATCACAAATAATACATATATGTCTTCTATCAGCTAGAAATATTTCATTGAAATCGGAGCCGGACAATTGGGTGATGTCCCTTGTCAGTTCTAGATTTTCTTAAAAACTTTACACATTGACATAGCTTGTATGAAGGGACCGGGCGAGAAAGCGCAAGGTATGGCAGTCGCCCAAGTAACTAACCATTAAAGCGTGATACTTATTGTAACGTCAGTGCCGAACGTCAGTGTCTGGGACAATGTGATCCCTATTTGTTCGTCTGTCTGTATGTATGCACCACGCTACAGGGTGCCATTTTCGGTCTTTAATAATTAATTTTAACGTTAGAAACACGAGACGTCGTAATTTGCTGTATAGATTTTAACTGCTCTTCGACGTAAAATTTCAAGATTAGTGGTTCGGATCTCACTTTAAACAACCACATATAGCCTTGCTACTGATGCAAGACTGCAATCTATCAAACTAAACAAAGTAATTTTATGTGTTCCGAACAAACTTGGATTGCAGGATAAATTTGGCTCCAACTCAGATCTTATAAAATATTTTTAGATATGAAGAGTTCAGAGCATAAAGGATCCAAGTCCATTTTCAGAAATGTTTTGCTCAGCAAACGCAGTATCTTCGCAGCCAAGGGTATGAAATAAATGAAACAAAAACCTCATGAAAGGGTGTGGACTAGAGCTTCAAAGGACAACCACTAGACAAGGGCATCGATGGAATGGGGGAGGATGGCTAATTTCCCCCTCGTTGTTCATAAATTTAAGATATTAATATTATATTGTGTACTATTCAGAGTGGGAATTATTAACAAGTGAAGCTCTGAATAAATAATACATCGACGAAAACGTCATATTTTCACATCCACGAATCCGAGATGAAAGAAAGGAAAACTACATGGCAAGATATAATCTAGAATTTTATATAATTGCCCCTAGAGAGGGGGCGTTCCTTACCCTGAATTTCAAATTTTGGGGGCAGTAATGCAGATTCAGAAACCTTTTGCTGAGCAAAATCCAACATAAAAAGTTTGAAGTTCTTACACAAAATAAATACGGATTTTGATCAGTTATGATCCATCTCGATTGGCCGTAAGGGGCTATAGACCTATATTGCTCTCTTGTATATTCTTTTGGCCCAAAGATTCCAAAGGTGGCTCTACTTTCAAGTTTCGGGCCTGTTTAGAATTCTGAAAACTGGGTGCAAGCAACTTTCCAGCTTTAATTATCTGTATGGTCTCTGTATCTATTCGGTCTAAGGACCTCAAGCATGTTCTGTTGAACTTTGGTTATCAAAATATTTCTAAAACTGCCTTACTGATCCCAAAATCTGAAACCCAGAGTGAGGATGAGGGCCGTTGCCTTCCTGTCCCACTGACGTCCCTGTCTAGCGGCTCTCATATGAAAATATTCCACGCCGTTTCGCATGGTTTTAGTTAAATTTGTTTTGTACTCTTGACTGCGACGATATTACCTTTTGCAATAGAATTCATTTCTTAAGCAAAACTGAACTTTATTGAAAATGAATGTGGATCCATTGTGGTCTAAACGCCCCAAATATTACCTTTCTTCAATAAATGATTGACTCAAAGAACAACCAATTACATAGGCTTGCAGAAAATATCCTGAAGTTAGCACAACATGATGTGTGCTTCAAACATTACTTTTCGAAATTTTACTATTTTAAAATAATGTTATTAGCATTAGTATTCTGAAATAGTAATCTAATTTTGTAACACAAATCTCACCAGCCACCACAAAACGCAAACTTATCCCCTAAAGGGACAACTAAAAAAACTTTTAGAAGCAGTAACTCCGACATGACTTGCTTTAGTGCTAAAATAACCGCACAACCGTATTTCTGGTAAAATTCTAGCCTTAAAACATGTCACATGACTCCCTTTGCATTTGAAATTTCAAATATCAATCAAAAATGCCCGATATGTTGCTTGGTAGTACCATCTGATGTTTCAGACCACTTCCAAGTTTCATCATTCTCCCTCAACCCGTTCTCAATACACAAGGATGGTGAGGACTTTTGTTTCGCCATGCATATTGATAGATTGTGTGAAATCTCTATAGTAAGTAGATTTTAAAATATATCCGAAAAGTTTATTACAACCAAGAAATTACTTACGAGAGTCGTGATATGAAATAAGTTGAGAATTACTAATCTAGACTGAAATATTCTGTACGTAACACAATATAGTCTTAACGAGACTAAAGTAAATGAAAAGATCGGTTGAAAGGGCAACAAAGTCTTAATAATAAATACGTTTGATGTTTCCCGTCTTCATCTGAAGATCTGAAGGTATATTTTAAACCATGTACCAATCATGTACCAACTAGCTGAGACACTGTTCAAAATATGAGCCATTCAGAACACAAGGGAATCAAGTACCCGGTTATGAATCTTTTAAGCACTGAAAGAAGCTCCAGATAGAGACTTAAAATGTGAAATATGTCCGAAATGGCTAGAAGTGAAGTTGATTCGTTTGTGCACTAAACTTGTCATATGTCAGTCAGAGTTAGCTACTCTTAGGAGTATATTTTACAGCTAGAAAAAAAAATGAAATATACAAAACGTTGATTGACAATGCATTTTCTAACATGTGCAGGTCATAAGACACATGCTCACGTCATTCTACTTACTTCATTATTAGCTGCATCTCAATAGGCGCCGTTTGATATTTTGTTTCTAAAGAGAAGATTTAGTAGAGGCTTCTGTAAAATATGATTATTAATACTTTACGGTTTTGACAAGTTGCACTGTTTTTCTTATTATATTTCTATGTAAAAAGAAAGTAATTAACATATATGTAGGTCTTGTATTAGCTACAAAAATATGTTACTTTATAATGGTTTATTGAAGTTTTACACCATGCATTTTGTACGATTATATAAGTTCTATTCAATAAATTTAAAAATTACGAGTGTTCTGTATTTGTCCAAATTTCTCGTTTTATTGCTCATTTTACTCCCATTGGGGTAATATGGGCAATTGTATGTTTCTACATTACGTATTGTATTATTTTGCTGTTTCATGGAAGTCTCGCAAATATTTCTCTACATTATTAAAGCAAAGAGTATCCTTTCATGTACTATATAGTTTGTTTCCTTTTTTAACTGAGTGCTATCTTCTACCTATAGAGCCACTTTTATCACAATGGTACCTATATTCCTCCGAGTTAATGCACATATAATTCAAAACCAGTAGTGTACGTAATTGTGAAAAAGAACATAATGTAGAACTAAATACTATTTTTGTTCTTTGATATTTCGAAATGCTACATGCTGCATGCAATATCCTAAAATAATGCAGCAGACTCCACACATACAACAATACCTCAACAAATAACAATATTAATATACGATACATAATAGATTAATAAGCAATGGTAGTGGAGACTCTATAATGCTATATAAGGGAGGCAGAATTGAACCATGTTGTTCTGAAGTGTGAAGTAAATTTTTCGTGTATTAATTGATATTTTTTTTCACTGCTTAAGTGCTGTAAAGAGACACTGTGGTTTGTGTATTCCATTTGTATTTGTATGGTCATTTGTACTCGAAAAGAGTGATAAAATATCCCTGACTTGCCGTGACGCTCTCTGTTCCTGTACTCAGCATATCCTCTAATTGGCGGAAATAAATGACGATCATGCATGTAGCTCAGTTGGAATGAAACTTCGTTTACACACGGCGTTGTTTCCCCTCTACTTGTTAATTAACCTATTCCAAATCTGCATGGCAAATAGTTGTCGGGTACACAAAGCAGTAATGACCATGCCCTGGCTACAATAACTATCTCCTTATACACACAACCACAGTTTAGACATATTTGAATTTTGGATTGCGTTAACAATACACGCAACTTCCACTCGCATACATGTACGTATGCCTGTACACATACAAACATATATAGCGACTTCAGTGAGATTTCTATTTTCATTTCAGTATTAAAGTAAAAGGTTGAAATCTCGTTTCTATGTTGAATATATTATTATTATTATTCGTTTGAGGGCATGTTCACCTCTGCAATTCAGTTAGATACTAAACAGCTGCTGTTTACGTTATTTTCACATGTCTACCTGTTGCAAAAAAGCGATTTCAAAATGTTTAAAATAATAACAACATCATTATTTGAATTAAATTTCCAATATGTTCCCCTTTTCTTTAAGAATTAAATATTATTCATATAGTTTCACTAATGTGATATTAGAATATCAATTGTCGTATGAAGTGTTTATACTCTGGAAACGATAATTATCATTTAATGTGACGAAAAAAATGTAAAAATGAAGGTGAGGGGAAACACGTGAAACCTCCATGGATATGATGTTGCTCACTTCGAATGAACAAGATCTGGAATGGAACCAAGGAATCTTCACACCAGAAGTGATCGCTTTACCACTGATTTATCATGTCCCTGAAGCCCACATACGTTTCTGTACTAGTCGTTCAGAGTTGGATTTTCAGTGAAAGTACTTATAGAATATCGAATACTTATAGGTACCGTACTTATAGAGAATATTTATACGTAGGTACCGTATTGTTATTATTAAATATTCTGCCTTTTTTGGCAGGTCCTGGGAGTGAAGAGTTGTTTCTTTATTTCTTTCTTTCTTTTTTCAATTTTAGATTTAGGCCTGGAAATGTTTCTTCTATGTTTTTCGATTATCATCTTCCTATTTTAGCTTCCAATACTTTCTTCTGTTTCTCAAATCATCGATCAGTTGTGCTCTTATTATTTCAAGCTTTCCTTCTATAGCGGTACGAAGAAGACAATTTCTTTGCAAGATGTGTCCAATCCAATTGGCCTTCCTACGAAGAATGTTGGCTAGAAGTGCCCTCTTCTCTTCTATCCGTTTCAAAACATCTTAGTTTGTTGCTCTCTCTGTCCATTTTATCTTCTCCATCTTCCTCCTACACTACATTTCGAAGCTCTCCAAGTATTTCTTTTCTAACTTCCGTAATGTCCAAGTCTCTGAACCATACAGTCCAATGCTCCAGATATAGCACTTGACCAACTTCTTCCTAATTCCAGTATTGAGCCTGCTAGTTAAGAGTGATCTTTTCGTGTTGAATGCTTTCTTTGCTAGGGCAATTCTTGACCTGATTTCTTTGGTGCAGTAAGCGCCTCTTGGCCTATACTTCCCAGATAATTGAAATTCTCGACCTCTCCAAGTTCTCTTTTTCTACTCTGACGCATAAGGGCGTGTTTCCTCCGGATATTCTCATGACTTTCGACTTCTCCATTTTGATTTTCAATTCATATAGTTTTCCGGTGTCAAGCCAGATAGGCACCATGACACGAGTATTTTTTTTTTGTAGTCCACCTTAAGCCATAGGTCATGTTTCATGGAGCCTCGGTACTGAAAAGGGGCATTAAGCTCGAATCAATTAATCAACCTAATCTAGACTCCACTATGATATACTATATCTATGTGGCTACTACATGATAACTTTTGCTTCCTCTAATTGGACCCAGCAGCCTAAAGAGTTGCTGTTCCTTCTAAAACTACATTTTTAAAAAAGTCATTTCCTCATTTGCATTTTCTACGCAATTACCCACGCTCACATTTGTCCAGGTGTGGTGGATTGTGTGGTCCACGAGACGAGAAATAAGATTGCATTTTGTCGTCTCGTAGATGTTTATAGAATTCTAGTCTTGTCTTGCGTTCCGAAAAATTCTTTCTCGTCTCGTTAAGTGAATGTATGTACAATATTTATGCCTTGTTTTTTTCTCTTGATTTAATCTAGCAGTTACCAGAATTCGAGATAAAACCGAGACTAGTCTTTTTCTCGTCTCGTCTCGAAATTTCGAGACAACACCAAGACTGAGACAGACTTCTAAAAATCGACGCGAGAACGAGACTCAATATCTCAATACTTGCTCGAGACGAGGCCAAGACAGCCACTTGTATTTCAAGACAATTTCGAGACGAATCCAAGTGATCGAAAATGACCGATATTAGTGTCGAATCTATCGTTTTTGGGTTACTTTGATGAACAGTAACACTTCCGATGTCGTTTAAATCCAGATTCAGCCCCGCAACTTGGGTAGGAAGATATATATATATATATATATATATATATATATATATATATATATATATATATATATATATATATATATATATATATATATATATATATATATATATATAAACGATCGAAAATGACCGATACTAGTCTCGAATCCATGGTTTTTGAGGTCCTGAGATGAAAATAACACTTCCGATGCTGTTTAAATCCAAATTCATCGCTTGCAACTTGGGAGAGGGAGAAGGGAAGATGTATAAATATGATCGAAAATAGCCGATATTAGTGTCGAATCCATAGTTTTCTGGCTGGCTGAAATGAACACTCACACTTCCCATGCCGTTTAAATCCAAATGTAGTCCCCATTAGTATTTCCAAAGGGGAAGGGAGGCATGTAATGAAAATGAAAATGACTGCATTCAGTAATTGAAAATGACTGATACTAGTGTCGAATAACAGTTTTTGGGGTCCCTAATTTCATTGGTGACAGTTTTGGTGCCCCTTATACCCAAAATGAAACATATTCTCCCCTATGAAGAACGGGTATTCTGCTAGCCTTTAATAATCACGAACGGAAGTTTCACATGTTAAATTCTTTAATATATTTGTCACTGCTCTAATTTACGCACTTGTGAGGTGTATGTGTGTATATGTAAATAAGATCATCTCTCTTTTTGAGTTGTCCGAAAAATATACAAATAATAAAGATGGATTTTTATCAGAAATCAGAAAACTAAAACGTAAAATTAAAAGCTGTTGCTTTAAGTATTTTCCTGCTAGCGAAATACGTTGTATATATATGCTGCAGACACATTACAGCAAATAAGATTAGCACCAGGTGAATAAATAGTTTTTAAATTATATTTTCGAACAAAATATTTTTTTTCTAATGGGTTCAAAATTTCTGGAAATTTTACACAGCACGGGGAAGATACATATCTCCATAAAATATATATTTGGTTTTAATTTACTGGTATAAACTAAAATGATACGTGCCCTTTTATTTTAACACGTTCCTGCCATAAGACGGTAATTTTATAAGACTACTTAAGATAATTTAAATGCGTCTATACTAATTAATATAACAAAGATTATATTTTAGTATATTTTGTAGCAATTCTATCACGGTGCTAAGGAGTGGTGCAAATATATTTGTTACCACAACATTTCCCTATTTCAATACAAGAAACATAACTACTTAATGATCTTAGCTGTAAACTAGTAAATATAAAATAGTTTTCATTTTAAAAGCATAATGTAGTAAAATATTCGAAAATTTCAATTTTTCCCAATTTTTCCGTTTTTTTCCAAGCTCGGGAAAAAACGGTATTTTTTTTTTTTCAATCCCAAAATTTCCGGTTTTCTTCCAGGACTTTACAATACTAAACGTTACTGAAATAAAAATCTAAAAAAAATGTATGTATGTATTTGTGTGTGTGATCTCTGACATTGAGAAACTTGTGTGTATTATTTGGATCAAATAATAATTGTAAGTAACATATTAAGCTAAAATTTATTTCAGCACTAAAATAGCAGATTGGTTTGATTGGTTACATGCTATTTGAAATGAAAATTACATTAATTATCTTTAAATAAACTTTGTCGGTTTTTAGTAATAACTAAATTATCTGTATACTGCAGAAACCTCGACTGTAACATGGTTAGTGATGTAATATGTCTGTATTGGGTTCCTGGAAACAATTTATATTCCATTTTAGAAAAGTGCTTATTACTCTATAATGAGGAAAACTAATATGTGATATAGTTTCACATACTTTACCAACGTCGATATTTAATCATCGTGCAGCGTTCTTTGTACATTGAACAATGTGGGCTAAACTCTCGATTAATTCGAAACACTATCTTCAGTGCCAAAAGCATTGATTTAATATGAGGTGAATATGCATATGATGCTTGTTTCCCCGTGCTTCGTATGAATCACCACATCATCGCCTTTCTGCTACAATGTAATTTCCTTCCGGCCTAGAGACTAGGGACTGTCTGCAGGGTAACAAGGGAGGAATTTAATCTGAGAGGCCGCATCCACTGTTTGTCAGTAACCACAGGTATGTCACGCCATGTCCAATATCACTCACCCACCGAGGGACCAGGCTGCGAAAATCTAATCGTTGGTGGCTTCCAGGGACCAGTGACAGTTAAGGCTAGCAAGTCCAGATTAATCACATTTAACTCTATGGCTTGTCCAATAGAAATTTCATCAGGACTCACCGGCTCCTGCAAGTGACGTTCATTTTATTGAGTGATGCGTAGTCTCGTCTTGAAAGATTAACTTTCTGATTCCTCTTCCAGATTTTTTTTCTCGTTCTGCAGTTTCGTCTACTATGGTTTGGTTTCAAAATAGGTAGTCATGTTCGATATAATAAAGGTTACGAGAAATAATTGGAGAAGAAAATTTAATGAAAGTTAGACAAACACTAATAGTACACAATAAATAACAAGTTTATGTATGTGCAGTTATGTAAGAGATAAATACTATCACGGATACCTGGATAGGCTGCTCTGAAGGTGCATGTTGACCCTAATGTCGGAGGAAGGGTGAGAGAGATAAGTTTATTCTCGCACAAAGCACATATCTTACAGCTCTTTTCTTTCTCATGCATGATGTGTTTGATATTATTTAGTGCATGACTGTCTAGGTGCGCACTCAGATTTTTTTTTGGGGGGGATCAAAGCTTTGGTACGAAGATCAAATGCTACAAGCCACTACGTCTACATAGTATCGAACGTGTATTATTATTCCCACCTATATTTTCAGAAAAAAAAAGATAGAACTAGTATATATATTGTAAAATTCTTTCAGTCTAAAAGGGTAGAGCAATTACTCTACACGGGAATTTGGACTTTCCCATCACCTTTTATTATAAAATTGCCTTCTTAAATACAAAAGCTATACAATAAGCAGTTCCACTAATAATCTGGATAAGATAAAGAAAGGAACCCGGTGACCAAGCGTCGTGGGCTTTTGCAGGTGAGGTTCCTCTCGGTGACCGGGCGTCGTGAGAGGGGTTAAGATGAGGTTTCTCTCTCGGTGACCAGGCGTCGTGAGAGAGGGCAGGAACCTGGTGACCAAGCGTCGTGGGCATAACGATAGGTACCTAACGGTGAACAAGAGTCGTGAGAGGGGTTTTAGGTGGTTCGATCAACCTGGGCAGATTGATGCTCGAAGATGCGTGCTGCTCTCTTTTATCCTGGAGTGTCGGCTGCCATCGGTGACCACCGTCCAGAGATGGAGTGGGTCAGTGGGTCGTGGGTTAACAACATGTGACCCACTGTGACCCACGGACTCAGTATGATCTACCGACTCACTCTGCTCACTACATTGTAGACAGTCAGTATCTTCTGAAGACTGCTAAATTTGTCTTCGTTTTACTTTCAAGACCTTCATTTCCTTTCCTTTTCCATTTGTTTCTGTCTACTTACCTGATGTGAGTATATCTAACCAAGTTAAAAAAGAACTTCAAGCAATTTGGATATTGATATTTTTAATTGTAATAATAGCAATACGGCTTATACTACTTCTTGGCTTTCGAGACCTGTGAGTTTTTTAGAGGAGCTAACTACTGGACAAAACACATTTTTGAATCACTGTAATATATAAATTATTTTTTTAATGAATGTTATTATGTGTGCCTGATCATCAAATTGGTCAAATTGCAAAGTCAAATTAAATTACTTTTGGTATATAGTTAGGCATAATCCAAACTGGGATGTTATATTGCTTTCATTATAATGCATAATATCCTAAGGAGGTAGTGAGAATCCGAATTTTTGCGGAAAAAATGAGTATCTCGCAAGCCGTTAAACTTACAGAGCTGAAATTCAGTGCATTAACTCTTTATTGAAAATAAACATCCTAGCATTTTTTAAAAATTCTTCTTTATGGGTGGGGGGGGCACTTTCTATATATGGAAAATTGGTAGTGAGTTGGTTTGTAAAAAAGATCGAAAACGATCGATGTTATATAAGAAAAACAATCAGAACAACAAAAAAAAAATACAGTGCTTGGCTTCATATATCCATTACTTTCTACTATAATAATTGCTGAAGCTTATATTTATTATATGGAGCGCTTGCAGCACAGGGCAATCAACCCATAAGATCGTGAGAAAAATAGGCATAAAATTTGTACTGTAAGATTAATTGCACGGAAATTTTAAGTTTGGATTGTACGCATAATTATACTAAAAAGTTTACACTTTTTTCCCCTTTTACGTTGGTCTACTTACCTTGATTTGGAATTTTCAAATTTCATCCTTTTTTCCACTGAAAAGTATCGATAATTCAACAAGGAAATAATTATACTATGATAATTTAATTGAAATTCATCTTAATTTGGCACATGGCAAACAGCAATGTGGTAATTGAAGAGGAAGAAGGAGGGAAATTCCCATTCACCTTTGAACACTTTCCAGGAACCTCGTTCCCTTTCGCTTTCTAGACGGGGGAGGGAACTTGGTAATGGCATCAAACCTTTATGTGTAATTACAAAAAAAAAATTATAAACAAATAAGAAATCATCAGTTTATCAGGCTTTAATTGATAATTTATTCACAAGATTCCCTATCGAAGGCGTGGTAAATGAAGTTTCTGTTCTCCATGAGTCGACATTACCAACTGACATGGTCGATATGGAAAAGATGTATGGTGATAGAAAGATGATACTTCTTGCTGAGTATTTCAAAACTGACCAAGAAAAATCGTTATCAGACTTAAGTCTAACAAGCAGATTGTCAATGAGGAGTTGCAGAAATCGGGTAGAAGTATTATCAATTTTCACGACAGAGTGCGAACGGGGGTTTCCCCTTATGTTTACAGATGACTGATATTAGAAATAGACTAAGTGCTCAAAGATTATCTAACTTGTTGTTCATCAATGTTAATGGCCCACTGCTAGACAAGCTCAAAGTAGACGAGCTAGTTATTTCTTGGCTGAAGGATCGACATCATTCCGCTGCCGATGATTTACCACGAAAAAGTTACCAACAGGAAATAAACCCGATTTCAGATTTTTATTTTAAAGTGAAAAATTACGAGTTATGGAAAATGTATACTTGTATTACTAATGGCTTATTTGTGTTATTCAACTTTGTACCTAACTTTTAGTAAGTCTCTTCTTTGCTTTAGGTAACCTACTTTGAATAAATATTCATAATAATGGTAATTATGCATATTTGTAACTTAAATTTAACATGGTGGTTTAGTGATTACACAAATTACAATTATGAGCATACTTTATGAAGATGCTCTCATATAGGGTACCCGAGCACCTTTATAAACTATGAAAAACTGATTTTTCAAGTCTTTTGTGAGAAAAATACTGTGAACTGAGAAACCATGACCTTTTCTATATTGTACAGGGGTATTTTCCTGCGAATAGAAGTTTCTTATGGAATGCGTTCAGAAATTAACAATTGAAAGAATACTCTTTTAGTACAAGTATATTTTAGGCACACACTAATTTCCTTTCCCACCTCGAACTATTTCAATTTCCTCACTAACAAACACTTTACCATTTCATATCGTAAAGGTCAGATCCACCGTTATTGTAACGGAGTGTTACTTGAGCGATTGACTAGAAATCCAAACTCCGATTAGTGACAGTTTCACAGTCTTGTTTTATTACAAGTGTAAACTCTTTAGTCAGTACAGAAGAGGCCGTGAATCGTGTTCAGAGTTGATGACGGTGAGTCAGAGTAGGTCACAGTGGATGAGAGTGGTTTATGGTGGGTGGTGGGTCAGAGTGGGTCACGGTGGGTGGTGGTTCACAGTGGGTGGTGGGTCACAGTGGGTCATGGTGGGTCACAGTGGGTCATGGTGGGTCAGAGTGGGTCACGGTGGGTGGTGGGTCGTGGGTCAAGTATTCATTGACCCACGCCAACTCTGTCTCCGTCTTGCCGACTGCTGGCGAATGTGGGCGACTCCTCTTCGGGTCCGTCGTCTGCGGTGTTTTTGTTTACTATTAACACGTGTTAGTACACATGGTTATCACATGCTATGGGGACATGCGGAACCTTACAATATATATATATAAAGAGTATACCCGGCGGGGGCTCATGTGGTTCGGATTCCACGTTAATCAGTAGGTCCACGTCTCATATAGCCTCGCTGCTGAAAGGGACGCTAAACTAAAATCAACTCAACTCAACAAAAAGAGTATAAATGAAGTTTTAAGATCAAATTTTCATACTGCATCGATCATTTCACTGTTAAAAAAGTCTAGTTTTTTTTTTAACGAGAAAGTGTAGAAACGTATGTTGAGTAAGGAAGTTCTGGAGATGGATCCGGATCCGGTGGGACCCTCTGTAGGATCGCACCTGTGACTCACTAGTTCAATTTTATAAACATGTGAGGCGAACTTTGCTTCTAAGGGTTTGCCATTTGCTATTTTCGACCGTATTTCAATTATCAAGAATTAAATGTCTGATTGTAAATGTTCAAATAAAGTTTTCCAAGTTTAATTAAAGCTATTGTTATTCTTAGTACCTGTAAAATGTAAGTGCGGAACACATACATGCATTACACATACATGTTTCATTGTGATGGAGAAACTTTTTGTTTCAATTACCTAGAAGTAAACTTAGTTGCATATTATAAGAGAACATAAGCAATGGTAATATTAATTAATTAGCTCGTAATTAGCAAAGTTCTAGATAGAGTTTACAAGTCTAGTCATGAACATACAATAAAAGTAATAATGGAAAACGAATTCATATAAATATGTCTTGGTCTTCCGTCTGAAAATGTCATTGCAGTGTTTTTTCTGGTGGAACTCAAGAAGCTTTGAAAAAATAATAGTAAAAAAAAATAAACTATGATTATCGTCATCCGCCGGTTTCAAACCCAGAACTTCACGATTACCAAGCAAAAATTCTAACCACTAATCTCCGCTTGTAATTTATTTTATAAAACTACGATAATCAAACTTTATTATTCCAACTGGTTAGCCTCAGTTGTTGACTGTTATGTAGGACTCTTAGTTTGCTTTCTGTTAAATTTGTACTAAAACGTAGTAAATTATAGTTAGACAATGACAGTTATGCAGAAAAAAAGTTACCAAAATTCTAATAATAAAAAAGTTATCAGTTATGCAGAAAAAAGAGTTATCAAAATTCTAATAATAAATGATAAACGTCCCAGCCCAGTCTGTGCTCCACGCTAATGATAGGATTTTTGGGCTTTCGGCATATATGCATGACCGTTTATCCCGTCACGAATAAGGGATGACGTCCCTCGGCGAGCTCAATATCCTGGGAAAGGAAAGGAAAAAAGGATTAAAGAAGGAAGAGGCCTGGGACCTATTAGCTAGGTGCCACCCCGGAATTTACCTAGTGAGGAAAACCCAGGAAAACCTCATTCAAGATGGCTGGCCTGAAAAAGCTGTTTATACTTTTCCGACTGAGTGCCCCCAGCGGGAATCGAACCCGGGTCAGCTGGCACTGAAGGGAGAGAGTTATCGACTACGCTACGCGGGACCACCACGCTAATCCTAGAAATAAACAGTCACGCTAACAGGTGTCAGTACCTGCAGCATCACTTGTCTGTATAGCAAAGTCCTTGAGTAATTGTTCAAATATGCTATGACATTTGAGGTGGTTGGTTGGAAAATACAAAAAAAAAAAAAAAAAAAAGCAATTATAACTTTTAACTAAACATGATTTTAGCGTATATTGTAGAGCGGGCCGATGGTTCGGGCGGAAGAACAAGTCATAAGTTAGAGCGGGTGTAAAAGAAGGTAATGCAAAATGGGTTACAAGCAACCCAGTGAAGTTACAAACCTTTAGTGTCAGGAAGTTTTCAGAAAAGGATACTGTATATTTAATATCTTTTTTTTTTTTTTTTTTGTTATGAACACAGCGTTTAAACAACAATAACCACTGCTTCATATCTATTTAGATACACTTTGTTAGTTAAAGTATCGTTTTCGAGTTTGTTCCACGCTGTCTGTTTCATAGTTTTGTGACGTATCTTTTACTTTATTATGGGATAGACGGTGGAAGTATTCTTATTTCTTTTAATGTCGACATTCATTTGATGAAAGCTACTTCTTCTGCTGGACTGATGATGGACAGCATCAAAAGGTAAAGCTGGTTATGTACCTGGTTGGTGCTGCCTCCGAAGACATTGCGTCGGCGTTTTCCTTCCTTCTTCGTCTCTTGCTGGATACCTCATCCTCCTTCTATTTTACTTTTTTAAAGAGATGTTTTGTTGCTCTTTTTAGCTTCTGACGCCGCCGACTCTCTGACTTTGCTGTCTGTTTCCCGATAACCATCTCGCAAGGGCTAATGGGACTTCTCTCAGCTTTTACGTGGGTTGGTCCTCAACTTCACTTGTCCCCTGTGGGTTCGGCATCAGCTCTTTAAACATCAGGTGACTTCCTCTTACATAGCGTCCTCTTCTGCCTAGTTGAACTAGCAAATGTACAACAAGGATTCTCTTTAGATAAGATACCTAAACAGCAGGGCGCCAGAAATTAGCTTTCTTTATAAAGTTTTACCAATTTCTTGACATACTGACCTTTTCAATATATATCATTTGTACCAAACGCGATTGGTATTCTCTGTGTATCTCTTTTTTATTTTATTTTTATTTTTATCTTATTTTTTATTTATTTATTTTTTGTGGTAAGGCGTTTCCATTCGGTAGTAATAGCCAAAGAGACGAAGGGGAAGGACTTGGTAGTCAACTGTTTGTAACGGGTCGAGTAAACACAAAAGCATCGTATAGAATATTGTGAACATGTTATAATTACCATATAAGAGTACACAATAAAACGTGATTTCACCTTTGTTCTGCAGTCAAGAATATCTTTCTTTATATCTTTTGATACTGAATGGTGTATTGCCGTAAGATGACAGCATTGCAAGAACTATTATTGCATAATAAGTTCAAGTCATTAGGTTCTTTGATTAAATGTAAATAGTGACAAATAAAGTTTTTTTTTTTTTTTAATCAAGTTCGTGCAGTACTTTCAGAAAATCATGTTTTGCTATTAATCACCAATTGCCTCAACAATCTATAAAATTGCTTGTGAAGTATTAATATTTCATTAAAATAATTTACAGCTTCATAAATATGTGTTATAACTTATCATTACAATATAGCTCAGTTTAACGACATTTGAAAATGTTTTCGAATTGCTAAATAAATAACCATTAAACAGGGTATTGAACGAAGTTTACAGCGATTGTGTTTCTTGTGCGTATATATACGACACACTTTTTTTTCTTTCTAAAATACACAATTTAAGGGTGCAGTTCATAGACCTACACGTGACATGACAAGAAATAAGTCAATCTGGTAACACAGCAGCACCTATTTGGTACGTGTTTACTTGTAGTATTCCTGCATGACCCACATTTGTTGTTGTGTTAATATTACTTGCCTTACAATTAAGTGGGGTTAATTAGTGTGATTATTAGTCATTTTACGGGATATCCATTTGTTCAAAAAAATTATAGCATTTGCGTTTAGCGAAAAGAAAATGTGAAAAAGATGAGACATACATACCAATCGATAAATCCCACCATGCTGAGTTGAGTTTGTAGTTTAGTGTCCCTTTCAGTAGCGATGATGTATGAGACGTGGACCTAGAGCTCCGAGATCCAAACGACAAGAGCTCCGGGATCCAAAGCAAAGAGTTTCGGTCGAGAATCGAACTTGGGTGTCCGAAGACATGTACACTTAGCGATGGACCTCCCAGTCAAGCTAAGCAAAATGCACATCGATGCGTTTTTTTTTCTTTTTTTTTTTTTTTTTTTTTTTGAGTATAGAGATCGACGCAAACGAGAATTATTGATGCTGAGCAATACGCATGCCACATACTAGAATATATATTTACCAAGCATTTTATTATGACACTAGCAATATGACGGTACATTGTACTGTTAATAAGATATAGACTAAAATAATGGTTGACCTTTGAATGTTATTTATCAATAGTATTGTCTAAATATAAGATATAGATCAATAGATATATTAAATTTAGTTGAGGAAAACTAGATACTTGAAGATATATTTGCACACTTTTTATTTTTTTTTTTCATTTTATTTCCTTTTCTTTTTTTGTGAGAATGGAGAAAATACTGCTGTGGCGCTAAAACATGTACACCTTCTTTGTTGTCAAAACTAAATGAAAGTTTCTTCTTATTCTTCTTCTTCTCCTTATTATTATTATTATTATTATTATTATTATTATTATTAGTAGTAGTAGTAGTAGTAGTAGTAGTAGTAGTAGTAGTAGCAGTATTGTGCTCTACCATATTACTTACTTGAAATGAAAACTGTAAGTTTTACGTCCCAGGGTTATGCCGGTTAGGCGAAAGGAAACGGTGATAATGAGAGATGAGTGAAATGGTGGAATGAAGAAAGTGGGAGGAAACGGGTGAACCTCGAGAAAACCCACAAGCATGGTGTTTGTCCACCACAAAGTCCACACGGAGCGAGCTGGGATCGTACCAGGGACCCCAAGCACCGGAGGTGAACGCTCTACCACTGAGCCACCGCGGCAAGTAACAACCGTAGTCATAATAATAATATAGTTCAACTAAACAACGTTGAAAATAGTGGTTAATTAGGTGGTAAGTAGAAATGATCAAAACTGAATAGTTTACATCGATCATTCCGAAGAAATTTGGAGTTATAGTGAGCATAATTTTTGGGAGGAAAGCGAGCATCCCCGGTGGGGATACTTCAGCTGACTTCTTTGGGGGGAACAACATGTGATTGAGGGGGAAAATCCCCCTCATCCCCCCGGTAATTCGCACCCTGGTTGGCTCTGTCGTATTTACTCTGACGTAGTTAAATGTGAATATCAAACAAATAATGAACGGTTAGGAGACCAGTTTATTTTCCCTCTGGCTCAAAAAGATTCATGAAAGACTGGTAGTTAGTTAAATAGAAAAAAAGACTGATACATGCGATTACGAATACTACTAAATTAGGATTAGAATTAGGAAAAATATGATTAGGAATAGAAAACGACTGAGAATTAGAGTTGAGTTTTCATGGCTCTACTACAGAGTTATACACATCAATAAGGTACTCCGATGGTACTCCGATTCATCCGATGGAAGGTATCTTTCTTGATTCCTAATCTTTAAGCAAATAATACAACAAAATACTCGTATATTCATCATAATTTAAATATGTACAAATCTTTCACCTTGTATTTTTTTTTTTTTAATTTGGCGACTCATTCAGCAGCGAGGCAATATGAGGTTTTTTTTTTAATAAGTTGTTAGGAATATGTTATGCATACATTTGTGTGCAATGAATGAAACAATTATTTTCAAACGCAAGTTCTATTAATTAAAAAGCGGTGAAACACTGCATTATACAGTATTACAACCAAAAAGAACTTTCCATATTCTGATTAATAAATAAAGATGGAAGTTTGTATTGAATTATGGAAAGATTAGTACATGATTATATATATATATATATATATATATATATATATATATATATATATATATATATATATATATATATATATATATATATATATATGCATTCTTAGGTAATATGTGAAAAAACAAAATGTCTTCTCTATAAAATGGAAAAGCTTAGTTATATCGAATCATTTAATCCTAAGGTACTGATGCCAAGAAAACATTTGCGAAGTATGTACATTTATGATGATGATAGTATATCTAGAGCTTTTATGTGTTCAATACCTGTGGTGATGATCCTTTAGAAAAAGTATCAGGATAAAAATTGTCCACATTCCGAAAATCCCGTTTTCAATTCTCATCCTACATTCATTACGGACTTTTTTTCTTTTTTGTGGGTTATAGGGCTAAAAAGGAACTTTATTAAAATTATTTACAACAAGATTTAATTTTCATCAAGTAAGAAATATTTAACCGCAGTTGAAGCAATGAAACCAGTGAAAAAAAAACACTAAAATTCCTGTTTATTTCAAATAAAAGTAATGTTCAGATATTTTAAATAAATTAGATGCGAGAGAAACTACCTAGGTACAATAACGCGAGTAAATTTATGCACATCATCTATCTAGCTAGTGTAATTTTTATTAGTTCAGTTTTGTACATATAGTAAATTTTTATACGAAATTGACCCCACGGTTCATCCATAGTTGGAATTATATTAAATGAATAGCCACTTTGCTTTGGTCTTTCTTTTTCATTTATTTATTTTTGCTAAATTCCAAGAGGAGGGGTTGAAATAACCTACCTAGCTTGAAATTTAACAATCAATCAATGACACTTAATTTAGAACTACACCTAAGTATCGAAACTGCAGTAAATAATTGTGTTATTTTGGGAAAACAAGCTGTGATTAAGATACTGCTAGCCACAATTTTAATCGGTAATTCAATGCATTCACTTCATTATGGTATTATGTTTATTAATTATTGTAATTAAATGATAGATTGTGTTATTTATTGGTAATCAAGCTAATTAAATATTCGTTTTTTAAATGTAATAAAGCACAGTAAAGCCGTAATTGGGTGTATTTGTATGTATGATTGTTGGAGCAATTAATTAAAACAATTCTGTTAAACATTTCTGAGTTTTAATATTAGCGGAAGCATTTTTTTCTTTCTTTTTTTTAATTGTTCCGGTAGATAAGTTGTTGTTTCATAGATCCCAGCGAGTCGTGAGGAACTTCTTTCCGTAGAGTAATCTCTGCTCTGCCATCTTTAACACATGTCCCTGTACAAGGCGGCAAGACTTCACGCTGGGTACCAAGTGATTAACTAGCCGATCTCTCTAATATATTAGGTTTCGGAGGTAGAGGATGCGAAGTCATTCTTTTTTAGTCCGGGAATTCTCTCCCTGGAGCAAAGCATGCAAGGTGGTCACGCGTCAGCATGGCTAGTTCATCCTCCATCTCTTGCCTTTTTTCTTCTCTCTTCTTTCTTTTTATTTATTTATTTATTTAAAAGTTTATTAGCACAGCATCTTCAACACGTTTATATACATACAAAATCAGCTTTACATTTTGCGATACATTTTCTCCAAGTCATCCTTTCATCCAATGTAACGAAATAAATTCACTCACTCTTCTTCTATTATCTGCTGCTTCGGTATTTGTTGCATTAATACTTTTTTTTTTTAATTTTCGTATATAGTGTACAAAAATCTTGATATAGTGCAACCATAATTGCAGAGACCAGTACACATTTTAGAAACGTCTATCATGGAAACTATGGTGTGTTAAACAATATCAATATTATTTACATGCACTACGGTATTACAAGGTGGAAGTTTAAACAAAATATAAGGAAAAGCGTGTCATAAACGCAAACAATTTGATATACAATTCATGTTGGAACTTACTGATTTTAATTAAAGATTTCTTTGTTTTTGAGATTTGTATTTATTATTATTATTATTATTATTATTATTATTATTATTATTATTATTATTATTATTATTATTATTATTATTATTATTATTATTATTAATTTCGCCCTTTATTTCATTTTTCAAAAAAAGAAAATCAATGATATGGAGAGTGTAATATACTGATTCACTACAGAACTGAATCGATCTTCGATCAAAAATGTCATGAAGCTAGAGCTTGATTAATTTTTATGTGCGCAAAATATTTTCTTGCTCAGACCTCTGGTTCACAAATTATAGGCTACCAAAGTTGATGTTCAGACTTAGATTTTTTTAACACAAGGAGATAAAGAGAGAGATAGAAATGCTATTTAAAGCAACAAAAAACAACAAAAAAAGCAGGGGAAAATATGTAGAACTAACATATTAAATGTTTATTTTCAATTTACTAGACTTTTTTTTCGTAATCGGAAAAAGTAATTAATCATAAAGTCCATACGCGCACCCAGAAATTTTTGTTGGGAGTGGTTCAAGCTCTAGCAGGGAGATCCAATACCACAAGTCACTACGTCTACGTAGTATTAAACGGGTATTATTCTGCACCCGAAAAGACGATAAGTAATTGTAAAATACTTCCACGTATATTTTCAGAAAGAAAATGATAGAACTATATATAAGAGAAAGAGAAGTGTAAGTTCAAATTTTCATGTTACGTCAATCGTTTCTCTGTTAAACAAGGATAGTTTTATTTTTTTTAAAAAAAATGTACAATTGTATGCTTAGTTAGGAAATTTTTGGTATGTCCAACCCCGGTGGATTCCCCATGGGTGCGACCGTGATGAAGCCACTAAATTCCCGTTAATCAAAGAAAGCAGATTTTCTGTGCTCATACGTTTTAAATATTGGTGTACACAAATTAACGAACACTTCAATTTTATAAAATTATACAACCTCTGTCCAGAGATGTCGGTGAATGACGTCATACTACTCACAGTCGTAAGTGTGTGCCACCGCCGAATCCCGTGCCGGACAGGTCATGACATATCTGAACAAGTTCCTGAGTGACGGCACTGCGAGTGTGATTATCGTGTGTAAACAGCACATTGTAGAGTCAAGGTGTAGTGCTCGCGGTCGAAACTGAAATTGGATCCCAAAATTGAGCAGCGAGTGAATATGTGGTTTGTTTCAAACTTGGCAAATCACCGAAAAAGACTCGTGAAATGCTGACAACAGTTTAAGATGAAGTAGAACCTTCAAGTATATTTATGAATAGTTTACACATTTCCGAGGGATACCGTGGAAGACGTCCCCAAACTCTCCGGCCTAGAACTCCACGCACCCCGGACGACGTACAAAAAAGTGAAGAAATGTTTGGGTCAGGATCGTCGTGTAATAGTGTGAATGATATCGGAGGAAGTGGGAATTTATCGGAGACGATCCACCTCATAGTGGCCCAGGATTTGGCAACAAAGGGAACTTCGGTTTAATGCCTCTAGAGGTCTCGTGGGGGATTGAGTCCCAAATTTTCTGATAGCCACCGTCACGGGCGACGAAACCTGGTGCCTGAGGTACGACCCGGAAGGTAAGTGTGACAGTATTTAGTGGTGGGTCCATGATCCAAAAACCAATAGAGTACGAAGTGAGAGATCCTGCATCAAGACAATGCTCGTGGTGTTCTTCCACTCTCAGGATATCATCCATAAAGAATTAATCCCTGAGGGCACCACATTAAGAGTCACTACGTACGTGGAAATACTGAGACGTCTGCTTCAACAGATCAAGCAGATATGCCCCCACTACACTAAGCACAGTGACTGAAATTTGCTCCAGGACAAAGCTCGACCACACTCTGCCTTTCTGATGCAGCAGTTCCTGGTCAGCAGGGGACTCGTAACTAGATCAACCACTCTACTTCCCAGACTTGTCTCCCCCTGACTTATTTCCTGTTCCCCAAGTTGAAATCAGCCCTGAGAGGTTAGAGGTATTCGGACATCCAACGTAATGTTACTACCCAGCTGAAGGCCATTCCTAAAGACGAGTACGCCAGGGGTTTTCAGGACTTGTACTGTACAGCCGTTAACAGAAGTGCATTACCATCAAGGGGAATTACTTGTAAGAACAGCAACTGCTGTTTCAGGTAAGACAACAATCCATTGGAATTATAGACACATTGACCGAACTTTCTGGACACAGGTTGAATGTTGATAAGTGTCACCTACTCTCGCAGGCAATCAAACTATTTCTTCTACTTCACGAACCAAAAGCACTAACATATTACAATTATTTGACAATAGAGTTAAACCTTGCAAGAAAATTTGTTATGTGATAAAAAAGGAGTTTTAGTAACTCATGTGTTCGTTTTGTTTATTGACTATAGTCTACAGCAGAAAACAGAATGGCTTTTAAAAAAGCTTAAGTTTGTGCACTGTGTATAGGAAATATTTTTTTTTTTTTTTAACAAGTTACGAATGAAAATAAATTCAATAAACTGTCTGTAATTTGAAGGTCTCTACTTACTGTCATTGTAATTGGCAATAATGACAAAAGTATATAATAATAATAATAATAATAATAATAATAAGAAGAAGAAGAAGAAGAAGAAGAAGAAGAAGAAGAAGAAGAAGAAGAAGAAGAAGAAAACATAACTAAAGAACTATATGGAACCTATGAAAGTTATTTTAAGGAATCAGTGACAAAAACTAGGGAAGTTAAGTTATTGGATATCGCAGTTTCAAATACATATTACGTATAATTGATATCCTTCTGATGATTAAAATTTACAAATCGAGTCGTTTTTTTTTTTCTTTTTTTCTTTTTTCCTTCCGGTGATCAGAATGAGTATATATTTTCCAATTTTACACAGCAATGATTTTCTATAGCAGACAGTAGTAACTCAACGCACATAATACGTTGATTGCAAAATAGCGTCGATAATGATCAACTTCCTTATTTAGTAACTAATTATATTTTTAAAAAGTCACAATTTCTATTCCTTCTGGTATAGTGTTTAAGAGCAAAAACTATGTAACACTAGCACCTAATAAGTGTTTAAACTGGTCCCTTACATAATGGTATACAGAGTGACACAAAAAGCGGTTTACACTCAAAAATAACATTCATATTATAAATGGGTACAATTATTGCTATTATTAAGTTTAATATCTCACGATTATGCACCGAGGCAAAAGGATACAATAATAATGAGATGGACGTTAATGACAAAATTAAGAATATTTAACGAAACGGGAAAATCCCGAGAAAACAACGCAAACGGTGTTTGATCAGCACAAAGCCATAGTTGAGAGTGAACTATGGACCCACGAACCAGAATTGAGATCTCAACTGCTGAGCAACAATTCATGCTAAGCGATACGTTTGAGCGATAGAGTTGACCACATTGACCTTGACCTTGACTACACTTGCACTCGTTATTCTTTTGTCCACAGTGGAGGCTCAGGTTTGGAGCGGTGCAGTTACTTTATTGTGTTTAAGCAAATGTGTAGGTAACCTGACTTTTGCCTCATCCTATCCTTGAAGTTCAATTTTTTTGAATACCCAATATAAAGACAAAAGTATTCACAGGAAGTTCAGTGTCCTTGTTCATGCAAAAAAAAAAAAAAAAAATCTTTCAATGCTTTTAATACTGTGAATTGTTATCCTTTAATTTTAATGAGCGATATTACATCTAGTTGCTGTATGCTGATGAATTTCAAGCAATTACTTATTCTTTCTCCAGGGGTTATGTTTATGACTCGGTAACCATGTATATACAATCGTGCGGATCTACATACTTATTTACATGGTAGGTATCTTTCGATCTCGTAATTACCGGTGTCGAAGTAAATGCAAAAATATTACCTCCTTCTTCGGTATAGGCTTGTAAGTCCACTGTAGCAATATTCCCTGATTTACGTCTGAGAAAAAAAAGAGAGAGAAAACGAAGAAAAAAATCATAACATAAAACTCTACCTTCACTGTATTACGCACAAGTTTTATTGTTCTACTGCACTGTATCTTGCATTTCAATCATTCAATGATTATTATTATTATTATTATTATTATTATTATTATTATTATTATTATTATTATTATTATTATTAAGTTATGAAATAGAGTTAAAAATATCATTAAAACTTTTCATACATTTTTACTCAATAGTACAACTGAATTATTGTTACAAAAGTCTGAATTTTTCTTTTCTTTTTTTTTCTAATAATGCATTTCCAAACATAATGCTACAGGCTCTTGTTTTTGCTTTTTTTTTCAATGGTCAGTGGTGAAGTAAGTTTAGGATTTTGCAACAGAGTTTTAGGAACATTTTATAAAAAATAAATATATACTATTTTTGCACTGTATTTCTCTGTTTTCGTCCTTCGTCTGATTTCGGGGGAAAATCAATGACATGTTGGGCGTATAAAAAGTCCCAAGCCGTGTTCAAACTTTGTTATGAGTAAAGATATATTTATTTTTTAAAAAATAGAAGGAAATGACAGTTATTGGAAATAGGTGGTTTTCAATTTAAAATTGTGATTTTTTTTTTTTTTTTAAGTCTCACTAGATATATGTTCCTTGAAACACATTTTTACGATAGTTTCAGTTTTCCCAATGCACGTGCAATAAGTTGTATATGGTATTTCGAAAACACTTCTCACATCTTCACAATGACAACTCTACTCCTATGCAATGTTTCGACTGCCACATAGCTGGTTTTGCAAACATTTCACTAAGCAGCGCCTCTTGAATCTTTTCGCGTCTAATTGCTTCAAAAACTCAAGGAGACTCTTTCAACTCGTTCGCATTGTGCATTCATTCGCGTCCAAATCGGTCAGTAGTTGTGGTACTCTTAGTGAAATTCCAATTCACCACGTCCAGGTGATGCCATATCCTATGTGACACATAGGTTTTTAATTGTCCTGCGACCAAAAACCGAAGAAAAAGCAACACTGACATGCGTTTCAATTGTCCCGAGCAGAAAAAAAAGCAGAAAAAGCAACAATTACATCGGTTTGTAATTATCCTGAGACCAAATCAGTAGAAAAAGCCACAATGTTGAACATGAAGTGTAATCACCCTGTACTATAATGTAATCTCTGCTGACACATTAAGGAAACTTCTCGAAATGGTGTCCACCGACATTAAAACACCTTGTATATATTATGTGCAGTTCGGGCAAACTCGTTGAAAGATGCCTGGTTCCACAGGTATTTGTCTTGCAGCTATCACAATTCTTCCTACGAGAATTTCCAAGTCTCCACTGGGGTCTTATAAACAAGCTTCTTCATGCAACCCCAAAGGAAGAAGTCCAGACGCGACAAGTCTGGTGAGCGTAAAGCCATTGGACCGCTGCGACCGATCCATCTCTCGAAATATGTTCTGGAAATAATCATGAACATCTGCAGTGAAATATGTAGCTGCACCATCATGCTGAAACCGCATTTGCATACGTACTACCAGTGGACCATCTTCCAGGAGTTCAGAGAGCACTTCGTTCAGAAATGTCATATAATATTGTTCACTAACACTTGGAAGTAAAATGTTTGGACCTATCAGCTGGTTTTCTGCAATTCCAGTTCAAACGTTGACCGAGAAACGATATTGGGAGTTTCTAGAATGCACAGCGTGGGGATTTTCAGTTGCCCATATATGCCTGTTTCTTCGTATTCAAGTATCGCGTTTGTGTGAAGAGAATTTCATCACTAAATAAGATAAAGCGTCTGAACTGCGGATCTTCAGTTACCCTGTCAAAAAACCATCGACGAAATATTGTGGTTGCAACTTCTGAACCCTCTGGAGGTAATACAGATGAATCTGGTCATCGCGACGAAAGCGCCACACTGTCATACAGCCAATACTGAGGACATGTGCGATAGCCCGGGTGCTGGTAGTAGAATTGTCTCCAACACGTTGCAACACTTGTTCTTCCAATCTGGCTGTGCGAACTCTTCTGGGAATCCCGCACTCTTGATTAGTAGCACACAAGCGATCAGTTTCACGAAAACGACGTTCAATCCTTGCAAATACGGTATGTGCAGGTTGTCGCCTATTCGGAAAACTCTCCTGATACAGTATCATTGTCTCTATTCCAATTTGTATGGCTTCTCCATATACAAGAAACATGTCAGTGTGCTCATCATTTGTGTATGGATGTACAGTCCGCAGAAAAAAAAACTGCAACATGAGCATGTAAGTTTATTGTGAAGCGACGAAGTCTTTTGCTCCAAAATAAGTGTGCAGGGGAGGACGCCGGGGTTTCTCCTGGTGTGATTCGTGGCACTTAGACGTTATGTTAATTCCCTGGGCTGTTAGGCGTAGTTTCACAATAAATTTACATGCTCATGTTGCAGGGTTTTTTTTTTTTTGCTGCGGACTGTACCATTCAAACTTGCACTTGATTCTTTCTGCAACCCGACTCATCTGCATGTCATCCACTGGCATGATATGTCTGATTCTGAGGCACTGTTAAAAGTGAAGTGTTGTCACAAGTATACCAACATTTGCACTATTACGTATTTGGCAGACAGTACAAACTGCTAGTTGGCATTTGATGTAACTAAAGTGTGAAATAGTGAAGTAGAGAAGAAGCGCCGACCGCGACATCGTCCGTTAAATGGACGAACTAATACTGCTTGTGCAGGTTTCATTCGCGTATTTCCTACCAGGTCGTATCGATTCTTGTCATAGACACTGCAAACTAGCATTATTACTCTTTCCTCACCTCTTCTTTGTCTTATTATTTTTTTCTGTCTGTTATTATTATCGTAATTATTATTCAGATCAAACATCTCTCAGTGCCACCTTCTAATTAGTTGTAATAATATTAAAGGCTAATTGTAATATTCACAATTCTACGTAAGAAAACACTAGGAGAGCTACAATGTTCCTCGTCGTTGTTGTCTGCCATTCTTCAAAAGTGACATCACATCCACAAATGAACGTACAAGGTATACGATCTCAAATGCACATAGGAATGTTTTTCTCGCTATTCAAACAGTTTATTTATCGTTTAAATCTGCTGGTGCTGCTTTTATGAAAACCAACATGTAATGTTGAAAACGACCAATACATGTTTGGAAACTCATGATAAAGTTCAAAGCTGTAATGCCGTCTTTATTCCTGATAGTTAGCAACACAGAATTATCGGCGTTTCATACTTTTTCAGCAGTACCAAAAGACACTAAACATGAAATAACCTAACCGAGTGAGTTTTCTTTTACAATATAGGCCAAACGTTATTCACGGTTTGCAGTACATTTTACCTCCATTTTCGTTGCACTAATTGTATACACAGAACATTGCTACAATATATTATCACTATTGTGCCCCAGTTTTGAATGGTATGAACCTTTTTCGAAAGTGAATACTGCGTCGCAATGGGCAATCATGTATCTCGAAAACGACGCGCAAATTGTACTGAGAAAACTTAATCTGTTTGGTACAAGAATTTTACAACTTATTTACATTGGATTTCCAAAGCATGTAATTCATTTTAAATACCTTTAAATGTTAATACCACAAAAAGGAAAATACTTTTGAATATACAAATATAATATACTATATGCAGGTATCCCTCCCTCAATATCTCCACCTTGCCGAGGTGAGGGGCTTGCGTACTCTAATGATCCCAAGAGCTATGCCGAAGATAGATTCGCTATCGGAGGGCTTCCCATGCCGGATAGGTCTTTAGGAGTATGAGTCAGACGAAGATATATTTTATGGTAGTGGGCAGCAGCTCTATCATTACCACACTGAGGCTGAAGATGATTGACATCGGCAAAGCTCAGATGTGAACAAAAACAGGCAGGGACAGGATGTTCTCTATAGCTGTTTCACTGCTAGCTGGAAGGACCTGGGACACCACCACTTTACTCAGTCCCTAGAAAACAACATGGAAAGATAAATGACAGAATGTAATATTAGGGAATACGACACTACTGTTTCATAGATGGTCGTCCTCGGCAGTGGAGGGAAACACAGCAGGGCCTCCTCGGTCGTCATCAAACGAAACCCCTGCAGGATAGGAACCTGGAATGTGCGCTCGCTGTTACAGTGTGGAAAACTGGAAAACTTGAAGAAAGAAATGGAACGCATGAAGATAGATATCTTGGGAATCAGCGAAGTTAGAGGGCCTAATGGAGGAGACATGTGGAGCGGAGACTTCAGAATGATTTTCTCAGGAGCTGCAAACGGTACGGCAAGAGTCTGTTTTGTCTTGAATAAGAAGACAGGACAGATAGTCATAGGCAGTTAGAAATGTAATGAAAGGATAATAATGTTCAAGATATCAATCGATCCGAGAAATATGAGGATAATCCAAGTATAAATCCTGGATCTAGCTACACAGATGAGGAAGTAGAAGAACTATATGATGAAATAGAAGAAGTATTGATGAAAGTTCAAGACCAGGACAATATAATCATCGTGAGTGACTGGAACGCAGTAGTCGGCGAAGGCAAAGAAGAGAATGTAACTGGGAATTTCACCCTAGGAGAAAGGAATGCGAGAGGTACGCGATTAATTGAATTCTGCAATAGCCATAATATGACTGAAACGAACACTCTCTTCGAACAACTACTAAGAATAAGATACACATGGACAACACCAGTAGACAAAGAAAAATATCAAATAGACTATATTAGTCCGACAAGCATTTAGAAATCAATTGAAGAACAGTAAGAGTTACCCAGGAGCAACGTTGACTCAGACCATAATTTAGTTTTGATGAAGAACTAACTCCGACGAAAGAGGAAACGAGTGGTAGCACCAAACAAAAGGTGGAACACAATCAAGCTAAGAAGGGATGGAAACATGAAAAGGGAATTGGCAAATGCGACAGACAAAGAGACGTCTACGGGAGCTTTAACAGGTGATGTCATTGACTCGAAATGGGAAGGCATGAAAGCAGGGATTACAAAATCTGCCGACGAGCACATAGGAAGGGAAACAAGAACCCAATATAAACCCTGAATAACAGCAGAAATATTGGAAATGATGGAGCAAAGAAGACAGTTCAAGATAACAAACAAAGAAGAGGAATACATAAGGTGCAGAAATCACATAAACAGAGAAGTAAAGAAGGCCAGAGAAAACTGAATAAACAATTTATGCAAAGAAATTGAGGAAAATATAGTCAAAGGCAATAAAGAAACGACATATAGAAAGGTTAGAAAACAGTTCGGTGAGAAAAAGAAACACATAGACATTATTATAGACAAGGACGGAACAACGCTAATAGAAGAGAAGCAGATAACAAGAAGATGGAAGGAATATATTGAAGAACTCTTCAAAGGATACAGAGTGAACGTAGAAGAGATAGAGAAGAAAGAAGACCTGGATGAAAATTAATTAGGACCATCAATTTTACAATGCGAATTTGACAATGCTTTGGAGAAAATACTACGTATTAAAGCCCCAGGAATAGATCAAATACCAACGGAAGTGATTGAGAAACTCGGAATAGCGACAAAGAAGAAATTATTTAATCTTATTAATGAAATTTACATATCGGGAAAACTGCCAAGATACTTCGAGAAAAGGATATTGATACCTATCCCGAAGAGGAAAGGTGCACGGAAATGCGAAGAACACAGAACATTAAGTTTGTTTCCCCATGCATCAAAAATACCGTGCAAAATTATCGCACAGCGAATAGAGGGGAAGTTCGAAGAACGATTATCAGATGACCAGATTGGATTCAGGATGAAAAGAGGAACAAGATAAGCAATACTGAGTCTACGATTGATCATGGAACAGCACATCAAAATAAACAAACCAATTGTGATAGCATTTGTAGATATAGAGAAAGCTTTTGACTACATAGATTGGAATATCATGTTCAGAGCGTTAAAGAATCTGAAAGTAGATTACAGAGATAGAAAAATAATATACCAACTTTATAGGAACAAGACAGCTGTTATAGGAATAGATCAGAATGAAGCAGGACTAAGTAAAGGAGTGAGTCAAGGATGTGGACCTTCACCTCTCCAGTTCAACGTCTATATAGAAGATGCTATGAAAGAATTCTTGGATAAAAACGAGAAATGCGTAAAAGTAAATGGTCAGGTTTTCAGCACAATAGGGTTTTCTGATGGCATAGCATTGATAGCAGAGAACGACGAGGACATGCAGGAAGCACTTTCAAAGTTCAACGACCAACTGGAAAAAAACATGCAAAATGAAGATAAATAAGAATAAAACGAAAGCGATAAAGTGCACAAGAGCAGAACAGGAAGGATTACAAGTATGACTAGATGGAGAGAAAATCGAAGACGTTAAGGCTATCCCCTATTTAGGAAGTCTAGTATTCTCGGACGGAAGAAGTGAAAAAGACGTAAGTTCCAGAATAGCACGGGTGAAATAAGCATTCAATAGGAAAAGAGGACTATTGACATCAAGAAATGTGTCGCTGGACATTCGTAAACGATTTATTAAGACTTTGGTATGGAGCGTGGCGCTGTATGGATCAGAGACGTGGACATTGAGAAAAGCTGAAATATCCAAGCTGGAAGCATTAGAAATGTGGTGTTGGCGCAGAATGCTGCGCATATCATGGACCGAAAGGAAAAGGAATGAAGACGTACTAATGGAAGCTAATGAAGGACAACAGATCATGAAGATAATAGGAAAAAAAGAAGAAACAGCATGCTTGGCCATCTTATTCGACACTCCGATTGGATCACTGTGCTGATAGAGGGAAAGGCAGAAAGAAAACTAGGAAGAGGAAGACCAAGGATAGAATATCTAGATGCAATTACGAAGAAGAGGCCTTATCAAAGTATAGAACAGCTCTCCCAAGCGAGAGAAAAGTTTTAAAATTTCCATGTTGCCCACCAGCCTATGGTTGAGGTAAACAAGAAGATATGCAAGTATGGCAACCCACTTTTCCAGGTGTGAAGCTCATTCGAACTCCAGAAGACACTGCACCTCTCAAGTTTTAGACGCCACACCCCGATATAATTATTTCTCTTTAAGTTTTTTTTTTTTTTTTTAACTAAGAAAAGTAAAGATCTTAAAAGGGAATAAACATAACAGAAGTGCTTAGAGAAAGAATTAATAAAACAAAATAATGAAAATACAAAGAGTAGATTATCCCATTCCAGAGATGACGTTCTTCGTAATTCTAGAAGATACATTGTACTGTCAGTTAAAAACATCATTATTCACAAAAAACAAATATTGTTTTACTTTCTTATTTTTTTAAAAGTTACTTAACTTTAAATCCTTTTATTCATCGTAAAATTAATCTTTTGTACATTTTAATGTTTCTTTCTTCCTAAATTTTTATTGAGAGTTCATTAAAATTTTCAGAGCTCTGTAGTATGTTTGGTATTGAGTTGTATATTTTCTGTTGCTAATTATTTCAATTTGTTTGTGTATTACACTTCTGATTGTGTATACATGCTTAATGTCACTTTACTCAACTCTGTTCTTTTTAACATACAATGCTATACTTTGTATATACTACTTTGAAAGTGGTAGCGCTGAAAATTCCTCAAAGGCTGTATCTAACCGACTATCATATATTTTTTAAACATATTCTTACAATATTATTTTGCTATATCATCAGCGGTTTTAAGTGAGTAGAGTAAGCTGTTCCCCAGATTAATATACCATGTGTAAGGATATGGTTTATAAGTTCATTATGCACGTAATAGTTTTGGGCTAATGATGATTTTTAGCTGGGAAAACTTGTACAATAATTTTCGTAAAATTGCAATGATATGGTTAATATGAGAAGTCCATTTTATAAATGCTTATCAATAATTATACCTAAACATTTTATTTTGTTTTCAGTAATATTTTGACAATAATTCAAATTGAATGTCCTGTTTTCTGGTTGACCTGATAAATTTGGCGAAAATGACATACCTGTTTTATTTCAGCATTTAATACTAACTGATGGTTATTAAGCCACTAAACCAAGCCAATTTCCGTAACAACCCAATTTTGTGGGCCTAAACCTGTTCAAGCGCCATCCGGTAGCAACCGGCTGAACTACGCCCAGTCTAGTGACGAGCGCGTAGTCAGCACGCTGCGATGTCCTGTCCCTAACAGATGTTTCAGGAGCTTCCTAGACCTAGTGGTCTCGCGTCTTGTTTACACGGGACTGACAACGCTGGGTGGATACCGAAAATTGGGAAACACCGGCCGGAAATCGAACCCGGGACTACGCAGACCTGAGTCCAAGGCTCTAACCACTAGGCTACGGCGTCCTTCATTTATTAAGCCACTGCTTTACTTTTTTTCAATTCTATTTCAGTTTTCGTGAATACCTCCGCCCATGTTTTTACCAGCATATATAAGTGAGGTATTGTTGGTAAATAATTGCATGTGTGCGTCTATTTTTAAATTCCATAAATCGTCAATAAAAATTAAGAATAATATTTGACCCAATACGTTTTCTTTTAGAACTCATTGCTCCACATTAGTAAAATTACTTTGTGAATTACCTATTTGTACAACCTGTTTTCTTTTTTTTTTTCAGATAATTTTCAAACCAAGATTGCGATATATTCCCTATTCCACAACTTTCAAGCTTGTTTAAGACGTTATCATGTGATATTGTGTCGAATGCTTTGGCTAGATCAAGAAAAAGTGCAATAACCTTTTCAGCTTAAACAATATTTTCAACAAACTTAAAAACTTCGTTACTGAATTTCTATTTTACTGTGTGTGTGTGGGTATGTGTGTGTGTTTAGGTGTGTGTATGTCGGTTATTTGCGATTTTCTTTTCAATTTTGAACCTGCATTCGATAGAGCATCAAAAACTATCTGAGAAAGTTATTAAACTTTTCGCGTCACTCTTACCGTTCCCAAGCTATTGGCCAAAAATGGTCGATTTCCAGATATTTAAGAGCCATATCTCGGGAACCGTAAGTCATAGAGAGATCATATTGATGTTGACCAATACCTAAGAGAATGGTGAACATTTTGGTTCCAAATATTAACCGGTGGCCATTGTTCAACTGGCCAATGGTTTGGCCAGTGGTCAGTTGACCATTGGCCAGCAATTCATATTGGTAGCAAAATGTTTGCCATCCTCTTCGGTATTGATTACCAGCAATATCATCTCTCTATGGCTTACCATTGTAGCGGCAGTCTTGTTACCAAGTAATCCACTACCTATGAAAGGGTATTTTAGGATTCCCCTTAATGCGGAGTAGGTTGGGCAAGTAATCCTTTTCGTGAAAATTATAAATATACTTCAACTCGAACAATTTATTGTATAATTTCTTCAACATTTAAATAAATTCAACAATAACAATATAACTGCGCTAACACAAAACAACATTGCTCAATATTAACTTGAACCCTTTCCCAATTTGAATAGTAGTCCGGAAATTTTTATACATTCGCATTCCACTACTTTATATTCTAAATTAATTTTACTGGTTGTACTTTTGACAGGTTTCATATATCAAATATCTACACAAATTAAATTTAATCCCCAAATATAACAATATATATATATTAAATTAGTGACCAAAAACATACACTCACCAAAAAGTTGTAACAGTTGGGCCGAAATGGAAAGAAAAAAAATAGATTAAAATTTTGTACTTACAATTTCCTGACGAGCTGCATATCAATGGCACTTACATACATTTACACTTAATTAATCCGGCTACTTTCTGTGTAGGAGCATTATTATCCACACACTATTCCGAAATCACATTTAACTAGTTATCAATTTAACGGACACAATTTCTAAGCTCCTACCCCTACTTACCTCATGTTTCAATCTAAAGGAAACGTAATAGGTACGGGTAGAATACAAAAGATAGATGGCGTTTTAGTCACTTCGAACAAACGAATATCAGAACCATGACATTGACCTACAGAGCCAATGTTTCCATATACAAGTTTATTTAACTAATCAGCTGATCGAAAGTTTTCAAATTCTTTTTCGGAACTTACGAGAGAAATGTCTCATATTAAATTTCCCCCCTCTCCGGGTGATTTAATTAAACAAACAGTTATTTAACATTTCGAAGTAAGTTCATCTTCCATGCACGGCATGCAGTAAAGAATAATGGAACGAACTCACCGATGGAAATTCTTCACAAACAAATCGTTAGTTGTTTCGGAGCTCCTTTTAGTTCATTGTCCAATCGACGAAGCACGCACCATAACTGCAGAAAGATAACAGGATTGATGACGGTATTGTTCTTGCCTATCCACCTGATGGTCCTGATTTATTGCCATTCTTCTATGGGAAGGTTCTCTCGGACAAACACAACAAACACAGCCATGGCCAGAAACACCCAATTCCGAACCTGCAGAATTGTACAAACAGAGCACAGTACACAAATATATATAACACATAACATATATTTTAACAGTGAAGTGGATTACAATTATTACAGAATCTGTACATATTTTCTTAATTTCCATTATTATTTTCTCTTGCTGGATAAAATTTCTTTATGAAACTGACATGACGTTTAATCTTTACTTTCTTATCAGCTACAAGTTGTAACCACACTGTGTTCTTTGTTGGATAGCTCATAATTTCGAACGGACCCTGATATTGGCTATCTAATTTAGGTTGATAACGTTTTTCCAAAGAAGATTTAGTTACTTTCTTAACCAATACTTTTTCTCCAATAGGTAAATCTATATCTCTATGTTTTCTAGAATACAATTTCTCTTTCCTTTTCCAGGCCAATTCAATATTATCTACAATAGTTTTACTCATCTCAGCTTTATCTGGAGTACTTTCAAGAATTCCTAGATCTAAAATCCAGTTTACATCTAAAGGATTAAACATCTTTCTTCCTAAGTATACCTCACTTGGAGTTTTACGAGTTACAGAATTTTCACTACTATTTAATGTGTACTGGACTTGATAAATATACTTAGACCACTTAGTTTGATTTTTATAAATATAGGTTTTCAAAATTAATTTTATATTTTTATTTTGTCTTTCTGTTAAATTGCTTGACATGGAATAAGGAGTAGTACAAATGTTTTTAATGCCTAAACTAAATAAATAATGTTTGAAATAATCGCTTTGCAGATATCCAGCATTGTCATGAATCACCTTATTTGGAAATCCGTAAGAATAAAATATTTTATCTAATTTCAAACATATAGACTTTGAATTCAGATTCCTAAGAGGTTCAATAATGACAAATCTAGAAAAACCATCGGTTAAGACTAATACATATTTAAACCCATTACTGATAGGCCAAGGCCCCATTACATCTAAAAATAGAGAATTATTAGGATATTTCTCTTTCTGAGTATAGTAGGTACCATAAGGAAGTCTATTCCTATCCCTACATAGCTGACAAGTCGTACATCTCTGAACAAAATCTCTAATTTCTTGGAATAAATTAGGAAAAGTATAACGTATAGCCACTTTTGCTATCGTTCGTTGGACCCCACTATGTCCTCCACCTACAGGGTCTTGATGATGAAATTTAATCACACTATACTTAAGAGACTCTGGTACAACAGCTCTTAAACCTCCATATTGTTTACCTTTAGTTTTCTTCAGAAGGATACCATTTTTAAGAACATAAGGTTCCTTTACCTGTCCCCTTTCTAATTCTTGTATTATAGTATTTAAACTAGGGTCCTCTCGTTGATGATCTCCTAATGGCTTATGAAAGAAAGGATTATTCCAGAAATTAACAAAATTCAAGTGTACTTCTTTATCATCCACCTTATCAATTTCCACTATATCTGATGAAGGAGGTGTATAATCGATATAATTATGCATCCTAGTTAGAAAATCTGCCATATTGCGCTCACTCCGCAAATGAATAATATCAAATTGATATCGACTCACCTTTTCAATAAGAGAGCCGTATTTTCTTTGACGTTTATGATTTTTAAGTATCCACGTCAAAGCTGAATTATCACAATAAATTGTGAATTTCTTATGAAGATACATGTCAAATTTATCAAGCGCATGAACTAAACTAGAAAGCTCAAGATCAAAAACGCTTTTTGACCAATCTGATGGAGGAACACGTTTACTCAAAAAGTAAACAGGTCTAAGTTTTCCATCACCATCGTACTGGCTTAATATAGCACCATAATTTTTGGTGGAAGCATCGACATGTAAAACGAAGGGCGCATTCATATCTGGCACTTTAAGAACAATATGGTTAATAATAGCTTCCTTAATTTTCTCCAATAAATCGTCTTCCTCCTTCCCCCAGATAAATGGAACTGTGGGTGATCTCATAGCATATAATGGACTCAAAAGTTCTGAATAATCTTTTACATATCTAAGATAATAATTAAGAAATCCCAACATTCTATTTAAGGCACGTTTATTTTTCGGTCTGGGTATTTCTTTAATCGCTCTTACTCTCTCATCATCTATTCTCATTTGACCATTAGAGAACTCATATCCTAATATTTTCACTTTTGATTTCATAAACTGAGCTTTGTGTGGACTAATAGTAATCCCCCAATCTTTCAACCTTTTTAACACTTTTTCTAAAATGTCTTTATGTTTTTCAACACTATCCGAGTGAATTATTAAGTCATCACAGTAAATATCTAAATAATCCCCTTCTATATCACGAAAGATCTTATGCATTAAACTGGACAAAACGAATGGTGAAACTGCCATCCCCATCGGTAGGCGACAATACTGTAATAATCTATTTGGTGTAGCAAATGCTGTTATATTCCTACACTCAGGTTTAATCTCCAATTGATGAAATGCGGATCGGACATCAATTAATGTATACAAATGGTGTTTACCTATATTAGAAATGATAGATTCTAAGTTCGGACTCGGAAATCCAGTCAATAACAATTTAGAATTAATTTGGCCATAATTAATCACTAATCTCTTGGATTGATCTCGATTAGTAACAAGGAAGCAAGGGGAAATATATGGGCTACTATTTATTTCTTCAATAACACCCTGTTCTATTAATTTATCTAAAAACAAATCAAGTTCTTTCATTTTATATTTAGGAATCATATATGGTTGAGTAATGCTTGGTGAAGGATCTGTTAATTGAATTTCATATAAATAATCACGAACATGCCCTAACTTATCGGTTATTACTTCTTTGTAATCATTAAGTAATTGTTTAACATACGGTATCAAATTTTCATCATAAATATTTTCAAAATTTACACTACCTTTTAATGCTTCTCCATCTCCCTCTTTATCTGCCTCCTTATACAATGGATTAAAGATTCTCGTGCCAGGTGGAACATCTTCATAAACAGCAGTATCAGTATTCTCAAGTGCAACTGTCTCCTTGGTCTTTGCCTTAGTACGGTTCTCCGCCCTACTCCTGGACTCGCCTACGCCACTGGTTATCTGCTTGGTCTGGTTGCCATAACGTCGAGGCCTCCTTGGAAACTGCTTAGCCTTTCTGGTTTGGGTTGGTGATGTCAGGTTACAGGAATAAGAACTGCCACCATATTGTAAAGCTGCACCTTCAGACCTAGTCCCCTCGAATCGATCACAAACTCTGGCGCCAAGGTGTCTGGGATCTCTCCGAGTAGGCCTGAAATGATATTGGAAAGCGCACAGATCACTGTTCATACCAACTGGGTTATTCTCAAAAGGTTGTAACTTTACTTGCATTTTCAATTTCTCAAAGAGAAGTTCTCGAGCGTTTATATTTATATGGGCGTAATTATCCCGTAAAAAGTCTAAACCCAATAATAATTTTAATTTTGGATGGTTAACAACTCCAAACCACGCCGTAAAACGGACACCGTGTATAAAGAAAATAAGTTGCACCAACTCACGCACTAACAACTCATTCCCTTGCATGATGGTCACAGAGTAATTTACTTGTTTTATTTTAGGCTTGCATTTCGTACGGATTTCTTCTAAAACACTGTTTTCTATTAAGCATAGAGTCGAGCCAGTATCTATTATACAGGGATATAAAGTATGGCATATACTGATGGGCAATTGTAATAAGCTTCCATGATCTTCCCTTGCACTATGAGAGTACGCACTATGAACTCCGGTTTTATTTTCATTTAAATTTTGATAACTCAGTCTATTCTGTCTATTAAAAGGTGTTGACATATAATTTGTCCTGGCACTTCTAAGAGGAGTTTTTACCCGTGGTAAACAAACCTTTTCACTTTTAACTACATTTTTATAATCTTGTTTATATTTGTCATTAATTTCATAACTTTCCGCAAAATCTACATATTCATTTACCGTTTTTGGAACACTAAGTATCAACAACAGATTACGAATTTCGGGAGTAACTAAATTACTTATTAATTTACAAATTTCATCTTCAGGCATGTTAATTTCTAAAACATTTAATGTACTTAATTTCTCTTGTAAAAAGTTTAATAAATTTTCATTTTCTTGCATTACTCTATATAATGATACCTTCATAAATTCCGTATTAATCAAGGGTGTGACAAATTTTAATAATAATGAATGACAAATATGACCCCAATCTGTAGTTATTGTTAACAAGCGCTGCAACTCTTCATAAGCTTGCTTCCTACACCTCTGTAAACTCGATACTAATATCGCCTCTACAGGAGCAATTTCCTTTACTATTAACATATCAAGTTTCAAAAGAAAATGACATACTAACATACCATCTGTTCCATCTATTACCGGTATATCATATATTTGCTTTTCTAAAGAATTAAAAATACTTTGCGAAAATTGTTTTTGAAAGTTACAGGTTATGGGAGCTCGCAACACTGCTTGTCTATGCTCATGAACAGGTGTATGTGAGAACGACAAGAAATTCCCCCCTCTCTGATTTTTCCTGCCCTTCACACCTACGACCTTCTATCTCATCGTCAAATGAAATAAGGGGAGGGTCAGCTACTGCGACTCTGCTATTACGTAACATACTACCCCTAGCTTCGTATGCCGCTTGCCAATGACTCATTTTTTTCTTTTCTTTTCTAATGGTACCAATAACCGAAAGATTTATATACTTAATGAAATTAATTTCTTTCCTTTTATCCAGCTTACAAATAGTAGACTAATACAAATTTTATTTTCGTTTTTCTTGTTTTTAATCACAACCAGATTCGAAATCCACTTCTTATTGCCCTCACGCATTAAGGTTTAAGTTCCGAGATTGAAACATGAGGTAATTTATATTTATATGTAGCGGCAGTCTTGTTACCAAGTAATCCACTACCTATGAAAGGGTATTTTAGGATTCCCCTTAATGCGGAGTAGGTTGGGCAAGTAATCCTTTTCGTGAAAATTATAAATATACTTCAACTCGAACAATTTATTGTATAATTTCTTCAACATTTAAATAAATTCAACAATAACAATATAACTGCGCTAACACAAAACAACATTGCTCAATATTAACTTGAACCCTTTCCCAATTTGAATAGTAGTCCGGAAATTTTTATACATTCGCATTCCACTACTTTATATTCTAAATTAATTTTACTGGTTGTACTTTTGACAGGTTTCATATATCAAATATCTACACAAATTAAATTTAATCCCCAAATATAACAATATATATATATATTAAATTAGTGACCAAAAACATACACTCACCAAAAAGTTGTAACAGTTGGGCCGAAATGGAAAGAAAAAAAATAGATTAAAATTTTGTACTTACAATTTCCTGACGAGCTGCATATCAATGGCACTTACATACATTTACACTTAATTAATCCGGCTACTTTCTGTGTAGGAGCATTATTATCCACACACTATTCCGAAATCACATTTAACTAGTTATCAATTTAACGGACACAATTTCTAAGCTCATACCCCTACTTACCTCATGTTTCAATCTAAAGGAAACGTAATAGGTACGGGTAGAATACAAAAGATAGATGGCGTTTTAGTCACTTCGAACAAACGAATATCAGAACCATGACATTGACCTACAGAGCCAATGTTTCCATATACAAGTTTATTTAACTAATCAGCTGATCGAAAGTTTTCAAATTCTTTTTCGGAACTTACGAGAGAAATGTCTCACCATTCCCGTGATATTGGCGAAAAAATAGTTCCGATTACGGGACATTTAAGCAGCCATATTTCGGGAACTTTAAGTCGCAGAGAGATCATATTGGTGTTGATCAACATCTAAGAGGATAGCAAACATTTTGGTATCAATAGTAACCGGTGGCCATTGATCAACTTGCTACTGGCCAACTGGTCACCATTCCCAAGGTATTGGCCAAACATTTTCGAATTTCGGGGGATTTAAGAAGTCATATCTCGGGAATCGTAAGTCATAGAGAGATGATATTCTGCGAATTTTTGCGAAAAACAGAAGCAGGTGATTTACATGTAGGAACAATCACTGTTATCCTTCCCGCTACATCTCTCCATTATTTTTAAGTTCGTTTTGGCAATGCTTCTGGAGCATTCTCAACTGGTTACAAATAATGTCTGTTTAATTATATTCTGCATCTGATGCACTTTACCAGTTTGAAAATCATATAGATTAGGATAAAAGAATGGGTTTTGTTCCAGAAAACTAACTAGTCTTCTCTTGATACATTTTTTTCTTAGTAATTTAGAGAAATTACTAAGAATTGATATTGGTCTATAACTTTTAGGATCAGCCTTTGGATCCTCTTTGTGTGTGGGTTTTGGATATTTTTTACAACTATGTTAAACTCATCAGGAAACACAGCTGTTTCTAAGCTTAGGTTAAATTGGGCACCTAGTATCAAAATCTGTCACATCCATTTCGCTTAGTTTCGAGTAATTTCGCAAAACGTGCAGTGAAGCTCCATATACAAGCAAACAAAGTCCCATACTTAAACTATTTTCTTTTTTTAAGTATGAAATATTAAGCTTTTAAACAAAATTCTATTTCCATAGAATTCCTTTAGATCAAACATATAACAAGCGATATATAAATCAATTTCGGTAAAAAGAAAATGGATTTGGAGGCTTTTGACACTAAGCGCTTCAAATATGTAATACAAAGGCTTTAGTATATTAGATTTTGCATGTTTTAAGACTCTTCCCGATACCCTTCAATATTTGATGCCATTTTTGGCGATAAGTAATTTACGAAACGCTCAGTTTTTTGTTCAGTAATTAGAGTAAAATATTTAATAATATAGAATTAACAATTTCAATACTGAACTTAAATTTATTTTGTTAGTCATATATTACGTTTACTATTCTTTTGCCGACACTGGAAATATGTCAATTAAGAGTTTTGACTATTGAAATAGGACCTTGTTCATACAACCAAACCTATTTATGCATTTAATTATTTTATTTTTATATTTTTCTTGTCGTTTTTATCTATAAGTTATTATGCTCCATAATTTGCTAATATTGCTTTTACACAACGAAATTTGTTTGCTAAAGTAATCCTAAGTAATTTATTCCATTAATTGTGTAAATTTATTTGTATCCTATAAAATCCCTTAAATCGTAATCATATAACGTTTATTAACGCTTTTGTTGTCCGTTGTTTTATTTTGCGATATTTACGATTTACTTCCGTTTTCAACTTCAACACAAGGGTGTTACTTATACAGTTTTTCATTATTTGAATGAAATGAAAGTTACAATATTTACACAATTACCCTATATAGCCTGTTCTCAATCATTTTTTTTATTCTTCATTTGGCAAAGTATAACCTAAAATGCTTCTTTGATGTTATATGTTTTCCCTCTTTTTTATTGTAATGGGAACATTTGTACTAGTTAAGATAGTGGTCAGCTATGTTATTTGAAATATACCTGATGAGACAGAGAATGATATTTGGTGTTTTTTTTTCTTGCGTGTGTGTGTGTGTGTCTAACATGATTTGTATACGGCTTGGAGTATTCTGTTACTCTGGTATGTTTACACACGAAATGTATTCATGGCTGTACAATATGTTCAAATACATTTATATACTTTCACAGTATTTATGATTTAATATATTTAGATTTGAATCTCCTAAAAATAAAGTTGATAAAATTTTAAGCAGTTAACGGAGCGGTTCTAAAAATGTTTCTTTATCACCACTTGGAGTGCTGTAGATTCTATTACAACCTTCTGCATTGTTTAAATGTGGCCTATACCAGTAGCGTCAGCAAGTTTCAATTCCGTTAAATTGTCTGTTCAGATTGCTAACTTACAAATGTCATTATTATATCCGTACATATTTGTATAATAACAACAATATGCAATTACATTAATATCACAAATGGTTTCATTTTTCCATATTTCAGTTAAAGCAATTACGTCTACGTTTATAGAAATACTTTGAGGTAATATGAAAAAAAAATAATCCTTTTTTTTTTTACACTTTTAGTATTGAATAGCACAAGTCTGAAAAAAATAAAACAATGCTCAGCTGTTTCTGTTTAGTTAACTGATTCGTGTGTTTCCGGGTGCGCTGAATCCAGGAAAGACAACCGTTTTGTCTTGGGACGTCTGGGTTTCCAACAAACGGGTGGTCATTGTTGAGCAAAAATATGAACACAAATATGCGATTTACAGAAACACCATTAACAGCATAACACAAATTAATGTACAGAAACACTCACACACGTGAATACAAAAACGTAATACCGTTCTCAGTTGGATTGCTTGTGAAATCGTCTTTTTTAAAGGTCAAACTTCGTTTGGAGCTTGTCCTTTTGTAGGTGGCTGCCGGAAGATCCCTAAAAAACATTCAGCAGTTGTCTTCCATCATCGTAACACTCCAGTTCCCCTGATACCTTCGTTCCATGTCTTTGAGTTCTTGATGGGAACGCTCCCCCTGCTCTTCATTCACTGCTCCCACATTGTCAGTAAAGTAGTCAAGGTGGAAGTTCAGAAAATGGACTTTTTATGCTCATGGAGCAACCAAGCTTTCGGAACGCGTGAAACATTTTTTTCCACCATTGCCTTGTACTGTGGGTCCTTTCGGTTTCCAAAAAAACTTTTGATGACCACAGTAAATGCAACCCAAGCCTCTTTTTGAGTTGAAATCATTGAATGGATGAAAACTTCGTGGGATATGAGTTTTCTAATATCAGGGCCAAAAAACCCCGCGTACTGGCGTACTCGTAGTATTTGAGCAACAAACATTGTAGCCAGAACTACTTACCAACGTTTTACAAATCTAAGGTGTAATCTTACTAAATTCGTTTTATGAACAGATTTATTATTTTTGTTTTTCTTTCTAATCTGGTGTTCTTATTCATGACACATTACGATACGTGTCAGTGACTCCCATCCGGAACAATATACATATATTTTCATGTTTCGGGAAACACAAATACATTTACTCTGCCATGTTCAATTTTATTTTCGTGTGATGCATTTGCAATTTAGCGATTTCCAACTACCTGTTTGACCACGTTATATTTCGATTGTGCAAAAACTTGCCGTCCCAGGAAGAAACGGGGGTCATTGCCGACTTTGCTGCACCCAGAAGCATAAAAATCAGCTAAACTTACGCAAAGAGCTTTTTGGTTGCAGACTTGTGTAATCGTAATCTCAGTTTTATCTCTAATTAAATACTTCGTTAAAATAATCTAGATCATCACCAATGTTAGCATCTGCATTTTGATTTTTAAGTGATTAATTACCTGTTTCATCTTGAGTCAAGTTTTCATTTCAGTACGTTCATAAACTTAATTTTACATTTTCTTTTAGATCTTTCAGTTTTCTGACATGATTCAAGCAAGATGCCACGTCTTTCCTTAGAACCATTTTTCCATCACAAATCCAAACAAATCGTAAATCGTTTTTCCTGGCGAACTGTTTTGTTTAATTCGGCACTTCTCAATTATTATGTGTTAACTGTTCGTTGATAAAAATCCGGCAATTTTGGAACTCAAGTTTGACTTCGTTGCTAACAAACATTTTATCTCAAGAAATTTATGTATCAAATTGTCCCTAATTATTTTGGAAGTGTTGTTACTATGATTCTGGGCTTGTATCTTCTTGATGTATATAGTCTGCTTGTATCTTGATGTATGTGTGACTATTTCCATCACCAAATCATTGGTTTCCTCTTCTTTTGTTTCGGAAATTCAAACTGTTTCAATAGTTTATTGTAATTGCTTTTGTTCTAATTCTTTCACTTTCTCTTCTAGTATTCCAACTATTTGTTTCAGTTTTCAGTTTTCAATTTTCAAAGCTTCTGACTATTTTGGTTAGATCAAAAACTGATTTCTTAAGTTCAGAGTTTTCTTACAAGGGAGTTAGCGCAAGTTGCGATTGCAATTGCAGTTGAATTGTAGTTTGTATGAATATGTTTGGGGTACTGATTACAAACATGTATAAACTGAGTGCCATAGCCAATTACACTGAAGCTACGAAGATGAGATATTCCGCTCACAGTGAACCGTACCGAACATATCGTGACGTTAGTAACTATGTTCATCAGACTTTTTCAGCGTATAAAAATCCTGTACGTGAACTTACGACAGGTTCCATACACTAACGTATTGACAGATGTTAGAAAGACTAGCGTATGAAATTTTATGGTTACGTCGGAAAAATACGTCAATATATGGCTCGTTTAAACAGTGTTTCTCTAGCTATTGTAGGTATATGCAATGTACCGGTATGCTATGGTGAACACTCGCCGCGCCGTACCGAAAGTCACCCAACAAAGCGTCCGAGGCGACATCTAGGGGAACCAGACAGGCATGGCGCATAAGAGCAAGGAACACAGTATAATAGTGACCCCGTTTATGTTGCTTCAACGTTGGCAGTTAATCCCTCAATGCGTGGTGTTACCGGTTTCGTAGAGAGTAACCGTCGCGTTACTCTCACTGTTAACACAACCCTGTGATAATGAATCATGCAAATATAGTGAACATTATTGCTAGCCATTATAAACACAAAAAAGATCCACATATATTACAGTAAAGGAGAGAAATACAGCTGCATTCATAATCAATGTGATAGATAAAACGATGGCAATAAATGGTAATAATATACATAGCGGAAATACAGTAGATTATATTGAAGAATATGAATACGCAGAAGAAGACTTGTCTGATTGTGAAGAACATATAGATGATTCAGAACCTGATAGTGACTAAGAGTTGTTACGAATTGATGAAAGCCAGTCGTCTGCTTATGTGCCAAGCCCACCGAAGAGGAAGAAGTGTGCTGAAATATCTTTTGAAAATTCAACGGAGATAATTGCATTCTAGGATTGTGGGAAAACTAAATAATTAAGCTTCAATACAGTACAGAAACGATATTGCATGATGAAAGACATACATCATCTAGGATACTTACGTCACATGGTAGAGATAAAGGAGGCAGGCCAGCGCTCAAAACTGCACGTGCTTGACGATTATGTAGCTGAAAAATTCAGGTTAGCGAGAACTTTTCTAGGCGCGAATGTTCACGACATTGATATTCGTGCGCTGGGTTTGGAGAAAGCCCAAGAAATAGGCCTGGCACGATTCACTGGATCTATTCATGGCTGGATTGCAAGGTTTAAACTGATACACCATCTTGGCTCATGGGCAATAACAAAATGTGTAACTAATAAAGTCTGAAATACAGATGGTGACGTGCATGAAAGATGTGAAGTGTTTCACAACTAGGTAATGTACTTAATGAACACCATGGAATGTATACAGATTTATAATACCGATCAAAGTGGTATACAGAAGGAATTTCACTAATCGCGAACTCTGCATTAGAGGGAAAGAAGTCGGTAAGAAGTTTGGTGCAGATATATCATGTGAAAACTCATTCTTACACCATCCAACCTGTTACGTCGGTAAGTGGATACGTGTTTTCAAAGACGCTGGTAATTTACCAGGAACCTAGAGGTCAATTTGGAGTGCGAGTAGTGTAATACATGCTGAAACCGCAAAATCTGGTTCAAGTTGCCTCGAAGTACCGCCTAATCACGAAACAAACCGCAATTCCTTCAAGATGTTTATTTCCCATACGCAGCGGAGAAGTCTCTTCCTCTGGTTGATTCGCTCGGGGCACATCATGACAGGACTCATATCGATGCTATCCGACCACAAAACATGGTGTCTACAGTCAAGAGCATCCCTCTGAGATGCACAGGTTACATTCAGTCACTTGATTTGCTATACTTCCGATAGTTCAAGGCGGTGCTGAAGCGGGTTGAAGATCACATTATCCTCTCAATTATCAGTTCACACCATCGTCAAAGGATTCAATTTCGTTGCTGTGTGTGTTCTACATAATCAGTTCTTTTCTCCAGCGCAGACATTGTTTGGTACTGTAGCTGGATATGATGACTTCTGACCAGAGAGGTTTCGAATGCCGCTCGAACGTACTTTTCATGTTCAAACGCAGTGTGACAAGGAAGACTGCGTGGTAAGCAACTCTGTTTCCGGCATCATATACTCTGTGAGCATGTTCATTCTCGTAATATTTTGCTCAGAGCTGTCAACAACCCATTTTTTGAACTCGGTGACTGAACACACATGTGATTGTAAAGTGCAATGTAATTGTCGATGGCAAATATTGTGCGCATATTTGTACTGTACATGTAACCCTCTTACATGCAAACCAAAACTTTGTTGCAATTGCGATCACAACTTGCGGTAACTCCCTTGTTAGTACAATCATCGAGTTTATCTGATAAAAATTTTATTTTATTTTACTTCTTTTAGGTTACGAATGTTGTCTTTCATTAGCAAAATTTGAGACTTTTTTGATGAATTTCCTTCAATTGTTGTACATTTTCTTACGTCAATATCTTGGTTTTCTGTAATTTCTGTACAGTTTCTCAATTTACACGTATCGCGCTTCTATTATCATTTTTTCTTGCTCCTAATCTTCGAATACTTTCCGTTTTTTTTTTTTTTTAAGATGGAGAAAGTTATAACATGAGGTAGCTTCCTTAAGGTTTTGAGCTGCAAATTCTTTCTTACAACACACAAATCATACATAATTGTTAACGTAGACGACAAGGTAAGAAAAAAAAATGAAATGAAATTTTTGAGTTTTACGTCCCACGGTTATGCCGGTTAGGCTAAAGGAGACGGTGATAATGAGTAATGAATGAAATGGTCGAATGAAGAAAGTGGGAGGAAACGGGATAACCCCGAGAAAACCCACGCACACGGTGTTTGTCCACCACAAAGTTCACTTGGCGGAAGCAGGGTTTGAACCCGAGACCCCTAGCACCAGAGGTGAACGCTCTACCACTGAGCCACCGCGGCCCCGACAAGGTAGGAGAGATTGCACTACGTGTCTAACTTTCGCGAGTTAAAATTAGATCTATTAGCTCAGAATAATGTAATTTATCAGTGTGGATTCCTTCAGAATGTCATCATTCCATAGATTTGTGCTGATTTTCATGAAATAGATCCTTCTTCTTTTCACTGTACCTTCTATATCAAAGCCGTATACTAAGACTATTTAGTTAATAAAATCAAAAAATAAACTAAGAGAGAAACTAGAAGAAAAAGCAGTGTTCCAGTAAAGATAGGTTTCTAAAATGTCTCCAAAAAATATGTTTTTCTTTCCTTTTTTTTCGTAATGAGGATTCTTTAAATACTTGAAAATGACAGTTAAGTTTCACGTTATCCAAATAAAGATCGCATGGCTCAATGACTTTATTGTGACGTCGAATAGAATATTCGAGTTCAACTACTGATTCCGTTAATCGACTACATCATTTCGCACACGAAGATGTATAGTTGATACGTTTGTTGGATCGGATATCCGAATCTGTCCTGGTCAGATCGGGTCAGTGGGCTTAACCAAATCATCAGAGTAGATCAGGTTGTCCAAGTCAAGGGATCTGTTCAGAACTAAGAAGTGAGACCCAGAACCGGATGACCCAATAATTCGTGACTAGAGTCTTATATATATGCATATACTGTAAGTGACCTTTATAAAGGGAAAAAAATCTTAATTAATCTAATTAAACGCTTTAGTTGAGTAAAAATAGTTTGCACCAAGAAAACTTATCTTTAAAATAACCTTTGGAACTTTTTTATTTTATTTCCTTCCTTTCTCTCTTCTTTCTTTTTTTTAAGCAAATATCATTAGAAGTGTTGTCAGGATTTCAGACTAACGTTTGACAGTAATCAAAATTGTACTTTGAAGGTTGACAAATTTGATACTGATAAGTAAGTATACTGTGAAATAGAGCATGGTTTTAAATTCCAGCAAGCTAAGCGATTACTCCAATTTCGATAAGAGCTCCGCCCAGGTTTGATTTATATGCACGATGCAATGGACAGACAATGCAGAATTAAGCAAATCCTGTCGGCAATACAAAACACGTTGAAAGGTAGAGAGCTGCTATACAGTAGAACAGGTTGGATCAAAGGAGGAGAATCCAAGCAATAAATTAACCTGATGATGCGGTGCCGAGATAAAAATCCTCTGGCAATGATCAAGCTCTTTATAAAGCCTTCGTTAAATTTTACGATTTCTGTTTTGACCGCATACTACAGCGATTGTCACTGGTGTTTGTTTTATTATATTTTAAAACTTAAAAGATTCAAAGTTCTTTCTACTGACTAAGACCAAAAGAGACATACGTAAAAGTTAAGCAGTATTTGTATATTTTATGATGTTTCGAATATCACATTGAATTAAGAATGTTGGATTATTTTAATGTAATATACTTGACATTGAAACTGATTTATTCTTTCTGTTGAGTTCTTTCAAAAGAACAGTGAAAAGGCCCGAGGAGAACGCGAGAAATACTGATAATTTAACAAAATTGGGGATTAAAGTATGACGTAATGATTTTTAAAATTGTATTATTATTATTATTATTATTATTATTATTATTTCCAATGATCTATTTTCTGGAAGAAAATGTGCCGATACTCACTATGAATAAGTTATTACAACAACTTAAACCATTACGCATAATCTTTGGCATACGCACACTCATTTCTCGTCTCATTTGCGATTTTGTTAATGCATACAACGTTAATACAGGCATTTGCAGAATGTAGGATATACAAAATATTAAAAGAAATATGACAATATAAATCAGGTTAAAAGCTCACTTATAAATGCCGTTATTGCATACCGGAAAATGATGATGATGATTATTATTGTTATTATTGTTATTATTATTATTATTATTATTATTATTATTATTATTATTATTATTATTATTATTATTATTATTATTATTATTATTATTAGGTCATGATGGTGTTTCAGTTTAGACATATACAATGCCTTGAAATTATTAAGGTAGTACTTTCGCATTTCGCGTCCTTATGCAACAACCAGATTATGAACATTGGGAGTTACTTATTAACTATCCAATAACCAAAAGTGAATTTATCGCTTCCGGTCGCTTTTCGCGAATCTATTTCTGAAACTGGAATCAGCAGATATATCGCACTTCAGATTTCAATAAAAAGATAAGAACGGAGATATAATCTACTCCTCAAAGATTGAATTCACTTCAAAATGGCATTTCTTGCTACTTCTTACCAGTTTTGTTCTCCTACCCTGACAGAAGTAAATACATACACACAGAACAACACAATGTAGTGCAAACATCCAATCAATGTAAATAGCCCATGTCTATGATACAGGTGGTGCTGCGAGCATGCGATATAACAAGTGGTACCATGGTACGTGCAACTGGTTGCAAAGAAAATACGGAATTTATTTGAGATCGCGTAATTGGGCATTAGGAATGTGATAGAAGTCACACCGTTAGTATTGTGTTATGTATAGCGTTAACAATTGTTAAAATGATTCTGGTACGGTTCAAACGGAATGGAATGTCATGTGCAGACACAAGGTAGGATCGACAGGGACCAATGTCACACATCAGTAGCGAGTTTTCTATGTTACGATGTTTACTGGCGGTAAACACGTAAAGCATAATTTACTACGCAAACTTCCTCAAAGTATTTTATAACCTAAACATGGTTTCCTTCTTTGCATGATACCTTCTGCGCTTTAGTACATGAAGGAAAACACTAATACTTTCTTGCGGATAAAATAATCATTAAAATGTGTTACGTTTACCGCACCAAAATAAAAAGAACTCAATCACTAAGGGCGAGGCACACTTGAACGACACCGACAGAGACACCAACAACGACAACGACAGACGGAATGACCGTCAGAACATCGCATTCAATTGGAGCAACGCACACTACAGCGACTGCGACAACTGCCAGATAAGTTTGAGGGGCGTCAGTCGGGTCTCGGACAGAATGCCAGAGGAGACTGGGGAGCAACAAGTTCTAACATGTTTGCAAATTGGGACAGCAAACAGTACCAACGGCTTGAAGCCAGACCCTGTTAGCTATACGCAGTGCGCAGTGAGGTTTCGTCGTTATCGCTGTCGGGTAGTGATGAGCAAATGCAAGACCAAGACCAAGACCGGGGTGGTCTTGGTCTTCGTCTTGGTCTTGCACATCCAGTCTTGGTCTTGGTCTTGCACTCGAATCCTTGGTCTTGGTCTTGGTCTTGGTCTTGCACACCCAGTCTTGGTCTTGGTCTTGGTCTTGCATGCAAGAGTCTTGCAAGTCTTGTATTTAAGAAATCTCAAGCATTCCATAGGTAAATTTTACTATCGATATAAGGGAAAGGGATAATAAACTCTACAATTCGTCAATAGTAACGGAAATACAATGTATGTTTCTAAATGTGATATATTTTACCTTCTTCTAATATGATGATATGATGATAGTGTACAACGTAGATGATGACCTTTATTTTTTTAAAAAAATGGGTGCCCAGGCTTCACTACTTATAAGATAAATCACAACGTTTCGTTATATATATATATATATATATATATATATATATATATATATATATATATATAACAGATCCAACACTCCACTGGTTCCCAAATTGGGGAGACTACCCGTGAATCGCATGAAAGAAAATGAAAACGGGGCACAGATTATTGAAATACCGTGAAGTGCAAAATTAATTTTACACTCTAAAGGCGTCATATTTTTCTTTTCAACCATTTTCAAGGTTTAGCTAATCCTTGTATTGAAAAAATTTCCAATTAAATATTGAGATTTTGTTTTACTTATTCCAACACGTACTCTATGGGGCAGAAACATGGACATTACGCAAAAGCGATTAAAAAATAACAGGCTTTCGAAACGTGGGCATGGAGGGAAAAAAAAGGAGAGAATTAGCTGTGTTGAACGGAAAACGAATGGGAAGGTGTTAGAAATATTAGCAGTAGGGGAAAAAAGAATTTTAGATATCGTTAAGAGGAGGAAGAGGAACTGTTTGGGATATTGGATGAGGAGAAACTGTTTTATGAGGGACGCGCTAGAGGATATGGTGGAAGGAAAGAGAGGGAGGGAGTGAAGGAGACTGTAATTGAAGAAAGGTATTAAAACAGAATATTGCTACGTGAAGACGAAGAGGCTAGCTGAGGACCGCCGTACATTGAAGCTTCTCAGTTGCAGCAAGCAACCTGCCAATAATGGCAGAATAGTTATGATGATGATGATACGACCGAGAAAGAAGAAAAATAAAATATTAATTATTATAATAAAATCTCTGAATGTTTTAGAATAATTTGAGTGAAAACTGAAAACGACTCAACTGTCTGTCTTTTGTGTAAACTCAATTTATATAAATACTTTTGACCTATAGTATATTAGAAATACAAAATAACGGCACCAAACTCAAAGGTATTTGAAATAACTGTGCAAAATCATTCACACTTGTGAATATGGATTACTAGCATTAATTAACCACTTCATTGGGTTAAATTAAAATATATATATATATGTTTCGTCAGTCAGTCAGTTTTTACTATTACTAAAACGCTCTCTGATATCGGCCATTTTCGATGATTTCTCTCCTCTCCTCCACCGCAAGTTGCGGAGCTGAATTTGATTTAAACGGCATTAGAAGTGTCACTGTTCATCTCAGAGATCCCCAAGAAATATGGATTCGGCACTAATATCGGTCATTTTCAATACATTTCCATATCTCCTCCTCCCCCATACTGCGAGGCACGGTATCGGAAGTGTCACTGTCCATCTGGATGACCTCGAAAACCATGGATTCGACATTGATAATGGTCATTTTCTATAATTTTTATATATCTCCTTTCTTCCCCTCCCCCAAGTTGCGGTGCTGAATTTGCATTTAAATGGGATCGGAAGTATCAATGTTCACCTTAGCAACCCCGAAAACTAAGGATTCGACTCTAACATTTGGTCATTTCTTATCATTTTTATGTATCTCCTCCTCTTCTAAGTTACGGGACTGAATTTGGTCGTAAATGGTATCGTATCAGTATTCAACTCAGCGACCTCGAAAACTATGGATTCGACACTAACATTCGTCATTTTCGATCATATATATATATATATATATATATATATATATATATATATATATATATATATATATATATATATATATATATCCTCCCCTCCACCAAACTAAGGGGCTAAGTTTGGATTTCAATAGCATCGGAAGTGTCAGAGTCACAAACATAGTAATTTTCAATTTTATAATATAGATTTGTTATTGTAGTATGTTATATCGCTCAATCTTCTATGTGTCATATACCTAATGAGGCTAAAAGTTTTATTGATAAACAATTATTCAACGTATAAGCATGCGTCCATGAAATCAAACTTGCGGTCACATGCACATGCAAGTTTTTGTCAGTCATGAAAATGTTATTTCGATATTAATTTTATGAGCACACATTAAAAATTTCCAACGGATGCTTGAGTCTCGGAGCCAAAGCCATTCCCATGTAGTTGGCATCTGTGTGTACAGAATTACTGATGTTCAATACTATATTTCTCTTTATTTTTTTAAGAAGAACACCACTAATATGCTTCGAAATGAAATGAAGTATCTAGTTTAACTTCCCATAGTTATGCACCATGGCTAAGGAAGAGAGTGATGATGAGAAATGACTGAAATAGTGTAATGAAGAAAGTTGGAGGAAACGGAAAAACACCGAGAAAAGCCACGCACACGGTGTTTGTCCACCAAGATGAACTATGTGGCTTGAAAACGAGCAATACCTACAGAAAATGCGAACAACCAGTTCAGAAAACGACATACTGTAGCTATATGCAACACAGGCAGATCGACTCACATGGATTGCATAAACTACTGGGAACACATCATTTCAGCGGCATTTTTACTGAAGCCAAGAAATTCAAGTAAAAGATGTAATGACTTTTCCCCCTTTTTTGAAATCTATAAAAAAATCAAGTAATACCGGTACTTGAGCAAGACTCTTGCGCAAGAGTCTTGGTCTTGGTCTTGGTCTTGCAGGTATGGTCTTGGTCTTGCAGGTATGGTCTTGGTCTTGGTCTTGGTCTTGCACCCCTTAGTCTTGGTCTTGGTCTTGCATCCGGATTCCTGGTCTTGGTCTTGGTCTTGCATGCAAGACTCTTGCGCTCATCACTACTGTCGGGGTCATTCGTTCCCAGATACTAGCCAGATACATCTTTCGGTGTCGTTGTCAGTGTCGTCCCAGTATGCCTTCGCCCTAAGTGTCAATGCTATGAGTCGCGAAAGAATATTAAGGCGATGTTATACCTTTTGCTACTGGTTTCTCAGCCCCCATAAGATAACATGTAAACTTTATTTCATGAATATCTAACGAAATATGGTACGTAACAACTTAAAATTTTTCATATGTTGTGACACTGTGGTTCCTGTGTGTCTGTGACGTGATATTTGCGATATCGAGGTACTTAGGTAGTGCGACAGTATGGCTGGAGTAACAATAGCAAATTCCATTACCGTTTACTGGCGAGGTAGAAAAGTGGGTGGTCAATTAGTGCGGTTACCGTCTTATGTTTTTTTTTTATTTCTGAAAAGCAGAGAAACTTCTTTACCTGGGACAAATGAAAGAGGTTCGCTTGGCTGCTAAATGAAACAAAATAAAATTTTCCTTGACTTTTTAAAATAAATTGAATTTACATATAAAGATGTTTTAATTTGAATATAAGAACAATTAATTAAGTGTGTGAGCGTAATTGTCACAATACCCCCCTCCCAAGATGTAGCAAGTGCTGCAACAGAGTGAGGCACGGCTGCATCTAAGGAGAAGTAAGATTTGCTAAAGATAAAAGTTCAAATTCTAACAAAAAGTACAAATACATGAAAATCCTAACCCTAATCTATGTTGAAGAAAATTTATAAATTCACCAAAAATCCGAACCCTAATGTTAAAATTTCGTGCAAGCTGAGAGAGATAATCTCAACCTAGATGAGAAGTCTCAGGTATTGAGTTGGTGGTCAGTTCAAGCTGCCGGACACAAGCTTATGAGGCATGTTTTAAATAATATGACCTTATTCTTAATTATCTCTTGGAGTTCTTCTTTAATTTCTCTGCGCGGGATACAACTTCTTCTATTTCTTCCAAAGTTCTGGCTGCCCTAGGTAACAAAACAACAAAACAACAATATTATATAATTTTCAGCGTCTTGTATCATCGGGAAAGAGAGCATTGGTTACAGAGGGTGGCATGGAGCTTCAATTCCTCCATGTGCGAGGGCAAAGCCACTGCTCGCACTTTTGCTTTTATTCTTCGGCCATGATTTTTCTTCAGTAACATAACTTGAAAATATAAGGAGAGTAAAATGATAAAGGCAAAGTTCCATGTCGCGAACATCCAATTGTGGGAACTTGCAAACATCTTGGTGGAATTGTCATCTGCTCGCAGCTCGTAGCTCACTATTCTTTGGCTCGGCGCGTTTTCGCAGGTATCATCACCAAGGCGAAGGGGTGCGTTGAGTCTCTGCTCTAAACGCAAAACTCCACTTCAGAGAGCTCAAATCGGGAATCCATCTCTACCGATTGCTCCGTATACAGGCACTTCTTCGTGCATAACAAAAATTATATCTCCTGGGCCGGTTTCAATGCTGGGTTGCGCACATTGGTGAACATCTTTTTCCAATCTTCCTCTGTAATTTTGATTGCCTCACATCCGATATCTGAAATAAAGTTAAAACAAATGCTGGTAAACAAATTCATTTCTGGGCATTATGCATCCATATAGTTCATCATCTTATTCTTTATATTTATCTTCTAGGGTTAGCCGCTTGGACAAGAGATGCAGGTACATTCAACTGAGCTATAGACACAATTCTCTTATCTTTCTTTCATCAGTTTCCTGCTAAGTTTTCTTTCTTCGCGCTAGTACTTTATTCTTGGCTTATACTTTTCTTGCAGTATCTTCTTGCAATTTTTCTTTACTTCTTGCCTACAATCATTGTATTTCTGTGCTTCCATTAGTTTTCATGCCATTGTGTATCTTAGTCTGTTTTCCAGCAAGCTGTCACGTAACCTCGACTCGAACCTGGACCGTTGAAGTCCATTTTTAGTTTTCCTGCTGCTGCTCTGCCTGCAGGACCAGTGGGTTGGTAGCATTGATGCTGTCTGGTGTACTGCTACCTCTCCCTCGTGACCCACGATTGTTTCCTCTGGTGTGACCTCTTCGCTCCGAGCTGTTCCCTCGATGTGTGGTCACTTGTCGGACTTGTCTCTCTTCATTTCTTGGCCTGTCTCCTCTGTTTCTTTGATCGCGGCGGAAACGGCGCTGCGCGTGACCTCTTGTCGGTGCTCCTGTACTTCTCTCGCTGCCGGAACCGTCTTCATCAGTCCGCTGTGATGGCTGGTGAGTGTTGCGCAATCGATTGTTCTCTCTTCGATAAGGATGGTGCCGTTGTCTCCTATTTCCGGAGTCCCTATATACGGTTTCCTCCGTTGACTGCCTACGCACATTCTGTACTCTTCGTTGGCCTGTCGTACCACTGTTATTCCTTTGGGCATTTCGGTCTCTCTGGAAACTCTCTATCCTGTCCAGCTCCTCGCTGTCCCAGAGGATCATTGACAGTTGCTCCGTATCCTCCAGCTGAACTCCGATGAGCTGCCTTTGGATACGTAAAGGTAACATGTTCTTCACGTTTGAGAGAACTTCCGCTTCTGACATAGAAGGACTTAGTTCCCGGAACGCCTTGACTTGCTCCCAAAAGAATTCACGCAGGGACTTACGTGAATCAGCCCTATAGCGTGTGTTTCTGAGGCGAGTGAGCTTTCGCTGAATAATGGCTTCGCTTTGGAAATTCCTCAGAAAAGCACGACGGAAGTCTTCAAATGTTCTGAACTGTTGGATGTGATTGTCTATCCACATCTTTGCTGCTCCACGTAGGATACGTGGAATTATGTGGAGAAGTTCTTCCTGTGCTATTCCGTATAGCCTGCAATCATCCAACAACCGTTCAAGGAAGGTTGATGGCAGTCCCACATCCGTGTCCGGGTCAAACGATGGCAATTCATCTATTTTAGGAGCTCGAAGAAAACTTCTGCAGCTAGCGTGAGAGTCCACAGATCTTCCACTCTCCTGATTCCCTTGACTGAGGTCTTCTAAAATTGGATTTGAAACCGGAGGCGTCGGAGTCCTTCGAGGGGGTTCTGAGAAGGCGGGTTGAGGTATGTTTCTTACTGCTTCCCCAACTCTCCTTTCTACCAACTCGGACATCTTCTCCGTTAGGAATGCTGTCAGTTGGTCCACCGTCTGCTGAATAGCTCCTGCTTTCTCCCGTTCGACCTCTTGGATTTGCCGGAGTTCCTCAATCCTGGTGCTCTGATTAGTGAGGCTCTCTATTAGCTCCTCTTGTCGTACAGTCATGGAATGTTCAATATTCTCCATCCTTGTCTGCAGCTCTATCCTTTGTGCTTGGGTCTGCGTCTCCAAGTCCATCCGCATGCGCTGCATATCTTCTAGGACCTGTTCCTGCCTTTCCTCCATTTGCCTGACCATCCTCTCTTCCATTTGGCCAGCTTGTGCCGTGAGACGTTCTTCTGTCTCCTGCAACTGCCTGTGCTGCCGCTCTCTCTGTTCCTCCAGACTTTGGGAGATGGTGCGCTTGAAGTCATCCAGCGCTTCCTTGTTTGACTTCTCGTGTTCGTCCAGCCTCCTGGCTTGCTCCTGTAGTTTCCTCGAGAGGTCTTCTGCCAAATGGTCTTGTTTTTCCATGAGCTTGTCAAGTTTTCTCTCTTGTTCTTCTCTGAATTCTTCGTTTTTCTTGTTCTGTTCTTCTATATTCTTCCTCTGTTCTTCTATATTCTTCCTCTGTTCTTCTCTAAATTCTTCGTTTTTCTTCCTCTGTTCTTCTCTAAATTCTTCGTTTTTCTTGTTTTCTTCTTTTTGTTGTCTCATGAACTCATGTAACGCTGATAGAAGAGATTCCTGAAAATCGCCATTAGTGCTGTTCGGCCTGTGATGCTGTTGAATGTTGTCTCTACTTCCTTGAGTGACATCATTTTCCATAACTGGACTTGTATTCCTCTGGTCACCACATTCAGGACAATTTCGAGCCTCATCCGTGGGATCCAAATCCTGTTCCCATAGGTCACGTCCACACGTGCGACAACGTTGTGCTTCTTCCATTGCAGACATCCTGTTTCTTGGTCGTTGCCTCAAGGTAGATGGCCTCAACTGTGGCATCTGCAAGTAGACTTAAATAACTGGATTGTCAGAATAATTCTTATTAAAATTTGTCTAAAATGAATTCTAATTGTCTGACCTATGCTGTCAATCACTCTAAATTTCGTACTCTAAGTTCACCTTAATACGCAAAAATATTACTATTTCATCAATGTAGCACGCCAAGCTACTTTATCCCCACACGTTTTCCACAACAACTTAGTTCATTCTTTTTTTTTTGTTCACATGTATATTTATGTGTGTGTACAAATAGTGTATTAATTAACAGATAACATGTCTAAAACACAATAATATGTAAGTAATAAAATGCATGTGTAAATAAAAGTATTATATCTAACCTATTCTAAACATATATCTATATATGACTATATAATTATATTAATACTAATGTTATTCACTAGAAACAAACTTAGCTAAATTTATGCATCAATATGCCAAGAATTTGCATGTTCACTTATATTAGTCGCTTACCTGGTGCATTACCTTTTTGTTTTCTTCTTTCCTTCTTTTCTTCTCTTTTTTTTAAACAAACAAAATGGTGTATCTCCTTTCTCTTCCAATCAAACAAACCAATAAACAAACATGAGGTAAGAACAATTATTATTATTATTATTATTATTTACGCATGTGCTGAAATGAAATAAAATTGGTTGCGAGGGGGAGTAGAACGCTTAATCGTTCCCTACGGGTAATCTCGAAATAATGATTCTTTGAATACAAAGTTACCTAATTTCCTATCACGCTTCCCATTCTTAATTTTAGTATTACGGAATAGACTTGATTACTGTTTTCGTTCGCTGTTCGAAATTTACTATGTATGCTTCTCCAAACTAAATTTCCTACTTTTTTTTTTTAACGCTTACTACGCTTTTCGGTCCTGAAATAAAATTAACTACGCATGTTGGTCCTTCAAATAAGATTAACTACGCATTCGGGTTCCTGTTCGGGAAGCCATTTCTTGTGACACTGTGGTTCCTGTGTGTCTGTGACGTGATATTTGCGATATCGAGGTACTTAGGTAGTGCGACAGTATGGCTGGAGTAACAATAGCAAATTCCATTACCGTTTACTGGCGAGGTAGAAAAGTGGGTGGTCAATTAGTGCGGTTACCGTCTTATGTTTTTTTTTTCTTTCTGAAAAGCAGAGAAACTTCTTTACCTGGGACAAATGAAAGAGGTTCGCTTGGCTGCTAAATGAAACAAAATAAAATTTTCCTTGACTTTTTAAAATAAATTGAATTTACATATAAAGATGTTTTAATTTGAATATAAGAACAATTAATTAAGTGTGTGAGCGTAATTGTCACAATGTACACAGAAAAGCAATAGAAATGAAATGATTGTTTCAATTTCACGCTTAATGACGTAGATCACGAGTAATGAACTTTTTAAAGTAACATTGTAATGGACTATATATTGAAGGTTGTGTGTTCCAATGTGATCTTCGCGAACAGATGTCCTGCTGACAGGCAGGTATTTCCCTCCCCCTCTTAAGTCCTTTTCTAATGGGTGTGGTAGAACGCCGCGGGGTGCCACCCTCATCCCATTTCTTTCCTCCGTTTCTGCAGAGCGGATAGATTTTCTGTAAATGTTACAAAGAAAGAATATTTGCTTCCAAGACAATTTGAAATATTTGCTTCTTGCGATTTCATGCTGTATGATGTATACTGCGAAAGCAAAGATCAGGTAGAGAACGCCAATTTCTTCATTACTAGTAACTCTAGTTAGATAATTATTGCTAACCACTAATTTCATATTAGTACGTTCCGACTCTTTGTAATAACACTGCCGCAAGAGTAGAAAATAGGGGAGAGTATATACTTTGAAGAGGAGGATCAACAATTTGATACAGATCATGGTTGAAATTTAGCTTTCCTTTGCAGCACTAAATTTGTATGAGACGTTTGCATGGATACAAACTACAGAATTCCCTGTAGTAACTGGGATTTGAAATTCGTGACAGGTAGTTACTTTTACTTTCTGGCAACATTAGCTATTCAACACATATTTTTCTGGATGTAATAAAAAAAAATCAGCTTTACTTCAAGCTAAATTCAACAGATTGAAACGATGGATTGAACCCGATGAACCAACTTTCCCGTGAATAAACATACATAAGTAACATTCTAAAAAATACAATAACCCTTCCCTTCGTCTGTCTAGTGGCTAGCTCGCGCACCTTTGGATCACAGATCTCGGGTTCGATACCCGGCGGAAGAGCCTTGAAATATCAACAGATCACTAAGGACTCGGATTCCACTGAAGGCTCACGTCTCTTATAACATCGGTACAGAAAGGGACACTAAACTCTAAACCCACCAAACCAACCAAGCTAATGAAGAACGGACATAGTAATGTCACTATAATTTAGACTACGTGAACGATTTTTTAAAGTTTTCATTATGGTAATAAATATAAGTGGAACTAGGGTCTCGAACATTTCTAGATCTTGTTACTCGAAAATAAGCAAATATAATATATACACATGGTGTCAGGAAATAACTTCGGGATGTGAATCCTCGGACGAAAACATGAAAAAGCCTATAGACCAACCTTGGTGCACAGTTGCGTTATTTCAGATATATTGTCCACAGAAAATTGGTCGTAACGGTACAAGAAAGCAACAACTCGAGCAATATTTTGGAGTTTTCCGAAAACGCCTTAAAGTTTTGTTGTATTTGACAGCAACATAATATGATTTAACCTAAGAAATTTAAGCGAGAATGTTTTTAGTACGGTGACCCGTAACTTTCATCTTATGTTTTCGTGTAAGGATTAATTTCCTTAAGTAATTTGATGTCGTTTTCGAACACCATGTGAACATACATAGCGAGACCTCGGGTCACGAACTTTATGCCTATTCCACTGTAGGGATGGATACGAGTGAGTTTTCTTTGAAACTCGACTCGACTCGAAGCAGACATTTTTTAGCTCGGCTCGAAAAATTTCCTCCAACTCGACTCGAATTCAGGTCGAATTTCGAATCGAGTCGAGTCGTGTGTAGTTTCAATTACTATTTTTAAGTATCCAACATAGATAATAGGTCAATGATACTACTACTACTACTACTACTACTACTTATTATTATTATTATTATTATTATTATTATTATTATTATTATTATTATTATTATTATTATTATTATTATTATTATTATTATTATTATTATTATTATAACATCATGTATAACCAAGAAAGTAGGCGGGGTGTACCTGTATACTAAAACTAGTTGACTTCCGATCTCGGTCGCCGAGAAGTCTTCAGAAGGCAAGGACATTGTTCACGAGGATCTGGGTTTGAGTTCCGGAGAAGCAAGTATTCAAAAGTTAAATTGTTAAAAGTTATAGGGCGCCGGTCAAACATGTTCAAAACTGCTCGGCTCGGGTCTAGGGTTGTCAGTGGCTCGAGCGGCTTGGTTCATAGCTCATTCACTATCGAGCCGAACCGAGAAGTGAGCCAAGCCAACAGCTCACCCAACCGAGCCAACTCGAGCAATCGGCTCAGTTGAGCCGAGTCGAACCGAGGCGATGAACTCGTTTCAACGGAGCTGGCTCGAGCCGATGGCTCATCTCAGCTGAGTTGGTGAATCATCTGAGCCGAGTCGGTAGCTCATCCCAACCGAGCAAGCTCGGGCCAAAAGCTCAATTGTGCCAGTCGACGGCTCGTCTCAACCGAGATGGCTCAAGCCATTGGCTCAATTGGGCCGAGCCGATGGCTCATCTGAATTAAGCCGGCTCGAGTTGTTCGCTCAGTTGAACCGAGTGCTGAGCCGATTGACATCACCACTCGGGTTGGGCTTCTGCTTGAGCTCAAAAATTTGAACGTGCAGATCTCAGCTTTGATAGTAAGAGCTACAGTATATACTTATATTGATGCTCATGACACTTGAGGCTGTCTCGTTATAAAAAATTATTGTCGTCTCGTTATCAAGACGAGACGTGATGCGAGTAGTGTTCCTTGTCGTGAGCAACACTAAAAGTATTCCACACTACTGCTTACATTTCTCATGGTTTTTGCTTTCCAGTCTAATCAGACGATTATTTCAAAACGAGTTAAAACGAGCTGAACGAGCGAGCAATTTATCAAACTCGACTCACTCGAAACTCAACGTCAAAAACAGTGACTCGGCTCGGAACTCCACTCGAGAAAATTACCTTTGACTCGACTCTAAACTTGACTCGAGGTTCGAGTCGAGTCGAGTTTTAGCCTGTTCCGCTGTGTGTGATCCAAAATTATTTTCCTATTGAAGTTCATAGAATTTGTATATGTATGTTAAACAAACAATTGATTTAAACCAATAAAATAATATAAATGGTTCAAAACCAGAGTGAACTCAATTGATTCATATCTTTATTCACTTCTTATATTTATATGCAAATTAAATTAGGTCGCTAAATTTTTGACTCTGTGAACTAACTTGGAGGAATAAAGTATATCTTCTGTACTTTGTACTGATTTCACTTGTGCAGTTTTTTTCTCTCTTCTTGTAAAGTGATTCTTAAAATATTCACAAGTACAGTACATGCAAGATCAGTACAATATATCTTTATCAGGTGTTCTCCGTGGATGAGTCTGTAGAATTGTCACTTTTGTAATCAGGCAGGGGTCCCAGGTTTGAGCCCAGCTAGAGGACAATTTCTCTCCGATTCAAACCGAGTAATGGTTTGTAACCCACTTTAAACTGTAGGTCCCGTCCTTCATAACCCCCCTGTTACATAAGAACGGGCTAGAAAAATCTTATTTCTATATGTAATCTAAATAAATTAAAAATTTTGTAGCCACGGCCCCTTCATTCGACTGATCTCGGTCTCAATCTTAAGAAGTGACCGCAAACCGGTCTAACTCGAGGTCAAAGGTCAACTAGCTGTTTTCGCTCATTACAAAAATGTGTTTTATACTTCCCGCTTTATCCCAACTTTGGCTCTAGCCCAATCTATCTTATTCTCTTATCAATTTCTTAACTGTAACTGTGTGAACCAAATAACCTCTCAGATGTTTAAGATTTCTTATCCCTTATTACAAATCTAAAGTAGGTTTTATTCATGCAAATAATCTTATGTATTAGCTTCCCTAACTCACTCCTTTGTTCAGACACGCTACTCGGCTTGGCTTATTCAATCTTGAACAGTAATGAATGGGCAGACTAGTAAATAATTTGTGCTCTACTGGTAAATCATTTGCAAAACTAGTTTACATATGGCCTCGAGTTTGACTTATTTTATTATTTAAAAAAATAGAGGCCACGATTATCCACAAGATAAAGAAAATGGTTCAAAAACAAGTAGCAGTGCCACGTGTACATCACGCATAAGAGTTTGGTATCTGTGGTACGATATTTTCACAATTAATATTGAAACTGGAAATTGTAGTAGATTTCTACCACTTCCGGTTTTAGTAGAGAGATTAGACTAGAGACGAAATATATTCTTGGAACGCCTAATAAATTGCAGAAACCGCTTCTTATCTATTACAGTTTTTATTCTATAGCCATCAAAGTTAAAATCGGAAGTAGTTGATTTCCACATCTTTTGGAAGACAGAATATAGTAGTTATTTTTAGAAAGCTGAATAGAAAGCAAAAACCCGCTTCATTCCTGTTCTATGGAGATCACTATTGAAACCGAGCTTTCAATTGAAGATCACAAGAGGAGATGAAAGGTACACCTGAGACGCTTGAGAGCTGCTCGATTGGAAGAAACCGTTTTCATCTATTTTTTTAACCGTTTTTGCTATATATAGATCAATATTTATTGAAAGCAGAAATTATAGTTGATTTGAACCATTAGGCCTATAGGTTGTAGTAGAGTTAATAATAGATATTAAATATATTCTTACAAAGCAGAAAACCGGATCTCACTACATATTGCCGTTTTCGATCTATGGTGATCAAAGGTCAAACCAGAAATGGTTTATTTAAATCACTTCCGGTTTGGGTAGGTGGTTTTAATGACAAATAAAATTCCTTACTCTTGACTATATTTTGACCAAATTTGGTGATGATCCATCAAGCAGTTCTTTAGTTTTTCTTTTACTTTTTCTTTCTTTTTTTTTTTCACACACGTGCACACACGGGTATGGTAAATATATAAAGGAGTAGGTAAACCAAATTCTAGTTATTCAAAAACCAAACAAGGAAAACTTGGTTTTTGCCACCCCTGCATACAATTAATCCATTCTAACCACAGAAACGTCGCACTGTCTGTTTTCTATGATAAATAATATAAAATGAAATGAAACCTATCCTTCCAGAAAACAAAAGATAGGTAAATAAGAAACATTTAGACTTTTCTTCGTTGTATAGTTTTGAGTGGCAGAGAGGTGAAAGCTACTGCTTGGAAGAAGAATCCATCCATTTCAAGAAAAAAAAATGTAGAAAAGCAATCGGAAACATATGTTCGATACTGAGGTTTCAAAGATCATTATCTTTGTTCTACCAAGTATTTTGTTGACACTTCACTCTAGTTTCCATCGAAAAGGCAAATTCAGGTAGTTGCCGTCTGGGGCGGGGAGTGGTAAGGAAAACTGCTCAAGGCGTAAATGATTATGAAAATGTAGGGATAGACATGAGTTTCGCTGTTCAAATTGCCACAATGCATCCTTCCCCAGCATGTGTTCTTCAAAGAATGTCACCTGTAGTAATTTGTGAAGTATGAAAGTGGTCTTTTGATCCTTCACCTGCAATAGTGATTACCTAATTACAGAAGTAATTATTACAATTAATCTAAGTCATTAAGTTTAAAATTGAGATAACTACCTTCTTTGTATTGCTCTTTGGTATCCGTATAGAAAATTGCAAGTTTCTAAGTGCAATATTTTGTAAGATATTTACGAATTAAATTTTACATGTTACCTTATGGAGATTCTGAAGCCTCTGATGATGGGTAGACACCCCCTTAAGGACAAGAAATTGTTTATACACCCTAAATACATGGCAAGTTGTCCGCTAAGATGTGTGGACAACCCAACATACCAATCAATTGCATCCTTCTCAATAGGCTGCACAGGAGAAATTAGTTCTGGCGTCGCCTATGAACAATATTTAAAACCGTCAGCACTAAACACAAAATCTGCTACTTCCGTAAAATTAATTATATTTAGCACATTTTAATAAATTTATCAGTTTAATGTCTCCAAGTCTTCTTATCAAAGATGTAGAGAAAAAGAGCAAATAAATGCATTTTATATTTGAAATGTTGTTTCTATAACTCTTTTATTCTCTTCTTGTACATTACCTGCCAAAACAGAGTGGGAGAAATACATTGAAGAGAAACGGAAACACAATTAATGCATGTGTATTTATGACCTTAGTCAGCAATGCGACCATAAAGAGCAAGACGAGTTTTAAAGTGGGCTTTGAACCATTGTGATGTGCTTGATCCAGATGCGTACCCAGAAATGTTCGTTGAGAGGGCTCTAAGCTTTGGAGGCAGAGGTGGTCCAATACTAGAAGCCAGTATTGAACGGGTATTATTTTGCACACGAAATAACGATAGGTAATTGTAAAATACTGCCACCTATATATACACATGGTGTTTCAAAACAACACCGACAACGTTTGGGAGGTGATTCCTGACGCCAAGATAAGACAAAAAGTACAGAAAAACCTGGGTGCACAAATGGTTCCTTCGGAGTTATAGGCTTTCGAAAACATAAAAAAAATGAACTTTAAAGGTCAATATCCCCAAAACTATGTGACTTACCGTGATCGGGTCAAGACTTCACTCAGGAACTAGTATGTGTCCTATCCAAAAACACATGTTTCAGACTCCTTCTGTACTCACACAACACTTTTTTTTGAGGGAGTTTGGCTACGGACACACAATTTGAAATACCCATGAACTATCTCTATAAAAAATCTTGCGGAAGTACCGGAGGATTCTGGAACACGTAGTTTTGGATAATGCCCATACTAGTTCCTAAGTAAAGTCTTGACCCGTTACGGTAGGTCCCATAGTTTTGGATCTATGGAGATTTAAATTTCATTTTTTCATGTTTTCGGCAGCATATAACTCCGAAAGGAAGCATTTGTGCACCTAGGTTGGTTTGCACATATTGTCTTATCTTGTAGTCAGGAATCACCTCCCAAACATTGTCGGTTTTGTTTTGAAACACCCAAGACAAGACAAAAAGTATAGACCAACCTGGGTGCACAAATGCTTCCTTTTGGTGTTATAGGCTGCCAAGAACATTGAAAAATCAACTATAAAGGTCAATAACTCCAAAACTACGGGACCTATCGTAGTCGGGTCAAGACTTCACTTACGAACTAGTATGCGCCCTATCCAAATATCCAGGTTTCAGAATCCTGTGATACTTCCGCAACATTTTTTTATAGAAGTAGTTGTTGAGCACTTCAATTTATGTGCTACTAGCCAAACTCCCTTCATAAAAACTTCTGAACCCTGGATATTTGGATAGGACACATACTAGTTCCTAAATAAAGTCTTGACCCGACTACGATAAGTACCATAGCTTTGGAGCTGTGGATCTTTGACGTTGAATTTTTATGTTTTCGGCAACCTATAACTCCGAATGGAAGCATTTGTGCATCCAGGTTGGTCTATACCATTATACTATTTCTCTTATCTTGATGTCAGGAATCACCTCCCAAACGTTGTCAGTGTTTTTTCAACCACCCTATATATATATATATATATATATATATATATATATATATATATATATATATATATATATAGTGATAGAACTAGTTTCTTTTTATAAGAAAAATGTACAGATGAAGTGTAAGACCAAATTTTCATCCTACATCAATCATTTCCCTGTTAAACAAGTATAGTTTTATTGAGAAAGTTTACAAATATAGGTTGAGTTGGGAAGTTTGTTGAGGGGTGCGTATCCGGTAGACCCCACCGTTCGTGCACCCCTGAAAATAAGGAAGACTATTGATATAAGGACCATTTACTTGAAATGTTTTCCTTTATTCATTTGTTTCTCTTGATAACTACATATATTAACTTGTATTCCATCACTTAACGCTTTTAGTGTTATCTGTAAAATATTTTACATTGTGCTGAGCATTATCATTCACCTAATGCATCTGTACCATCTACATCAATATTAGGACGGAGAATAATCCGTCATCGTGTCATGTGTGACAAACGTTCCATCAGCCCAGGTGGTATTAATACAAATGGGATCATAGCGGAATCTTCCGAAGATTTAGTGTGTTCAAATGGTGTCCAGACATTTGCTCCATGTTCAAGAATGCCTACTTCCAATTGGGTCATTTATCTTATTGAGGACCGCGCAGTAACGCTTTCGTCATTTAAAATGTCAACAATGCTCATTAGCAGTAACAAAATATCAATCTTTAATTGGGAATTTGTATTGTCATATTTATTTACTTATTTATTTATTAAAAAAAAAAGATCTTGAACACACGAGGTTATTGACACAGCTCGAGTGACGAGTTCGCATTTATTGCATTAAAACCACAGTGGCGGATCCAGAACTTAAAAACTGGGGTGACAGTCAGAAACCAGGCTATGATACGTATATCATGAGTTTACTATAAACTTTCAAAAACAGATATAAAAAATAAATTATTATTGCCACTCAAAACACTGGGGAGTAAGGACCCCCCGACTCCGGGCTAGATGCGCCACTGTAAGACGGTTATAGTTTTGTGAGGATTACTAGAGGAAAGGGTTGATTTTTAACATTACTTCAACTATTCTCTTCATTGGCAATAGTTCAACCAAAGAACATTTCATCAAAACATGGTATGTGAGATAATGCCTATATATTCTACACTTTTTCTGTACGTTGCAGAATACTTTATCAAATTTTATTTAAAAAAAAAAAAACAAACACGATTTTGAACTTTTAAACAGAACAGCAAGCAGCACTAGATGAATTGTACCGCCATCTGGATATGCAAAAGGTAATATACGTTGACCGCCATGTGCATTTACGGTGATGCACAGTGGATGTACTTTGCGGAGCCATTTTCATCATATGCGATTCACAGGCTTCGTATCTTTGTTTTTGAAGCCCTGTGAATCACTGATGATGCACAATCACATAAGTTTTACATGGTGAAAAAAAAATGTCCTCAAAAAGATGTTCGACATTTTTTAAATAAAATATTTGGTCATTTTGATACATATTTTCCTCCAATAAAAATGACTCCACGATACACTTTACCCAATTTCGATCTGGCAGTCAACGTGTTAAAAAAAAAAAGTCTAGATTTGTAACTAGCTAACAGATGGTAGCATATTGCTAAATACACGGTCATGTGAAACATGGATACTCAAACATCAGAGTGTTAAGAAGCATTGTCTCATTTATATCAGAAGCTCTACAACTTTTGTTACTCTAATCTCGTATATTACTACGTTCGCGGTTTCTTTATTGATACACAGTTGAAACAGAGGGCAGAAATTCTGAACTAAAAGGGGTAAATTTGCCACGGAAATGTTTGGTATCCTATGGCAAGATTATGGCAATACTACAATAAGTCATGCGATGTGTTTTGATTGGACCATCGATCAAGTGAATTCTCACCTTCTTTTCTGATATTCGTGTAAAAATCGTCCTCAATGTCCAATCTGTCAATAACGAATCCTATTGCCAAATGTTAGAACATCTGGTAAAAGCTACAACATCTGTGGTTCTTTAGGCACTGGGTACTCCACGACGACAATTTACCGTGACACTGAGCTCTCATCACATATTAATTTGTCGTTTGAATTAACATGGTCTTCTTTTGCACCCGCCTTACTTGGTTCTGGGTACATCGCTGTCTTTCCAAAAACGTAGATCCAGCTTAAGTGTAACCAGTTTGACACAATTTTAGACAACCAACGAGGATCTAGAAAGAGGCTTGACATTATTCTAAGAGAATATATCAAGGGCGTATTCCAAAAGTAGCAGTAAGGTTGCGAGCGATATATTATTGTGCAGTCTATTTTGAAGATTACACAAAGGCTGTCGTAGAGATGGTGAGACATATTTTTTTCATGGCTTGGCAACATTGCCTATAGTCTCGGCATAGTCTCGTCGTGTAGGACGATTAATGCTGTATTCGTAGCAAGTTGTTACATGTTTCTAAACCACGTTAGTGAGCAACTGTGTTGGGTTACATGGAACGTGTTCCGTTTACGTCTCCAGCTTTTTTGTGTATAAGATTGCTTTTGCGATGAATATTCAAGGTGAAGAGCGACATTCCATAAAATTTTGTTGAAGTTTAGGAAACAAAGTGCTGTTGAAACATGCAACGTTTCAACAGGGCCGATCAAGATAGATTGTCAAGGGAGCATTCCGATTTTTTGAACTTAATTGCTGAAAATGATTGCTAACACTAAATTCAGCAACAAAAGAAACAAAGAAAAAGATGGCGTTTGAAATCTATGTAACAAAAGGAGTTCCACGCTATGTCAATGCACCAATGCTGTTGTAAAGGTGCCGTGAATGAGAAACAAACCCAAACGTGAATGAAGCCACTTTCCAGCCAGCAAACTTCCTGATCCAGCCAATATTCGTTCATATGCTGGTAAAAGTGCAAATGTGACCAGAAACAACATAAAAAAGTTCATGACTGACGTTTACTGGCCTTCTATAGAGCATATAAAACTGCTGCTCCTCGCTGATTCATGGAGAACCAATAAAGATGAAGAGTTGGTTCATAAACCGGACAATGTAGTATTAAGCGACTCCTTAACAATGATGGTTGCATGCGATTCATAAAACCGTTGGATGTGTTATTCTTCCGTCCGTATATGGATTTCGTAAAATATATAACAGACAACTTTTCTCTGTCATCTGACTTCAAAATATGACAACGGAGAAATTCATTAATTTGCATTCCTCACCAACTTTCAGTTTGCAGCACCAAAGTTCCGAGCTATGTTTAGATATACTTTCTACAAAATTGGATACTTGCAAACAGTACCTGGCGCATTTAGTCGACTGCTGTTTCAATTTCAATACCGGAGACAGCTGTGAATAGCCCGATTGTCCAGCTTTACCGTTTTCTAATGTGCACACTGTTGTCTCCATTTTTGTATCAACCACACAATCATTCTTAAGGTCCATAACAGTTGCAATTAGATAGAAGTCTCAAACTGTATTGGCTACTATTGTTTTCAATAGACGGCGAGCGTCAAGAGCCATATGACGCATGACCCCTTTCCCGTATATTCTACTTGAGCTAATTCCAACATGGTGGCTTTTCAGATGTCCTCCATGATTCACATTACATCTATTCAGTGTAGCTCTACATGATTCCTCATGTCCAACATTTGACCTTAATCACTCTACTCGTTTTAAAATTAACATGGCATTTCTATACATTTTCTACGTTCTACCTCCGCACTTTGCCCTCACTCATCTCCCACCCTATGTACGGTCTGCCACTAAACACCCTATTTTCTCTGTTTCTTTTGGTGCTGAATCCAGTGCTAGCAATCATCTTCAGCAATTGAATTCACCAAATCGGAATGTTTCCTTGTGAGTAGAGCCACACTATACCGATGGCACAAGTTGTTCGAAGATGGGCGCGAACCAGGCGCTTTGATTCTACATCTTGGACAAATTACGCCAGTGATTAATGAGACGATAGTGAATACTGTTCCGGCGATTATTCATGATGATGGACATCTGTGAGGGCACTAAGTGTACGTTTGGGCATATCGAAGGACCTTCCAACGAATTTTGCGTTATCATTTCACAATGAAGAAAGTGTGTCACATGGGTACCGTATTTCCTTACACCAGAATAGATGCAGCAGCGTGTGGATTTTTGCACCCAGTGGAAGAGATGAATGGAATATGATCCCTTCATTCTGGATCGAATCATAACTGCCGATGGAATATGGATCTATGACTTTGGACCGCTTACAAAACAAGAAAGTAACACATGGAAGTCGCCACAATCGCCTCGCAGGAAAGTGCGGGAACAGATGAGCGCAATAAAACGATGACAATCACGTTTCGGGATCGAAGACGTATAATGTACCAACACATTATACCTCCCGGGCAAACAGTGAATGCAGTGTACTACCAAGGAGTCGTCGGGACTCTGCGCCAACAGGTAGCAAGAAAGAGGCAGCATTTGAAGAACACCTTCTTATTGCTCCACGATAACGCACTCCCGCATGCCGCGCGGGCTTTTCAGGATTTAACGACAAAGTTAAAATATATACTTTCTTACATCCAGCATACAGCCAGGACCTTGAATCATGCAACTTTTGGTTATTTTAATCTTTAAAGGCCGCTTTACTTATATCATGACAAACGAAGAAGTTATCACCGCAGCGCAAGTTTTCTTAAGTTTGCTAACGATGATTTTTTTTAAAACATTCACAAAGTAGGAGGAAAGTATGGACGCTTGCTTAGATGTCAATGATGCCTATTTTTAAAAGTCATACGTCTACTCGATATGGCTGATTCTGAATGAATGTTTTGGTTTGTCAGTTTTTTTTTTTCTACTTTAATGATCCTTGGAGGGGTAAATGTAAATGCTTGTCTTTCATCTGTTGTACCGTTACAACTGTTTTACCTATTGCACTCATTTTTTTTTTGTCTCAATCATGGTTATCAATAAGAGCCTGGCGAAAAAAGACCCCTCCAATATGTTATTGCTGGAACATAACAGTGGAGAATAGGAAAATGCTTTTCAGTGATTGTTTTTTCTGAATTTTACATATCTATACATGAATTGTGTCAGATGCTAAAGCGTATAATCCTGTCATTCACCTTGTGGATTAAGGAAGAAAATCAATAAAGCATAACATATTAGGAACCAGATATAGAATGATAATAGTATCCGAAAATCCACCTCCTCTCTTCCCTTCTCTCTCTCTCTCTCTCTGTATGTGTGTGTGTGTGTGTGTCTTTTTGTCTGTCTGTCTGACTGAATCTCTGTGTTGTGTCTATACTTAGAAGGCTGAAGAGATTGCTGGTTGATAAACAAAACTACATCATTGAAATATATTTCTTAATTTAGTTGAGAAATAAGGTGGAATGCAATTCTCACTCTTACCTACGAAACGTCATTTGTATTTACTATTTTACAGTAAGAATCAGCTATCTCTCAAGTAGATTTTGGTATACTCATCTGTTCAATTAATTATCAAATGTCAGAAGCGAGTAAAATTATTCCTCACGCAGTACATAACTCAGTTTCGTCAACGAGGGTGATGGAGATAATCTGACCCAGAGTCTGAGTTTCAGAACTGGCTGCAGGTGTTGGCGTCCGGGAATTGGTCAGACCAGGAAGTTCATCTCAATGCTCACGAAATCGTATTTAAACAACTCTACTAATGTGGATTATCTTGTTGGAAAATTGTCATTGTCCAGTAGTGATGAGCGCAAGAGTCTTGGTCTTGCAGTTTTTGCAAGAGTCTTGCATGCAAGACCAAGACCAAGACCAGGAATCATGATGCAAGACCAAGACCAAGGACAAGGGGTGCAAGACCAAAACCAAGACAATACCTGCAAGACCAAGACCAAGACTCTTGCGCAAGAGTCTTGCATAAGTACCGGTTCGGTAGTAGAACAGTCATATGTGGCTATTGAGGTCCCTGGTTGGATCCCAGTTTGCGCCATGTGAGCTTTTTGGTGGACAAACACTGCGTGAGTGGGTTTTCTCGGGGTTTTCCTGTTTCCTCCTACTTTCTTCATTCCACTATTTCATTCATTTCTCATCATCATCGTCTTCCTTAGCCTCGATGCATAATCGTGGGACGTTAAACTAGATATTTCATTTCATTTCATTTCAAAACATATTAGTGGTGTTTTTCTTCCAAAACTAAAGAGAAATGTAGTATTGAACATCGGTAATTCCGTACACCATAGGTGCCGACTACATGGGTATGGCCTTGGCTACGAGGCTCAAGAATCCATCGGAAATTTTTAATGTGTGCTTATCCTATTAGGATTCATAATTAGAACGGGAAAAAGAATTTAAGAACTGTTCAACATTACAGAGCTTGTACAATGCATATGTTCACTTAAAGTTAAAGTATGCCTCTACTATTTGAAATCCGACTCACATAAAACATCGTAAGCAATTAGAAAGAATACAGACATGCTTTTTTTTTTAATTTCTAACATATAAAGAAACTCACATTTATCCTACTTATGACAGCTGTGAAACCATACTTGCTAACTTTAATCTTCCTACACTAGAACAAAGGCGACCTATGATTGATTTATTATTCATTCAAAAAGTAACGCAAAATATTTTGGATTGTCCTGATGTAGTTTCTTTATTGAATTTTCTTGTTCCCACATTAAAAGTACGTAGAAACACTAGTCTTAATTACTGCAAATAATCAAGACCTAATATAATGATGAAATCACCAATCTGGAGGACAACAGCTTTGTATAATAGAATGTGTACAAATAACAATGGATTTGATATATGTGATATGTCACCTAAGACATTTAGAAATGACATTATCATGAGTTATCAAGAGTTGTGAACTCAAGTTATGTTATCAAGAGTTATGAACATGTAATTTCGTAATTTACAACACTGTAACTGGGCTATAGCCTGTTGTGTTGACAATAAATAAAATAAATAAATAAATAAAGTAAATATCAAAATGACATTTTCATAACATTGACAAAAACTTGGTGCATGTAACCGCAAGCTTGATTTCGTGGCCGGGTGCTTATACAGCCCCTTTAGGTATACGGCACACATATATCGGAATGACGAGAAAATTGTGTAAAACTATTTGGGGGCGTATTGAAATCGCGTTTTTGTCGATATGGTATTTTTTGAAGGCGAATTAGGCTATTTTAGATTGTTCTGCTGTAATGTGAATAATAATTTACCGTTTATGGTCAGTGATGCTGGTTGCGTATGTAGGTAGCGAAAGAAATCCACATTTTCAAAATCAGATTTACAAATACCATCTTGGGTCGTTACGAAAAGAAACAATTTAGAACCTGTGGTAATGTCATTCTAATTAAAATTGCAGAATAAAGATCTCATTTAAACTAAATAAGCCTATTTTTGGACGGTAACGACACGAATAATGAATTTAACCAAAAGTCAGTCCGTGTAAGAAATGTTTACAGAAACAAAGCTATTTCGCAACATGCGAATTTGGAAACAAAACAGTGAGAGTTGTCCAATCAACTACAATAAAATCACAAAATTAGACTGTGAAATTAATTACTTTCAAAAGTCTCTGGTGCCCATACATGAGATTGGGGATGGTCATTTAAATTTGTAAAATTTCGTTCGGCATACTGTTATGATTTGGGGCAATCTGGGTCTCAGCGATAAAATTACCGGGTCAGACGATAACAAAAAAAAAAGTGTAGCAATTGTAGATTTATATCTTTCCATCTTTCCTAGAGTTTTTCCGGCACCATTTCTCGTGGTAACTGCGGAAGTCTTTTTCGAGACGTATAAGCTTCCTCACTTAGCATCTCTATTGGGGGAGGAGCTACGGGTATAGTAAATTCTTCATTAATTTATTATGTACGCGAAGATTTGTCGTGGTGGCAAGATGACACGACACAACGGGACTAGCAGTCAGTCTCTGTGGACATTGAGCGCGCGCCCAGACTCATTGAAGCTCGATACGTTTGTCAGGTAGCAGGTAGTAGCAGCTAGTTGTAGCAAAAATCATTAATTGAGAGACCACAGAAGTTATTAAAATGAAAATGAAACCTTGGACTTGCTAGGAAAGTGTCAATAGTCTACAAATATACAGCAAAGCATTGATTTTGAATATAGTGTTGTAAAAATGCCCTCAGTGAGCATACGAAGTACTTCAGAGGTCTGCCATTGGTCTTAAAGGATTGCTATTGTTCTGATCAACAATACCAATATTTAGCATTTCATAACTATCAACATACTTAAGAGTAATAGGTACGTCATACTACCACACACAAAAAACATTTTTACAAGTACGGCCATACCCACTTTCGACAGGTATTTCCTCACGAACGAATGATGCCAGGATGAAAGACAGATGCGTTCTATATAGAGTGGACAGTCCCCTACTAAGAGATTATAGACGTTCGTTCCAGGCCGGTAGCCAGCCCAAAAATGTAGGGGGGGCGGCAGTCTGAAGTTAGGGTGGCAATCCAACCATATTATAGTTCATCATCATATAGTTCATTTGCAAGCCTACCGTGAAAATTTTAGAGGGGCCAGCAAAAGTTTAGGTGGGGCCCGGCCCCCCAGACCCCCTTGGATACGGGCCTGGTTCGTTCCAGTGATAGAGTTCATTTTGAGAGTTTTGTCCAGCTTTTTTTGTTATTTCGACCACTGTGCGGCATATTGAAGATTGAACGATATAACATTATACAACAGTGAATAATCCATATTTACAAGTGAAAGTGACTTTGTACAGTTATTTCAATATAATTTGGAGTTTGATGCCGTTATTTTGTATTTCTAATAGAGGTCAAAAGTTATATAAATTAAGTTTACACTAAAGACATAGACAGTTGTAGACTGAAAATATTGAGTAAAAAGTCCAGATGTTACTTCAGAACTGATGGGACATACAGGCATGCGCATTCTTCTAGGGATTATTGGAACTACTTTCACAGTGAATACTAGATAACCAATTTTTCACTGAATATATTGTTAGGCACATGGGTCACGTTTTTACATTAAACCGAACTTTTCTATTTTTGGCACTTAACAGGAAATTTATTATCCCTTACATCCAGAATAAAATTTACCTATGAAAAGCATAAGATTTCTTAAAAGCAAGACTCTTGCAGGCAAGACCAAGACCAAGACCAAGACTGGGTATGGAAGACCAAGACCAAGACCAAGGGTTCCAGTGCAAGACCAAGACCAAGATCAAGACCACCCGAGTCTTGGTCTTGGTCTTGCATTTGCTCATCACTATTGTCCAGAAAAAAATCTAGACCACAGGATCCCATGTCCACTTAAAATATTCACATAATCACTAGCTAAAATGCGTATTGTGAGCGTTATCACAAGACTCACGGAATACCAGAAAACTGCGTACGAAGTCATCGCAAAACCACCGCTATGTTTCATGATAGGGAGAAGACAGTTTGAGTCATAAGTGTCATTTGGTGCTTGCCATACATAAGCAATGCTTGTTGTTAGAAATAGTGAGAAAAATAAAGTCATCAGACATTGTCGATCCATTTTGCATGCTCTCAGGACCATTTTTTTCTGGTCACTCAGAGTGCTGATTACGTTGATGAGTGTTTTGGAAACTGCAATCAAACCACATATATTGCAATGTGCTGTAGGTAGAATGTAAATAATGTATATGAGAATTTTAGCTATTCCGTTTTTATCATTAAAAAATGTCCTATAAAACTTTTACGAAGTACTGTAAATCTTTCCTCTAAGTCTTTCAATGTTTCCAGTGTAGAATAAGTGCGAAGAACCTCGGCACACGATGTGCTTCGGGAATATAGATACGACATTTGTCTGAGGTCAAAGCGACCTTAAAGGAGATCGGTTATACTCCGTAGCTGATAGCAGCCCCGTGGTAGATATTAAAGGAAGTCTCCGTAGCGCATGGCGGCCTCAGGAGAAGATTTTGGTAGGTGAACGATCAGCGGTGTTACTGATAACTTCTTGGTTCCGTCGTCCTCTTTTATAACCATCCTCTTGAAGGGAGGGGTTGTAAATTGCTTTCTTCGTAGTTTTTCACGTGTCTGTATGGATCAGTGGAATATTCAAGTTATGAAACTCTCGACGCACCGTAACTGTCACAACAGGTTATTCCAGATTCTGATTAAATTACGCAATCTATTTACCTGCATTCGGTCTGCCGTTCTTAGTGATTGTTCTCTCATTACTCTGCTATCCAACACGTTGAGTTTTTTCTCCCCTTCTCAATTACTGATCGTCGATGATATTTTGCCATAAGTTACTAAAGCTGTCAGCATTTTGGATATTATTCCTTGCAACAAACCTAACACACTGTTCACATTACATACACTTAATCCTACTAACAACTCATCCACAATATGACCTATCTCGCTTGACGCACTGCAAACGATCACCTAACACACCACTAACAAAAGTCGAGCGCTGTACATGCATCGTCAGTGTTCCCATTATTTTGAGTAGATATATATATTCAAATTGATATTAAAAAAATATCGCACCGAAATATCTGTGCATCGAATTGTCCAAGTCGGCAAGCTTGTAGATATTAGTAGTTATCAGCTATCGGTGGGTCAGAGTGTGTCAGTAGTTCTGAGTGGATCACGGTACCAGAGCTTCTTCCAGACATGTTTTTGGGGGAGCACTGCCCCCGGAGCTCTGAGAGTGGCCCCCCAGAGGAGATCAAAATAATACGTTTATAATATAATAATAAATAGAATGGTACCAGCAGTGCCCCCGAATACGAAGTATGCCCCTCCGGAACATAGTTTCTGAAGGAAACACTGCGACGGTACTTGGTGGGTCACAGTGAGTCACGTCCTGTTGACCCACGACACACTGGCCCACTTACAAACCTTGGCTCACCAACCCACTACCTCTCTGGAGCAAAACAGGCATGGTTGTCATTTTATTCATTTTAAGTTTCAAATATCCGTGACAGAATTCGCAACGATAAAGATTTATAACTAAAAAATAACATGAATTACCAGCTTTCAGTCGACATTTAATTTTTTCGTGGATATGATTTAGGCCTGTTAATATTGACCCTACATATTTGAAAATATCCATTTTGTCGAAAGTATTATTTGATATTTTGACGCATCCGTAAATTACATCATCAGCATACATCAGCATACAGATCCACATGATCAGCATACGCCATAACCTGGTGAAAGCCATTCAGTTCGAGGCCCTGGTTCCTGTCTTTGATTTTCCTTATAGTGTACCGCAGAACAAGGTTCAATAATAATGGCGGCGAAACATTTCCTTGTTTCACGAGATAAGATCTGAGGCTGTCTTCCATCGAAAGTGTGCTCTAAAACTGATATCTCGACTCGGAACATATATAATTTGTATTGGAAAAGTTGTCTCGACTCAAATTTTGTCAGGAAAATTCTGCCTCGACTCGTCTCTTGCGCATTCTTATCTTACGTCATTGTCGATGTAAGAACTCGTGACCAGGTAGCAATCAGTGTCACAGTCAGTTCGTCTGAACGATCAAACATCAATAGTGCTAGATTGTTTTCTATTTGCTAAAATGTGATCAATTTGATTAGTGATGAGCAAATGCAAGTCTTGGTCTTGTCCATCCAGTCTTGGTCTTTGTCTTGCACTGGAACTCTTGATCTTGGTCTTGGTCTTGCATGCAAGAGTCCTGCAAATCTTGCTTTTAAGAAATCTTACGCTTTTCATAATTAAATTTTACTCTGGATATAAAGATAATAAATTCTACAATGCGCCAATAGAAAAGGAAATACAATGTATGTTTCTAAATGTAATATTGTTTACCTTCGTGTACGTATGATGATAGTGTACAAAATAGGTGATGACCTTTATTTTTTTTAATGAGTGCCTACGCTTCACTGCTTATAAGATAAATCACAACGTTTCGTAATATTTTTATATTTTTAAACAGACTCAACACTCCATTGGTTCCCAAATTGGGGAGGGTACCCCAAATGCCATGAACTGCAAAATTATTTCTACACTCTAATGGAGTCAGATTTTTTTTTCTTTTTAACCATGATTTAAAGGAAAATCAAAGATAGCAACCAGGGCCTAGAGTTGAACGGTATTCACCAGGTTATGGCATATGCTGATGATGTAAATTTAATAGGGGATGATAGGAGAATAATAGAAAGAAATGTAGAGATCTTATTAAATGCTTGCAGGGACATGGGTTTATAAGTAAATGCAGAAAAAACTAAATACATGGAAATGCGTCGGGACCGTAATACAGCAAATTATCGATGCGCTAAAATATTAAATAATACTTTTGATAAAGTGGATAGTTTCAAATATCTACGATCAATATTAAAAGACGAAAATGATATTCACGAAGAAATTAAATGTCGACTAAAAGCAGGGAATTCGTGATACTATTCGGTTCAAAATATCTTGTCGTCGCGAATTCTGTCGAGGAATTTGAAGCTTAAAATATATAAAACGATAATCATGCCTGTTGTTCTCTATGGTTGCGAAACATGGTCGCTTACTCTGTGGGAAGAACATAGACTGAAAGTATTTGAGAACAAGATCCTGAGACGAATATTCGGACCCAAGAGGAACGGGAATGAGGAATGGCGGAAACTTCATAATGAGGAACTACATAATTTATACGGTTTTCCGAACATTGTTAAGGTCGTCAAGTCTAGGAGGCTTAGGTGGGCAAGTCATGTAGCTAGAGTGGAATAAAGTAGAAACGCTTTCAAAGTCTTGACTGGAAGACCAATCGGAAAACGACCATTAGGAAGACCTAGGCGCAGATGGGATGACGATATTAAGATGGATCTCGCAGAGATTGGAATACAAAATAGAAACTGGATGCAGTTAGCTAAGGATAGAAGTCAGTGGAGAGCTTTTGTGAACGCGGCATTGAACCTCCGGCTTCCATAGGCCATAGAGTTAGTTAGTTAGTTAGTTAACCACGATTAACTAATCTTTGTATTGAACAAACTTCCAATTACGTATTGAGATTTTGTTTTACTGATTCCAATGTGGGATAGCGTGGGTTTCCTCAGGGACCTCCCGTTGCCTCCCACTTTCTTCATTCCACCCAATTCCACTTTATTCATTACTCATCATCACCGTCCCCTTTAGCCTAACTGGCATAACCGTGGGACGTAAAACTGAAAGATTTTTTTTCCAATGTGGGATAGACAAATGGACATTACGCAAAAGCGATGAAAAAAATGCAGGCTTTCGAAATGTGGACATGCAGGGGAATAAATGAAAAAAAAAATAGCTGAGTTGAACGGAAAGCTAATGAGAAGGTGTTAGAAATATTAACAGTAGGTAAAAAAAGAATAATTTTAGATATTGTCAAGAGGAGGAAGAGAAACTGATTTGGGTGTTGGCTGAGGAGAAACTGTATTATGAGGGACGTGCTAGAGGGTATAGTGAAAGGAAAAAGATGGAGGGAGCGAAGGAGACTAGTTGAAGGAAGGTATTAAAAAAATAAAATTGCTGGGTCAAGAAAAGAGACTAGCTAAGTACCACCGTACACCGAAGCTTCTCAGTTGCAACAAATAACCTGCCAATAATGGCAGAATAGCTATGATGATAATAATGATGATATGTTTTGCAATATTGATCAAACAAAGAGAGAAAAAAAAATAAAATAATAATTATTATTACTAAACCTCTTAATATTTTAGAATAATTCGAGTGAAAACTGATAGCGACTCAGTTGTCTATGTGTTTGTATAAACTCAATTCATATAAATACTTTTGACCTATATTAGAAATACAAAATAAGGTTATCAAACTCCAAGTTATTTGATATATATGAAATATCAGTCTCATTTGTGAATATGGATTACAAGCATCAATTACTCACTTCATTAGGTTAAATTAAAATAATAATAATATTTCGTTAGTCAGTTACATTTTATTATTACTAAAGTGCTCTCTGACATCGGTTATTTTCGATGATTTATATATTTCTTTCCCTCCGCAAGTTACGGGGCTGAATTTGCATTTAAAAGGCATCAGAAGTGTCACTGTTCATCTTAGAGACCCCGAAAACTGTGAATTCGGCACTAATATCGGTCATTTTCAATAAATTTATATATATATATATATATATATATATATATATATATATATATATATATATATATATCTTCCTCTCCCATATTGTGAGGCACGGTATCGGAAATGTCACTGTTCATCTCAATGACCTCGGAAACCATGGATTCGACATTGATAATATAATTTTCGATATTTTTTTATATATCTTCTTCTTCCACCTCCCTCAAGTTGCGGTGCTAAATTTGCATTTAAACGGGATCGCAAGTATCATTTTTCACCTTGGCGACCCCTGAAACTATGGATTCGACACTTATATTTGGTAATTTTTGATCATTTTTATGTATCACTCCTTCCTCAAATTGTGGGGCTGAATTTGGTTGTAAACGGTATCGGAAGTGTTAGTATTAAATTCAGCGACCTCGAAAAGTATGGATTCAACATGAATATTCGTCATTTTTGATCATTTTTATATATATCTCCCCCCACCCTCCCTTCAGCTGCATCGTCAAAGTGATATGACAGAACCCATCTCAGGTTTGAATAGAGATGCAAGGGCTCGGAAAAAAATCGGCTTTTTTGAAAAAAAAAACTCGTTTTTTTTCTGCTTCGTTTTTTTGCTTGGGAAATTTTGGGCTTTTTTGAAAATTTTGCTTTATAGTGATAATGCAGACCTTGTTTCGCTTCTCTACAACAAAAAAAAAAAACTCATTTCGTTAGTGGTTGATGCAAATAATAATATGAAACCTCGAAAATAAACCATGAATTTCAAAAAGATTTTTTTTTTTTTTTAAATTCTTAACATTTTTACATTATGAATTTCAAAGGATTAACCAATATATGTAATAATATTTTAGCCTCATATATACAATAAGTACTTTAAAAATGATACATAAATAACTAGCAAAATTGTATGTAGTATTTTTACTTCAAAATATCACACACCCTCTTTTTGAAGCAAAATAAAGAAAGAAAAAAAAAAAAAAACATGAGAGGAATATGCACATCAAGAGCTTCGTTTCGGGTAGCTCTGTACATTCTTGAAATTTTTCAGTTAACTTTTAACTTTTATATACATTGTATGGATATTTCGAACAAATTTTTCACTGATTGATCACAAACGTAATAATCTGTTACCACCTATCAGGTGCTTCGGATCTGCAAAATCGGTCAAGTTCCAAATTCTGTAATGCACTGACTGTTCCTTAAGCTTGTTAAGAATCGGGAAAGTACCGAATTTTCTGTTCATGGATCATATACGTAAGAGACGGTTCATCTGAGAGTATGGTTTCCTAGGCTGTAGAATATATAACAACCATCACGGTTTACCCAGTCCTGAAGGTTTCTGAATTTTTAACAAGAAAATTCAACATATCGTTACGAAACTGTTTTTTTAACCAAAAAGAAAAAAACTATGGAGTACATTTAAAAAGAGTGAAATAATTAATCACTGTTCCAATTCACAAGAAAGGAGACAAAATTGATTGTAATAATTATCGAGGCATTTCTCAACATTTTGATTGACCCCATACGCAGATGAAATTATTGGAGATTATCAGTGTGTATTTAGTCGAAATCGACAAGGTATTTACCATTCGACAAATACTCGAAAAGAAATGGGAATATATTACCCAGTACATCGACTGTTTATTGATTTTAGAAAGGCTTACAACTCGGTTAGGGGGAAACATTGTACAACATTCTTACAGAATTTGGAATACCGAAAAAAGCTAGATTTACTAAGTGTTTAAATGAATCCCAGAGTAAAGTCCAAGTGAAAAATGCGAGCTTCCACGTCGAGATTGACCTGAAACAAGGATATGCGTTATTGCCGTTATTATTCAGCTTTGTTCCGGAGTACCCTATAAGAAAAATCAAAGATAGGAACCAGGGCCTAGAGTTGAATGGTGTTCACCAGGTTATGGTGTATGCTGATGATGTAAATCTAATAGGAGAACAATCGAAAGAAATGCAGAGGATTTATTAAACGCTTGCAGGGATATGAGTAAATGCAGAGAAATCTAAATACAAGGAAGTTCACAAAAATCGTAATACGTGTATGGCAAATTGTGAGTGCGTTAAAATATCAATTAATACTTTCGACACAGTGGATACTTTCAAATATCTTGAATCAGTATTACCAGACCAAAATCATACCCACAAAGAAATTAAATGTCGACTGAAATCAGGAAATTCTTGTTATTATTCAGTTCAAAACATTTTGTCGTCGCGAATTCTGTCAAGGAATTTAAAGCTTAAAATATATAAAATGATAATCATGCCTATTATGCTTTATGATTGCCAAACATGATCGTTTACGCTAAGGAAAGAACGCAGACTGAAATTATTTGAGAATAAAATTCTGAGACGAATATTTGGACCCAAGAGGAACGGGAATGGGGAATGTCGGAAACTTCATAAGGAGGAACTACATAATTTATACGGTTTACCAAATATCGTTAGAGTCATCAAGTCTAGGAGGCTCAGGTGGGTAGGTCATGTAGCCAGAATGGAAGAAAGTAGGAACGCTTTCAAAGTTTTAACTGGAAATCCAATCGGGAAACGTCCATTAGGAAAACCTAGGCCCAGATGGGAGGACAATATTAAGATGGATTTAGCAGAAATAGGAATACAGAGTAGAAACTGGATTGAATTGGATAAGGACAGAAGTCAATGGAGAGCTTTTGTGGTCATAGAGAAAGAGAGAGAGAGAGAATATATTTAAGTTAAGCACAACAAACATGAGTGAGTGGTTAGCTTTCGCGCTTCCATCGTGAAGTCCGGGATTCAACCCCGCATTCGACCATTTTGACAAACGTTTTCTTAATCCCATCTGTGAATGTAGAGATAGTGCGTGTACTGTGTATCCTGGCCAACTTCCTTTCTAATCGTTTTTAAATCTTTGTTATTACTAATTACTAGCAGTGATGGATTTGCAAAGAGGGTTAGGGGTGCGGATGTCTTTCGGATTGAAGCCTCTACCCTGAAATTACGGAATTTTAAAAACAAAATAAATATTAGTTTTGCCTTTACTCATAAACTTCAAGCTGTTCTCAAATTTAAAAAAATGGGAATTTTTAGAAAAAAACTAAGCATTAATAAAAAAAGCCCCTCCCAAAATACTTTTCTAAATCCGCCACTGATTATCAGTATAAAATGGTCTTCAAGGTTGTATCTGAAAGATTATAGCTGAATATACAAACGAAACGAAATATTTGTTATGCCTGTACTCATAAACTTAAGCTCCTCTTAAATAAAAGTTAGGAATTTTTAGAAAAAACAAACATTATTCAGAAAAACCCCTCCCAAATATTTTTCTAAATCCGATACTGATTATTTCTATCAAATGGTATTCAAGGTTGTGTCCGAGAGATTATTGTTAAATCACTGCACAGCTATAGTATAACGGAAATGTGGAAGTACGCTCTGATGGATATATTGAAAAAACATAAGTTTAATTAAGCCAAAATTTCCAAAATTCTCGTTTTTTTTCCCAAAAAAGCCGGCTTTTTATGTGCAAAAAAACATCGATTCAAAAAAGCCGGCTTTTTTGCATCTCTAGGTTTGAACCTCATCTATGTTGAAAATTTTATTGAGATCGTTCAGCTTGTTCAAGAGTGATAAGATGACAAAGACAGTCACTTTTATTTTTATTTTTACACACACACACACACACACACACACACACATATATATATATATATATATATATATATATATATATATATATATATATATATATATATATATATAATCCTCGATGTGCTGTATATCTAAGGAAGCTAAAAGTTATATTGATAAACAATTATTCAACTTATAAGCATCCGCCTATGAAATTAAACTTGCGGTCACATGCACTAAGTTTTTGTCAATGTCATGAAAATGTTATTTCAATATTAATTTTATGAGCACACATTAACAATTTCCAACGGTTGCTTCAGTCTCGGAGCCAAGGTCATACCCATGTAGTCGATACCTATGGTGTAAGGAATTACCAATGTTCAATACTACATTTTTCTTTAGTTTTGGAAGAAGAACAGCACTAATATACTTTGAAATGAAATGAAATATCTAGTTTAAGATCCCATGATTATACACCAAGACTAAGGGAGACAGTGATGATGATAAATGACTGAAATGGTGTAATGAAGAAAGTAGGAGGAAACAGAAAAATTCCGAGGAAACCCACGCACACGGTGTTTGTCCGCCAAAAAGCTCACATAGCGCGAGACGACACCTGTGTGGCTTGGAAACGAGTAATATCTACAGAGAAATCGAACAACCAATTCAGAAAACGACATACTGTAGCTATATGCTACAGGGGCAGATCGATTCATACGGATTGCATAAGCTACTGGAAATACATTCACTCCAGCGTGATTTTTACTGAAGCAAATAAATTCAAGTAAGATATGTAATGATTTTTCCCCTTCTTTTTTTTACATTCTATATATAAAAAAAAATCAAGTAGTACCGGTATTTGTGCAAGACTCTTGCGCAAGAGTTTGGTTTTGGTCTTGGTCTTGCAGGTATGGTCCTGGTCTTGCATCGAGATTCCTGGTCTTGGTCTTGCTCTTGGTCTTGGTCTTGCGTGCAAGACTCTCGCAAAAACTGCAAGACCAAGACTCCTGCACCCATCACTAAATTTGATTATGTGTTTTTCCATCTGATGAGGTCCAAGTGTATTTATTAACGTCGCGATGCGGGAATTTTGTATTTTCCACGATAAGTTTTTTGGATTTTGCAAAGTTCACGAGTCTAATGCCACTGTCATTACTTTCCTTACGCAGACTTTCATTCCCTTTAATCGGTTTGAAAATATCCTCTCGTCCCACCTTCGCATTGAAATCCCCTAATAGAATTTTCATATGATATCGCGGAACTTAGTCGATCAGTCATGGTCCGAGGCCTCTGTGAATTTTTCTGAACAAATGTATTTCCTTTTTCTTTTTTTTTAGTATGAGATTGTTAGTCTCATTCCAATCCCCAGAGCTGGAGGACCACCCCATGTCGTCTCTCCGCTACTGCTTATTCAAATTATTCTCAGTAAACTATATTAGAGGCTTCTCCTCGATCCACAAACTGAGGATGTGCCACACCATGCAAATAGGGACTTACATTACACGAATATCCACATTAGTAATTGGTTATAATTACTTCTGAGGAGCCTAACATCTTGCACCCTTGCTAGGTACGCCTATGATTTTGCTCCCACTTTAAACTGTAGGTATCGTCTCATACAGTTTCAGAGCTGAAAAGAGACGTTAACTCATATAATTAAATGACATTCAATTAATTTTACTTGCCTTATTCTGTAGATTTAAAAAAAATCGAAAAAAAAGCCTGCGTTCTTGTCCTTCAGCACATATTAACCGTTTTCCCAAGAGCACAATGAAAAGAAAGTGAAACTAATATCATATTAGTAGTGTGTGCCAGAGTTAAATAACTCGCGAATGCATTGGAATTACTAAATCGATTGTTCCGTTATCAAGGCCAGAATGGCAAGCCAACAACTCTTCAGCTTGGATGCATCCGTAAGGTGCTGCCACCTATCGTCACTACTTGAAATCTACTTTTTCTCTCTTGCTGTGACGGGCAAGTTCGGGATCTCTTTCTCCCTGCTCTTCTGTGGGTTGTTACTCGCAACTTGCTTCCATCCTTTTCTAAAGAACAATATTCTACCTCAAACACAAAAGAATTTCTTTTAGTTCTTTCTCATTCTGCTTCGTTTTTACAAGTGCAGTTTTAGTGTACGAAATATCATCGAATCTTCTTCAATATGTTATTTACTATTACTGTGTATCCATCGTTATTTTCTGAGCTATCATACTATAATCAGGGTTGCAATGTTCCAGAAATGCAAATATTGTATTGTATACAGCTTATAAATATTTTGTAATTAGGAAGCCGCATCACGGCGAAATTAAAATACCGCTAATTTTAAAATAATTATGTGGTATCTTCAAATAGATAAAAGATGATCAAACAGTAGAACAAGACCATCCTAGACAATATTATTTTACGTAAGATACTGTTATCACGACTCGCTTATCTGCTTTTGATTTCCACCCATTTAGAAAATCGGCATTTATTTTCGCGTTTCTAAATGGCTGCAAACGAAAGCTTATACGTGACTCGTGTCGTGATAACGGTACCTCATGCAAAATAATATTATCTAGGACGCTCTTGTTCCACATTTCGATTACATTTTATCTATTTGAAGATATCACATAATTACTGTAAAATTAGTACTACTTTAATTTCACAGTGAATAGACCTCTTAAAATACTGAGTTCACCACACTCGCAAGTTTAACTTTGTATTTACGTAGGATGAAAATACATATGTTTAACCTATGGCATTAAGTGTGATTGTGTGTGTACAGCCGTATTGTGTATTTATTGTTGTGTAGCTTTAGTGTTTGACTTTTCATTCTTGCGTTTATATTAGGTAATTTTGTGTTCATAAGACATTAACTAAACTATTGCTGGAATAATCAGTAACCCTATTGTATCATCCGACGGTGCATAATATTTTTCCAACTAACCCTCCGTTCGTAAAATGTTATGATGTTTAACCCCAGGGCCGGGTTAAAGAAGGGGCTTAGGGCGGATGTAGCCTCGGGTCTCAAGGTGGGCGGAGGTCTTCATTCTGACCAAAATCTCAACAAGTTGTCTAAAATAAATCATACAAGATACAATCATCATCGTAAGATAAAATATGACAAAAACTATGAAACCATTTCCTTAGTTGAGCAATGCTCTTGACTTTTAGGATCTGATAGAGGACTTCGCTAGGACGAAAGCTAGGGAAAACAAAATTGAGGTATGCATTACCTTTTATTCATTTCATTTACAAAGTAAGGTATTTTTTTCTTTCCTTTTATTTCTTTTCTTCTCTTTTTCTTTTTCTTCTTTTTTGTGCATTTGGAAAGGTCAATTATGTATAATACTATCTAGTGCATTGCATGGTTGATGTCCTAGAACTACGCACATTTCCGTAACTTCTCCACTGTACTCTCACAGAAATGTATTATGCGAAATCACCAGGGGCCACACATTTTTTTTCTAGCCCCGGGCCTGTAGATCTGTTAATTCGGCCTTGCGTAACGCAGCCTTGGATTCCTTCGTCGTGCAACACTGGAAATCCTATTCTCAGAAGTTTGTGCGTTAATGTAAACTTCTGAAACAACTATTTTATTAGCATGTATGCGTTTTTTGTTCACGTCATCTTTCGTTAGGTTGGTATGACTTACCATTCGCATTCGTACATTTCTTTAATTTATTGAACCCTTTTTCTTTTTTTTGCTAGGGGGGATAATTGCAGTTATATGTGCATCTGATCTTTACTTTAATAAATGTGTTTCTTCTGAGTTACAATATAATGTTGAGTGCAGCCCTGAAAGCGATTCTTTTAATGAACCTAACAATGTTGAACTGTAGTCTGAGTCAATGCGAAAATCAAAGCATCCGATTCAATTCCCGGCGGGAGCTCATGTGGTTTGGATTTCACGCTAATCGGTAGTTCCCGTCCCATAGAGCCTTGCTGCTGAAAAGGACGTTAAACTTCAAATGAACTCAACTGAATGTCAAATGTCCGTCTCTACCTTTTACAATAGTGTCTGAATTCAGTTATTCAGACACTATTGTAAAAGGTAGAGACGGACATACTTAGTCATCTGTACCACCAAAAATAACAAGAGCAAGTATTTGTAATAGTGCTTTCAGGAGGGGCCAATGAAGAGCCGAAGAAAATTCTAAGGGGGACATCTCCAATGAATGAAAAATTTTACACACACACACATGCACGCATATATATATATATATATATATATATATATATATATATATATATATATATATATATATATATATATATATACAGTGGCGGTTCCAGGATATGCTCAAGGGAGGGGCTAAACCATAATTTGCCGTTTTATCCAGTGTAAAGCTGAATTGAAGCCCATTTTATCCAGTGTAAACCTGAGCGTCAAGTGGAAGGGTTATAGCCCCTTAGCCCCCCCTTGGGTCCGACCCTGTATATATATATATATATATATATATATATATATATATATATATATATATATATATATATATATAATTGTGTGTGTGTGTTCAAGGTGAATTTTTCATCTTTGTTGTTCATGATTTTACTCTTTCACAGTGAAAATGTAAGAATGTACTACCTCAAAAAAGGATTCGCCAAGCGAAGTAATATAACATTTGTCAAGTAGGGAAGAAAACAGAATACAGTAAGAGAGAATATTTTTTCCTGCATATCACTTGCGACCCTTTCTAAACTACCCCCCACCCCCGTTCAAGTGTAAATAATATTGTCACATGTCACTTTGAAGAGTTTCAATGAAACTGGTATTCTGGTAGTTATGGTGCACCCCCCTCAGAAAATCCTGGATCCTATCCTGTAAATATTATATATATCTATATATATATATATATATATATATATATATATATATATATATATATATATAATGCGCATTTTTTAACGCACTTCAATATTGTTTTCTTTGCATAGCCTCGTTCGATATTGGCAAATACTTTCGAAGAATGTTTTGTACCTTTACACTGTAGAGTCGTTTACTTTCGTTCTCTAAAATGTTGCTTCTTAAAAGTGGTAATTATCATAAATGTGTTACATCACAGTACATTGCATCGAAACTGAATATGTTTAAAATTTCAATTTGTTAATTAGATCCCCTCTCCCACTTCCTTACCCTAAACTGTTTTTAACCGCCAAACATTAGGAATGGTTTGTTAGCTTTAAAGAAAATACACCATGTGCAATCGATACAAGATAAAGTTTACGAACAATACTTTGGAACATGTTCATACTTGCGTGCAAATATATGTTCATCATATATGTTGAATTATAGAAGTGTATTTGGTCTGTTCATTCGTTCGGCCTGTGGGGACACCCTTTGGTAACTAAGTGAGTAACGCGCGTGTCTCCTATTCACATGGTTCCCGGTTCGATCCCCGGAAGTATTACTTGCCTTGAAAAAAAAAAACTCGAGCACTGGCTCGATTATAGTTCGTGTCTCTCAATAGTCTTTTTACTGAAGGGTAATGTTAAACACCAATCAGTGATTCGGTCAAAACTTTAAGCGAAGGCAGTGCTACTATAAAAATCATTTGATATCACTGGTAAAGGTTTATCAACAGAGAAACTGAGAGGGCCACGGTGGCTCAGTGGTACAGTTTTTACCTCTGGTACATGGGGTCCTTAGTTCGATCCCTGAGAAAGTAAGTTTTTGGTAGACAACATCGTGTTTGTGGATTTTCTCAGGGTACTTCGGTCTCCTCCCACTTTCTCATTCTACCAAATCTTATTCATTCACTTGCCTTAGTCATTATTTCCCTTGCTCTATAAGATATAACGTGGGACGTTAAGCTCAAAGATTTCATTTCATTTTCATTTTTTTATACAGTGGAACAAAGTTTAAGGAAATTCAAATAAAACGATTATTTAACACGATGTCGGCACGTGTCAAAGAGAAATGTGAAACGGTCAAACATTGATCAGAAAGTTCGTACAGTACATACAATAGGCAATATGTGAATAATCAAGAAATGGCAACGCCGAATCACTCTCATTTCCAAGCAGTATTGAAAGGAAACTTGGAACACTACTTTCAGAAAACTTAAATACTGCAGCGCTATTTGTTGAACTTTATTTCAGTGCTTATATAGGCGTTATTTCTGTACACATAGATCTTGCATAGACTCACTCAGTACATTTTCCCGATGATCTATAATTAGTGAAAGTAATGGCTTGAATAAAAAAGAAGAAGAAGAAGAAGAAGAAGTGCAACAAATCTTAAAAATTTTGTTAGGTGTTTGACCTCTCATAAAATTAACTAATATAATCTTCTCGTGCTACTTTTACGATCTTACACTGAATGAGAACGTATAGCCATCTTCTCTGGCTCAATTCAATTCTCGGTGGGAGATTAATGCCAAAACCCTTCTTGTTGCTTCATGTAGGCGTTAATATGAACTAAAATTCAAACCTACATATGATTTAATTGATGACCATGAATGATTTACCAGTGTCGAGGGACAAGTCTTATTTCTATGACGGTCTTACAAAGAAACAAAGGTGAAAAAAAATGAATAATATGTCACCAACAAGATAATAGATAGTTGGCAAAAATCATAAAATGGATATTCAAGTGACCTGTAACAGCAAGCAGCGAATAAGAGGTGATTATTTTGGTTAACAAAAGAATAAAGAGATGAGGAAAAAAAACAACCTCTGAGCCTTGGCCAGAGAAGAACTACAATAGCAGGAAATAATAAGTTGGAACGATTAGCACACAATAGAAGGGTAGAAGGTTGAAGGTGTCAAACCTTGGGTTACTAAAATATCTTGCATTCGAATGAGATATAATATTTCCTGTCTACATATTAAGGAGGCAGAAACAAATTTGTTTTTAAGTGTGCTAAACCCTTCGAGAAGTCATTAGGTGTCTCAAATCTACATGCTAATGTTTCACTGTCTTGTCTCTCTCACGCATGTAACACTCACACAGGCACACGTACAACACGCATGTATAGCAGAGAGATGAATCATCTGCAAAGTGGGTTAGACCAATTTTTGGGAATTACTTATACGAACCGATTTCATCTCTATAACTTATTTATTTTTTTTTTATTTTTTATTGATTTATTTTTACTGCTTTTATTACTCAGTATAATAATAATAATAATAATAATAATAATAATAATAATAATAATAATAATAATAATAATAATAATAATAATAATAATAATAATAATAATAATAATAACTTTATTTGGAAACATTTGAAATATTGTTTAATGGCCTTTTCTTAAATAACTTACTAATATATTCAATTTCTATTTAGTCTTAATTTCATAATTAATAAGGCATAGAAACGAAGTCAATTCGTTATCGGTTATTAAAACTATAACTTAAAATCACTCACACATGCATTGTCTCAAAATCTAAGGTTCCTACTGTATTGCATCTTATACAAAGCCAATTCTGTAAGTTTGTTGTTACTCCACTTTCCTTAACATATTGGCATTTTATCTTTTTCAAGGCCCATCAAGACATCTCTAACTCTCAGAACATCGTACTCGCTTTTTTCATGCTAACGATTTTTTCTGTTTCTCTTAGATGACTCGATCTCACTACATGTGTTTCAGAATAATATTTTTAGTTTAATGTGTTTGAACTGGATATTGGGTCATAAAGTTGGAAAACTTAAGTTCCTCGATGTGAAAATGGAGTAGATTTTTTTTTTTAACTTCCAAATTATGCTATGCATAAGTGTCGGAAGTCTTAGCCTATAATCCGTCCGTCTGTCGACAGATATTGGAACAAAAGCTGTACAATATATCAAAACTTTTTCTGCAGTCAATTAAGCATCCCAAGAACAGGTTTAATCTCCTCCGTTTAAACTCTATTCAAACCGGACATGGTTCAAACTAGTCATTTTCGGTTTCAACGTTTATTACCATAGAGCAAAACGGAAAGACAACGAAAAGCTTATTTTCTTTCCTTTTTTCAAACGTTTCAAAGTTTCAGGGCAACGTACCATGATTATTTTGAACTCTATCGAAACCGGAAATGGTAAAAAATTAATATTACTTTCGTTTTCAATACTGATTTTTCCATAACAAGTGAATAGCGTTTCACAGTGTGAAATTAAGACTACCGAATTATGCGTATTCAATACTCAAATTTGAAACTGTACGTCTGTAAATACTGGTTCCAATAGAGTAATAAGATCACAAATGGGATACGTTCTTCAGACACTGAATCTATATCGATTTTGGTTTCAACCTTTACCGCAATAGAACGAAAATAGTAAAGAAATAGCGACTAGTGACTTTTTGATATGCATTCAGTGTCCAAGGAACAGGTTTTCTTTTTGATCTGAATTAATTTATTACAACCAGCAGTTGTATATGCACAACTTCTAGTTCGGGTATTAAATTCCCATAGTTTGGAAGTCTACTGTAACTTCACACTCTTAAACAAAAGTCACAATTCAAATTAGTGAAAGTCAAAATCCAGTGACTGATCTTCAGGAAAGCCAATCGGTAAAATAAATAAATAAATGCATAAATAAAATACACAAAATGTAATGAACTTTTTGAGTTTTAGTTTAGTTAGGCTAAAGGAGGCGGTGATGATGAGATATGAATGAAATGGTGTAATGAAGAAAGTGGGAGGAAACGGGAGAACCCTGAAATCCAATGAAATGAAATCTTTAAGTTTTACGTCTCACGGTTATGCCGGTTAGGCTAAAGGAGACGGTGAAGATGAGTAATGAATGAAATGGTGGAATGAAGAAAGTGGGACGAGACGGGAGAACCCCGAGAACGGGAGAACCACGCACACGGTGTTTGTACACCACACAGTTCACTTGGCGGGGGCTGGGATCGAACCCGGGACCCCTAGCACCAGAGGTGAACGCTCTACCACTGAGCCACAGCAGCCCTAAAATAAAATACCGTAATAAATAAATTTGACAGCTGCAAGTTAAGGGAAGTAACATTCATACAGCTTCAGAAAGCTGTATATAACTATTATTCCTTTGTGTAAGATTTATTCACTTGTCTTACAGCGCTAAAATTAAAATGTTTACTGATGTTACCACCACTGCCAAAATCAATTTTTTGGAGAAAATATATACTGTGAATACTACTCCATACATTTCTTCTTAATCGTAGATTTTTGCAGGAGAAATTATTCGAAATTATAGTATTCACAACAATAAATTCCTTTTTCATAAAATTGAAAATTGAGTACCAGTACTATCATTTTTTATCCAATACATTTTCTATATTCATGAATGTTATGCTCTGCAATCTTGAAGTGTATTTTCCCACACACTGCTAAACTTCTAATATAGAAACAATGCTGAACTTAACTTTTACTTTATTTTATATTTTTATGTTTCTTGTAAGAATGACTTCACAAACGTTCTTACATGAATTTTGAAATAACCTTGTACTGATTTTGATGTGCATGCACTTCGGAGTGGAGAAAGGTTCACATAGTTATTATGTAAATACATTAGTATACAACATGGGCCTCCTCCATGTGCATACCATTTAACGATAGTCGATCTTCTTTTTATTACGTTGTCATCAGTAATACTAATTAGAATTCTTTGTTGTGTTTCATGCTTGACTGATGATAAATCATGTCGGATTATCATTAGTGACTTTGGAAGTCAATGCAAGTTTTAATGTGACATTTCCAGGAGAGTGCCTTCATCTACGAAGGCCTCTTAATTCTAAATAGTGAGCTCCTTCGTAGCTAAGAGGTTAACTTACGTGCCATTGGCGTGGGATACTCAGATTCGCTTCTCGGCGGAAGCCCATGTGATTCGGATTCCACGTTAATCAGTAAGTAGGTCAACATCCCATATAGCCTCGCTGCTGAAAGGGACGCTAAACTCAAAATCAACTCAACTCAACTCAATTCTAAATAATAATAATAATAATAATAATAATAATAATAATAATAATAATAATAATAATAATATAAAATCATTCAGTTTTACGTCCCACGATTATGCCGGCTAGGCTAAAAAAGACGGTAATGATCAATGCAATGGTGGAATGAATGAAGTGGGAGGAAACGGGAGGACCCTAATTAAACCCACGGACACGGTGATTGTCCACCACAAAGTCCAAGTGCCATGAGCTGGGATCGAACGAAGGACCCCACGCACCGGAAGTGAATGCTCTACCACTGAGCCAACGCGTCCCAAATAATAATAATAATAATAATAATAATAATAATAATAATAATAATAATAATAATAATAATAATAATAATAATAATAATAATAATAATAAGAGAAGGAGGAGGAGCAATAGTAATGATAGTAGTAGTAGTAGTAGTAAAGTTGCAGGCAACGAAGAACCACTGCTTTTCATCTATGAACACTTACTTCGTCTTATGAGATAAGCATTTCTTTCAAACTTTGGGGTCCCTGCTCACCCATTTACCCGTGGCACTTCTAAATCATTAATCTTATGTGAGGGGATAAGAAGTTGAGGTGAGACATTAGCCTAATGACGACTGACAGTGTTTAATCCATAGTTGCTGATATCGCTGAGGTGAATATTGACATTCCCGATACCATTTGGTTAAAAGTTCAGCCCCGTTTGACATGGAAGTGAGGGATGAAGTAGAAAAAAAATGATATATAAATAATCGGAAACATTTATATTAGTGTCGAATCCATATTTTTTGGAGTCACTGAGATGAAAGGTAACACACTCCCGATAGGTTTTAAATTCTAATTCATAATCCATTGGTATGAGAGTTAAGGGTGAGAGTGGTAATTGGTGGTATATAAGCATTATCAAAAACGACGATATTAATGTACAATCAATAGTTTTCGGTATTTCTGAGATGAGAAGTACCAACTCCAATGGTGCTTAAATCCAAATTCAGCTTATATCTACATTGAGGTTAGAACAGGTGAGGGTGGGGGCAGAAAGAGGTGCATTACGGATTTCTATCATTATTCTTTAATTGAAATGTTTATTCTAAGGGGAGAGAGTGTTCAAATAATCTCCAAAAAATACTAATTTTCCCGTGCAAAAAAGGGGGACATTTCAGTAGTACACATTGTGACGAAATTATATTGGGAAAAAACATATGTAGACCCTTACACTAGCCTATAACCCAATATTATAGAAGAATATATTTATTAGATATTAAGAAGCATGCAAGATGCCAGGCAATAAGGAGAATCGAAGAAAATCTTCAGATACAATGTGCGAAATGCAGCAAGAAATAGAAATGTCCAAGTGCATCACGTTCGCTTGTCCATTTCAGTGATTGGTTAACTTGCTGGCATATACACCGTACAAGTTTGGACACTTTTCGAAGGCGAAAAGTTCATCCTAAGACGATAAGAAATTTTGCTTCTCTATTAGAGGATCTCGAGCAACAGCAACAAGTGAGAAGGAAATTTGTAGCAAGATTTGAAGAACAAGCTAACGAGACACAGGTAAAATAAACAACAAGAAAATTTAACTAGTGTCGAATCTGTCTCTCGCTTGTCGATGGCTACTACGTCTCACGTCTTCTGTGTGTCGATGGCTTCTAGTTTTGCTTATTAACTTTCAAGTATACCAACAAATTGCTATACTATCTTCGATAAAATAGTATATATAGCTATGTCCTTTCTTTCTTCGAAAACAAGACTGCCAATGAGGCTTGCTTCTCAACCTACCTACCCAATATTCATCTACCACATAGTCCGTACGTTAGTATGTCTAGAACCGAACCCGGGACCAAGACTGAATAAAAGCGTCTAGAAAAAATACTAGAAAGACCAAAGTAATAAGACTGATTATCAGTAGTTGTAGGTGTAGTAGTGTTTGACTTACAAAGTTGAATAACGTGTGTTATTAAGAAATCAGTAATTTACTTTATGGTTTAGTGCTATGCATTTTATAATGTCCTCACCTAAAGCGAAACCAGGACCGTTTGTTTGTTATTATGGACTTGCAATTAGCATTTTTTTTTAAAATACTCTTAAATGTTCTCGAACATGTTACTTAAATCATCAATATTATATATTACAGTACTCGTCTTCTGACTCATTTTGAAGAACATTAATCTGGCATATGGTAGACGTCAAAACCTTGTTTACATTTCATTGGATTACTTACTGAACTCTTGAAATTAATATTTACACACATTTTTTTTTAAATATTTTTTTTAAAAAAGAAGAAAAAACGAACATGTGTAAATCTCATACATCACTTTCTGTTTTGTTCATTTTCCTTTATTTCTTGTTTTTATTCTCTATTCCACATGTTTCATTTTTTGGGGGGTTAGTACTTACTCGGCTTTATTTTCTGTCTTCAGGTTGTATTTCTGTTCTGAGTACTATGCTTTTTTTTATTTATTTTATGTTGCTTTCTTTTCATCTACCAGTATTTTCTCTGTAAACTTTTGCAGCAATTATTTTCCATTTTCTTAACACATTTATGAGTCACTTGAAACATCTGCCGCAATTTTTCATCTGCTTTCAGAGCTACCTCTTGTTCCAAAAGCAACATAGTCAACAAACACGCGAGAAGAGTTGGTGGCGATCGGCATTTCAATGTTGTCGAAAGCTCCGAAGAAGTCAATGTGCATCAGAAAATAATAATAATAAAAATAATAATAATAATAATAATAATAATAATAATAATAATAATAATAATAATAATAATAATAATAATAATAATAATAATAATAATAAATAATGAACTGACCATTATATTTTCACAACAAATTAAAAATCTAGGATGGCATATAGGGCCATTCTGTAGGGGGGAAACGTTTGCAGTAACTACAAGTTTCGGTCCTGCAGTGCCACGCGCATGGAAGAAAAGAGTTAGAACTTTTAGAATAAAGTAACAATTTTATTATTCAAAACCCATTCTTAGTATTCAAGTTGCTAGAAGATGACACACCATTATTTTTACGACTAATTACTGTTAATATCACTGTTTTACTGTTAATACTTCCATTGGAATATCATTATCATTGATGAGAGAAAGCTCAATTGATGCAGAACAATTTATTCGTTCCGGAGACGAAATTCTCAACTATTACATTACTGGTTCGCAATTTACTTTTGTATTACAATCCGCAGATTGCCTTACATGGTACTGCCTTACCAGAGATGGAGTGGGTCAGTGGGTCAAGTGGGACAAGTTTTCTGAGTGGGTCAGTGGGTCGTGGGTCAACAGCATGTGACCCACTGCGACCCACCACACACCGTGACCAACTGTGGCTCACCACCCACCGTGACCCACTGCGACCCACCACCCACCATGACCCACTGCGACCCACCACCCACCGTGACCCACTGCGACCCACCACCCACCATGACCCACTGCGACCCACCTACTCAGTATGATCTACCGACTTTCTCTGCTCACTGCATTGTACACAGTATCTTCTGAAGCTTGGTAAATTTATCTTCGGTTTACTTTCAAGACCTTCATTTCCCTTCCTTTTCCATTTGTTTCCGTCTACTTACCTAAGGTGAGTAGGCTATATCTAAGTGAAAAAAGAACTTCAGGCACTTTTGGATTTGATATTTGTAATTGTAATAATAGCAGTAGGACTTATACTACTACTTGGCTTTCGAGGCCTGTCAGTTTTTAGAGGAGCTAACTACTGGAAAAAATACATTTTTGAATCACAGTAATGTATAAATTATTATTTAAAAAAAACTGAATGTAACTACGTGTGCCTGATCAGAACGGCCAAATTACGAAGTCAAATGAAATGACTTTTTGTATATAGTTAGACCTTAATCCAAACTGGGATGTTATATTGCTTTCATTATAATACACATCCCAAAGAGGTAGTGAGGATCCTAATTTTTGCGGGGAAAAAAATGAGTATCTCGCAAGCCGTTAAACTTACGGAGCTGAAATTCAGTGTATTAACTCTTTATTGAAAATAAACAGAATGTGTCCTAGCATTTTTAAAAAGTCTTCTTTATGTGTGTGGGGGGAGGGGGAACTTTCTATATATGGAAAATTGGTAGTGAGTTGGTTTGTAAAAATGATCAAAAACGATCGATGTTATTTAAGAAAAAATCAGAAACAAAAAAATACAGTGCTTGGCTTCGTATACTCACTGCTTTCTACTATAATAATTGCTGAAGCTTATGTATATTATATGGAGCGCTTACAGCACAGGGCAATCAACCCAAAAACGTGTGACTAAAAAAGGCATAAAATTTGTACTGTAAGCTTAATTACACGGAAATTTTAAGTTTGGATTGTACGCATAATTATATGGAAAATTTTACACTTTTTTCCCCCTTACGTTGGTCTACATACCTTGATTTGGAACTTTCAAATTTCATCCTTTTTTCCACTGAAAAGTATTGATAATTCAACAAGGAAATGATTATACTATGATAATTTAATTTAAATTCATCGTAATTTTGCCTATGGCAAACAGCAGTGTGGTAATTGAAGGGGAAGAAGGAGGGAAATTCCCATTCACCTCTGAACACTTTGCAGGAACCTCGTTCCCTTTCGCTTTCTAGACCGGGGAGGGAACTTGGTAATGGCGTCAAACCTTCATGTGTAATTAAAAAAAAATAAATATATAAACAAATAAGAAATCATCAGTTTATCAGGCTTTAATTGATAATTTATGCACACGATTCCTTATTGAAGGTGTGGTAGATGAAGTTTCTGTTCTCCATGAGTCGACATTGCCAACTGACATGGTCGATATGGAAAAGATGTTGTATGGTGATAGAGATTATACTTCTTGCTGAGTATTTCAAAACTGACTAAGAAAAATCGTTATCAGACTTAAGTCTAACAAGCAGATTTTCGATGAGGAGTTGCAGAAATCGTGTAGAAATATTATCAATTTCCACGACAGAGTGCGAAGGGGATTTCCCCCTTATGAATTTACAAATGATTGATATTAGAGATAGACTAAGTGCTCAAACATTGTCTAACTTGTTGTTCATCAATGTTAATGGCCCACCGCTAGACAAGCTCAAAGTACACGAGCTAGTTATTTCTTGGCTGAAGGATCGACATCATTCCGCTGTGGATGACTTACCACGAAAAAGTTACCAACAGGAAATAAACCCGATATCAGATTTGTTTTAAGGTGGAAAATTACGAGTTATGGAAAATGTATACTTGTATTTGTAATGGCTTATTTGTGTTATTCAACTTTGTACCTATTTTTTAGTAAGTCTCTTCTATGCTTTAAGTAAACTACTTTGAATAAACATTCATAATAATTGGAGTTAGGCATATTTGTAACTTAAATTTAACGTTGTGTTTTAGTGATTACACAAATTACAATTATGAGCATACTTTATGGAGATGCTCTCAGATAGGGTACCCGAGCAAAACTATGAGAAACTGATTTTTCAAGTTTTTTGTGAGAAAAATACTGTGAACTGAGAAACCATAACCTTTTCCATATTGTACAGGGGTATTTTCCTGCGAATAGAAGTTCATTTTGGAATGCGTTCAGAAATTAACACTTGCAAGAATACTCTCTTAGTACAAGTATATTTTAGGCACACACTAATTTCCCCCCATCTCGAACGGTTTCAATTTCCTCACTGACAAACACTTTACCATTTTATATCATAAAGGCCAGATCCACCGTTATTCTTACAGAGTGGTGCTTGAGCGATTGACTAGAAATTCAAACTCCGATTAGTGACAATTTCACAGCCTTGTTTTATTTCAAGTATAAACACTTCAGTCAGTACAGAAGAGGCCGTGGATCGTGTTCAGAGTTGATGACGATGGATTTTGGTTAGTCAGAATAGGTCATAGTGGATGAGAGTGGTTCATGGTGGGTGGTGGGTCAGAGTGGGTCACAGTGGGTGGTGGGTCAGAGTGGGTCACCGTGGGTCGTGGGTAATGGTGGGTGGTGGGTCAGAGTGGGTCATGGTGGGTGGTGGGTCAGTGGGTCGTGGGTCATGGTGGGTGGTGGGTCAGTGGGTCGTGGGTCAATTTTTCATTGACCCACGCCAACTCTGTGCCTTACATGTACTCTTGATAATTCGACTTCCAAACCATCTTCTCTCTCCTAGATACGATTTTGATTTAAATTGAATCGTTGAGTTCAAAAACCGGTCATCTCCATCGAAGCTAATATGAGAAGAGTGAAAAAAAAAACTAAATTAGTCAGTATGTATCTGACATATAGGGCTGTTTTCATTTTCGGGCATTTTTCTACTTTCCAAAAATGAGAAACACCCTATGTGTCAGATACGCATTGATTAATTTAGTTCTGTTTGTCATTCCTCTCAAATTGGACTGGTTTCGATGGAGATGACCGGTTTTCGAACACAACGATTGAATTTGTCTACCTTGTTGTAAATTATAGCTGAAGTTTTAAGCATTTTTCTTTTTCTACTTGCTACTTGTTTAAAATATTTCAACTTTTCTTTTCATTAAGAAAGATCAACGCTTACTTACTCTACGTCTTGAATTTTCTGACGGAAACCCGTGAAGAAATAAGGAGTAAATATTTGTCTTTGATTTCACTCTGGGCGTAAACAAACATACAGCTTTCCATCTGTACACGCTGCTCATACGAAAATATGAAAATGATCACGTTCTCTACAAAAAAAGAAAAAAAAAGAAAAGAAAAGAAAAGAAAAAGAAAAAGAAAGGAAAGGCAAAAGAAAGACTGGTCAAGGACTGAAAACTAGTGCACCTTCCATATATATATATAATGGGTCATCTTTAAAGTAATCACTATATTATTTTAACTGACCATCACCCGAAATTTTGTTCTTCAGTTATAGCCATTTGTTCTTATTGTTGCTTCCAAGTATCAGGATACTTGCTCTTCAAAATAATTTATATGTGCATTCACACTAGTTTTTTTTTTTTTTTTTTTTTTTTTTTTTTTTTTGCAACAAATCGTTTTCAAAAGTTTGTCAATGTTATTCCCGAACACCCTGTTGGAATATGACAGGCAATTTGCGCTAAAAAAAATATTCACTAATGTACATTATTATTATTATTATTATTATTATTATTATTATTATTATTATTATTATTATTATTATTATTATTATGAAACAGAGGATTCATTGACAAGAGAGAGATAAGGGAGGGAATATAAAATAGTTATGTTAAAATCAACCTTTATAGCCACCCTAACGTACAGCTCTGAAACATGGACTGCATTAGAAAATCAGCTACTGGCAATGGAAAGGAGATCCTTAAGGAGAGCAGAGAATAAATGAAGAATGGATACAATTAGAAACACAAGCATCAGAAACTCACTGTAAGTAACAATTCTTAAAATATACATTGGAAATACATACAGGGTGTCCCAAAGGTCCCCTGACATAGGGAAACTCTGCTATTATTAGAGTTACAACGAAATGTAAGAGTGGAAACCGTCTCCGAATATGATATTTTCAATCTAAAGTGAAGGATTTAAAAAAAAATCAGAGGAGAGGTTTTGGCTGTATACTCTTTATGACCCCAATGTCAAATTAAAATGAAACGTTGCCATTTACTTGTACCCACAACAGAAGTGATTGAAGTTACTGTCAGTTATGCTAACGTGTCGATGGCCAGCCCCATTTCAAATATGCCCCAATTCACCATATTGTTACAAAATTTGTCTACCTCCCGTTTCGTCCTTCCCTCCCCCAGCCCTAGGAAAATGGCAACATTGCATTTTCATTTAAGATAGAGTGCATAAAGAGTGTACAGCCCAAACGACTCTTCCGATTTAAAAAAAAAAAAAAATCCTTCACTTTAGATTGAAAACATTATATTTGGAGACGGTTTCCCCCTTTACATTTTATTGTATCTCTGATAATATCAGAGTTACCCTATGTCATGAGACTTTTGAGACACCCTGTATAAATGATGGCTAGGACATGTACTAAGAATGGAGAAAAAAAAACATGATACTGCGAGAAAATATGCGTGGTGAAACCCATTGGAAAGGAAACTAAGGGAAGTCAAGGATGAAGTGGGATAAAAATGAAACATTAGAAGATATGAAGAATCCTTGAGGAAATGGGGGTTAAATGGGAAGACCCCGAAAACCTAGCAAAATGTAGAGAAGCCTGAAGATCTCTTCGAAAATCTCGACACCGTGAAGGTAGAAGAGAACGATTAAGTAAGCAAGTAAGATTATTATTTTAACCAAAATAATTTAAAACGAACATATGTAACAACAAAATAAGTATATGAAAATAACACCGTTCGTCACATAGATGAAACTGTTTAAACTTTATAACAAGAAATCTAACTGTATATCTTGATTTTAACACCATTATGTATTTTCAATATATTTTAACTTATCTTTATGTTAGCAATATGATAAGAAAACGATCTCGATTTTTTTTTCTGATAGATGCGTTATTTTAAGAGAAGCTAATTAATTATTTTAAATGAAAGTTAACTGAAAGTTTAGCATGCTTCTTGTGGAAATGAAATATTATGAATTTGGTTGTTTTTTATTTCAATCTTGTTTTAACAATTAGCTAGAGTTTCGAAATTCGAATATTTCAAGCTTTTGACTAGGGTCTTAACCTCCTAAGTTTACAAATCGCCTATAATCATTATATGCTTTAATATTTTTTTCCGGTTTATTACAAATGAATTTAATGGTTTTAAACTAAGTGCTGTATCTTTTGTCTATGAGATGTTCGCAGCACTAAAATTATTATCAGAGGCGGCCCGTCATAAGGGGCCCTATGGGCCAGGCCCTCCCATCGTTTTTGTTATTAACATAGAAAAATATAGGTATCTTGAGTTATCCTGCTAGTATTGTGGCTAGAATTTCCCTCTGAGCCAAAAACAAGCTCCTTCAAATCAGTTTTTCCATGTACTGCATACGCTTATGAGCATGCTATTCATGCGGTCAATACAAAATAAAGCAAAAAGGGCCTGAGATGTTTCAGTGTGGATTCAGTATCGTCTCGCATTGACTCATGTGGCGAACAACAAGAAAACCCAGCTTGAATTTAGGTGGCATGGGCCAAGAATCGTAAGGCCTCATCACAGGATTCCACCCGATCCCTTCCGAACGAAAAGGTTTCAAGTTTGCTTGTTGCCAAAATTCGTTTTGTCTGTAGAGGTTGTTAATTCCACACTTTCAGTTGTTTTGTCCCTTGACCTTACTCTCTTGTGTTACTTCTGCTGAAGGGATCCAAAATTAACCGCATGTCCACCCCTCAGTTTAGACGTGCATCTTCTTAGTGTCTTTTGTGCTAGTTTCCCATTTTGTTTTCGTGTGATTATATGAAAATGAATAAAGTATGCATGTTAGAAAGTATTACGCAAGTTTCCAATAGGTGAACCATCAGAACTTTTCCACTTTTAAACATGCCTTCATGGAAAATGACTTAACAGTTGTATCCTGTTCCTAATCGATGCTGAACAGAGAAAAGCTGAAATCCGAACTACCGGCCGCATAGAGCAATGATATTCTTTGCGCAATTAATAACAAAAATGATTTATTACTATTTCTGCGTGACAATAACTTTACAGATTCATTTTCTGAGGTGTCAAAACTGGTGGAGACAGTGTTGTTGCCCTATGGTTATACTTAATGTGTTAGTATGATAAGTTTTTCTGACTGCAATTTCGAGTTTTTTAAGCAATTCACTTAATAATAATAATAATAATAATAATAATAATAATAATAATAATAATAATAATAATAATAATAATAATAATAATAATAATAATAATACATTAGTAGTACTAGCAGGAGCAGCAGCAGCAGTAATAGTAGTAATAGTGGTAACCATAAAGTATTTGTCTTGAGGCTTGGCCCACCCTACCTTTTATTCCACGAGCTGACACTGATTATTATTATTATTATTATTATTACGAAGAAGAAGAAGAAGAAGATTACAATTTTATTATATGACCAGTTCAGAAGGTGTGATTTTGCGCTTGATATTCATAATAAAGGTAATAATTCGAATATGGTTGTTGACTTCACGGATGAGGGTGTAGGAGTGCTTCGAATAAAGATTGAATGTTCATTTGCTGAAAATATTAATTCGTTATTTTTAAAAGGAAACATGTCTATCGAATTTTCTTTTGAAATAAAGATTTTGGTCAGCCAAAGAAGATTCCCAATTGTACGATTTATTTCAAAGAGAGGCAGTTGCTCTTTTTTTTTTTTTTTTTTTTTGCGATTAGCGTCCCACAATTACGAATGGAAGCTAAGGGAAACAGTGATGGTAATGAACGAATTTGCAGAATGAAGAAAATGGGAGTGAACGGGAGAAACCTGGAAACAACCCACGAACAGGGACCACTTTTTTTTTTTTTTTTGCAAGATCTTGAATAGTGCAAAACACTACTAACCTTTCCCGTATTGCGTGCACATGTAGGACATTCAGTAATGAAGAAATACATTGTAATCTGATTAACGTAAGTTGCATATTGTCAACTCACATGTATTTTTTTTCTTACAATTGGGTACACATGGCAAACATATATACAGTTCTATTTTATGTGATAAATTAAATTGAGTTAGATATGATCATAGATATTGTCATGGGTGTGTCCCTTCTTCGAACGTCAAAATAAGCTGTCAGAACGCACACGTGCGTCTACTGGGATAATAAATCGGAATTCCTGACCAATATTGTTGAGCTCAACTTGCTGTTTGCTAGAAGTTGGGTCTTATTTCTCAATTTGAAGTGTCATTTCAACTCACAAGAAACATTTCCCACTTGTGAAATGGGTTTAGAACGCCTTGTTGTGTTTCCTTCCACTTATCTGTTTTAACACCTATTGCTTGTCTCTTCTTACATCTTTTCCAGCCTCCTCTAGGAGATATTAACAATTAGGAACACTAACATAAATAATAATTAATAAAACCAACCCACTCAGATGAATACCTCTCAATAAAACTTGTAACCAAATTCAGGGTAAAGAGAAAATATTTATTCAGGAATTAAATCAGAATATATACCGGGTGCACCATTTATAATGTCCCACCTTTATAGCAGAAGAACTAAGAGAGAGAGAGAGAAGCGAAACTTTGCACAAAGCAACTACAGGAAGGGGGACATCTATCAATGTATTGGTAACATCACTAGGTGAACAGTGTTGCCAACCCAATATAAAGTTATGATTTTTTTTTTAATGGAATGGCCTAAATTTAATACCATAATTCGAATCAGCAATGAAAACAAAGACGAAAGAGATGACACTCACAGATCAGTGTTGCATACATTTTGAGAAATATTGTAAAACATATGTCAAATTTAAACGTCTTTAACACACACAAGGAATGAAGTAGTAACTATTTGTGCACATTAAATTAAATACTGGGAAGAACTCTTTAAAATGACTTCAAGTTTAGAAGGATCAGTTAAACAGTGTTGCCACAACAGAAGAGATAAGAGTTGAATTTGGAAATAGTGCAGTAACTTGGAAAAGGTCCCTAGTACAGTATGGTTTTAAATGCATAGAGGAAATCAGTATGTCATAAGGAGCATTGTCACGTTTATTTGAGATCGATAAGTCAAGTACTTACCAAGTTATTCGGTACTCTGTAAAAGCTGAGAATTTTGTGCTGTACAAGAAGTTAACGCTGTTTCAAAATTTCCTTTTCTTCCCCTCTGCGTTGGAGAAATATTAAAGTACTAATCTGTGAGACAAGTTATATTCTGTGACATGCTGAATTAAAGCAAATTTATTTAAAATAAGGAAACATAATATATTTTCTGATTCATGAATTTTGTAATGTATGCTACAAATAATTGTTTCTTGATCATCATAAACATATATTACTTTAATTTATTTTTTTTTCTCCTGAATATAAGTTGGAAAAGACAATAAAACGTATATATTAATAGTTGTAAAATTTGAATTGAAAATACATAGGCTAAGTTCTGTTAAATGGTAGCAAAATTTTTCAGATCATCCAACATTTATACGTACTGACCAATTTTAGGGGACCATACACAACCTATTTTGTATTTCATTCACCACGAAATTAAGTACAAATAATGTAAAAATTGTTTTTAAGAAGTGAGTTGCATTTATTGATTCATAGGTGCCGATTCCCTTATGAGGACCCAAACGTTATGAGTAAAAGTACAGCACGTAGAAATATGCCATAAAAGCTATAGTGGAACAAACACCAAACAGCCCCTGTTAGATGTCCTTTAAAAACAAGAAATGTATCTGATTGGAAACGGAGAATCTGGTGGGTCCATGAACGGTTGGATCCGTAGTGAGTTGACGAGTAAACGAATAGAATGTTAAAAAAAAAAATCAAATCTATGCTGGATGACCACAAAAAGCAAGGAAGTATTTAACCAAGTCAGGGCAGGGCCTAAGTAGTGGAAAATCAAGATGTCTATAGGAACCAAGCGCGTTAGCAAAGGTGGGTATGCTTGTAAACAAAATAGTGTAAACATGCTGTGTAAAGAATATTCCATAGTTCTTCTGCAAATTATATACGGCATCGTATTCCTTAGCACAGCGTAACTTTCTGTATAACGTCCCACGTTTATGCCATTTAGGCTAAGGGAGACAATGATTAAGACAATTGACTGATGATAGAAGAATTAATGGGATGAGAATGTGAGAGAAAGCGAGAGTACCCGACAACTCCATGGACACGATGTTATCCACCGCAAACTTACTGCATCGGAAATCGTATCAGGGACCCACGCACCAGAGGTAAGTGCTCTACCACTGAGCAACCGTGCTGTCGCAGTTTAACTTTAAGAAGGCTTAACCACAGTATTTTCATATTGTAATTCAATCAAAATCTTTTGTTTTTTGTGCAATGGTTCACAATAATTGAATACAGATTTATGATATACTGCAAAATGATATGTCTGAAAAGCGATTACTCTCGGAAAAATACGTACAAACCTTCGCATGGTGGTCACTTTAGAAACTATCATTTCATCTATTTGAACTGAACGAAGTTGCAAACTCACACGGGCTTTTGTTCGTATGGAGGAGGCATTTCAGTGACAGTGTATATGCGCGTAAAGGAAGACAAGGGAGAGAGACAAGCACCATCCTGTGCTACGTGGTCATTACGATGTAACATATTTTGGAGTTCAGGATAAGCAAACGTGGAACTGTGTCCGTAGAAAACAAACACGTCACCACGTGAAAGTAAAACCGAAATGCTTATTTTTGCTTTGTGTTTACGCAAACCATTACGTAATGAGAGGGTCCAGGTATAGGTACGAGGGTCATTTCAAGTCTTGCACACAGCCTATGCACGACCGTTTGAGTCACTTTTAGGTTTGTTGTGGGACAGAGTTTGGGCTTAACGATTGTTTCTGTTTTTTTCTGGTTTGCTTAGCTGTGTTGTCAGAAATTCAGTGGTGAACCTGTCTGAGTTGGGTTACACATGATAATAAGCGTTCCTATATCAACATCGAAACTCTATGTGGAAAGAATCCAACTAAAATTTACAATGTTTGCGGGAGGTTTGTCGAAATAGTGTAGTGGATCATAGCACTGTATTTCGGTGCTCAGCTCGTTTTCGTGAAGGTCGTGTAATCATTGCGGACACCCCAAGATGTGAAAGACCATCAACTGCAACAGACTACACTCCTGAGATTATTGTGAATGACATTTTGAGAGAGGGTCGACGAAAATATGTAAGAAAATTGCATATGAGACCAAAATATCTGTCACTTCACTTTACAGAATTATTACTGAAAAGCTGAAAATGAAGACGAGATGGGTTCCGCATGATCTGAGTAAAGAGCAGAAAGCATGTTGCAAAAGAATCGAAAAAAAATTGCTTCAACGTTATCAAACAGAAAGAGATAAGTTTTTCCAAACGACGGTAGCAATTGATGAAACCTGGATACGAGAGTTTGAACCAGAACTGAAGTTTCAGTCGTCACATTAAAACAGTTCAGACTCTTCACGCCCGAAGAAATTCTGCTAGCAACAGTCAAACTCACGATGATCTTCAAGTATGATACGAATGAAGAGATGGCTACAATAGAGTGACACATGAGACGTCTATACCAGGCGTATATTACAAGCTGTTTCTGCAAAATGTGTTGCGCCCGAAAATTATTGAAAGAAATACCGACATTTTTGCAGCTGGTGTATTCTGAACGATAATGCAAGGTCGCATACTGCTCTACAAGTAAGAGTGACACTTAACAAGTATGGATGGGAAATACTTTCCTTCCCAATATAGTCCTGATTTGAGCCCACCAGACTTTGAATTGTTTCCCAAATTAAAAGAACCACTCTGTGGAAAACGTTTTGATTCGATTGACGAAGCTTTCAGTGAGGTGACCCGAGTTATCAGACACCTCAACAATGAAGGTGCCCTATCCAGAATACAGAATATGCCAAATGTTGGGAAGCTGTCATAAACAAGTATGAAGATTGTATTGAACGCCTGTAAAGATATTTTGTACGATAAATTATTAGCTTGCATAACATTTTTCAGTGTGCAGAACTTTCGAAGTGACTGTCGTACAATATATTGCAAAACATTTTCCGAACAGTTGCTAGGAGATAATGTTGTACGTAGCGGTACATCTAAATACTAATTGCAAACATTAGAAGCTATTGGTACCATAACAAATAACAGTCTATGTGCCACGGTAAATAACAGTATATTAGTCTAATTTCGTAATAATGTTTGCAAAATTTGCAAATGACAAACGAACGCAGAAACAATGCAATAATAATTATAATTGCATACCGATAATCGAAAAAAAGCCATATTTTACATTTCGTTAACACAATCCACTGCAGAATGAAGCCGTATAAAACATTTTAAGACATTCAGTAATTACGACCTACCAATTGTGTATGTAAGATAAAACTTGAACCAATGATTTTTGTGATATTAATGCAAAATTCACAAATTTTTACGTTTGCTGCAGTATCATAGAAGGAGTTTACTAAATGTATACTAAACTAAGCTAACCAAAGCCAACCTACGTATCCTAAGTCATATTTTATGTTCAAGAACAAAAAGAAAGAAAAAAAAACACCTAAGTAAAATTTTAGTGAATCCCATCAGCACTATATTACAAACATATCACGCATTGTTGTGTGTGAGCCAGTGTATAGTACATTACATCAGTCTTATTACTTGCTAGTACTTGCATTTGATCAACTTATTTACCTTTGAATTTATAGTAAATATGGTGCTTTTTTTTACTTTTGACGCAACAAATTTTGAAAGATTTACAGGTAAAATTCCGTACTTTGCATGAAAAGACATAAAGAACAATTTTCTGCAAGCGATAGAGTTAAATACAAAGTAATACACCTTTATTTTATGTTTACATGTGTAGATTACTATAGTAGATTACTATCAGCCAACAAGATCGCAGTGCGCTGTTACTATAGCTTCAGGGAGGAACCTATTCATTCATAATTGTCCACAAATACGAACAAAATTAATTATGAATGATTTGATTCCTCCCTGAAGGATTAGTAACAGTGCACTGTGAGTTTATTGGTTGATGCCACACGCCAATTGGGGTGGCGCGGAGTATAGTGTAAAATTCTTAGGAGTACTTTACTACTGATAAAATAAGTGAGTGCATATAAATGATGGTTGTATTAGAAACTATTTTCCACCGGTGCTCTATTTGTGCACAGTGTACAGAAGTTGTATTTTATGTTTACAAGTGGAACGCTACAAGTATGAAACCGTGACAAGTATTATTGAAACTCATATCATTACCAAAATCCACTTATTTTACTATCCTTATTTTTGCATATAGCAACCTTTGCTGACGCACCTGCTCCCTTCAGACGCACCCCTTCTCTAGAGACCGTGCCCTTCAGTTTGGCCCTGCCGTGACTCGGTTAGATAGCATTCGTGCTTTTTAGTGGCCTAATAGCACAGGTTGTTTCTTGTTTTTTTTTATTACAGTTTTTATGCATACATCCGGACGCCGTATTTACACGCAAGTCCTAGAAGAATTTTAATTTTTCAACAATTGATTATGATGGTCCTATTGGAATTTAACTATTCCATTTGACATGTTTCCATGTCGGCCAGCGCAAATCATTTAGTAAACAATAAGAAGGAATTTGTGAAAGAATTGTAATTTTTGAGCAATCATTTCGAGTTGTGCGGCAAATTAGCTGCACGAGAAATATTCCTAAAAATGTACTTAAAATATTATGTCGAACTTCACATGAAAGGCAGTAGCGCGTTTCAAACTTATTCGATGATTTGTAACTATACATTCAATAAATGAGCTGACAAATACAAAAGATAACGTGCAGTTTGAAAAGTTGTCGGCAAAGTGGAAATTTAAAAAAATACACGAATTTTATGGTGCATACAATTAGGTATTTCCAGAAAAAAATGCCTATTTTATTGGTGCATATAGGCTACAAGTCATACAGCTAACCTTTGTAGAGATTTATAATATGGTAGCAAAATAATAATAAATAAAAAAATACTCAGTTAGGGCCAATGATTTTAAAATTTTAAGTTCCTAAGTGAGAGTTCATCTGTACAAAGTATACCACACAAAGAAATTTGTTTTGTGACCTGATGAGTAATGCCAAAGACTTGGGGAACTATTCCGATATAGATTACGTCAACGCAAAGCAATATTTAACATGTTGTTAGTGATCATCGGCATAGCAGTTATAATGACTTCTTGTATTTCTTGTATGAACAATTTCTTGAATAACGCTTCCGAATGATCCCCTTAGACGTGCAAACGAAGAAAGTGAGTAATTATCTTGATTACACCACTTGGCTACACCCAACAGCTACAATACAGCCAAATCATCCTTTGTATTGCTTCAATTGAAACACTCTTACTTATTTCATTCATTCGTGTTTAAAAAAGAAATAGTAACAAGTCAGTAATATTTACAGATAATATTGAATTGTTTCGATATTATTTCCCAAAAGTTGCTCGAGAATAAATATATTCACTGCACGAAATAGCTAGTAGGTAGCAGTGTTGGGTAAGTTACTTGTGAAAATGTAACGCGTTACAAGTTACTTTACTTTCTCTTAAAGTGTAACGCGCTAGTAACGCGTTACTTGCCCCAAAAACGTAACTATTACTTTACTTCGAAAGTAACGCGCTACTAACGTGTTACTTTTAGGTCCCAAACTTTAAATATGTGATAAAAAATATTACTTCAATTTTCCGTACTACTATTACTCCCACTATTATTATTATTATTATTATTATTATTATTATTATTATTATTATTATTATTATTATTATTATTATTAATATTATTATTATTATTATTATTAAGATAATAATAATAATAACACTTTATATAAACATGAAAGATAGGCGGTTTGTATTTGAATACTAAAAAATTAGTTGATTCCAACCTCGGTAGTGGTGAAGTCTAGGAGTCAAGGGCATTGTTCACGAGCTTCTGAATTTGGGTTGAGGGTCTAGGTTGAGTATTCGGGCTCAAGCCAAACAGTGTTAAAAGTTATAGGGCACTGGCCAAATATCTTCAAAACTGCTCGGCCCGGGTTTAGAATTGTCAACGACTCGAGCAACTCGGCTCACAGCTCATTCACTATCGACCCGAACCGAGAAGTGAGCCGAGACAACAGGTCACCCAACCGACTCGGCTCAGTTGAGCCGAATCGAGCAGATGGCTCATGCCTACCAAGCCAGCTCGAGCCGATGGTTCACCCCCAAGAGAGCCGGGTCGAGCCATCTTCTTAGTTGAGCCGAGCCGAGCTGAGCTTGTTATAAAAATATCTTGTGGTCTCGCTGTCGAGACGAGACGAGATGCGAGCAGTGTCTCCTCTCGTGAGCAACACTGAAAGTATTCCATATTACTGCTTATCTAACATTTCTCATGGCTTTCGCTTTCCAGTGTAATTAGGCCATGATTTCAAAACGAGTTAAAACGAACGAGCCATTTATCAAACTCGACTTGAATTCGAGTCGAACCAAGTTTTAGCTTGACTCGTGCTCATCCCTATGCGTTAGAAAAATAGCTGCTTATCATTATTCTGCTAAACTAATTATATTATAATAACAATGTTATGTAAAATTAAAAATACAGAATATAGAGAAACATTACATACAACTAATAAAATGAGAACACATGAACTGGGAGTGAATCAAAACTTGCCAGTAACTCTAAAATCGATACATGTTTTCTAAAGCTAATTTCAAACTCTATAATCAACGAGACTCTAGGATAAACAAACTGATCTGAAAGAACTCCAATATTACATACCATCAGTAAACTATTTTCTAGTAATAAAGTAGACCTGCTCATCAGAACACAGTTTATTCATATTAACCCCTTACTGTATATTGTTGATTATGGCATTCTAGTTGTTGATAAATATTACCCGCCAGGGCACTTCAGACACTTTACTTTTAAATTCTGTCCACCATCATCTTCAGCTCTTAAGAAAAAAAATATTTTTTCAAATGTTCGAACGGTAAAATATTTTCGTTCTCCATCTTTATAAAACCAACACAGTAGATTCGTAAATAAAAGTAAACAATCATGAATATTCATGAGTGTGTACTTTTCTGACATTTTAGCACTTGGTAATGCACGTTTTAAAAAATGGATACACCCTTTTACGCATACTAATGACACATAATGTATGCAGGTGTATCCGGAGGTAACATGACATATAATAAATGTTTCCGGTTAAAAGAAATGTTAATGGGACAAGCAGAATACAGAAAAAACCTTTCGGAAATAAAATATGCAGATCACACACGTAGAACAAGGTAATTCATTAATATTCAGCACATGTAACGCGACAGCTGCTGGATCGGAATGAGTGAAAGAAAGCACTGGAAAACTTCCAGATCTTTTTAATTTATTATTGTTGGAATAGGGGAAAGAACACACTCGAACCTTCTGGAAAGATTTAAGGGTATAAAAAATACTGATGCATTTGCATGATGTGTACATTTAGAAAGAATACAGCAGGAACATCAAGTGTTAAGTTTGCGAAGAAGATATTTTACTACTAGGAGAGATTGGAAGATTGGTAAGTAATAACGTTGTAGTTTTCTTGTATTATACTTGTTCATTTTTATATGGGAAAGGGACATATTGTAATTGTTTGGAGTATAAGGGGGACGGAACTGTTTGGTTTTATCGGGAATTGATTGCGGATTTTCCGGCATTGAAAAATGATATGACTCGGTGTACTTTTATGGAATTATAACTTGACTAAGATATAGTATAATGTAATATGAAGGGAATCAACATTAATGATTGCACCGGGAATCGAACCAGGGCTATTCCACGTGAAAAGCCGTACGACAAACATTTTGCTTAGCAGATGTTGTTACTTATATGTAGCTATGAATTGTGTAAGACATAACAGGTATATAAAAATATATTGTACAGGAAGTTAGCAGAATGCGCCCCGGGAATCGAATGAGTATTCTCCCAGGTGGAGAACCGTACGCTAAATTTTATGCTTGAAGTGTGAACTTATTACTTATATGTAGCTATGAATTGTGTATGACATAACAGGTATATATAAATTATATTGTACAGAAAGTTAGCAGAATGCGCCCCGGGAATCGAATTACTATTCTCCCACGTGGAGAACCGTACGACAAACATTTTGATTGCAGTGCGAACTTGTTACTTATATATAGTTATGAATTGTGTAAGACATAACAGGTATATATAAATTATATTGTACAGGAAGTTAGCAGAATGCGCCTCCGGGAATCGAATGAGTATTCTCCCAGGTGGAGAACCGTACGCTAAATTTTATGCTTGCAATGTGAACTTGTTACTTATATATAGCTATGATTTGTGTATAACATAACAGGTATATATAAATTATATTGTACAGAAAGTTAGCAGAATGCGCCCTCGGGAATCGAACCAGAACTCTTCCACGTGAAAGCCGTAAGACAAACATTTTGCTTAGCAGATGTTGCTACTTATATGTAGCTATGAATTGTGTAAGATATAACAGGTATATATAAATTATATTGTACAGAAAGTTAGCAGAATGCGCCCCCGGGAATCGAACCAGGGCTATCCTACGTGGAGAACCGCACGCTTGCTTGCACTGTAGACTTTTCTCAGTTATAAATGGTATATTTTACAAACTTATATTGGATAGGTAGTTAACAGAATCTGCACCGCGAATGGAACCATGGCTCTCTTACATGCAAAGCCAATATATTTGTAATTTGAAAAGTCGTAATACGGTAACTAATTGCATTTTTTCTTTTCTGTTTTAGGTGCTGAAGCAAATAAGTGATAGAATCGAGAAAAGCAGAGAGCACGAAAGACGTGGATTGTAATTGGATCATCACTTAAACAGAGATAAACTAATATTTGGTAAGTATTATTATTATTATTATTATTATTATTATTATTATTATTATTATTATTGTAAACTTTTGTGTTTTGTTTCATAAACGCTAGTGTAACAATGAGGTTATATGGCGACAGAACGTTTTAACGTTACCGCAGATTGAACTTAAGGGTTTTTCATGTTGAAAGCTAATGCAATAAAAAGAGACCCGAGATTGTTTGAACATATTACCCAGGGCGAAATGTAGTAGTGAAGTTGAAAGGGAACTTATATTTTGTAATTGGAAGTCGTAATACAGCAAGTAACTAATTCTTAATTTCTTTTATTGTTTTAGGTGGTGAAGGAAATAAAAAATCTTAATAGAAATACTGGAGAATAAACCTTATTTTCCTGAATTGTTTGCTGTTGAAATATAGCGGTGTTTTTAGTGAAAAGGAGTTATAGATTGGTTTTAAAACATGGATTCAATGAAACCGTTGGATCTTAGTACAAGAGGTGAAAGTGAGTTTACAGAATTGTCATCTTTGCAGGGAACAGAGGTTTTATTTCAACCGGTGGTGATTTTGCACTTTCCACCACTGGAAACAGAAGTTACCCCGGCCAACTTGGATGTATTACCGGAAACAGAAGTTTTACCCAACCGGTGGTGAGCCCGCAACCTCCACCACTGGAAACAGAAGTTACTCCGTCTAAAGTGGATGTATTACCGGGAACAGAAGTTTCATCCCAACCGGTGGTGAGCCCACAACCTCCGCCATTGGAAACAGAAGTTTTCCCGTTACTTGATGTTGAAAACGAAATAGAAGAATATCCCCCTACACCTTTACCAACAGTGAGTAATTCCCCGGTGCAGAATTGGGAGTTGGAAGAATTTTTGAAGTTACTATGTGAGTGTACTGTGGAACGTACATCATTGGATTGTATAAATGAGTGTATAATATATTGGAAACCAGACGATATTTGTATTTGTATTGCATGCGGTTTTTTGGAAGGTGGACAGTTAAAGCATGATTGTTTGATGTTGGATACGGAATGTCTTGAACGGAAAGCTATAGAAACCATAACAAAAGTTGAGGTTCGTAAAGAATTATTATCAATTTACAGAAAAAAGCATGGACATTTGTTTTTGATTACATGGAATTTTATTGAACGTTTCCGAGATCTTGTGTGTGACTTTGAATACAGGCCCACTCTATTAAAAATTTTACTAGAAAAAGATTTTGGGAAAGATTTATTTTGTATTGCCTTGAAACATATTATTAAACAGAGAATTTGAATAAAATATTATTTGATTGTAATATAAGACACAGAATGCATAGAACACTTTATTAAATGTAAGGAAAAAAATGTGTTTTACACATGCGCAGAAGCTTTTATTGTAGGTATATAAATAGATGTATCACACTTGAAAAAGTATTTATTTGATTTGTTTTTGCTGAAGAGCAGAAAAATGAGTAACATGGAGACTGTTTATGTTTCACCTAGAGAAAAAGAAATTCAGCGTGAAAACGAAAAACCTATACTGTTAATTCAGCCGTCTGACCCCGATTTGCCAGACGAATTACGTGATAAAGTGAGAATCATATATCCAACACAGGAAATAGAAGAAGTGTATTATTTTAGACGTTATAATAGATATAATGATGAAATACTCCCGGAAAGTGATGATGATGACAGTGTTTTAAATATTAACTGTTTTGAACTGAAAGCTAATGACTGCGAGTGTACTAGTGAAACTATTAGTCATACATGTGTTATACAATTATTTAATGAGTACACACCAAATTCAGCATTATTATGTGAAGCATGTGTTGAACATAATGAAAATGAAAAAGATCACAACTGTTTGCTGCAGTATGATTACGAATTATTACAAAAGGTGTGGACGATCTTAATTAAACGTGAAATGAGAGAGAAAATCTATAAACTTTATTTAAAGAAGCATTTTAAAGGTTATAATATTAAGAACACTTATACTTTGGAGAAAAAATTTAATCTGGTATATGAATACATTACAGAGTGTGATTGTTATATCAAAGAAATAGTAGAAATGTTTTTAGAGAAAGATAAACAATTATTTAATTCTGTAAATGAACACTGAGACACTGTAGCATATGCATTTGATTGTGTATGAATAGAAGAACATATTTAACCTCATATATATATATATATATATTAGGGCTAAATACTTTGATGTAAGTTGAGAAATTACAAATTGTTACATAGAATTGAACTGTTATCTATATTATTTTATAAATGGATCAATTTGTAGTATTGTAATATTAAGAATTTAATAGATTACAAACATTGCACTAACACATGTAAATAATAGTTAGAGCTAAAATACTGAATTACTGGCAACTGAATTGTCAGTGAGAGTAATGTATTTTAAAGAAATAAACTGATATTAGAAAAAAAATAATCTTAGTTGTTTGTATGCTATATGAAGAAACTAGTGTAAGAAGAATATGGTAGGAAACTGAAACTATTTAATACTTTATTTTAGATTTTTAGAGACATTACCAACGTAAGTAAATGATGAACTATTGTCGATTGAACGGGAATCACTGAGGTTGATACCTTGTGTTTAGTTTATGATATGAAGACTTTAACATTCTTGTTTACACAGTTACTTTTAAATGAATACTACATATAATCTTGTATGCAGAATGGATTGAATTAAGGGCATACTTACGCGAGGGATTCATTGGATGCGGACCACATTTAAAACTTTATAACCCAGCAAACATTTCAACACTTTCTTAAGAGAATTATGGTTGCAGTAGGAGAGAAATGTGTGATATACTGTAGAGAAAACTCGATGTTACAGTACGCTTGTACTCTTTATGTCTTATAAAAAGAAGATAGTGTACTCTTTTGCTGAGAATATAGATGACAATATTGTAAAATTACGTGTCGTTTTATTGCAACTAGAATAATGTTACTTCAATAATGCTTAAACGCAGTCACTGTTAGTGCAGAATCCACCCTCCAACAATTTTCAGGATGTGCAGACCCTTACTTGGTATATGATTTTAAAAAGAATAAACATTGTACGGTAACCTCTTGAAACTTGTAGACCCACAGTGAAGTATAGTCGGATATGGGGGAGGGCACGGTGACTCAGTGGTAGAAGAGATTTTGATGTTTGTGATTTAAAAACCGAGCAAGTGAACTTTGTGGTGGACATCTCTTTTCTCCTGGTACTTCCATTTCCTACATTTATTTATTGGCTTAAATAGCTTATCCGATCTTTCTCTTTTGTAATAGAATCATTGCAAGGCTATGATTATACCTTATAATTATTATTAAATAATCCTTATTGAAGGTTTAATTTACTTCATGATTTCTTTGGAACAATAAAAATTTTTTGCTTGAGATGGATTGTTTTCTCAGGGAGGAAATGTTAGAATCATGAGAACTTGCTTACATGCTGTGTGCCAAACATAATAAGCCCTTGGCGGGCTAAGATCGAACCATGGACCCATCACGCGCCAGAGGTGAACGATTTGAAGACGATGAAGAATATTTTATAATCCCACAGTAGTATTAATAATTGTTTGAGATTCTTAGTATACTATGTGATACACAGGTTACACGAATTTTATTTTGTTCTTTTGAACTAATGTTTAAGAGGACCAGAAGGATAGATTTCCTTCACCACCTATGGTTCAAGGATTACAGTTTTAAATTTTACAGCTTTATACACATGCATTCAAAATTATATGGCCATTAGATGGTTGTATAAGATTCTTGTTGGATTTGATTTGATTTGAGTTTAACGTTTCTTTTCATCAGCGAAGCTATATGAGACGTGGACCTACTGATTAACGTGGAATCCGAACCACATGAGCTCCCGCCGGGAATCGAACCTGGGTAAACTTTTGTTGGAATAAATGTTTTCGCTGGAACCTTTTTTAAAATTTAATGTAAAACTTTAAACATAATGAAGAAAATAAGAACATACTGAGGTGAAATAAACTTGAAAACTCCCACCGTGCAAAAGAATTAAGGAAAACAGCCTCTGTTTTCAAGCTGAGACTATCCATGGTTGAGATTGACCACCAAATATAACGATTATTTTTCTCAGATGATGAGTTTGTATGCTTATGCCAGTAGCTAAAACTGGAAAAAGTGAACCAGGTAGTGTTTGCAAAATGTATCTCCTCACGACCAAGTCTATCAATTCGCTGACGACACAGCATTTCTAACAACGGCTCGTACTATCCAACGTATCAACAGACTAATGCAGCCAGCCATCAACACATTTGTCCACTGGTGTGACTTAATCTCAGAACATGTGCAATTGTGATGGACAAAAAATTCCATGGGTAGTGGGGCTGGTGGACAACAACAACTTCACGAAACATCTGTTGGTATTAAAATTAACGATGCATGAACTTTCAAAAGACGAAATGTTTCTTTATCTGGACTGTTAATACTTTTTTGAAATTTCATCGGAACAAGCATTCAACTTAAACTATAATAAACGAACGAACTATCTAGTTGCATTATAGGAGGGCAATACAGGTGTGGATGAAAAGTTTATGTATTGATTTTTGAATACGAGTTGTGTGCGAGTAATTCAATTTTATTTAACTTTTAATATTAGAGATTATTTTATACGACCATTTAATATTTTATTATTTCTTATACATATTCGCTTTCATCATTTGTCCATTGTAATGTTAGTAGAAAAAATGTTTTATTTAACAACATGAGCACGAAAACCTACAAGAAAAATATTAGACAACATTCATAATTATCACTGTACGGAATACTTCTTTAAATGGAAACAGTTTGATCCATTGGTAGAGTGCACCCATCTGGCACGAAGATCCCTAGTTCAATCCCAAGACCGTGACAATTTGTGATGGACAACACTCTGTGGATATTCTCGGGGTTCTCCATTTCCTACCACTTTCTTCATATTCAACATTTTTACAATCATTAACCATTCAACGTTGCCTACTTGTAAAATGTCTCGAGTAGATGAGTATATAAGACTCATACCAGAACAAAATGTTTTCTCTTTGCTCTCAAGCCAGAAAAAAAGCAGAAACTCATATCTACTTGCCAGAATAACTGTTTTCGCTTTGCTCTCAAGCCAGAAAAGAAGAAACTCGTATCCACGAAACTTGTGAAATTTGGCGAGTAGCAACTCGAGAAATTTCACTTCGTGGATACGAGTTTCTTCTTTTCTGGCTTGAGAGCAAAGCGAAAACAGTTATTCTGGCAAGTAGATATGAGTTTCTGCTTTTTTTCTGGCTTGAGAGCAAAGAGAAAACATTTTGTTCTGGTATGAGTCTTATATACTCATCTACTCGAGACATTTTACAAGTAGGCAACGTTGAATGGTTAATGATTGTAAAAATGTTGAATATGAAGAAAGTGGTAGGAAATGGAGAACCCCGAGAATATCCACAGAGTGTTGTCCATCACAAATTGTCACGGTCTTGGGATTGAACTAGGGATCTTCGTGCCAGATGGGTGCACTCTACCAATGGATCAAACTGTTTCCATTTAAAGAAGTATTCCGTACAGTGATAATTATGAATGTTGTCTAATATTTTTCTTGTAGGTTTTCGTGCTCATGTTGTTAAATAAAACATTTTTTCTACTAACATTACAATGGACAAATGATGAAAGCGAATATGTATAAGAAATAATAAAATATTAAATGGTCGTATAAAATAATCTCTAATATTAAAAGTTAAATAAAATTGAATTACTCGCACACAACTCGTATTCAAAAATCAATACATAAACTTTTCATCCACACCTGTATTGCCCTCCTATAATGCAACTAGATAGTTCGTTCGTTTATTATAGTTTAAGTTGAATGCTTGTTCCGATGAAATTTCAAAAAAGTATTAACAGTCCAGATAAAGAAACATTTCGTCTTTTGAAAGTTCATGCATCGTTAATTTTAATACCAACAGATGTTTCGTGAAGTTGTTGTTGTCCACCAGCCCCACTACCCATGGAATTTTTTGTCCATCACAATTGCACATGTTCTGAGATTAAGTCACACCAGTGGACAAATGTGTTGATGGCTGGCTGCATTAGTCTGTTGATACGTTGGATAGTACGAGCCGTTGTTAGAAATGCTGTGTCGTCAGCGAATTGATAGACTTGGTCGTGAGGAGATACATTTTGCAAACACTACCTGGTTCACTTTTTCCAGTTTTAGCTACTGGCATAAGCATACAAACTCATCATCTGAGAAAAATAATCGTTATATTTGGTGGTCAATCTCAACCATGGATAGTCTCAGCTTGAAAACAGAGGCTGTTTTCCTTAATTCTTTTGCACGGTGGGAGTTTTCAAGTTTATTTCACCTCAGTATGTTCTTATTTTCTTCATTATGTTTAAAGTTTTACATTAAATTTTAAAAAAGGTTCCAGCGAAAACATTTATTCCAACAAAAGTCTACCCAGGTTCGATTCCCGGCGGGAGCTCATGTGGTTCGGATTCCACGTTAATCAGTAGGTCCACGTCTCATATAGCTTCGCTGATGAAAAGAAACGTTAAACTCAAATCAAATCAAATCCAACAAGAATCTTATACAACCATCTAATGGCCATATAATTTTGAATGCATGTGTATAAAGCTGTAAAATTTAAAACTGTAATCCTTGAACCATAGGTGGTGAAGGAAATCTATCCTTCTGGTCCTCTTAAACATTAGTTCAAAAGAACAAAATAAAATTCGTGTAACCTGTGTATCACATAGTATACTAAGAATCTCAAACAATTATTAATACTACTGTGGGATTATAAAATATTCTTCATCGTCTTCAAATCGTTCACCTCTGGCGCGTGATGGGTCCATGGTTCGATCTTAGCCCGCCAAGGGCTTATTATGTTTGGCACACAGCATGTAAGCAAGTTCTCATGATTCTAACATTTCCTCCCTGAGAAAACAATCCATCTCAAGCAAAAAATTTTTATTGTTCCAAAGAAATCATGAAGTAAATTAAACCTTCAATAAGGATTATTTAATAATAATTATAAGGTATAATCATAGCCTTGCAATGATTCTATTACAAAAGAGAAAGATCGGATAAGCTATTTAAGCCAATAAATAAATGTAGGAAATGGAAGTACCAGGAGAAAAGAGATGTCCACCACAAAGTTCACTTGCTCGGTTTTTAAATCACAAACATCAAAATCTCTTCTACCACTGAGTCACCGTGCCCTCCCCCATATCCGACTATACTTCACTGTGGGTCTACAAGTTTCAAGAGGTTACCGTACAATGTTTATTCTTTTTAAAATCATATACCAAGTAAGGGTCTGCACATCCTGAAAATTGTTGGAGGGTGGATTCTGCACTAACAGTGACTGCGTTTAAGCATTATTGAAGTAACATTATTCTAGTTGCAATAAAACGACACGTAATTTTACAATATTGTCATCTATATTCTCAGCAAAAGAGTACACTATCTTCTTTTTATAAGACATAAAGAGTACAAGCGTACTGTAACATCGAGTTTTCTCTACAGTATATCACACATTTCTCTCCTACTGCAACCATAATTCTCTTAAGAAAGTGTTGAAATGTTTGCTGGGTTATAAAGTTTTAAATGTGGTCCGCATCCAATGAATCCCTCGCGTAAGTATGCCCTTAATTCAATCCATTCTGCATACAAGATTATATGTAGTATTCATTTAAAAGTAACTGTGTAAACAAGAATGTTAAAGTCTTCATATCATAAACTAAACACAAGGTATCAACCTCAGTGATTCCCGTTCAATCGACAATAGTTCATCATTTACTTACGTTGGTAATGTCTCTAAAAATCTAAAATAAAGTATTAAATAGTTTCAGTTTCCTACCATATTCTTCTTACACTAGTTTCTTCATATAGCATACAAACAACTAAGATTATTTTTTTTCTAATATCAGTTTATTTCTTTAAAATACATTACTCTCACTGACAATTCAGTTGCCAGTAATTCAGTATTTTAGCTCTAACTATTATTTACATGTGTTAGTGCAATGTTTGTAATCTATTAAATTCTTAATATTACAATACTACAAATTGATCCATTTATAAAATAATATAGATAACAGTTCAATTCTATGTAACAATTTGTAATTTCTCAACTTACATCAAAGTATTTAGCCCTAATATATATATATATATATATGAGGTTAAATATGTTCTTCTATTCATACACAATCAAATGCATATGCTACAGTGTCTCAGTGTTCATTTACAGAATTAAATAATTGTTTATCTTTCTCTAAAAACATTTCTACTATTTCTTTGATATAACAATCACACTCTGTAATGTATTCATATACCAGATTAAATTTTTTCTCCAAAGTATAAGTGTTCTTAATATTATAACCTTTAAAATGCTTCTTTAAATAAAGTTTATAGATTTTCTCTCTCATTTCACGTTTAATTAAGATCGTCCACACCTTTTGTAATAATTCGTAATCATACTGCAGCAAACAGTTGTGATCTTTTTCATTTTCATTATGTTCAACACATGCTTCACATAATAATGCTGAATTTGGTGTGTACTCATTAAATAATTGTATAACACATGTATGACTAATAGTTTCACTAGTACACTCGCAGTCATTAGCTTTCAGTTCAAAACAGTTAATATTTAAAACACTGTCATCATCATCACTTTCCGGGAGTATTTCATCATTATATCTATTATAACGTCTAAAATAATACACTTCTTCTATTTCCTGTGTTGGATATATGATTCTCACTTTATCACGTAATTCGTCTGGCAAATCGGGGTCAGACGGCTGAATTAACAGTATAGGTTTTTCGTTTTCACGCTGAATTTCTTTTTCTCTAGGTGAAACATAAACAGTCTCCATGTTACTCATTTTTCTGCTCTTCAGCAAAAACAAATCAAATAAATACTTTTTCAAGTGTGATACATCTATTTATATACCTACAATAAAAGCTTCTGCGCATGTGTAAAACACATTTTTTTCCTTACATTTAATAAAGTGTTCTATGCATTCTGTGTCTTATATTACAATCAAATAATATTTTATTCAAATTCTCTGTTTAATAATATGTTTCAAGGCAATACAAAATAAATCTTTCCCAAAATCTTTTTCTAGTAAAATTTTTAATAGAGTGGGCCTGTATTCAAAGTCACACACAAGATCTCGGAAACGTTCAATAAAATTCCATGTAATCAAAAACAAATGTCCATGCTTTTTTCTGTAAATTGATAATAATTCTTTACGAACCTCAACTTTTGTTATGGTTTCTATAGCTTTCCGTTCAAGACATTCCGTATCCAACATCAAACAATCATGCTTTAACTGTCCACCTTCCAAAAAACCGCATGCAATACAAATACAAATATCGTCTGGTTTCCAATATATTATACACTCATTTATACAATCCAATGATGTACGTTCCACAGTACACTCACATAGTAACTTCAAAAATTCTTCCAACTCCCAATTCTGCACCGGGGAATTACTCACTGTTGGTAAAGGTGTAGGGGGATATTCTTCTATTTCGTTTTCAACATCAAGTAACGGGAAAACTTCTGTTTCCAATGGCGGAGGTTGTGGGCTCACCACCGGTTGGGATGAAACTTCTGTTCCCGGTAATACATCCACTTTAGACGGAGTAACTTCTGTTTCCAGTGGTGGAGGTTGCGGGCTCACCACCGGTTGGGTAAAACTTCTGTTTCCGGTAATACATCCAAGTTGGCCGGGGTAACTTCTGTTTCCAGTGGTGGAAAGTGCAAAATCACCACCGGTTGAAATAAAACCTCTGTTCCCTGCAAAGATGACAATTCTGTAAACTCACTTTCACCTCTTGTACTAAGATCCAACGGTTTCATTGAATCCATGTTTTAAAACCAATCTATAACTCCTTTTCACTAAAAACACCGCTATATTTCAACAGCAAACAATTCAGGAAAATAAGGTTTATTCTCCAGTATTTCTATTAAGATTTTTTATTTCCTTCACCACCTAAAACAATAAAAGAAATTAAGAATTAGTTACTTGCTGTATTACGACTTCCAATTACAAAATATAAGTTCCCTTTCAACTTCACTACTACATTTCGCCCTGGGTAATATGTTCAAACAATCTCGGGTCTCTTTTTATTGCATTAGCTTTCAACATGAAAAACCCTTAAGTTCAATCTGCGGTAACGTTAAAACGTTCTGTCGCCATATAACCTCATTGTTACACTAGCGTTTATGAAACAAAACACAAAAGTTTACAATAATAATAATAATAATAATAATAATAATAATAATAATAATAATAATAATAATAATAATACTTACCAAATATTAGTTTATCTCTGTTTAAGTGATGATCCAATTACAATCCACGTCTTTCGTGCTCTCTGCTTTTCTCGATTCTATCACTTATTTGCTTCAGCACCTAAAACAGAAAAGAAAAAATGCAATTAGTTACCGTATTACGACTTTTCAAATTACAAATATATTGGCTTTGCATGTAAGAGAGCCATGGTTCCATTCGCGGTGCAGATTCTGTTAACTACCTATCCAATATAAGTTTGTAAAATATACCATTTATAACTGAGAAAAGTCTACAGTGCAAGCAAGCGTGCGGTTCTCCACGTAGGATAGCCCTGGTTCGATTCCCGGGGGCGCATTCTGCTAACTTTCTGTACAATATAATTTATATATACCTGTTATATCTTACACAATTCATAGCTACATATAAGTAGCAACATCTGCTAAGCAAAATGTTTGTCTTACGGCTTTCACGTGGAAGAGTTCTGGTTCGATTCCCGAGGGCGCATTCTGCTAACTTTCTGTACAATATAATTTATATATACCTGTTATGTTATACACAAATCATAGCTATATATAAGTAACAAGTTCACATTGCAAGCATAAAATTTAGCGTACGGTTCTCCACCTGGGAGAATACTCATTCGATTCCCGGAGGCGCATTCTGCTAACTTCCTGTACAATATAATTTATATATACCTGTTATGTCTTACACAATTCATAACTATATATAAGTAACAAGTTCGCACTGCAATCAAAATGTTTGTCGTACGGTTCTCCACGTGGGAGAATAGTAATTCGATTCCCGGGGCGCATTCTGCTAACTTTCTGTACAATATAATTTATATATACCTGTTATGTCATACACAATTCATAGCTACATATAAGTAATAAGTTCACACTTCAAGCATAAAATTTAGCGTACGGTTCTCCACCTGGGAGAATACTCATTCGATTCCCGGGGCGCATTCTGCTAACTTCCTGTACAATATATTTTTATATACCTGTTATGTCTTACACAATTCATAGCTACATATAAGTAACAACATCTGCTAAGCAAAATGTTTGTCGTACGGCTTTTCACGTGGAATAGCCCTGGTTCGATTCCCGGTGCAATCATTAATGTTGATTCCCTTCATATTACATTATACTATATCTTAGTCAAGTTATAATTCCATAAAAGTACACCGAGTCATATCATTTTTCAATGCCGGAAAATCCGCAATCAATTCCCGATAAAACCAAACAGTTCCGTCCCCCTTATACTCCAAACAATTACAATATGTCCCTTTCCCATATAAAAATGAACAAGTATAATACAAGAAAACTACAACGTTATTACTTACCAATCTTCCAATCTCTCCTAGTAGTAAAATATCTTCTTCGCAAACTTAACACTTGATGTTCCTGCTGTATTCTTTCTAAATGTACACATCATGCAAATGCATCAGTATTTTTTATACCCTTAAATCTTTCCAGAAGGTTCGAGTGTGTTCTTTCCCCTATTCCAACAATAATAAATTAAAAAGATCTGGAAGTTTTCCAGTGCTTTCTTTCACTCATTCCGATCCAGCAGCTGTCGCGTTACATGTGCTGAATATTAATGAATTACCTTGTTCTACGTGTGTGATCTGCATATTTTATTTCCGAAAGGTTTTTTCTGTATTCTGCTTGTCCCATTAACATTTCTTTTAACCGGAAACATTTATTATATGTCATGTTACCTCCGGATACACCTGCATACATTATGTGTCATTAGTATGCGTAAAAGGGTGTATCCATTTTTTAAAACGTGCATTACCAAGTGCTAAAATGTCAGAAAAGTACACACTCATGAATATTCATGATTGTTTACTTTTATTTACGAATCTACTCAACACCAATCAAAGTAAAATAGACTACCGGTATCATTGCACTCCTAAAGTGTATTCATTGTAAGAAACACGCCTGGGATAAACAAATGACGTACTACAATGAAGCTGGAGTTATAAATATAGTTCCGTGATTGACGTAATTGCTTATTTGTAATTGGTTAAAGAGATGAACTATTTTTTCACATTGTTTCGTATAATTAACTTCACCCATTTGTTAGACGAGACGAAAAAATATTAATTCACAGAGCAAAATATACTACTACAAATTACTGACAAAATATATACCATATTCTGTTATTTTTACCTTCTGTTATCGAGAAAAAAAAAAAACAATCGTCACAGTGTTGCTAACATGCAAACCGATAAGTATCTATAACAACAAATGTTAAACACTTGAGAGAGAGAGGTAGATAGTAAATGTAGTAGAGAATAAACATTTATATAATATGTTTCGGTACAAATTTAATATATTTTGAATTTCTCTTAACAATCATAATAAAGAAAAACAGTTCTTAAAAAGGTGTAATGGCTGTTCTTTAGAAACGCAGAGATTGCAACAGTAATTTTAAGTCCCGCCCCCAACAGTCACCTTACAATTTGAAAACATGGCGGCTACATGTAGTGCTTCTGTTCAGCGTCAAGTTATGAATGATCCAAAAGGAAAACCATTGAAGAGCAGGGGAAAACGAATTGTTTTAAACATCTTGAATAAACTGCTGGAAAACAATCCTACTGTGTTAGTGAATGACACAGTGAAACTAACGGCACAATATAACCGAGATATATCTTGCTTTTGAGATCGAGGAACGCTTGGAAAAAGGAACAGCTGACCGAAGCAGAAATCTCGCCGTGAAGCACGTGCTTGACGCGGAGGGATACAAACTGTTTTGTTTATCTCAGGCAAGGTGCGAATTACCGGGGGGATGAGGGGGATTTTCCCCCTCAATCACATTTTGTTCCCCCCCCAAAGAAGTCAGCTGAAGTATCCCCACCGGGGATGCTCGCTTTCCCCCTCAAACTATGCTTAGTATAACTTCAAATTTCACTGATTTTTGTTATTTCTTGTAAATTTAATGTTCTAGCTGTATTTCGAAATGATCGATGTAAAATGTTCAGTTTTGGTCATTTCTACTTACCACCTAATTACCCACTATTTTCAACGTTGTTTAGTAGAACTATATTATTATGACTACGGTTGTTACTTGCAACTGTACCTTCGTACCCTTCAGTTCGTCATCGTTTTTGAATTTGAATGTACTAATTGCGTATAACAAAGCCACATATAGATTTATAAATGTTCTTAGCGGTTGGCCAAGAAGAAGTAAACAAATAGCTTCTTCTACCATACTTGGCGAAGTTCGGATATGTCATATTCATCCTCTATATTTGCATCGATTATCATCTTATTTTAATTTTTGTTATAACATGTTATTTCATTTTTCAGTGTACTCTTTGTTAGCACATGGTCTTCATTCTCTAGTAGGTTGTGTGTATGCAACTCAAAAGTTGCATTTAATTTGTGATAATTAGCATAGTAATCACTGCTTTTACAGTTTACGGAAATGAACTTTTGAAACTGTACTCAAAATCTGAGATATAGGTATTCTCTCGTAAGTATATGTTAACGTACACGCTGGGGGATACGCTCCTAGTGAGCAGACATGTTAATGAAGGTGATTTTTAGGTGAATAAGCGAATAATTCAAGATTTGTTTCAGCATTTGTTAATACGACTGGTTCTCCGTGTCATTGTTCGTGTCTGAATAAGCATTTCAACTGGAGCGGGTTTTTTAAAAGTTAACCCTTCATTTTTCCATCTTTTCGCTGTACAGTTTGCTGTCCACCCAATTAATGTTGTCTGAAAAACTTCAGTGTAATGTTTTACTTTATTTGAATAACGTAGCCCATAGTGAATCAACTCATCTTCAACCTAACAGTAAAGTAATTTTTAAGTGTTGACTTTCCGTGCCCATCACGGAATCGATATTTGGAGAAAAAAAAGTCGTGATGAGCACAGCTTTAGCGGGAAGTAGAAGCACAAGCTCGAAATTTGAATTGAGAGATTTTAAATATTTGGGCTTCGATTTGACCTTGATGTGAGAAATCGGGGAGCAACAATCCATTTCTTATTTGATAGGCTAATATCTAGATTTTCTTTAAAAAAAAGTGTCCGGTTTAACTGATAATTTTACTGGTTTTCACAAGACTGAAGTAGGTTTCTTTTCGCAACCTGTATGTATTAATGCAAAGTGGAAGCTTTCAATATGAGTGGAAAAATTAACATATGCTTGTGATCATGGCTATCGCTCGAGCCAAATTATTAACTAAATAAACCTTAGAGAGCTACGGGGACAAGAGTGAGTACAACATAAAACACGTTCAGAAAGGTTTAGTGGGGTGTGTGTGTCAGACAATATATATGTGCATAGTTATTGTCGGTAGATTTATTAAATTAATAAATCTCTTATTTATTACAGATGTCACACACACACACATATTATATATATATATATATATATATATATATATATATATATATATATATATATATATATATATGGGGGGTAAAGCATGTATTGTCTCATTTTGAAATTTGAACCTTCAGACTATGTCCTTTGGCCTAATTTTTTCCCCCTCAATATAGATTATCTAATTCGCACACTGATCTCAGGTGTGGTCTTTGCGTTGAATACACTTTAGTTCACTCACTGAAAGTACTGATTTGGAGCTGTCAAAATCTTCCAGGTGCTTGCAATCAGTACATGTGATTTCCCTAAGGCTGTCCTCATCTTCCAAAAGCAGCAAGTGACACTACGAACTTATCTGTTTTGTGTGTGTCGGTGACTGTCGTTCACTGACATACGTAGTTCAGGCTCGAGCGTTTCATTCTGAGAAATTCACTTACAGGAAAAAAAACATTTGCTTCCGAAAAAAAAAGAATACATATATTGTAGTTACTCATCCGAAATGTAACGCGAAAAAGGTAACGCAAACTAGGTACGTTACTTAAAAATTTGTAACGCGTTACCGTTACAGTTACTTTGGAAAAAATGTAACGCGTTACTAGGAAACGTTACTTAAAAAGTAACGAGTTACAAATAACGCGTTACTTGCGTTACGTTACTTCCCAAAACTGGTAGGTAGGTCTCGTAAACGTATTTCTACCATCTTGTTAAAATTTGAATTGGTATTACTAACTCAAGAACAAGTTATATCCACATTACGATTAATTAGTCCCTTCAAGGACTCAAATGGGTTTCATTTAATTTTATGTCCATTGATTATTGTTTTATTTCATTTTAATCATTTCTTCACGATTTCTCCAACGCTTAGGGAAAAAAGGGAATTTTGAAACAGCGTTACCATCTCGTACAGCACAAAATTCTCAGCTTTTACAAAGTAACGAATATCTAGGTAAGTACTTGACGTATCGATCTGAAACAAACGTGACAATGCTCATTATGACATACTGATTTCTTCTATGTATTTAAAACCATACTGTACTAGGGACCTTTTCCAAGTTACTGCACTATTTCCAAATTCAACTCTTCTCTCTTCTGTTGTGGCAACACTGTTTAACTGATCCTTCTAAACTTGAAGTCATTTTAAAGAGTTCTTCCCAGTATTTAATTTAATGTGCACAAATATTATAGTTGCTACTTCATTCCTTGTGTGTGTTTTAAAGGCGTTTAAATTTAACATATGTTTTACAATATTTCTCAAAAAGTATGCAATACTGATCTGCGAGTGTCATCTCTTTCGTCTTTGTTTTTATTGCTGATTCGAATTATGGTATTAAATTTAGTCCATTCCATTTTAAAAATCATAACTTTATATTGGGTTGGCAACACTGTTCACCTAGTGATATTATCCAATACACGGATAGATGTCACCCTTTCTGTAGTTGCTTTGTGCAAAGTTTCGCTTCTCTCTCTTTCTTAGCTCCTCTGTTATAAAGGTGGGACATTATAAATGGTGCACCCGGTATATATATATATATATATATTAGGGATGGCCAATTCCGGAATTTTTACTTTCCGGAATCCGGAAAGTAAAATCGGAAAATTCCGGAATTCGGAAAAAATCCGGATTTCGGAAAAATTCCGGATTTCGGAAAAATTCCGGAAGTCAGAAAAAATCCGCAATTCGGAAAAAAATTCCGGATTTCGGAAAAATTCCGGAATTCAGAAAAATTCCGGAATTCGGAAAAAAATCCGGAATTCGGAAAAATTCCGCATTTTGGAAAAATTCCGGAATTCGGAAAAATTATTTTTTCTTTTTGTAATCCTAAGAATTTTGTTCAAATGCAAACGAACAAATTTCCTTTTTGTAATCCTAAGAATGTATGATGCAAGTTAAGCTGAAACTTACATCCTAAAGTATACACTACTCAATCTTCCCATGGTTAATGAGATGTAGTCCAAAACTACGATGTACTCCTAATATTTAATTTTTGTTTTACTGTGATATTGTCCAGAGGTAAGACATATATCACACTGAGATAAACAACTTGACATAATGAAGATGTTATCATACGTAGTTTTCCAGAAAATCGTGAGAAACGATTTTTTATGAAGTTAAAATATGCGTCGCTTGTTGCCAGTGTGATGCAATTGATAACTTTTATGCTGGAATAGTATTATTATTATTATTATTATTATTATTATTATTATTATTATTATTATTATTATTATTATTATTATTATTATTAATCGTTTATGTACTGTAAAAGAAAAATATGAACCGTTAAGTAGTAGGCTTTATCTGTTGTTTTTTGATATCTTCTAACAGTAATAATAAATTGCTTGTAAATACGCAATGATTATCAAGGACAATGGCATATTAATGTAAGAACTACTCTGCAGACTAGCAATAAACAATAAACAATAACAGATAAACAATAGTCCCCCCCCCAAAAAAAGTAACTAACTTGGGCACGTCAGAATGTTCGCGAGAATATAGGGACGCATTGAGACTAGCAAAAAACGTGGTGTTATTATTACTCAAAGGGCCGTAGGATGGAGGCATTAACGTTAATGTTAATGGCACCAATGAGCACTTACTTGCTCTAACGGTTAACCTCATTTTTCAGATGATTCTTAGAAGTGGGCGTGTTGGCATGCAGTTGGAGTACTAACGATTTGCGTCACTATCGAACACTAACGTAGCACTAGCGACGTTTAAAGTCGAAATTGGAGTCTGACATAAGTGGCTTGTCAACTTCACGGACATTATATTTTCCTTGAATGCGAGAATTTTGCGCCCGGGAAATTTGCGCCCTACCACAAAAATAGGAAAAACTGCGCTCGCAATATATTTGCACTGGGATGTTTGCGCCCTACCCCAAAAAGAGGGGAAAATGCGCCGGCTATATGTTTGCACTGGGATGTTAGCGCCCTACAATTCAACTTATTATTGTATTGTGTAAAGTAACTTCACTCGCACTTGAACTAGGCTTGCCTCTCATCGTCTCAGTGAGTTACTCCATCCGTTATGATATTCCGAACAAATGAAACAAATACAATTTTAGTTCACTAAAGGGCAATCCATACAAATACAATTTTTCATTATACTACAAAATTTACAATAAACGTATAAATGACTGATATATAATTATTTATTAATATAATCAAAGAGTATAATTTAATCTACAAAAGGCTGTTTGGCTCTACCCAGATATCTCTGTTCACAATCCTTGCGAGTTGTTTGGCTTTTCAGGACACAAAATATAGAAAAGAAAATGTAAAGTGAATGTAAAATCAGTTCAGTAATATTATCAAGAAAACTATGTACAGTGTGTTTACTTGCTGGAATTACACTTCAAACACACAATTGCGTTCAGTCGTTCTTTCAGGAAAAATGTTCCGGGGGGCACATTTAGTATTCCGTAGGGGGGTCACTGCTGGTACTATTCTATTTATTATTATATTATAGACGTATTATTTTGGTCTCCTCCGAGGGGGCCCTTTGAGAGCTCTGAGGAGGCCAGTGTTCCTCCAAAATCATCTCTGGAAGAAGCAGTGATTGTCTTGATCCGTTGAGTTCTTTTGGCTTATATTGAAGTTTATTCTCCCCTTATATAGCCACAATGAAAATAAATCACAAATGGCATGGTTGTGGGGGGAGGATTGTTTATGCTGTAATGTCAGCCCCTCCGAGCAAATGCGTAAGCTCCAATAGGTTCTTTTATTTCGCAGGGCTCAAACTTCCCGGTGGAGGTACATCGCAGGCGCAATTTTCCCTGTTCTTGAGGTAGGGCGCAAATTTCCCAGACGCAAAATTCTCGACACCGTTCGAATGACCTCGGAAGACGATATCTTTTTCAATACTTTTTTTTATATTCTTTTACTCGAGATTTCTTCATAGCTTCTTATTAAAATACTTACTAATATATCCTCATTTTATTGTTCTAACCAATCAATATGGGTATGTTGTCAGTAAAATATTTAGATTGATCGAGCCTCTGGTGTGTAACCACAGTATTTCATATCATGCCCCCATTAGAAATCTTGGCTAAACGAACCAATATATGTTGCCAATAAAATAGTTTAGAATGATTGAGCCCCTGGTAAATAACCACAGTATTTCGTGACAGATCCCCCCCCCCTTCCTATTACCATGTTCTAGCTACGTGCCTGACTCAGCTAATTCTCTACATTCTTTACCAAGCACACATTTTCTAAAGCGGAAAATGCTCTCTAAATACCTAAGCTCATTATTTTCAGCAGATGCACAAACTGGGTAACATTCTATCTACATGAATGTTATATATGTCGATTACTGGAAACCGCTTCTCGCTATCTATTACCATATTTACTATATAATGATTAACGTTAAAACCGGAAATGGTTGATTTGTACCGCTTCCGGTTTGAATATTACAGTCATCAGGGAACTCGATTCTTAACTATTGACTCTGTACATCATGGCCAAAATTGATTGGTAATCCATCAGATAGTTCTTGAGACTGTTTGTTTCACTGACGGACAGAATGGATATATGGCTATAGAGTTTTGATAAACTAAATTCGTTAATGAGTGATGATGGAACAAATATAAGAAAGGGAACCAAGAGTACCACCGGGAAAATTTTCGAACACAAAATTAGCCATCGAAAACCCACATGTCCTGGGTTAGAATACCATAGATGAAAACTCTACCACTGAATCATCAATCACCCGCTTATTAGTTTTGTTAATTATTATATTAATATAAATTAATGAATGCCTGCTTATGTTAATTATTGAACAATTACATTGTATACTTCGTAAAGTCAAAAATTATAAATTTGTATTTACTGTACATACAGTGAGCGCAGAAAGTGTTCGTACACCTATGCTATTGAAACGAGAATGCCTGCGAAAAAGAAACAGAAAATTTAAGAAGTGTAATAACACACACAATATGAATAATGAAAACTAAGCTTTATGAATATATCAATAAAGAACCACAAAGACAAGTTTAATGGTCAGAAAGTAAATAAATTCCGTAGAAAATGTAGAGTAGACGCAAAAAGTGATCGTACACCTGACGCACAACTGGGGATCACTAGTATTCACCTGAGTATACACCTCTGTATAGCATGACGAGTAACAGAATGAGTTTAGTTGTGAATAGGAGTGAAAAAAAAACTGCACTGTGGGCTGTCGAAATGGGAAGCAACCGAACAGAAACAAATGAGGAGACAAGAAAAGTAATTATTAAATTGCATAAGAAGGGTAAGTCTTTGAGAAAGATAGCAAACCTCAGGGGCAGATCCAGAGGGGGGCGATCGGGGCCATCGCCCCCCCACAAGAGGAAACTTTCTTATTTTATATATAAATAAACCCATCCATAAGAAGTTTGGAGCTCTTAAAAGTAGCAGTATTACTGCCGACCGCCCCTTCCCCAGAAGTCCGTCCTGGATCCGCCCCTGTATAGAGCAGCCACAATCGAGTATTTTCCGCCGTATGTTTGGAGTCGTTGTCTTGCTGAACAATAAATTGTTTTCAAGAACCATCTTCTGCGCACTAGTATGGATATATTCCTTTAATATGTTAATATACACTTTGTGGATCATCACTCCATCGATAAGGTGGAGGCGACCCACTCCTGAGGCACTCATACAACCCCAGACGAGCACGGACCCTCCTCCGTGTCTTACTTTAGAGACGAGATTTTGAGGATTCATCTCTGTATTCACCTTGCGCCATACCATACGCCTCCCATTGGACTCGATAAAATTAAATTTACTTTCGTCCGAAAATATGACCCTATTCCAGAAAGAAGCCTGATCCCTTATCTTTATACTCTTTTTCAAACTTTAGTCTTTTTATACGATTTGTCTTGTTCACCCAGAACATTTTCCTGGCTATCCGACCATGATACCCTGCAAATATTCCGCACTGTACTGGCTGATACTTTAACACCGCGTGTTTCCAGATCCGTTGCCAATTGCACAGCACTACTTTTTGGAACCTTTCTTCTTTCCCTAATAATGTAACGTTTAACTTGTTCACTCAACAATCTTGGTCTTCCAGTTCTTTTTTATTATTATTATTTTTTTTTTATTATTTTTTTATGGTTTCGCACAGTGATAGAAACATTATACATCGCAATTATTGTTTGTACTGTTGAACGAGGCCTGTCTGCAAGGTTTGCCAGGGGCGGATCCAGGACGGACTTCTGGGGGGGGGCGGTCGGCGGTAATACTGCTACTTTTAAGAGCTCCAAACTTGTTATGGATGGGTTTATTTATATATAAAATAAGAAAGTTTCCTCTTGTGGGGGGGAAATCGCCCCGATCGCCCCCCTCTGGATCCGCCCCTGACTCTATAATACCTTGAAACAGCTTCGCACACCTCCCCAATCCCCAGACATGAACCCCATAGAACATCTATGATCTGTTCTGGAGATAAGAATCAGAAGGCACAGCTTGTCTACTAAAGAAGGCCTAAGAAAAGCTATTCAAGAAGAATGGGACATAATCAGTCCCGAAGCTACAGAACTACGTACTACTACAGGTGCAATCAATGCCACGAAGACTACAGACAATCATTAACGCACAGGGTAATCCCACAAAATATTAAATAACGTAATATATTTTATAAGCATTAATTCAAGCATAAGTGTACGGTGACTTTTTGCGTTTACAAAAAAGGAATTCTCTCTTTTCTACTGAACAAAACAGTGATTGTGTTTGTTTGGCCTTTCTCTTGTATATAGAAATAAAATGTATGAATGTGTAGTCTTAATTCTGGTTATATATATATATTCCACCTCCCGTTCTCATGCTAGCTGTTTTCAATATAAAGTATGCACGGTGTACGAACACTTTCTGCGCTCACTGTAGGTACGTTGACAATAAGCGAATGTTGTTAGAATATTTGTTGAGATTTATTTTCCTTCACTGCCTTTCGCCTGGTTAAAACGTAGTTTGCAGTGCTTTGGAGCAGCTGCAGGTGGGAACGCGATAATGTTTGAGACATACCGGCGACTTTTTTGTGTGTGAAAATAAGACCTTTCTCAAAAAGTAGTAAATAACTGCAGTAGCAATTGTCTACGTAAATGATAAAGACATATCCAACTACAAGAAATTAATACAGTATATATAGCCTATTCATTATTGTGTTTCTCTTTTAACAGCTACTAGCTAAGGATGGCCAATTCCAGAATTTTTACTTTCCGGAATCCGGAAAGTAAAATCGGAAAAATTCCGGATCCCGGAAAAATTCCGATTTTTCTAAATTCCGGATTTTTTCCGAATGTCGGATTTTTTCCGAAATCCGGATTTTTTCTGAATTCCGGAATTTTTCCGAAATCCGGAATTTTTCTGAATTCCGGAATTTTCTCGAATTCCGGATATTTTCCGAAATCCGGAATTTTTCTGAATTCCGGAATTTTTCCGAATTCCGGAATTTTTCTGAATTCCGGAATTTTTCCGAATTCCGGAATTTTTTCCGACATCCGGAATTTTTCCGAATTCCGGAAAGTAAATTTTCCGATTCCGGAAAACAAAATTTCCGGAATCCGGATAATTTTGGCCATCCCTAATATATATATATATATATATATATATATATATATATATATATATATATATATATATATAAATGAATTCTCCAATTAGCGAAAAGGAAATCTTCTTGAGGGCTTTTTAACTTCGCAGCCCTGTCCGTTAAATTGAAGCGCAAGCACAACAACAATCTATGTCTCTAATCAGACTTCACTGATCAGTCATCTCTTCACAGCTCAGCCCTAACGTAAATCTGTCAGGAAGACCTGACTCCAACCTTCCATCAAAAAAAAAAAAAAAAAAGAGTAAAAAAAATAACATCACTGTCCAAAGATGGTTATTCATTCCAAAGAGAAAACCATCACTTAGGTTTCTCTGGCCTCACAAAAAAAAAAAAATCTAAAATAGTACCTTATTGGAGTTTGCCTCAGTTTTTTTTTTTTTTTTTTTAATTCCCAAGATCTTAGTTTCTCCTAGCTAGAAGATTACGGGAATCATTCATCCCGATAAGCTATTACTCAAGCTTATTTTTATCTGAAACTGAATTTCCATACTAACTACGGTCATCACTCAGACCCAAGGAATTTCCTCGTTGCTGTAACCAGCATGTAAGTTAATCCCTCAAGAATGCCTAATTAAAAAAAAAGAAAAAGGAAAAGAAAAAGAAAATTCTACAGCCATCATTCTACATATTCTCCAAATTCTACATATCACCTTAAATTTTGCTCATTTTCATTTCTCATGATATTCTATGTGACAATCAGATTTGGGCGACTACTTGTGAGACCTTCCCGTGTAAGTAAAGCCATAATAAATGTTTATCAGTTTCCTTGTGAATGATGTGGAAACAATAAAAGAAATACACTACTTCAAAAAATGTAGATTCCCTCCCAACAGAAGAGCTACAGCCGAATCACTAATTTGGTATATCATAACGGTAAGACAAATCGATAGAAAAGTACATTGTACTATTTATTCGTTGTTAAAACTACCATCCAGTGTAACACTGTGTAGACTTCAATTATATTAGTAGAATAAACCATGATTGAGTACGTGTCAGTGCGTCTTTTTGTTACAATTTGAACTCAGAATTGGACTGTGACAGCTTTAGAACATTAAACTAGAGTGGTCACGGAAGTACATAATTGAGAACCGTTCTATAAATAGAAAACCATGAATGCGTTTTTGGAAAAGAAAACACGAGAAAGTTTCCAAAAATAACACAGAAGCGAATTAAGAGGCAGTTGTAGAAATGGAAAAACGCTCAAGATCTTCTGCAACACTTACGGTTGCTCCTGCGATACGGTAGAGCATTTTTCGTCTTGTTTCCTTCTGCGACCGGTTCTTTCTATATTCGTCCCCCTCCACCTCCTTCCTCCCTGTGACTGGTTCGTTCGTTGCTCTGAAGCCCTCGCGATAACAAGCTTCGGCGACAAAAAGAAAGCAATTTATCACCGTGTCTTGTCGTAACGAATTTGTCTCAAAATGATTGAAAACCTACTTTATTTTCACGAGGACAAAACAAAAGCCCCACAGAAAGGAAGGAAGAACATTGCTTATTATATACACTGAAATCAAGAAAGAAAGAAAAAAATAATCTTTCACGTAATATTTTCAGAATGAATTGCGTTTTCAGCACACACACACATAAACATAAATAGCATACAAAAGCAAAGGATATTTATAGAAAAATAATACTAGTCCCTATTCCTTGTCTTTCGTTTCTTTTTCTCCTTGCTTTGTTATTTTATTCCCTTAACGTAATTATGTATAACTGCAAAGACGTTGTATTGTGTCAAAGGTATTTATTTTTTTTTTTACATTTTTCTTCTTTTTAAACTTACATTCCTTGCGTTTTGGTGTATTTTTCTATCTAATTGTGTGAGGTTGAATGCTTTATGTTTGTAGCTGTATCTATGGTATTTGTGTGTTAGAGCTTTAAGTGCACTAAATTTATCATGCTAGCATTAATTAAATGCATTAAAATTATTTTCTGCACATAATATACAGCTAGCACTATAAAATGCATATTACAGAATATCATTTTGGTGTGAAGCTTTAGTAGTATATTGATAAGGAAGATGAGGGTCTTCACGTTTACCCTAGCTACTTTTGAAGATATAATCTTTTAATGCAAGAACAGAGGTTCCCAAAATTGAATTTTATTGGTAACATTGTTAGTAAACTCTGCATTGGCCTACTCCATGCTCTTTCTTCTGGTTTGTGAGTCATACGCGGTTTTTCTCTGACCCCTGTTCCGCGTTAGATTTCAGGGTATTTGTTACAGACAGAAATTTGAGATTTGATTCGATTCACGCTGTACCAGGTAAATAACAGGTCCAGTCGGGAAACGGACAGAATGGCAGGAGGACAAAATGGCAAGGGACATAATGGCAGGAGGACAAAATGGCAGAGGACGAAATGGCAGGGTACAAAATGGCAGGCGGACGAAATGGCAGGAGGACATAAAGGCAGAAAATATAATTTGAATTCTCGGGTTTTAAACTATTTTGTTTCATACTTGGTAAATGGAGATTTCAACATAAATTTTCAATTTATTCATTATGTTCCAAAATTCGAACTGCTAATAATATTTCAATTCTGAGAATTCTGATTTCGTAAGAATTAAGAGAGTGTCACCAAGATTTCCGCCGGAAGTTTGGAATGCTCATGAGGCAGCAACTCTTGTCTAACAATCATCGCACAAATAACTTGTGTGAGGGGTGGAATCATAAGTTTTTCCATTTGGTTGGACACAACCACCCAACGGTATGGAAACTCACACAAGGCCTACAGAAAAAAAACATCGTTCATGCTACCATTTCCTAGTGCGAAAGAGGACAATACCCCGTCAAGAAAACTAAAAGAGGTTTATGTTGATCTGCAGCATAGATTAAGGAACCCATGTGTGGATTATTACACAAACAAAAGATCTCTTGAGGAATTCTTGCAGGAATTGATCACAACTTGAAATTAACGACAATGTAAGTAGCTACTCATTTTTATGACTGCAAATTGTTTTTGTAGTCTATTTTACGGTATATTTTATGATATAAAATTAACGACGGTGTAAATAATTAGTCACTCTTTTCTTAAGACTGCAGAATATTTCCATAGCATATTCTAGGATATGTGTTATAGGATGTTCACGTCACTGTAAGTAACTAGTCATTCTTATGACTGTAAAGTGTGTTTATAGTCTATATTACGATATATTTTGTTATATAAAATTAACGACAATGTAATTATTAGTCATTCGTACAACTTCAGAATGTTTTATATTGTGTTTCTAGTATATGTGTTATAAGATGTTAACGACCTGGTATCAGGCCGGTAGCCAGCCCCAAAATGTAGGGGGGACCCGGCTGAAGTTAGGAGTCGATCCAACCATATTATAGTTCATCGCCATATTATAATAGGTGAAAATTTTAGGGGGCTGCAAAAGTTTAGGGTGGCCCGGTATGTAATTAGTCATTCTTACGACTGCAAAGCGTGTTTATAGTCTATATTGTGATATATTTTGTTATATAAAATTAAGGACTATGTTTTGGTCATTCTTACGAGCGCAGAGGGTTTACTAGTGCTGTCGAAATCGGTTTTTGAAAAACCGAAAATCGCTTTTGCGGTTTCGGCTTTGGAACCTGCTTTTGTTGTTTCCGTTTCGAAAACCACTTTTGCCGTTTCGGATTTCAGAAAACTGGTTTTCTCAAAAACCGAAAACTGCTAATGTCAGAAAAAATCGACAGCACATGTTTTTACAGTGTATTCTAGGATATGTGTTACAGGATTTCACGACACTGTAAGTAACTAGTCATTCTTACGACTGCAAAGTGTGTTTATAGTCTATATTAGAATATATCCTATCCTAACTATATATAAAACTACATGAGCTAACATAAATTATTGAGCACTTCCTGTAGGGTTACAATGATTAAATTTGGCATGATTGTAGGCTTCCAAAACTAACCCACAGGAATATTGCCAAAAGTGAGTATTCTTAATTTTTAGGGGTTCTAAAGAGGGAGTGAAGAATTTCCCCATGTTATTTAAATGGGCCTTTTTTGGACATATAATCTCATGTTTTAGCTATTTACAATTGAAATATAAACTTGAAATGTGGTATGTTTGTACGTTTTCATTGGCACTACCTAAGTAAATCAGTAAAAATAAAAAAAATCCAAATTTAGAGTGGTGTTATAGGGAACTGAAAAATCTTTACCATGTTATTTATATGGAACACCTTTTACACCCCCAAATTATTGAGCACTTCCTGTAGGGCTTCAATGATTAAGTTTGGCATGATTTTAGTTTTCCGGGACAAACCCACAGGAAAATTGCCAAAAGTGAATATTTTTAACTTTAGGGGGTCTAAAGGGTGATGAAGAATTTCCCCGTTTTCGTTAGCGTTACCTAAGTGAATCATCAGAAATAAAAATTTTCAACGTTGAGTGGTCTTACGGGGAACTAAAATCTTTCCCGTGTTATTTATATGGGACGTCTTCTACACCCTCAAATTTTTGAGCACTTCCTGTAGGACTACAATGATTAAATTTGGCACGATTGTAGCTTTCCGGGACAAACCCACAGGAAAATTGCCAAAAGTGAATATTTTAATTTCTTAGGGGTATAAAGGAGGATGAAAAGATTCCAGTGTTATTTAAACGAACGTTTTCTTGGGATACAAAATTTTATCTTTTAGATAGTCGAAATAGGAAAATAAACGATATAATCATGGGTTTAAGCGATGCGAGGCCGTAGGCCGAACAAAGACAGTGTGTGGGGGCGAAGCCCCCTGATGGGCAGATTCAGAAAATACGAAGAGCAAGTTCACGAAATTCATTGTTGATGCAAATGCCGATAGATAAGAAATGCGAAGCCGTAGGCCGAGCAGATCTGAGGGTCTGGGGGCAGAGCCCCCAGGTAGCCAAAGGCTAGTTTTGTTATATAAAATTAATGATGGTGTAAGTAATTGGTCATTCTGACGACTGCAGAGTGTTCCTTATAGTCTGTTCTACAATATCCTTTATTATTGAGAATTAAGAAAGATGTACGTAATTAGTCATTCTTGCAATTACAAACTGTTTTTTTTTAATATATAATTTAAAGGATATGTTATAGGAAATTAGAAGAAAACTTTGTCATTCCTGTAACTGTAAAGGAATTTTATAGGTCTGTATGTATGCTATGTTTGCTTTCAATCTACGATATATTACTATGATATATTTTCTTGTAGTTAGAATTGTTGAAAGACCAAGGTATCAATTGGAAGATGGTTACAAAGAAATAAATTTAAGTTAAGATTTGTTAAGTTTGGATAACTGATATTTACCCTCTTTTACGCTCTTGGTTCAATTTAGCTGTATTTATATGCTTTGGACATTCGAGGCAGAAATTACTAAATCGAGAACCGTCACCTACTAACAAATACAATAGGTGAAACCTAAAAATACGAGCCCTAGGAGTTATAATTTTTGCCAAATTAACTTCCTGCCATTTTGTCCTCCTGCCATTTCGTCCGCTGCTATTTAGTCCTAGTGCCATTTTGTCCTCCTGACATTCCGTCCGCTGCCATTTTGTCCTTCTGCCTTTATTTCCTGCCATTATGTCCCTTGCCATTTTGTCCTCCTGCCATTTTGTCCTAAATTCACATAGCTTTGATGCTGAAAATGGTGGCAAAACTACTTTTTGTCCGTATACTTTTTTATGCACCTTTTTGAACAAGAGGAGAAAAATAGCCACTTTTCTCTACTTAGCACTGGTTCAACCTAGCTCTACTATACAAATGGACTAGAACTTGCTTTCGGTAAAACACTCAGACAAGAACTTAATAAAGCTAATGCTCCAGGTTTAGGGGGAAGCTTTTCTCTTTCCTATATTACAGCATACAACTAATATATGACAGTGCTTCAATGAAGGTCTCTGGCGTTACAACACATTGAACTATACCCAACCAAGCGGCTATTTGCTTGGCAGGATGTCTGAAGTATAATAAGTTCCTTCACATTTATTATTAATTTTCCAGACCTCAGCTTGTCGCTTATTGGTTTATGAAATGTATTATTGTCTCGCAATGCTTGGTCAGCATTAAGAACTTTATGCTTATGATAAGAATCGAACTCAAGACCACGCTATATCAAAACATGCTGATAAAATTGTTCTAAATTTTCTTTACACATTTTAATTTCAAATATGGAATAAATTGCAAGCGAAGTAGTAATCCATCAATGCGCCAAGAAGTTTTCATCTGAATGTACCGGTACACGAGCGGAGAGACGTACTGTACTTGAACAATTTTCTTTACCTCCAGGAGACAAAACTGCGTGTTGACGCGTGGTCGTGGTCTCACACCTTTTGACCTCTTGCCTGGGCGTCAGCACACTCTAGCCTTTCTGCAAGTGTTTCAGCCTGCTAATTTTAAACCAATTAACAGGTCCTCCCTTCGTCCCTTAATTGAGGCGACAACACTTTAACCATTTCCCCACTCCGCTCTTCTCTGTCTACACCCTCTGGTCGTTTCCAGCAACCTCGGAGAAACAAAGGAATATGTTGGAACCCAGAACACCCTCCAGTTAGACTTCAACAGTGGGAGGGGGAAGAATTTATATGCACCAACTCTTTTGCACGCTTAGCGCAAATACGTACTAAACATTTTCCATTTACATCAAGAACGTGCATTCTTCTGTAATGGATTACATAAGAAAAAAGTCTCTAAAATTATACAAGAAAAAGTCGTGAATGAAAATTCTTATATGAAAAGACATTAATAAAATAAATGCGTATCACTTTTAATATTTACTCATTTACTAAGATCTTGCAGCTTTAAAACTTTATACTCTGTATACTAGCGGCGTATGTAGATTCTTCTTCAAGATGGGCTTAAACACTCAGCATGGTATTCTTTTCTTTCAGGTCTTTTTTTTTTTTTTTTTTTTTTTGCATTCAATTCCTACTTTTAAATCATATCTTGCCCAACGGGAAGTTAAAATTCCAAGGCTTTGCGTACGCCACTACTGTACCAGTTTCATATTAGAAAATAATAATAATAATAATAATAATAATAATAATAATAATAATAATAATAATAATAATAATAATAATAATAATAATAATTATTATTATTATTATTATTATTATTATTATTATTATTATTATTATTTAATCCAATATTTCGTTTGTGGAATGGATTTCGCAATCAATTTACCTCATTATTTCCAGGCATGTAAAAACGCATTACATTACATTTGGAAATAAAATGTCGCGTGATAATTAAGTGCTTCACTGACCCTCTTTTTGTTAAAAGCTCGTGGAAAACAAAAGTGATAAACCGCTAATTTCAAAGAGATCCGCATCAGTATTTCATATTCGTTATGTTCAGTACGTCACATCTAAACCAAATAATATACTAACGCATTTCTCCTTCTTCCTTCATTCATGTACAAAAGAATGGTGATCCGTATTATTTCTATATCTTTTTAAGATTGAATACATTCTGGTCGCTAGAAAAATAGTTTTTTTTTTTTTTTTTTTTTTTTTTTGTTCACGTTCGTGATAGTGCAACTATTTTTCTTTCAACAAATGTTGCTTCTCGTTTGAGATAGAACAGCAATTGAAAGACATCATTGTTTATTTTCCGAAACCATATATAGTTCTGAAATTCCCGTAGTACGTTTACACATTTATGAAGCTCTTATAACAGAAAATAGTCATTAAATTCCTTTTTAATATTAGTTACCTTCATTTTTCTATCTTTGCAGTTCTAGGGGCATTTTCACCTCCTACTCCTTGTACGATTTTGTTCCCCAACGAACTTGACTTGTACTTTGAGTCATAATAAGCAATGTGTGAAAGTTTAATCCGAATCGGTTCTCGCGTTCGGCAGTTATCGTAAGAAGAGACAACACAAATGTGCAAGTCGACTATTTTGCTATGCTCAGTGAAAAATAAATACAAGAATTTTAATATTTTTTTCTTCACTTGTACTAACGAAATGTAACTGAAATCAGTCTGTATGATTCTCGCAACGAGTTACTCTGTAAGGTCAAACCAAGGACTTCCAAGCTCAAGCCACGTGAGAAAATAAACCACGTCTCAGCACTATATTTGATCCTTACCTCGACGTTATATCCTTGGATTAAATCCGGGATCTCTCACCTGCCTTCGACGTGCGTGATCGCAGGTTTAAACACTGCTGGAAGTCCAACGCCTCGGATGAATACCGAAGTAGTGGTTCGGATCCCACTTCAAACCGTAGATCCCGTCTCTGTATAGCCTTGAAGTAGGGGACTTATAAACGCAAACGGCCGGGATTCTGATTCAAAGCTGATTTTGAGGTTCATTTTGTGGGGACATCAGTTCATCTCACTTTCCTTTGTGGAAATCGAACACAGACCATCACATTTCTCCCCAAAAGATACATTTCAAATCGGATTATTGGGGGACATAGTCCCCCCAGTTCCAAGATCGGAGGTGACATGCCCCCTCATTCCCCGGGATTTGCGCCAGTGATCTGACATACTGATTTGTTTTAGTTTAAATGAATTTCCTTCAGACTATATATAACAAGGGACTGGCAGAAGTAAAATAGTGTTCGGGCTAAAATAAAGAAACAATTTATAAGATATTAAAATACATTTTGAATATGCTTTGAATTTGTGGATCGTGACCAAGATCGAACCGTTCCGGACTCCGAAATTAAAATCAGTATTTTGCTTCGAACCTCAAACTCAAATCTGTGGATCCTTACTTCAAATGCGGATCCATTTGGCTATCATAATGTGCACGTTTTGTGTAATTATATGTAATTTGCACATTAGTAGTAACAGTAAAATGAAAATCACCCTTTCTTTTCTTCTTTTCATAGATCTGTTCTGCCATGTAAATGGACCACGAAACTAAATCGTAGGACTAAGGAGAATGTCGGACAAAACGAGCAACCCCGTGATTGACAAAGTGACAACTATGCCACACTGGAAGTCTGGAGCGTGCAACACAGCGACAAATCATATTTATGATATGATTTGTCTGAAAAACATATTACATATTTGCTTTTATATCATTACAGATAAAGCACAGAAAATAAAACTATACGGATTACTGAAGGTACTTTATATATGTGTTCTACTCAGCAACAAAATTTGAAGCTTGAAAAATAGTAACTAATCTGCAACATCGCTCTGTCGCTCTCTCACTTTCTGTCTGACATGGGCCTAAGAATGAGCTTAAAAGATGATATAATTTATTTATAATCGATTTCAAAATCTTTATTCTTGTGTTCCTTTTACAAATGTTCACGTTACTAAACTTATATATGAATTTGATTTACAGGGTTGGTCATCCATTATTACAAAGGCTTAGATTTCGTCAAATAGTTTGAGTACTTTTTTTTTTTCTGGTGCAAGTTCAGATTCAATGAAAGTATACAGTTGTTATCATATTATTTTCAATATAATATGAGTAATAAAAGCAAGATTACGGTCAACTACATTATATCCATCATCACAACCTGAAATATTTCAACCACAAAACCAGGGGCGTCATTTAGGGAGGGGCAGGGAGGGGCAATTGCCCCCCCTGAGTTTGAGATTTATATAGATTTTATCAATAAAATAGTAGTAAATCAGTGAAATACGCGAAATTTTACTTATATCAAGGGGTTTTGCACCCCCAAGCAAAATCTGAAATGACGCTCCTGCACAAAACATCGTTTTCTTCCATAGAAACCCTATGTAGATAGAGAACTGAGAAAATACATAAACAATTCTCAGTCTTGGTCGAGATTCGAACCACGCACCTCCTGATTACCGGTAATCAGGAGGTGCGTAGTTCGAATCCCGACCAAGACTGAGAATTGTTCTATGCATTTTCTCAATTCACAAAAGATTAGCTGGGAGGGTCAACTTCTCTTTCTTTCTTTCCTTTTCTTCAGAATAAAGTTATCTTCGTTTCCATTCGCCATCACACAATAAAATATCCACATCTAAAAATCATTGTGACACAGAAATCATCACATAAACCTTACTGAATGAAATGAGCAGCATCAAGGTAGTTAAAAAAAAATAGCAGCAAAGCGAACAAATTCCCTATTATTTATACACATCACAATATTAACAGAATAAATAATTGGTAATTATACCGTATCTATGAAATGATCATTTTCACTAAAATATCATGTTATATATAAGTATCCAAAGGCTATTTTGTATAAATTATCCAAACATTGAATTTGATATCTACTCTTACGTCGGATTTAATTTGTTAGTAATTCTGAGGTATGCACACGTTAGCAAAACATATGATGTATATAATGTTTAATGCAAAGGAAAAAACAAAATAGACTAAATAATGCACCAAACGAACTTGTAAAACATTAAACGAATGTGATTTATGAACCAAAGTAAATGCAACACACTCTCTCTCATATCTATCTATCTATCTACATATATCTATATCTATCTCTCTATCTATCTATCTATCTATCTATCTATATATATATATATATATATATATATATATATATATATATATATATATATATATATATATATATATATATATATATATATATAATTATTTGGTTGCTGTTGTTTCAAAGTCCGATCCACAATCTAGATTTTTAAAGAATATTTTGAGAAGGGTACTTACGACTTCCTGAAGATAATTTCAAATGTAATAAGACGAGTAGGATTGAGAACTAAACGTTATTATTATTGATAGCATTTTGCAATTAGCATGAATTAAGATATCTATTAAGTTCAAATGTTTTTTTTTTAAACCGCCACGACTTTGATTCTTAGCGAGAAACAGCTTTAGCTTAGATTATTACATACAAACTTATATCACTGTTACATTCAAACCATGTTTTTCTTTATTTCTGTCCTCCAATTTCAATGGATTCAACATTTTATTTACTTCCTTTTCGGTTCGAGAATTAGCATGTCAAATTTACTGGTGCGATCAAAATTACCACTCCACGGACCAAGTCACCCCGGTGAGAAAACATTGCGGAAAGTCGAAAAATATTACAATTTTGTGATGTCTTAATTTCTGAACTGATAAACAGGCCTATCTCAATCAAAAATGATTTAAAACAATTTTTATTTCTGATCATTGATTTTATAACCAGAACTCTGATTTTGATGGCTTAAGTTATCAAAAAATGATATATAAAATCACAAAGCACATTAGAAAACCTTTAGAAATGTGTTTCAGAAAATATATATTCAATGCTTTCTGTGGATGGATGTCTTCCTGAACGTGATGAAATAGGCTTTAATTGTAGGGTTTATTGTTCCAATATAAAAAAGTAAACCTTGCTTGAAAGCATTTTGCATCTGTAATTGTGTGTAATAAATGTAGTGTGTCTATTTTTTTTAAATAAGAAAATGCTTTTAGGGAGATTGTCCTAGAATAATTTTCTTTAGGGGGAAATTGTCCCACCTGAACGAAAAACCTTAGTGGGATTATGTCCGTAACTCTTGCGCGATATTTACTTCACATCAATGTTGTGTTTACTTTCTCCGAAAGGATAATAATAATAATAATAATAATAATAATAATAATAATAATAATAATAATAATAATAATAATAATAATATAGTTTTCCCTTTTCCGTTCCTGATATTTTTTATTAAATTCCTGTCGGTAGTCTTCTTTTTTTTCTTTTTGTTGACAATCTCAAATTATTCGACAATTTGTGTTTCCTATGTATGGGTTTTATCTCTTTTTGATGGCATTCTATCCCGAAACAAAACAAGATCAGCTGTTTTCACTAAGCTCTCCAACCACAATATTTACACTGAGCAAACTCGGAAACAGATTGAACAATATGAAGGACAAAAACTTGTTCTTTGCTGACAGCGTGGTCGGGGCTGAAGAACCAGGGGTAGATTAAGCCCTGAAGTTACCCGGTCACTTAAGACGAACGCAAGCTTGTTTTCTCCGGCTGCATATTTGAACAGAGTCATCTAACGAGAAAATGCTGAACTTTTTAAACGTTAATTACTACGATAATGTGCGCTGTTTAATTTAATTAGCATTTTCTCTGTAGATAGTGATTAATAAGAAATAAGAAAATTATAGGTTGAATAAAGACGAATCCAAGATTATGAAGGTATGCACCTCAATTGCTAATTATCATTAATTTCTCTAAAAAGCGGAGTGGAGTTCAATGGTAAATCTTGATTTCCTCGTGGAAAATTAAAAAAAAAAATGATATTACTAATTTTGTGCAATTTACACACACATACTTTATGAATACTTCATGAATTTGAATAATATGGTTAAATGTACAAACCTACTTAACTATTTTCTCCAAATGAGCAGTGTGGGACGTGATATCAAGCAAAATTGAAAAAAAAAAATCCATGTTAAATTTGTCCCATTTTCCACGGCATCCTCGCAAAACTCCAGTCCACACTTAAAGATAAGCCATGAGAAGAGATGCGACGCACTGTTGCCAAATTTTCGGTGATAAGTTAGCATTGAGGGGGTTCATAGTGCAACATGTTACCAAGTTTATCATTTCAATAAATGCATAATGCATGTATATTGAATTATACTTTCACATTAGATCATTGGCTACAAGCGGGTTGGTCATACTTAATACTTAATATCAAACGTTAATTCGACTGCGTTACACAATAATGTTCGTCTTTTTAAAATGTTGTCAATTTATGTTTCTTATGCAATGCAGTGACTATTTATAAGATAATCCATGTAAAAACAAATTTATAAACAACAATTATTTGCTTCATACTTAATTAAAATACTTATAATGTTTTGATTCACTAACGCCTCTCAGAATGATTTTTACACTCTGCTTGCCTCTCTAGATTCTTTCCCATAGTTTGCCCAAGAGATATACTGGGGTTGGACAAAAAAATCTAAAACGTTTGCAAAAGTGTGAAAATCATCCATCGTATGGTGTGGGGCCTCCTTTTTGTGTCGAAAACAGCTTGGATCCGACGTGGAATGGACATATACAGCTCCTGAATTGCGGTGTGTGGAATTTTGTACCATTGTTCCTCCAAAACATGCTCCAGCTCCTTAAGGGATGCTGGTGGAGGGTAATGAGACGGAACACGCCTTTTTAACTCAGACAACAATGGCTCAATGATGTTCAGATCTGATGATTGTGGGACCCAGAGGAGGTGTGATAGCTCCTGGTCATGCTCCTCAAACAGTGATTTCATCGTTTTTGCAGCGTGACAGGGTGCCAAATCATCTTGGTAGATGCCATCTCCATCAGGGAACAATATTTGCTCCACGGGTAGAACCTGGTCCCCCAAAATGGCCTTATAGGCCTTAGCATTCATCATTCCATGCAGGGATATGATGGAACCTGCAGAAAACCACAACTGCCCATACTGTAACAGAACCACCCCCATGCTTTACAGTTGGGAGCAGACAGTCTGTATCATAGGCTTGCGACGGTGTTCTCCATACGTAAACACGATCGGTTGTTGGAAACAAGGTGAAGGTCGATTCATCGGACCACATTACGTGTTTCCACTGCTCATGAGTCCACGCCTTGTGGTCCTTGCACCACTGGATACGCTTCTTCGCATTTACTGCTGTGACCAAGTGTTTGGCGATAGCAGCCCTGCCATGAATTTTCATTTTATGAAGTTCCCGTCGCACTGTTTTCGATGAAAGTGGGTTTTGTAGGCCGGAATTGAATTGAAATGAAATGAAATCTTAAATTTTACGTCCCACGGTTATGCCGGTTAGGCTAAAGGAGACGGTGATTATGAGAAATGAATGAAAAGGTGGAATGGAGGAAGTTGGAGGAAACGGGAGCACCCCGAGAAAACCCACGAGCACGATGTTTGTCCACCACAAAGTCCACACGGCGCGAGCTGGGATCGAACTAGGGACCCAGAAAACCGGAGGCGATAGGCCGGAATTAAGTTCAGACGTAATTTTCATGTAGTGGTCTTCTTTTTAGCTGCTACAATCCTTTTTAATGCCCTCCGGTCCCTATCTGACAGGATTGTCTTTCGACCACTGTTGTGCTTTGCAGACGTCGTTTGCCCATGAATTGTGTATGCCCTCGTGACATTGGACACAGTGCTTTTCGATACCCCCACAATGTTCACCACTGTTGCTACTGAAGCTCCAACCAGACGAACACCAACGATCATGCCTCTTTGGAAGTCTGTCGGGTCGCCCATTTTACACCACCACTTTCACACCACGACACTCACAGGTGAACTGGTTATTGTTAACGGAAGAGGAAGGTCCACATGACACATTGAAAACAAACAAACAAAAAAAAACTATCGGCAACCGCAACACGTGTTGTACAGTGGAAGGCCAAACTTACGTGGACTGTAGGAAGTGTTTTTAAATTTTCTGTCAACCCCTGTATATATAAAGGTAAACAAGAAAGGTCTGTCGCTTATTGTGGAGGTCTAAGTTTATTTGGCCCTCACAGCATGAGTTGAATGCGAATGGAGATAAGGTGAAAGTCATTTGTTGGTGTAGGTATATCCAACAACTGATTGTGGCAATTCAGTTATACCGTGAACTTGCGCAATGACAGAGTGAACATGGGACTTCCACAGCGAGAATGCTATAGAAGCTGAAACTGGGGTCAAACGCCGCTACAGCGGGGCGGAAGATATGCCAGTCCTTTGATGAGGGTGTCGTGACTACACGGGCAGTGCAGCGGTAGTTTAGCAAGTTTAAGGACGGTGACGAAACACTCGAAGACGCACCACGTCACGGAAGACCAACACATGTACTAAATGGAGAACTCCACGGAGCAATAGAGGCGAATAGCGGTCAGACATGTGAATAACTTAGACTACAATTTAGTGTGAGTGAAGAAACCATTCGACAGCACCTCCATCAACTTTGGAAACACTGCAAGTTGGGTCTATGAACCCCACATGATTTGATTCCAGGCCAAAAGGTAACGCGAGCAGACACCTGGTTTTCTTTGTTGTTTCATCTGAGGAAGGAACCATTCCTGGACAGGGTGTTAACATGTGATGAGAAGTGGGTCCTGCTAGAAGCTCCACTGCGCCGTCCTCATTAGTTAGCATCCCATGAAGCGGTTCCAAAACAGCCGAAACCAGGACTGCACCAGAAGAATGTCCTCCTGTGTGTTTGGTGGACTGCTCGCGGCATTGTGGATCGGGAACTGCTAAAATCTGGCCAGAGCATCAATCCTGTTGTGTATTGTCAGCAGTTATGTCGTGCTCAAGCAAAATTCAAACTCTGGAGCCAGTAATTCGGAATCGCAAAGGGCTCCTCCTCTTACAGGCAACGCTAATCCCCACGTGGCTAGGATGACCCGAGACACCATTCTACTTCTTGGTTGGGAAACACTATTACATCTGACATACTCCCCATACATTGCACCGTCCGATTATCATCTGTTCCACTTCTTGGACAATCACCTGAGAGGACGCCAGTTCAAACTCCTAGTAGAGGTGTACAAAGCACTTGATACCTTCTTCGGTTCACAGCCCATCAAATGCTATTGCGATGGAATGCATGGCCTCCCAGAACGTTGACAGAAGGTCGTCTATGCTGATGGGGATTATTTTTGATCTTCCAAGTACGTCTTAGGTGATATGTCGATGCTCGGAGGTGGTGGGTGAAAAAAAACGACAGAACTTTCTTGGTTACCATTACATAATGCTAGAATCAATACATATAACAAGGGTGTCATTTGGTGATGGCAGAGGTTCAATTGCCCCCTATGTTTTAGAAGTGTATATCCATTAATCAATTGTATACTAATAAAAACATGGAATTCTTATGTCAGTTATTTGTGTTCCCCCTCCCCAAACAAAATTTGAAATATCGCTGCTGATTTATAGGATTCTAATTTCTTAATATTTCTTAATTGAATACCCATTAAACTATCGGTATATGCGCACTGTGCAGTTGTGTTTTTTTTAAACCGTCTTTCCCCATGTTTTTCTTTAAAAAAAAGCGCTCTAACTTGCATTCGTAAGTGTGTGTAAAACAAGCAAATGTGGTTCTTTTTAGCTGTTTAAGATGTGCGTTTCTAACAACATATACTAATTACTGTACCATGTATTTACGCCTGTAACATTATGGGCTCTTTTAAACAAATGTTATTGGATGAGCTTTTTGGACACCAAAGTAAGCTATATTATTTTACAGGCTTTAAAAGATCAACTTTGAATTTCGAAAATAATGTTTTTCCTTCTAAAAATTAATTACACTAGTTAACAAGTTTTTTTTTTTTTTTTTTTTTTGTAACATAAGAGAAAACACTTGATCTTGAAGGAACTGTGTGCGCTAAATTCGAATATGTGCCTTCAGTTTTTCCACATCACATACAGTTTTCCCGCGACAGAGGGTTTTTTTTTTGGGAAATTCCCTCAAAAATTTCCTTTTTTCGCGTATTTCATAACCCTAGTTCTCGTCTCCTTACGAATAATATCACAAGAATTAAACCGAAGAAACCTTGATTAATACCCAACAAACACTCCAAGTTTCGGAACAATCGCATTATTATTTCTAGATAAATAAAGATATTTATATGTCTGTCTGTCCTTTCAGATCTCTTGATTTGGTAAAAAAAAAAAAAAGAAAAAAAAGAAACGAACTGTTTCCTTCATTACCACAAGCACAGGCATAAAATAGAATACAATACGATTTACATGTATCACAATTTACAGTAAACAATGGTACAAATATACAATGCCATGAAAAAAAAAAAACATTAAAACTACCAGTATGTGAAACTTCCATTGAGTTACACAAATACATACTTTAAAAATATAAAAAGAACTATTGCATTCTTAACAAGACCCCAACAATAATCCCCTCATTTAATGATCCCATCATCCCTGGTATATGTTCTCCATTGCAATTGTCTTGGTGGAATCTCCCCCTCCCCCGTGTTCATCGCTGACTGCACCAGAATTAGCAGGAGAGAAGGTAACGTGAGAGTATAAAAAGTGTATTTAAAAAAAAAAAAATACATCATGCAACCAAATTCATTATATTTCTGTATCATGTCCTGTATGATTCCACTGTAATACTCCGCTTTGTTATTGTCCAGAAAGTTACGCACAACACACTTAAATGTTGTCCAGGCCTCTAGCTCGTCACTGTTTAACTTGCTGTAAAAGCTATCATCAAGCATGAGCTTCCTAATCTGGGGAAAAGCAAACACTTCTGCTGAAATTTTAGCATCACTCAGGTTAGGAAACTTATGTCGCAAATGCCTGAAATCTTCACCAGTTGTGTCCATGGATTTGACAAAGTTTTTCATATGTCTTAACTTTATATGAAGTGGCGGCAGCAGTATCTGATTAGGAACTACCAAAGGAGCATATTTGACATTGCATTCTTCAGGAACGTAACTGACCCGAGTTTCAATAAAGGAACACATTTGATAGGAATATTTGATAATTTAACGAAGAGAACGGAAAGAAGTCGGAAAATTATATATATATATATATATATATATATATATATATATATATATATATATATATATTGTATATATGTGTAAATTTTATTTTCATTCATTCCGAAAGTTTAAGTAAACTTCTAATTATACAGAGAGTGATACGAAGTTCAGGAATGAAATGAAATCTTTAAGTTTTACGTCCAACGATTATGCCGGCTAGGCTAAAGGAGACGGTGATGATGAGTAATGAATGCAATGGTGGAATGAATAAAATGGAAAGAAACGGGACATCCGCGAGAAAGCCCACGCACACGATAAGGTGATATAAGTGAGTGTATTGTTGAATATTGTAAAGAGTCTTTTTCATGTCAGTGCTTGTGGTAATGAATCAAATAATTTTTCCCCAAATCAACAGATCTGACGTATGATGCAATGAACAATACACACAATATATATACACACAAATATCTTTATTTCTCTAGAAATTATAACGCGATTATTCTGAACTTGGAGGGTTTATTAAGTATCAATCAAGGTTTTCTTTGGTTTAATTCTTAGGTTATTATTCGTAACCGTGTAACGTGGGTTTCTCTCACCACGGCATGGCGCGTCCTCAGATTGCGGATCGAGGAGAAGGCCTCTAGATATAAAGGTTAGCTGCGAATATACTAAATAAGCAGTCGCAGACAGACGACTAGGAATGGTCCTCCAGCTTGGGGGTTTGGGTAGGGTTAACAACCTCATCCTGTAAAAAAAGACACTTGTTCAGAAATATTCACAAAAGCTTAGGACAAGGACTGATAACTTGGCACGACCTCAGCAAAAGAAAATGGACATGAGATTTGGAACATGGAATATTAGAAGTCTTTACAGGGCAGGCGCGTTAAAATCCGTAACGAGTGATTTAGAGAAATATAGGATATACCTAGTAGGAGTTCAGGAAGTTAGGTGGGAAGAAAATGCATCTGTGAATTCCAGAAATTCTACGTTCTTTTACGGGGAAGGAAATAAAAATCACCAGTTAGGAACAGGGTTTTTCGTTTACAAACAAATATTACCGGCAATTAAACGGGTTGAATTTGTTAGTGACAGACTTTCTTTTGTTACTCTTAAGGGACGGTAGTGTGATATTATTGTTTTAAATGTACATGACCGAACTGAAGATAAGGATGACGATATAAAAGACAGTTTTTACGATGAAGTGGAACGGATATTTGACCAACTCCCGCGATAACATATGAAAATTCTATTAGGGGATCTCAATGCTAAGGTAGGACGAGAGGATATTTTCAAACCGATTATAGGGAACGAAAGTCTGCATAAGGAAAGTAATGACAACGGTGTTAGACTAGTGAACTTTGCAACATCCAAAAACCTAATCGTGAAGAGTACAAAATTCCCACATCGCGACGTTCATAAATACACTTGGACATCACCAGACGGAAAAACACATAATCAAATTGATCACGTTTTAGTAGATAGAAGAAGGCAATCTAGCATAATTGATGTCCGGTCGTTTAGAGGGGCTGATTGTGATACTGATCACTACCTGGTAGTAGCGATAATACGAGAGAGATTATCGTTCAATAAAGGTAATATTCAATGTCCGAAAACGGAGAGATTTAATTTAAAGAAATTAGAAGAGAGCCAGGCAAGAGAGGAATATCAGATTCAAGTTTCGAATAGATTCTCGGTTTTAGAAGACACGGAGTGCACTAGTGTTGAGGATATTTGGATTAAAATTAGAGATAGCATTAAAAGTTCAGCAACAGAAACATTGGGACACGCGGAAATACGTAGGAACAAACAATGGTTCGACCAGGAATGCCTTAATCTAGCAGAGAAGAGAAAACAGACAAATTTACGCTGGCTACAAAATACGAATGAAATAACTACACAAAATTTCGCAGATATCAGGCAGGAAACTTCCAAAACTTTTAGAACAAAGAAACGCGATTTTTTTAAAGCTAAAGTTAAGGAACTCGAAGATATAGTAAAAATGAAAATATTCGGGACATGTATAAGGGGATCAGCGAATTTAAGAAAGGCTATCAACATCGTCCTTATATATTAAAGAAAGCTGACGGAACAGTTCTCACTGATACTGATAGCATCTTAAATAGATGGAAATATTTCTTTGACGATTTGCTGAACACGCAGCCAAAAGCTAATGTCCGTGTAGAAAAGGAGATAAACACCGCAGAACCGTATATCCCGGAACCCAACCGAATGGAAGTAGAAACCGCCATAAACAAATTAAAGAAACACAAATCTCCGGGTGTAGATGAAATTCCAGCTGAGTTAATTTTAGCTGGAGGCGAAAAATTGTGGAACAAGATACACAAACTCATTGTCCTTATATGGAACAAGGAAGAATTGCCACAAGAGTGGAAAGAACCAATCATTGTTCCAATTCACAAGAAAGGCGACAAAACTGACTGTAATAATTATCGAGGCATTTCTCTTCTGTCAACATCCTATAAAATACTTTCAAATGTTCTACTAGCAAGATTGACTCCATACGCAAACGAAATTATTGGAGATTATCAGTGCGGATTTAGACGAAATCGATCAACTATCGACCAAATATTTACCGTTCGCCAAATACTCGAAAAAAAGTGGGAACACAATACCCCGGTACAATAAATTATTTATTGATTTTAGAAAGGCGTACCACTCGATTAGGAGACAAACATTATACAACGTTCTTACAGAACTTGGAATACCAAGAAAGCTAATTAGATTAATTAAGATACGTTTAAATGAATCCCAAAGTAAGGTCCGGATAGGAAAATTTTTGTCCACGAGCTTTCACGTCGAAAATGGTCTGAAACAAGGAGATGCGTTGTCGCCATTATAAATTAATTTTGTGCTGGAATACGTCATAAGGAAAATCAAAGATAACAACCAGGGCCTAGAGTTGAACGGTATTCACCAGGTTATGGCATATGCTGATGATGTAAATTTAATAAGGGATGATAGGAGAACAATAGAAAGAAATGCAGAGATCTTATTAAACGCTTGCAGGGACATGGGTTTAGAAGTAAATGCAGAGGAAACTAAATACTGTACATGGAAGTGCGTCGGGATCGAAATACGGCATATTGTGTTTGGGTTAAAATATTAAATAATACTTTTGATAAAGTGGATAGTTTCAAATATCTAGGATCGATATTAACAGACGAAAATCATATTCACGAAGAAATTAAATGTCGACTAAAAGCAGGGAATTCGTGTTACTATTCGGTTCAAAATCTCTTGTCGTCGCGAATTCTGTCGAAGAATTTGAAGCTTAAAATATATAAAACGATAATCATGTCTGTTGTTCTGTATGGTTGCGAAACATGGTCGCTTAATCTGAGGGAAGAACATAGACTGAAAGTATTTGAGCACAAGATCCTGAGAAGAATATTCGGACCCAAGAGGAACGGGAATGGGGAATGGCGGAAACTTCATAACGAGGAACTACATAATTTATACGGTTTACCCAACATTGTTAGGGTCTTCAAGTCTAGAAGACTTAGGTGGGCAGGTCATGTAGCTAGAATGGAATAAAGTAGAAACGCTTTCAAAGTCTTGACTGGAAGACACATCGAAAAACGACCATTAGGAAGACCTAGGCGCAGATGAGAGGACAATATTAAGATTGATCTCGCAGAGATAGGAATACAAAGTAGAAACTGTATCCAATTAGCTAAATATAGAAATCAGTGGAGAGCTTTTGTGAACGCGGCATTGAACCTCCGGATTTCATAGGCCATAGAGAGTTAGTTAGTTACTTAGTTAATATGGATAAACTTTATATATATATATATATATATATATATATATATATATATATATATATATATATATATATATATATATGTGTGTGTGTGTGTGTGTGTGTGTGTGTGAATTCAACTCCCAATGCTATGTCTCATTTCCGTCATTATCATCCAATAAAATTAAAAGTGGTTGCTAATTGCTTTGCTACCCTTGGTTTTAACATTGACCACCATTAATGTTGACAAAAGTTTGCGAGATGAGAAGATACGAGAAATAAAGTTATCTCGTCTTGTCTCATTTTGTCAAATTCTCGTCTCGTCCCGATAACTGACTCTCACAAAGCTTTCCTCGTCGCGTTTTTCTCATATTGTTTGATAAATTTATGCACAAGATGTGTACCCTGATTTTCTAGAAATTCTCAGAATACTTCCGCGTCGTGAGAGGTCAAACGAAGGATATGTTATAACTAAGGCCCGGATTTTTATGTTTTTACATATTTTTTCCTTTGTATGTACGCTGGTGAAAATATGAAATGTTCGCAAATTACGAAGAAAGGGGCCATATAAACAAAAATCACGTTACATATTTTTACATATTTTGAAGTCTGTTACATATTTTCCGTCTACTGTACATATTTTTTAAATAAATTCGGTTTTCTGGCTCCTTTTCGCTAATTTTCTTTAAATAATACGCAAATAAATTAGGTATATATATGTAATAATAACTCAAAAAATACTTTATTTAAATATCTGTATTTTTTTTCTCTCACTTTGTTCAACCGATTTGTATTGAGGAAAAGCTGGGTTAAACCAAATCGTACACTCTACAATATGAAAAAAAAAACGTCGTCAGTTACCGCTTTCAATCCTGAAAAAAAAACTGTTTTCTTATATATAAATAAAGAAAACAATATAAGGATTTTTGTGCTTATCGCCTTTGCAAGCAGACGCCACTCAGTAGTGTGCCGACAAAACAAACTAAAATGCATACAGTTGGCTGGCTTTCTCACCTTTTTTTGTATGTGCAACCTCTACGGAAACACAAGAAACTCAACATTGTGCAGGGAGAAACAGGTGCGAAAATTGCCCGAAAGTTCCAGTTAGTTTTGAAGAGGAATCCAGGATACCTAACATTGAGGACTGCATGCAGGATATTGGATGGAGAAGAAACGGAGGCACCTGAGGAAATCAGTCCTGGAAAATTTTATTTGCTGAAGTTCGCGCCTGTCACTTCCTGCGACATGGAGAGGTCTTTCTCAGCCTATAAAAGGATCCTGACTGACCAACGACTCTCTTTAGCTCCTGAACAATTGGAAAAGTATGTAGTGGTTCATTGGGCATCAGCAACATAAGCGCTTTTTTTTCTAAGATTTTTTCATCATATACAATAATGTGATTTTCATTTTTTCTGAGACAATTTCATTTGTTACTAGTAAAAGCTTGAAGTATCTGTGGCAAGTTAGAGATTTTTTCGAATACCATCATATAAAATACTTAGTGGTTCATGGTGCGCTCCGAAAGTAAGCGCTCGTTATTTTAAATATTTTTTTCTCTTTTGATATTCAATAATGTGATTTTCATTTCTCCACGAGACAATTTTATTTGTTCTTAGTGAAAATTTCAACGTATCAGTAACAAGTTAGTGACAAAGTTTTTCCATTGCGTAAAATTATTTAGTGGTTCATTGTTCGTCCCAAAAGTAAGTGCCTTTTGTTTAAATAAATATTTTTTTTGTGTGTTTATATGTTCAATAATGTGATTTTTTAATTTCTTTATACACATTTTCATTTGTTTCTTCTGAAAATTTGTACGTATCTGTAGGAAGTTATTTACTCTTGTTAAACTTTTATTACATAAATATGTTACAGTATATTAATTAGCTAAGAAAATAGCACAGACAGAAAATAAACACGAAAAAACATTTTTACATATTTTCATATTTTTAACATATTTCTTACATATTTCATTGATTTTAGCTACATATTTATGTACATATTTCGGTACTTTGGACTACATAAAAATCCGGGCCTTAGTTATAACAATATTTAAATCATATTTATTAATGAAATACATTGTTACTGACTTGTGTATAGTCTATTTAAACGTTGATGAATGTTCTTTATCGTATTTCTACAATCACTTTATCGACTCATAATTGTTAATACTTTGAATCATGTAATACAAAAGTACTATTTGAGACTTACGACTTGGATGAACTCGATGTATTGAAGTGAACAGTGAACGAAGATGACTTATCGCTTTCTCCATGGCCTTCTAGATCACCCGATCTCATAGTTTGTTTATTTTTTTCTTTGGGGTTATGTGAATGATAGAAACGTATTTGGCTCTACTACCAACAACTTTAAGTGAGCTACAGGATTGCAATACAGCTGTACTTACGACTACTGATAGAGATATGAGGTGTGTTCAAAAAGTATCGAATCACTGGTTGGCAAACCACATTTATTGATTTGAAAATTCAAAACACTAATATTTTTCAAAGTAGTCTCCCCAACCTACCAAGAAGGTAATGCGCACCCTTCTCTCAGCGCTCCCGCTATTGTTGGAAACACTTCTGGAATTGTCAGCAACCGTGTAGTCGCATTCTGCATGATGTCTTCTCTTGACTCTTGACTCTGCATGATGTCTTGTTCTGTTAGTGGTATTTTCAGTTTGGGAAATAACCAAAAGCCACACAGAGCCATGTCGGGTGAGTAGGGAGCCTGAAGACACACAGGAATGTTGTGTCTATCGATAAAAGCCTGAATCAAATTTTGCGGGAACTCTCCTCATATCCATATTCTCGTTCAGAATTGAATATACCGATCCGATTGAATGGTTTCCGCTTGGCTGTTGCCAAGTTTTGGTCTAAATTTCATGCAATATCGTTGCTCAAGTTTTTTTTTTCTGTCATTTTTATCAAAACTGAAATCCGACGATCACCCATTACACGTCTTCACTCGTTGGCAGACTGCCAGCTACTGACGTTTCCTGGGGCCGGGGAAAAGTTCATTACTGCACGTGAGTGTCCTTACTACATCTACCTAGGTATGTTGAAGAAATTCTTCATTGGTTTACGTGGGGATAAAAATAAGGTTCGATACTTTTTGAACACACTTCGTATGTTAGAACGCGTGTTGGGTGAACTAAATTACCACATACATGTGGTCGCGTGACGAAAGGAAGCCAGATCCAACATTTGTAACAGTGCCTTGAAATTTATCCAGTTTGTGTACATTTTCAAACATTATTCATTATTACACGTGTTATACATTTTTTTTTTTAATATAGTCCTTTAAAGCCCAATGAATCACATATATTACCCTGCACTTACCACAATAAAAACACTCATGAAATTACACAAACAAATGCAATGCTGAATAAGTTCACAACAATAAATTATTTTGTGTCTTGAGAATATAATAATAATAATAATAATAATAATAATAATAATAATAATAATAATAATAATAATAATAATAATAATAATAATAATAATAATTTTGCACAAGATGAAATAAGAAACACTAATTAATAAATATAAACATTTACGTGTGGAAGATAAAATGAGGGTCATATGAAAGTACGAGTGATGTATACGATATATAATAACGTATTTGTGCGAGAAACCATTGGAGAGAGACAAAACTACCGTAGAAAAAATATTTGTACGCTATATAGTAGAAATTCATCTCTTTCTTGCCAGTGTACATTTGATGTTTGGTGCCATATTACTAGCAAAGGGAATGAAAATAAATAAAAACATTATGTTTACTCAGCCTATTTTCACAAAAATGGCATTCCATTTTCTATTCTGTGGAAATTAGGGAGACTAATGTAAGAATAATTTTCCCTTTTCGCAAATACGCAGTCCAAGAATATATTCAAGATAATGCAGGCACGGCATCTCACTGGGTGTGGGATCTAATGAAGATAAACGGAGTGCTAGTTAATCCAAAGCAAGCTACCGCGCTTCGAATGCGAAGTAGCTATCTCGATGCGGTTTCAGATAATCCTATCCAGCGAATGGGATTAGAACCCACCAATTTTAATCCTTTAACTTTTACTGTATGAAAAGTTTCCAAACTTCTTTATAAAATTAAAAATAAAAAAGTTATTTTCTCTGTGTATTGGCATAATAGCTGACAGGTTTACTAGCTTTAGGTGGTCAGAGTTTACAACTGAAAACAAATGTGATCGTTAGTTAAAGTATACAATCTAATAGATCTGGTTCATTTTGTTTAAAAGGGAAAAAAATGTGTTTAAAGGAACTAACGACGATAATTGACGAAAGAGTTTCGCGGTTGAACTTGAGACACAACTTCTTATGCGGATAAAGAGAGGATGAGGTAAATATGTAATATTTGACACAAGCAGTGCACTTAATTTAAATTCATTTTTTTATAACTATGTGCAACACAAAGTGTTATATTAGGATCAAACAAATGGGGCTTATAATATTGTAATGTTCGTACGTTTGTCCGTTACTCCACAGAATTACTCTTGGACGGAAACGAGTTTTTCAATTATGTTTTTTTAAATAGATGGCTAATAGATTATTCCGACTGAATTCGTTAATGGAGACAATCCATCATCATCTTCACGCATAACGGTGACTTTAACAGTGGCTATGCATATCCCATTTTGGACCATAGAAACAAATGTAATAGAAGTTACTCAGCGCACCGCTAGATGACATGTCGCCAGCCGTTGACATCTAACGGACGAAATTGGAACTGCTATGCATGATCCTCTTTACTGCCTACTGGAGTTTTTTTTTTTTTTTTTTTTTTTAATACGAAGTATCGTCGCTGCAGGATATCGGATTCAATTCTCGATAAATGTATGAGTGATTCAGATTCTATTTTCAATCATAATATTGTGGTCTCACACAGTATAGGGGATAGAAATGGATATTAAAATCCAATAAATAAACGGAGTAGCAATTGGCATTTCATGATAAAGTCTGTAATGTTAGCAACAAGACACGTCCGTTCACAATCCCCCGGCCCCAAAGTATTCAGAATTTCACGAAAATAGTCTCAAACGTTCGTGTTTCGTGAAAAAATGAAGTGAAAATAAAATCTTTAAAGTTTTACGTCTGACGATTATGCCGGTTAGGCTAAGAAAGACGGTGATGATGCGAGATGAGTGACGGTGATGATGAGAGATGAGTGAAATGGTGGAATGAAGAAAGTGGGAGGAAACGGGAGAACCCCGAGAAAAATCACGAACACGGTTTTTGTCCACCACAAAAAAAATCAACACGGCGCGAGCTGAGATCAAAACAGGGCCCCCAAGCACCGGAGGTGAACGCTCTACCAGTTCGTGCTTCGTGTTTGCACGTTTATGCACGCAAAACTGACCTTTCTGCATACAACAATTCTAAGGTATTCAAAAATAAATTTGAGGAAGAATTGTCTAAACAGTGGGCCTCACCATACCCCGTCTGGCTCCAAAATGGTCTCAATCGTTGGTGCGTCGTTTGTGAAAACCGATAGGTTTGGGGTAACTGGTTCCCAAATTCAGATACGCCAATATTTCACACCCCCTTTCGTACTACATAAACGAGATTTTTTGTGCGCAAACAATGTACTAACGATTGAGATTTTGGGGGGGGGGGAGTTGGGCCATACAACCCAACAGCCAGTGGCGTATTTAGGGGGGTGGCTTCCGGGCTTAAGCCCCCCCCCCCCGAAATCTTACTTAGTATAGTAAAGTAAATGAAATATCTTGCAGAATTTTCACATTTCCAGGCAAAGCCCCCCCCCGAAAGTTAGCAAAGCCCCTCCCGAAACAAAATCGTAAATACGCCACTGCCAACAGCCATATATATTTGTACAGCCATTATGTCATCATAACTGAAAGATGTCAACACTTGGTTTATTGTTCTTAATATGTGTATTAAGAACAATGCACATACAATACACATACACATACACATTACATGCGCAAGTCCTGTAAACAACTTCCCTCAGCTCTCAAACAATGCCGAATATTTTGTAGTTGAATGCACAGTTACATTTATACGTTTCTACCTACAGCTCCACGCGCCCAACAACGTTTTTTTTTTTCTGTTTATTTATTTATATTTATCTGCGTTTGCCGTAAATATTATCAGTTGGAGGCTGCCGCCAAAAATTACCATTTGTTCTTTTTTGCACTTTTTTCTTTTAGCTCTCATATCATTTTGTTTAGTTTACTTGTCTTTAGAAAGAAGCGTTCTACCTTTATTCTATACTCTTTATCACAAAATAAAATAAAATAAAATAAAATAAAAAATAAAAAAATAAAACTCAGCCCTTAACAGTTCACTACATTTTCTATCTACTTCCAGCACTGCTTGCAAAAGAACATATTCACAGACTACTTCCCTCGTAAAACTCACCAGAGTTGTCACCAGGGGGACAATAGCTGTTCTACCATCGCGGAAAAAGCGTGTACACAAATAACCACAACGAACAGTACCTGAAAATAGTACTCTTTAACCGCAATAGGTAAGATTAAAACATGTATAGCCAAATGGTAACGAAAACTTGTTAAGTTCTAAAAATAAATAAATAAATCAAATAAAGGAAAATCAAGAAAACATTAAGTACTGTGTTTCTGCGACTTTAATTTTATTTACTTTTTTTCAGTGGGAAAATAAGTAATTTCGCTATTCACTTTAATAGCATCCCCGTTCACAAACAGCGTTACGGAAAGAATTAAATTCGTAATCCGTGGGTCAACTATAAAAGTTTATATTTCAATTGTTAATATTACTATCTACCTCACAACTACCATTACTACACATGTACAAAAACGTAAATGTTTGGGGACATTGCCTTAATATATATATATATATATATATATATATATATATATATATATATATATATATATATATATATATATATATATATATATATATATATATATATATATATATACAAGGGCGGATCCAAGGGGGGGCTACGGGGCTATAGCCCCCCCTTGACGCTCATTTTTACACTGGATAAAATGGGCTTCAATTCTGCTTTACACTGGATAAAACGGCAAATTATGGTTTAGCCCCTCCCTTGATCATATCCTGGATCCGCCACTGTATATATATATATATATATAAAAGGGAGTTCACAACTTTGGGGTAGTTGAACACACTGATTACAAAAACAAAAGTTAAGTAATTACAAGTTCAGTTAATATTGTTTACTGAAGTACAACATCCGTTTTCATCAGTAAGGCTAGACCTATAGTTTAAAGTGGAATCAAAACCACTGTAATGAATTCGAAAGTCTCTTCCACCGGAACTCGAACCCTGAGCCTCGTGCACCAAAGGCGACCCCTCGCTATCCACGAGGCCAGCGAGGAAGGCTAGAAATTCGGTAAAAGGCTATTAATAATATTGTTAGTAATAACAGTATAAATACCTATATAGTTTAAGTTAATAACTAAATGTTTCCGTTTTCGTTCATTGTTTTTTTTTTTAATTACAAATTGCTTCAGCTAATATTAAATAATCAACGCATCGCATATTTGCACATTATAATCAACCATTAAAGGGACAGTGGGTGGTAGAGCAGCATTATCTCTGTTATTGTGGGATTCTAACTGCCTGATACTAAAGTGTCCCTTGTGAGACATCGAATGTCCCTTCCGTAATCCTTGCTTACTGCTAAACAGAGAATATAGAGGATCGCTTTCAACTTGCACGCTTTCAACTCGCACAATTTGTTGATGTAAATGAACAAATAAGTTTTGTATCATAATTATTTTCTCACTATTATCAACGTATAATGGAACTATTACGTGCATATGCATCAAGTGTTAAGAAAACTATCAGCTTTAAATTCAAATAGCTGCAATGGCTAATGGTTTCGGATTTAATATTAATTTCAACGTATATATATATAATATATATATAATATATATATATATATATATATATATATATATATATATATATATATATATATATATATATATATATATATATATATATATATATACAGAGAGCGAGTAATAAGAAACTATTTGAACAAACTTCGGGAGCTGATTCTCAACAACGAAGCCAGGAAAACGTCCTGTGTGAAACTTCGATCAGTGAGGGATAGTTTCGACAATATAAGGTACCGAAACCACGGGAAAATGAAATTCTTAGGGCTGTAATTCGAAAATAACGCAACGTAGAGAATGCGGTTTAGAACATGACACTCGAAGTTCTACCTGTTCGATTGAAAAATGTACGATTCAAACCCCGCAAGATGTGTGCGAGGGATTCACCAAAGTAACGTAGGGATTTCCTATATCCTGACAACTAATTCCTAGAGGAACTAGGCCCCCCAGTTTTTGAGTGACTGACCTATCACACTCTGGATTATGCCTTCCTCCAGCTTTTAGTTTCTAGATCCGTTACTGTTACCATCCCAACATTATTGTAAAGAAAACCCTGTAAATATCAGTCAAGGGAGACAGGTCATCATATTCTAACCTTTGATCTCTTGATACGTTGCAAGAACGTCCTTGTTTGGATCCCTAAATTGTCCTTATTGCATTATGATGTTAGTGCGTACGTGTGTTATTTCATATGATAACTCTTAAATGAAACTAAAGTTTCGAATTGAGTTTTTAGCAATATATAGCTAGGGCAATTATCTCAGCCGAGCTCGATAATGGAGTATATTTGATAATATATTTTATGGGTAACAATGACTTAAACAATGACTATCCGTATCCTGTACATCTAGGTTTTGTTAAGATGTAACCTTCAAAACATTTAAGAATCACGGATTGCATAATGATCTGCGCGAACATATTCTGATATTATTAATCCTTATTTCGCTACGTGACTTTAATGTAACGATCCGTATCACATGCATGTAACTTTCGGACGATTCTCTTTACTGTATTTTGTAGCGCTCATCACTGACTCAATTTGTGTATAAGCAGATTTGTGTATAATAGATGTGTTTACACTCATATTTTAAACTTCATTGAATTATTGTGAATTAAAAAAAAGAAAGAAAGGGAAAAAGAAAAAAAATGAAGTGTGCTGAAATCTGTAGTGATTGACGCTCCTTTCTATTAATCTTAATGAAGCTTTCTTTTAATACCTTCGTTTCAGTGCAGCTCAAGGGTACACCCAGTCTGTCAAAACCTGAGGGGAAAGATGGTAAAGATTGTTAAAGATGTTATATATATGAATATAACATATGAATATATTGTATATATATGAATACCAAATAACTGGATATGTCGCCAAGGAGTTGGTCACAACTTGACTGAGGTAGGTTACTTGAAAGCCATTGTTGGTTCCAAGAGCAGAATCGAAACTAGTGCCATATTTACTATTTGAATAATTTTTCTGCTGTTATTCGAATATCCGAATATTCGTTTTCAATATTCGAACAATTATTCGAAAACTAATATTTGAAGAATCCATTGCTTGAATATTCGTGTAGTAGATAATTCGAATTTTAACAACACTCATCGATACCTTGATTTGCTCACATACAGGTCACTGAACGAATATTAAATACATTGATATTTGTTTAATTGATATATTTCGATATCTAAAACAAGGGTTTAGTTCTTTTTTAAAAAAAAATTCTAGTGCCATTGTTGATTTGGATAAAACTTAAAATAAGTAGAGTAAGCGGGGGTGAAACGCCCAATTTTTAATATTTTATTTATTTGCGACTACGAATCGAAATGCACAGGCAAACAAAATATACGAAATGGAAGGTACATACTTCGGTATTTCTACCTGGAGGCTACATTATGCAATGTTTGATGCTGAAGGAGATACACTGATGTTTGTAAAGTAAGACCAAAATGGGCATCGTACCCCATGGTCCGAGTAAAACGCCCAACGTGGAGTAATATGTCCACCCACCAAACAGCAAACTATATAAAGCGAAAATTCATAGCATTTGAAAATCGTGTTAGCATAGGTGTTCTCACATTACAAGAAATAATAATACGTATATTACGGTACAAGCTACAAAAATCTATCTTTAAAGCATTTAGTTACGGATATACTTCCTGAGCTTTGAAAGCACAGAATAGAAAAACATATTAATTGAAAATTCGATATGGAAAACCTTGTTTAGCTCCATTCTAATTGTGAAATGTAAGTGTTTTGATATAAGTAAAATATAAGTTTTGCACAACACAATATTAATAACATAAAGTAGTCTTACGGGAGTGCTACGCTAACTCCAAATGAAAAATATGATAAAAGCAAAAAAAAAAAAAAAAAAAAAAAAAATAACACTCAGTGAAGGAAATGAACAGTATTTAAATGTTTCTACTTTTTTGAGACAGTGAGTGTCATTTAAAATACACATTTGGAAACCGTGTACATACTTCGTGGAGCCACATTTGACAACGAATACACTTGATCCACTGTTTCTTTACTTCAATGAACAGTTGTGTGTATGCACTATTAAATCACGTTGTAATAGAGGCAAAATCGGATACAAGCCTGTGATATGAGATTGTCTGTTTTCATTCGCGTAAACCGGTTGAATACTATGAAGAACATGATATATATATATATATATATATATATATATATATATATATATATATATATATATATATATATATATATATATATATATACAGGAAAACCTGTCTTCAACGGACCCTTTATTAAACGGAAAACTGTCTTAAACGGAAATATTTCACGGTCCCATGAATTTTGGAGAACAAAACGTGTAAAACTCCCTTCATTAAGCGGAAACTGTGTTACGCGGACAACGGAAAAGAAAATAAACATTTAACGGAAAATTCTGAGTTACGGACTACAGCGTTTAGATGTTTAGACATTCTGTGAGACATATTCATTACACTGTCTGCGATTAAATGTTCGTTCTTTTGTTAAATATTTCTGGACAGTGTTGACCTTCCCCAACCACTACTCATATTCACCCCCCACAAATTGTCCTTAATCCCCGCAACTTAATCAAGAATCATACGGAATGTCGGAAAGAAGAAAACGAGATAGAGGAAGAAGAGGAATACGATACCGAGTTCCAAGAAGAGTGTAGAATAAATACATATCAAGATTCTCTCAAAAGTTTAAAGGAACTGCAAACATTTGCCTTACGAAAAAATGATTCTGATTCACTTTCTCAGGCTAAACTGTACGCGGAAAGTCAAGCAGCAATGCACACAGAAAACCCTGCTTGGCTATTAGGAAAATAAAAGAAAACGTTTGCATAGCATGTTTTGTATTCATTTTATTTTTTGTGTATTTATTCGTAGAAGAAAGAAGTACTGTAATCGAACAATGTACGTACAGCAATATATTTTCTCAGTATGCCCCTTTATAAGCATGTATTTTTTTTAAAGAAAGAAAAAGTCTACCTCCACTAAGCGGAAAACTGACTTTAACGGAAATTTTTGCAAGTCCCTCTCGATTCCGCTAAAGACAGGTTTCACTGTATATATATATATATATATATATATATATATATATATAATCTCAGTAATCTGACGGAGTAATACGTTGAACTCTTGGAAGATAGTCACCAAGTAGTGTAAAGGTATTACACGGTGGCATATATTATACAGAAACTCACTGACCATCCAAAATTAACGGCTTATCTTAAGGACAAGTTCACTGGAAAAAGGAGCAAAGGGAACATACGTTATCCGCTCCGGAAGAACCAGTTGAACTATGGATGAGCTAATTCCAATCAGTATCAAATGGGACGATGGTTCAGCGACTTCAGATCTCAAATCTTGCGGATAAGATTGCGCTAAAGAAACCACTCCTTCAAGCAGGAAACATTATAAATGTATATCCTGGGCCAAAACATAATTAAATAAATAAAAATAAAAATAAACATAAAATAAAATAAAGACTGGAACGATAAACAATGGAAGAGGACACTCAGGACCGACGAATCTAAATTCCAACTTTTCGTCTTCAATTGCTAGCGATTTCTACGACGTCGTCCCGAAGAGTGCTTTCATCCCGAAAGTGTAATGCCTACAGTAAGGCACGGAGCGTCACTGTTTGGACATGCTTACAGACTACTAAGTTAATAATTTAGTTCGAATTTATAGAATAATGCATAAAAGCGTGTTTCACAACGGTTGAAGCGTGGAATTCCACCAGGAACGCGGATTTGGGGTAGTAACCTTTTACTACAACAGGATTACCACCTCAAACATTCTTCCAAGCTATGCAGCAATTATCTACAATGCAAAGAAAACTATTACGTCACCAGCAAATAAAGTTGTCGCCACAGTCGCAGTCAAACAAACAAAGTTTATATCGATACATGTGCTTTCTTCTTAAATTCTGAAAAATCAATAGTGTGCTTACTGTCAGCCTTTTATCAATCACTGTATGCGAGCTAGGTATCATAATATATCTATGTCTGAGTGTTCTACCCAAAGGAAGGTTCTAGATTACTCACCCGATTGTAGTAAGATGGGACCTTTAAGCTAATAACTTAGTGGTAGAGTTGTCAATTTTTATCTCCTGTGGAACAAAAAGGAATAAGAGAAACTGAGACTTAAGAGCTGGAGTAGAGAAATACATTGAAAATAACGATCAGTTGTGCCAGGCTATGCAAGAACCATGTATTTATGGTTTATTTACACAGATAGTCATTTGCACTAATACTCCTCCGATAGAAAGCACTTTAAATACCTATAGTGTCAAGAAGACACAACAGTCCTAGAAAACCTCAGGTTATCACAAGGATTTTATTTTATTGTTCCCGTTATTTTGTTTTAAGTTTTTGACACTTCCGTTTTAGGGCTTATATAGCTTGCAAATCCCAGCTTCATGCCAGTTTATTGTATTTTAAAATGTATGTATCAGGTGTGTGCATATGTATCAGACATACCTGTCAATAAATATTTAAACATTATATTTTAACATGAATACGTTTGTTTGTGTTATGGGGTGGAATTGCTACAAAATTACTTCAAGCGAATGCTCTTTCACTTATGTGAAAATAAGCAAACAATAAATGAATAATACAACAGAAACATAATGTGGAAAAGGTGCAAAACCTATTTAATACCACCATTGGGTGAAACTGCTACAATGCTTGTATTTGTTTTTCATCCATTGCTATTCCTTCATGTACTACTACCACTACAAAAAAAGTAAAATGATCTTAGCGTAAAACATTCATGTATTTTCGTTAACAAAATACTGGAAAATAACAAGACAGCAAAATTGACAACAGCTTAAGTGTTTCACTTCTAAATGCCAAGAAAGCAATGTTTTTACTAAGTGCGAATCCAAATACGTATTCAACACAACCAATAACCTACCCTCACCCACGGAAAGTTTCTGAGAAACGCATACGCACTAGGGATGGCCACAAAGTTCCGGTTCCGGCGGAACCGGTTCCGCAAGGAACCGGTTCTTGGAGATCCGGTTTTCAGAACCGGTTCTGGAACCGGTTCTGGACCTGGATCCGAAAACCCGGTTCCAGAACCGGATCTTAGGAACCAGTTCCAGACCTGGATCCGAAAACCCGGTTCCAGAACCGGATCTTAGGAACCGGTTCTGGACCTGGATCCGAAAACCCGGTTCCAGAACCGGATCTTAGGAACCGGTTCCAGACCTGGATCCGAAAACCCGGTTCCAGAACCGGATCTTAGGAACCGGTTCCAGAACCAGATCTTAGGAACCGGTTCCAGATCTGGATCTGAAAACCCGGTTCCAGAACCGGATCTTAGGAACCGGTTCCAGACATGGATCCGAAAGCCCCCAAAGACCCGTAAAGGAGGCATAAAGTTCACCTTCAAAAATAATGCAAAGAGGACCATGCGCTTGTGCCTTCCTCGCCCAGACCCGCTTGTGCCCCCAGAAAAAAATTTTGGTCCACCAGTGGGTGTTTAGCCAAATGAGTTGGCCAGTTTTCCTGTTTAACCAATGAGTTTGCCAGTTACCCAGTTTATTTAGCCAAATGAGACAAGCTGCCGCCGCCTGGGCGCCTGCTTGTCGCTTCCACCATTTCATCTAGCATACTGTTCACAGCTTGCCAGCAGCTCGGGTTTAGCGTAGGGATGGTCACAAAGTTTCGGTGCCAGCGGAACCGGTTCTGCGAGGAACCGGTTCTGTTTCAGAACCGGTTCCAGACCTGGATCCGAAGAACCGGTTCTAGACCTGGATCCGAAAAACCGGTTCCAGACCTGGATCCGAAGAACCGGTTCCAGACCTGGATCCGAAGAACCGGTTCCAGACCTGGATCCGAAGAACCGGTTCCAGACCTGGATCCGAAAAACCGGATCTTCTAGAACCGGATCCGTTCAGACCCGAAAACCGGTTCCACTAGGAACCGGTTCTGGCCATCCCTAATACGCACCACCTTGAGCTAGACTCTGGCTTTTCCCACTTACTTTTAATAAAAAAAAATATTCGTGCCCTTTTCGAGCTTACAACCGAAAGTGGTAATACACAAATTCTTGATTTTCGTGAGACCAACTTGCCAGGCATTTCTAAAATTTACCCAATGTTCGTATTTTATAAACACTGGATCTTAAAGAATACATCTAGGCAATATAAAATCAAAGTTGCCTAATATTTAAGCTGTCGAAAATGGTAATTTTTCAACATTCCCTGCCTCTGTTTGCAACGCATAATGTACTCCCCCCCCCCCTTCATCGTTCTTCCCTCGCTATGGGAACTGCTCTGATCCAGGACCGTATTGTTTGCTGAATCTGTCGACAGTGGTATTTGGATGAAAAGCATTTTTATCAATTTTATGCTGATCAAGGAAGCGGTGTTCTCATGCGCATTTTCAATTTCACCTTCTTTCCACAATGTAATTCTTCACAGTTTCCATTCTTCTAAATCTCCATCTCTGCCGCTAGTCTTCTATTTTTCACCTTGACACCGAGTGATTTGTGGGAATATTCCATTGCCTTGAATTCTTTGACACGTGTTTCATCCATTTTATTTTCTTTCTGCTACTTTTTTTTTTCAATAACGATAACAGCTTTGTCTTTTTTTCTTCATTTTGTTGAAATTCAATTACTGTATGTTTATAATAATGTTCGTGCACTAGTGAAAACTAATTTTGTGTTTTTGTTAAATATCATACTAAAGACATGAAATTCTTGAGAAATAAAGAATACTATCGCAGACAAAATAATAATAATAATAATAATAATAATAATAATAATAATAATAATAATAATAATAATAATAATAATAATAATAATAATAATAATAATAATAATAATAATATAATTGTATAAAATGTAAACGATTTATACATTTCCTTGTTGAGTAATATGGAAAATATAAATTGATTGAGAGCCAGAGTGTCATATCTTATCCAAACTAAAATTTATTTTAATTTTATTGTTTATTTTCAAATCTAAAAAAGTGGAGCTACAAGTTTGTCCTTACCGGATTTTCAACACCGGGTTCTCGAGACAAAAGCAAGATCGCCCTCCTTTGAGCTTGATGAAGCTCTGCGAGCGAAAATAAGATAATTGTCTAGCTAATGTGTTCAGCTATGCAAATGCAAATATCTTATTCCTTGGAAGATTCGTACAAATGTGTTATGTTTGTTCTTGTGGAGTCGTTATTCAATATCACCGTGTGAATAATTTATTAGGAAGTCTATTTAGAAAGTATATTTAGTTTAACTAACAGCCTTATCATTAGCGGTCCAATTTGTGTTTATCGTACTACATCTCGGATTGAAAAGAAAACAAAAAATAAAAGAAATAAAAAATAAAGAAATTTGCAACTTAAAGTTCAGCTATGTTTCACTTTTGAGAGCATGTTTGTTGTCTAAAAAAATTCACAGAACAAATTGTAATTAACGAGCATCATAACTATCTGTAGGTATATAGCGGCAAACCTTTAAGGTAGCTTGAAACATATGCATATACTGCGTAGTTCAGCATTCTTGCCAGTCCTTTGAGACATGACGATGAAATACAGTCAGAGACATGAAAAAAGCTGAGTCTTACATTTCAGGTGATGTAAATCACATAGTCATGGTGGTTATGTGCACATTTGTGCAATTCTTTTGGTTATTTCTCTGAACATGCAATTTCCGGCTTTGTAGTTGTAAATCACTTTTGCACATAGAAGGGACAGGGAAGAACACATATATGAGTGTACTACATATGACAAACGACAGGAAATTTCACATTCAAACAAGCAAAAAAGTTACTTAAAAGGTGCATAACATAGATGGTATGACCATGAAACATATCCCGTAGGTACAGTACAGGTTGTCGTACTATTTATACCGTTACCCATACAACAAGGCGAGTTTTTTATGAAGCATATTTTCATGTGCTAATTCTCGGTAACCTTTTCAAACACAATACATATCGTCAACGGTTGAACGTAATGTGGTGGGGATGCATTTTCTAAGCAGTATATTCTTGAATAGTATCACTTTAAATATATATTATTACCAATTCTTTAACTCACTTTTTCCCCGTGATTAGCGTAAAAAGAGGGAAAATTGTTGTTTATAGTGTAATCTCATTCTTTTTCTTTAATCTTTGTCTGAAGTTTAACCTTTGTTTTCAGCACTGAGGCTACATGAAGAGTACGCCTACAACTCAACATGGGAACCAAACCACGCGAAATCCCACAGGGAATTTAGGGTCTCCTGCGCCAAGGACGAAAATATCGACATAGCTTTGTTTTGGTGTCGTCCTACTTGTGACAGTGTTATGTGCCACAGAAACTGTTAACTGTTATATGAACGACCGATTCGATATGTTAAATCCTCTATGAGTCACCGATGCGTTCATACTAAGATAATGGAAGAAGAGTTTTTCCTCTTCTTTAACTTGTTTCACGCCAGTGTGATTTAGTGACTAATTCCTTTGTTTTTAACTTACAATGTTGCTAACACTCAAACTATTCTATACGTAAGTATGGAAAGTTCCATAGGAGGCTGTATCCGTCCATTTATCCGTTTGTTGACAGATATTAGAACAGCGATATGATATAGTGAATTGTAATGAAAATAAATCCTTCAGTTCAACGTCCCACTGTTATGCCTTTTAAGCTAAAAGAGAAAACTGATTAAGGCAACTGAATAGTGATGAAATAATTGGTGGAATGAAAGTGTGTAAGGAAACGGGAACACTCCGAGAAAATCCACTGATACGATGTTGTCCTTATAAACTTACTTGACTGGGGATCGCACCAGATATCCCACAGACCAGAGATAAACACTCTATCACTGCGCCGCTGCGCCCCCGATATTTTATACAGTGAGAAGCTTATTATTATTATTATTCGATTCAATGTTCCAAGAATCGATTCTATCTTCACTTGTATCTCTTTACTAAACTCAAAAGTGATAGAAATGTACTCCTACTTCCAGTTTTAAGTTTGTTTCTTTGAGTTAATGTTTAGCGTCTCTTTCAGCAGCGAGCTATACGAGACGTGAACCTACAGCTTAACGTGGGATACGAGCCACATAAATTCCCGTCGGGAACCGAACCCAGGTCTCCGATGGGAAGGCGCATACACTAACTTCTTAGCCACGAGGATTTCTATAGAGTAAGAACAGTACAAAATAATGGACATTTTTTTTTTTTTTTTTTTTTTTGTAGATTATAGATTCAGTCTTTCAAGGATAAGTTTCCCTTCGATATTTAGTTCTTTATGCAAACAAAAAGTGATGAATATCTTCCATTTCTGCTTTTAAAGGAATCCGCTTTGTGTAAATACGGTAACAGATAGCTAGCGAAAAATAGTTATATATATATATATATATATATATATATATATATATATATATATATATATATATATATATATATATATATATATAATTTAGAAGTTGTAAGAATCTTCTGCTACTACTGGTGCCAAAGTTGATTTCTATATAGTAAAAACGGTAATAAGAGATTTAAAAAAGAAAGAAAAGATAGATTTATGAGCCCAATAATATATTCTTTCTCAGCTCTTTCTCTTCTAATAAAACCGGAATTTTCAATTTCCGGTTTCAATATTGATTCATACATATTAATATTGTAAGATATAATCTTCGGCGCGGAAGATCCGGGTTCAATTTCCGGCGGAGCTCACGTGGTTTTAGATCGCACGTTAACATGTAGGTCCACGTCTCATATTGATCCGCTGCTGAAAAGGACGCTAAACTCTAGTAAAATCCAGTATTATGAGACTCCGACTAACTTGTTTTGATATGGATTAAGCAAAAAAAGAAAAAAAATCTGTCTCAGTCCTTATTGTACGATTATAACCGGAATATACATGTTTATTATTTCCGATTTCAGCATTGAATTTGCATAGTTTGAAAGTCAACCGTAGTTTCAATATGTGAAACGAAATGTTTCAGTTTAACGCTACACGTTATTCCCTTTTGGCTAAAAGACACGGATGTTTAAGGTAAGTGAATGATGATGAAATAATTGGTGGATTGGTGACGTGGGAGGAAACAGGACTACCCAAGATAACTCTACGAACATAATGTTGACCACCACAGACTTACTCGGTCAGGGATCGAACCAAGTACCCCACGTACTAGAAGTAAGAGTTCTACCACTGAGCCACCGTGCCCCCCTTTAATATGTTACATGAAATTCACTTGTTTATTTAGCGAATAAGTATAAATTCCAAGCTTTATTTATTCCATGGGAAATAGAATGTTTGTTTATAAACTGTTCAAATATTATTATTATTATTATTAATAATAATAATAATAATAATAATAATAATAATAATAATAATAATAATAATAATAATAATAATAATAATAATAATAATAATAATAATAATGTGGCTTTTACTTAGAAATGCTTACAGTTTAATTTGACAAAAAAAAATGCCTTACGAAGTAATTATTGAAAAAGTGAATCTTACTTCTACAGAACAGTTTTAGAGGCTCTGCTTTGCACAGGAATAGAAGAACTCACGAAGATCGTACTACAGTTTTTCCCATTCTTTCTTTTAGGGGACTGGACAGGTCACATTCCTTGGAGAAGCCAACCGCCTCAATGGACTTGAAAAGAACATCTTTCAGTATGCTTGGAGATTGGCCGTTGCATTATACACATCACGCGTCACTAAGAAGAATTATAACCGTGGAAGTCTCCACCAAGAATGTAGTATATTCTTCATTTGTTGGATATGGATGGGGGAAAAAAAGTAATATTGTCACAAGAGAATTACCAAGAGTTTGTAAAGGATCTATTTTCCATAACGAATGCAGGTGTGCTTTAACAAACACGAAGAAGAAAGAAAATAAAACTGGAGTTTGCACACAAATCTCAAACTATTCCTCCCAGGCTTTCAGAAAGCCTACCTAAGCTCCACTTACCATGTAAAGCTATTCTTAACGCCTTCTTACAAAGCTATTGTGGGTATTTCAATAGAATAAACACAATCGGATAGAAAGAGATGTTTTCCCTCACCAAATGACTTCCACCAAACCATTCCTCACATTTTTCTTCTCTCTTTGAAGGAAATAAAAAAAATGAAAGAATGACAACTAAAATTCAAAGGTGAAGAATATTTTCTGATTCGCTCGCTTTTCATTAGATTTCCGAAAATACTTTAAAAATTAAAGAAAAATATTGGAATTTTACTACATTAATGTACACAATTTTCATATTGCTTTCTTAGTTCTTTGAAACAGCAACAGGAACTCCTCCTATCTACAGAACCAAAAAATAGCTGTGCTGGCCACATATCTTAATACTCATAATATGCCTGATAGAGCCCTTTGTAAGGAACAGCACAGATAACTCGAGGCATGACAGTTATCTGGAAATGTGAAATATGTATACTTCAAATGTTTAATGAAATTTAATACAGATGACACTAATTTGAAGACAACTACGTATTTCTAAACTAACAATATGTTGAAACTCTATTATAACTTTAGATTTTGTAAACATGCTTTAAAAAATGAAGCAATTACAATTTTACACTAACACTACCTGAAAGATAACTCCATACCATATTTGAAGCCTCATGTAGAAACAGTTGTTGTTCATGGTTATCTGTCGTTGTAGTACCATCGAGTTAACATTATTAATAGTGTAATACCAAGGAGAGGGCGTAACTCTCTGAGAAGCTGAATATGTCTAGTAGTTTTCCAGAAATACCACTTCTATAAGAAACCATTTCTCTATTCTCCTTTCCTTAAAAAAGTGAGTTTTATCCTCGTTTAATCATAATTATCAAGACTATGATCTGCTTCAATCAGTTGAAATTCAAGAGGAATATTTAACAACTATTGGCAAGTATGCTACAGTCGAAAAAACAAATGAAAATCGATTATGTGTGTTTGAAGACCATTATAAGGTGCTTTTTACACATTGCATGGTGTGTATTGGCCAGGCGCGCACCAAGAAATTTTTGTTGGAAGGTACTCAAAGTTTGGGGTGTCAATACTACAAGTCACTATGTATATGTTGTGCTGAACCGATATTATTATGTACCTGGAAAGATGATAAATATTTGTCAAGTATTGCCACCTATACTTTCAGAAAAAAAAAAATATAATAAAACTAGATTGCTTATACAATATAAGAAAAATAATCCTAGAGATGAAGCGAAAGATAAAATCTTTGGTCTACATTTATCATTTCCCTGTTAAACAAGTATATTTTAAGAAGGTATACAAATGTATACTGAATTGTGAAGTTTTTTTGGGGGGGGTGGGGTGCTCCGGACCCGGTAAACATCCGTGTGGGTGCACCCCTGGTATGTGTGTGTGGTGCACAGAAGCTAGAACCGAGGAACAATGGCAAAACAATTACATACGAATTTATTGTTCTAAATCTGTTATTAACATATAAATAAACCCAAAACTACAAAGATACGAAGAAAAATTAAGGTAGGCAGATAATAAATACACGGAGAAAAATGCATAATCCAGTCGGCATGTAAATGCTGTTTTTACCAGGTTACGCGCGTCACCACATTAAGTAATGTTGTTTCATCAGTAGTACGATCTACACCACCGTCCAGCGAAAATTCTGTATTGTGGGACCACCATTTCAAATCTAGAATTAATGTCATACTCATTCCGACGGTGGTAACTTAGGTGTATAATGTTGTTACTACCTTCCTACGAGTGTCCCCTCTTGGTTCTTTCTAAATCTGTGACTCCCTACCTTACGAGAGTAATAGTTTTTAACACGAAATCAATCATGTGAATAAAATTATCCAATCACAGCGTGTCTAGTTCGACGCCGAACTCCAGACTTGGCATGGTGTTCCCACCTGCTGTACTTTTATACATGAAATTACATTACCCGCTTAAATACGATGTATCCACACGGAAATCCTAGTCTTTTTTTTCTCAGTGTAGCAACCAACCTTCAAATAGACCCCCACGTGGTGTACACACACTTTTAACCAACTAGAGGGATATAAATGCGTTGGATTGCATCGACTGTGTGTGATCCGGAAATGTTAATCACTTAACAACTCCTTTCCTGTCATTCAAAGAAAGAAAAAATCATGTGGAGGACGACGGAGGTAAAAATGACATTTCCGTGGGATGAAATTGAACTTCAAATTACAGATGAAATAACACTTGAAGGGTTCGTATTGTAATATCCACAGAAAGTAACCTTAGAGATGCGATATTTTTACAGCTGGTAGATCTAGTAGAATACAGTGACCATATGGTGTTATCTATTGCAAATTTCTATCATAGTTAGAGATAACTCACTTTCACTCTCAACATGTCACATACTGAAAATTCTCCACGAATTTGTATATGAAGTTTACTATCGTGACATTTCCCTGGCGTAGCTGAGGAAAAGCCTGGAAAACCTTATCCTAAATAGCTGGAATGGAATTCGAATCCGCCTTCTTCTTATTTCTAGGCAAGAGCTATAATCGTTCATCTGTAGCAACTTTGAAAGAATTTTCAGTTAAAAAAAAAAAAAGTAGAAAGGCACTTGATATACTATTTATTTATTAAAGAAAATTCTATATGGTGTTCCATTTCAATCTCTTTAATTCATTATGATGTGAATTACTGCGGAACACAAAACCATATCACATCTAATATCGTCAAACTATGAAGAGGGAAAACATACACCACACATGAACCAGAACCTAATGCTTGTAGGATGTGGAGAAAGACATCTCTTGTTCTCTCTCCATCCTTTCTGCATATGCATAGATATTCATCCCAGAGGGACAGAAATGCATTTTGTGGTTGGGTGATTCTTTGTTCATTCTATATATGCGACAGAATAATGTGATGAGTAGGTTCTCTTAGTGGGATACGGATATCATATTTCAAATCATGATTACTGACAAATGTTTAATCACATTCCCTCTACCCTTTGCTAAACCCAGAGCAGTTTTTTTTTCTTTCATCCCCTCTTCAAAAAAAAAAAAAAAAAACTTACGAGAAAATTTTCTCATAAAACGGGAGATCATCGCATCAAAAAAGAAAAGAAAAGAAAAATAAGAGAGAAAATGTTACAAAGAAAAAAAAAATACTAGGGCCGTAAACGTCTTGAACCTAGTTTTACACTAGCGGAAGTCATTTGGTAGTCTCATTTCATTCCAAATTCAGATTATGTAAATGGCTTTCAACGTATCTGCCTCAAGAATAGGTTATTGCAAGCGTTGGCGTCTCCAAATTGCTTGCAGGTCGTTGAAAGAAGACGAAAAAAGGAGAAAACAATATATAGGAAACACCAGAATTTCTTTCCCTCCCCCACAAGAAAAGCTTTCTTATATATTTAGCTTCACATATCGGAGAAAAATGGTACATATGTAAACAAATTAATAAAAACGTATTTTCTTTGTCGTTTTAATTCTATTCTGTCTTTTATTGTGTTAACTTTTCTCAGTATAACCTACACATTAAATTATTTTCAAAAGAAATAAAATATTAGTGCTATTTCTTAATCAATATCATGAGTTTTTTCTACCACCATACAGTCTAACAAAACTAATCAAAAAAGAAAAAAAGAAAAGAAAGAAAATAAAATAAAAGAAAGAAAGAAAGAAAGAAAGAAAGAAAAGCAGCTCAGAAGTGCATAGTAAACAATTAAACCATTAATATGAAATGTCATGTAAAAGAGCTCTTATATAAATATACATATATAAGAGCTCTTTCCATGACATGTTATGATCTCGTATTAATGGTTTAATTGTTTACTACGCACTTCTGAGCTGCTTCTTTTTTCTGATTAGTTTGGTTTTCTGATATATATACAGCTGCGGATCCAGGATATGATCAAAGGAGGGGCTAAACCATAGTAGGATTAAAGCCTATTTTATCCAGTGTATAACTGAGGGCCAAGGGGCTATAGCCCCTATAGCGCTCCCCTTGGATCCGCACCTGTATATGTATATCTATCAATTACCTATATATATATATATATATATATATATATATATATATATATATATATATATATATATATGTGTGTGTGTGTGTGTGTGTGTGTGTGGGTGTGGGTGTGTGTGTGAACAGTTTACAAACGTTCTAAGTGGGCTTCACTTTGCAAGTGTTACCAATATTGTTCTAATCGTAAGTGTTTTATAACCACTAAAAGTGTCAGATGACTTCCTGTAAATTTAAAAGCATCTACGCATAATATAGCCAACCTCTGCTCTCTTGGTTCTAGGGTAACAATTACCTTCTTTTCTAATGTACGTGTATTAATTAAAATTTTCGTTTTACGTTTCCCCTTTTTATCTTGTAATATTCTTAATAAGATAAACAACATGGAAACCGTGTTTAGTTTATCCTTTTTTCCACAACTGTAGAAGCCGGAAATAGGGCGGTTTGAAATATCGCGGATTCGGATCCAACGCGGAGGAATGTGTGCACCCAATAATAATAATAATAATAATAATAATAATAATAATAATAATAATAATAATAATAATAATAATAATAATAATAATAAACATTCTTCACTCCTGAAAGTAGAGTTAAAACAGTAAAAATTCTGCAGTGTGTTTCTGCAGTGCATTTTATGTTTAGAGTGTATTGTATATTGCTATATAATATGGTAGGATGTGTACAGTATAGGGTTAGCGCGGAAATGTCTTCCTTCTCAGCTTGATCGATTTTTGTCATTTCTACCGTCACATTTCGATATTCCGCGGTGAAGGTTATGTATAACGTAGGGATAAAAGTATGTGGCCCAACAACCACGTTATATCAGACTTCTATTGTATGTTCAGTATTATTTCCTTTCCTCAGTCTTAAGCTCCCTCGTGGCTAAGCGGTCAGCGTACGTACCTTTGGCGTCGAAGACCCAGGTTCGTTTCCAGGTGGGAGTTTATGTGTTGCGGATCCCAGTTAAACTGTAGGTCCATGTTTCATATAGCCTTGCTGCTGAACGTGACGCTAAACTCAAAATCAGTTCAAAATCAAACTTTCCCACAGCCTTGGCTAATATCTGTACTTTATCAATCACTTTCTATCCATTCAGAGAGCTCCTCCGTGGCTAAGCGGTTACCGTACGCGCCTTTGGCGTGGGAGACCCGGGTTCGATTCCCGGCGGGAGCTCACGTGATTCGGATTCCACGTTAATCAGTAGGTCCACGTCTCATATAGCCTCGCTGCTGAAAGGGACGCTAAACTAAAATCAACTCAACTCTATCAATTCAGATAATTTTCCCAATTTTTAACAATACCAATATTTTGATCGATTCCAGTCGTGTTTCGTAGCCTTGCGGTGGTATTTAAATTTATACTACACTCCCATCACTGTTTTTAATAGGACTTAGTATTACTTACTTCAGATTTCCTGAAAAGCTCATGAACATACTTCCGGTCGGTCACACAAAAGAATGTCAATTTGGCTCCCTCTGATTTATACATTAAGTTTTAGTGTAAGTGCTATTCTGTCGAAACGTGTTTGAGTTTATCCTGGGATATCAGTTGTAATTACAAGGATGTGTCGCATTGTCGTGACAAGCTCTGTTTGTGCAATGTGTATCAAAATATCTTTGCACAAAATATTCCACTAACATGTAGGCCTATAGCTCCAGCAGCTGTAATTACCTACCATACACGTAGAGTTCATATATTTATTGTTAATTGTTTTACAGTTTACTTAACCCTTATCCGGGCAAGATAGTTTTGTAACGTAAACGGGCAACCGGGGCCTGTGAGGCCCAGTATATATTTTAAGTGCAAAATACACAAAATCAATGCCTATTGTCACTTACTGTTCAGACTAGTCTAGAATGTACCGGTATATATTTTTATCAAGTAGCGAAACTTCGTGTCACGCGTGTAAGCCGACCAAGCAGAATAGCAAATCCGGTCCAGACATTTTTGTAACGTAAACGGGCAACCGGGGCCTGTCAGGCCCAGTATATATTTTAAGTGCAGAACACTCAAAATCCAATGTCTGTTGCCGCATACTGTTCCAACTAAAGGTTACAATAGTCACGTGTTCAATATATAATTATGTGACAATTTAATCTAATATTTGACAGGAATTTCACTAAAGTTATACAGGGCCTCCTAGGCCCCGGTTACCCGGTTACTTCAGGAAAATATTTTCAAATTAAAAAAAAAAAAAAAAAAACTTTACCAACTCGATATGTTCATGATTTTAACTTCGACGAAAGATAGAAGAATTCAGTATTTTATGTCTTCGAAATATGTATGGTTATTGAGAAAGTTTAGAAAAATGAAGCTACTGGGCCTGGGAGGTCCCGGTTGCCCGGATAAGGGTTAAGGCTACTTACTAGTCTTCTTTCAATGTCCGCCACTTCAATAGAATATCAGATTATGCATTTGAAACCAATGAAATGTATGCAGGGTGGGTAAAATAACTATACTTTTTTTTAAATGAATTATTAAAAAACTTGCGTTTTAGTTAATGTTAAAATTATCAAAGAACTGAGTTCCTAACTGATGACCATTGCCCAAATTTGTATGCACTAAAAGTAAATAATGAAACAAAACTGAAAATATACATTTAAACACACACTAAAATGTTATAAAATATCCACTTAAACCCCTTCGCCACCAGCAAAAATTCGCCCACTTGTTGTGAGGAGCCAGAATTTCTTGAAGAATAATATAATTTTTCAAGCATATTTCTCATCGTTTACGCAAGCTAGGTTGATGCTAGATTCATAGTAAATGATGCAGCTCACACAAGAAGTCCGCAACATGCTCTAGAATTTTTTATAGAAATTCAAAATGGCGGAAGGCAGCCATATTGAATTTTAAGAGTTCGTCTTTTTTCGCCTGTTTTCCTAGATATTTTCAAGCTGTTTTACTTTACATTGACATTGGGTAATAATACAAAATTGTACGCCAGTGTACGTGCACATAATAAACAAAATGGCCGCCACAGCCATATTGAATTTTTAGACTGTATCATTTCACTATTTTCTTTTATGTTTTCAAGCTCTTACTCTTTTGCATTGCTATTGGACGGTAATACAAAGTGGTACACTAGTATAGATGTATATAATAAACAAAATGGCTGACGGCAGCCATATTTGAATTTCAGATTTCGTGGTATTTTACCATTTTCCATGATATTTTCAAGCTGTTTTACTTGGCATTGCTATTTGGCGATAATACAAAATTTATATAAATAATAAAGAAAATATTCATACTGAAAATTTACAACTCGTCTCATATTACTATTTTCTTTCATATTTTCAATATTTGTTTTGTTTCAAATACTCAACCAGTTATTTTATTACATAAAATGGATAAATCAACGTACATTATAATAAATACAAAATTTTAAAAATTACTTGACAAAAAATGTTTGACTTTTGTTTCTTATGAATAGTATGGAAATGTCACCACAATACAGGCATACATTTGTTCTATTATATATATATATATATATATATGACACTTTAGGCTTCAAAAAATACAGGATTCGTTTCACACTACACACAACACAGTTCTTTCCAAAGTCATTTGGACATGCCATGGAACTTTTTGAAACAATGAAGTGAACAAAGTCCTGGGAGATCCTTACATCCACCACACACCAAAGTCGTCATCACTCGCTTCTTGCTCTTGTGACACTCCCTGCACCTTTTTTTGTTGTTTTCTCCTGTTTCCTGTTACTGACGTCACAGTTCCAAGTCTCACATGGCAATGACTAACTTTGGGATACTTCTCTGGAGCTTCTACCTTCCTTACAAAAATTGTGTACTGTGGGGAATATTTTGTCAGAAATTCATCACACAGAGTTCTGATGAATAAGCAAAGGGGAACATTCCTTCCAATTGCATGTTCGTACAACCCACGTGCATTTAGTACCATTCTTTGCAACATGTGGAAACCAAGATCTTTGAACCACTTGTAACTTTTTCGTGTGCAGTCATATGGCTCAATGTTCTGATCGATGAGATCTACCGAACCCATGTGAGTATTGTAGTGTTCTATGAGTGCTGGCTTCTTGAAATCCGTTTTTCTTCCACCTTTGAGGTACCGTTCCTTACTTAAAAAACCAGCAGTGTGTTTCGTACTTAGTACATAAACATCACGTTTATCTTTATACCTCACAAGTAACTTGTTGTTTTGTCTCACGAAACAAAATTGATGTTCTTCCAAAGGAACATTGGGAAGTTCATTTGGAACTCCTCTGGTAGGTCTTATTGTTCCTGTGGCATATGTATTCACAGTCAGTAAATAATCGCAAAGCCTATCAGACATATACCAATTGTCCAAAATTATTTCCCGACCTTGTTTCAACAAACTCTGTGCCAGAAAAAACACAACTCTTTCTGACACTGACAAGGATTCAGTACCTTGTAGATAACTGACATCATTATCAAGTTTCTCACTCAGGAAAACGTCAAACGGAACGAAATTTAAAGCACTCTGCAAGCAGATTTCTGGAAAGATACCCTTTAGTGGACAAGAGTGAAGGTATAAGACGAATTCAAGCAAGGCCGTGAACGTGTTGCAAACGAAGTTTACCCCCATCGTTCTCGCACCAGTGACACTAATGGCAACATGGCACGTATTCGTGAGATTATCGAACGAGATCGACGCGTCACTGAGCCTCAAATTGAGGCGGAATTTAGTGTGCGCTATGAAAATTTCCGATCAATCATCATAAATCCATCCGCCGGGTGTTGGTCCTCCACGACAATGCCAGACCAAACACATCAGGTGTTAGGCAACAGAAACTGATGGCAATGCACTGGGAAACCTTCAGTATCCACCGTACTGCTTATCGCCATGCGATTTTCATCTATTTCGATCCCGCAAAGAAATACTTAGGAACGAGAGATTTGTGACCAACCTTCGTACACAACTGTCTGGCTTCCCGCCCAGCTTTATTCTACAAGCAAGGCATCAATTGCCTACCAAAACATCAGGAAAAGTGTATCCGTAAAGGCGGAGAGTATTTAGAAAATTAGTTTGTGGCAATGTCTCTATTTTCTACGATATATATTTTGTTTCAACATAAGGTTCGTTTACATTTCACCCTCGTATCAAAGTGCAAGAGCTATATTACTACCAAAAAATTCATCCATCATATCATAAGAAAGTATAATTTCGTATTACTAAACAATAATTGGCTATATTAGTAGTAAAAATATTCTGGATATACTCAACTAAATATTTGCTCACTTACTATTGTCTCCAAACATCACTATTCTACACCTTCTCTATGTTTGTTTCATTTGGTTTAGTCATGATTTTGACTCACTTTGTACATTGGACAGAAAACCATAATAAAGTAGGAAATAAGAGAACCAGTCAGTGATGATTTCAGTGCATTTCTTCGGGTAATTTCAGCGTACAGAAACGCTTGAAAAATACATATTTTACAGCAGAAGTTTCCGCTAAGATCTCATGCACGTCGGGGGAATTTCGTAGCTCCGGGAGAGGGGATTGCCCCAGGACATACAATGAAATCAACACTGAAACCTGTGAGTTCCAATACTGCAAATCATTTTAGAACTTCCCCAAATTTAGAATTTGACAAATAAATCTCAATATTCCATGCCATTGCATTTCATTGTTTGCATTACTGCAGAGACTGGGGGTCTGATCTTTCAGTATATGTTGAGAGACTTGGCCAACTTATGGAACAACGATTCCTTGCATACTTTTATCATGATCAGTGTGAAATTTTTCCTTTCGTAACAAATGTTTGTTTTATAACATCTGAAAAAGTACGCTGAAAATACATATCTTCACCCATTTCCTGGATCGTCCTATGACTCCCGGCAAATCCGCTTGAGCTAGCCATGTCGAATTCCCGCCGTTTTCGTAAACAATAGAAAGTCACATCTTCGACAAAAAGCTTCCAGCCAGAAAGTGGGCCTAGCAATGCGCATATAACTTCTGGTTGGTGCAGAAACAATATTGCCCTCCCATCTACTGAATTTTGTGGGATTTCCATCAAAGCATACACACGTATGCCCCTGGTGGTGTTTCAACAACTTATCCCTACAAATATCACTAGTTTCAGACTTTAGAAATCACTTCGGTTTTAATTAGAATCATGGCATATACATGTATGCCATCTGGATCCTGGGAGCCACATCATCATGGCATACACATATATGCCACTGGTGGTGAAGAGGTTAAGAAATAGCTTGTTCATGTCCAGTGTCAAAGTTCGTCTCTATTGCTTGCCTTAAAGCGGGCGGATCCACTACGTAGTTTGTATCAGTGTCAAGAGAGGTCACCTGCGTAGGTCGCTTCTAGCGCCTGTAGTGAACTAAGTTGGTTCTTGCTTCTCAAAGTGTTTCCATCTCAACATACCAAATGGTTTCGTTTCGTTTCATTAAAGTACAGGGTAAATCACCCTGAAATTGGAACATGCCAGTTTTTTTTTTTTGGCACTTTGTAGATTTTTTTTTCAGATTTATTAACATAGGCGTTATCTACTTTTTCCCCTGTCTTTCGTCGATGACATTTCCAAGTGGGGTCTGTTTATTTTTTTTTTTTTAATTTATTGTAAAAAAATTCGCTTTTAAGTGAAAGGCTTTCATGATATTGAAGTTTTCTGCTCGATTCTAGGCAATAGGTTAAGCAATATGTTTTCAGTGTTTTCGCGTTATTTATTGTTCTAATGGAAGTGTTGCACATATTTTATGTTGATCGCTTCGTTAAGCCCTAAAGAATGTGCATTTATGTCATACTGTTAAAAATTGTGCATTCGTCGCATGCTTACAACGGTGCAAGGAACGTAGCTACGAGAGGACAGGGGGGCCCACGGACCCCCTAAAAGTTGGCTTAGCCCTCCAAATATTTATTTAAAGTTATTTATATGGAGCCCATTTGCTAATATGGCTTCCCAAAATCAGAACTCTAACTACGATCCTGAACGGTATCAAAAAATATAATTTCTAATGTACACTCATGTCCAAAATTATTGTCGCATGTCTATAAATATGTTGTTCTAGGAATAACATTTGATAACAAATCCGTCCAGTATTTCTTACAATGTTAGTATGTGTATATGTGGCAAATTTCAAATGGCATGTGGCAAATTTCATGTCAAAAGAGCAGTAAATAGGAACAGTAAAACGAAAATAAAATTGCCTTGTCCATTTAGCAACATTTTACTTTACTCATTATAATTCTCATATTTATTTCTTTTCCTATGAAATTTACCACAAACATGCATTTCGCGATTATACACATAGTATCAGTATTTAAAGCAACCTGCAAAATCATTATCAAATTATATTCTTACAAGAAGACAATTATATATATGCGACAATAATTTTGGGCATGAGTGTACATAGACCCCCTTTGCTTGGCACAAGGATATAAAGCAGTTCTAGAGATGTTAATTTGATACTATTCAAGGTAAGAGTCTACTAGAGATTAATTTGATTTTAAGTTATTCTACTTGGTCTAGTATCTAGCACACTTGCCTTCGGAGCTCACTATCCAGGGTTCAATTCCGGTAAGAGATAGGGTACAGTAGAACAAAAAAATGTTCAGATACCGCTAAAGGCAGTAGATCTCCTGCAGTCACCATATAATAAGAGTAAAGCGTTATTTAAAAAAAATAGTGATTTTCTTGATTTTTAATTTAAAAAAGATTATCCCAACTGGTCACTTACTGCCTTGTAGAATCTTATGCCTTAGCCACTAAGCTTATTTCTGAGCACGAGCGCACCCACGGTTTACTCCGCTTACACCAGAACCTCAAAAACAATAACTCAAAAGATTCCGTACACTTCCGTAATAAAACCACACTTCCTCAGCAGATAAATTGTTGGTGTATTTTCATAATTTGATTTTACATTTCATCTGTACTATAAATCCTAATTAAAAAAAAAGAAAATAATAATCTAATTCTATCATAGGGAAGTTTGATAAAATTTTAAATATGTATATTTTTTTCAAGTGCAGAATCGTTTCGATATTATATACAAGCACTGTCTTGTAGTACTGGACACCTCTCAATACAAAAAATTCTGGCTGCGCGTCTGTGTCCGAGTAAGTCTGAAGGTAAACATTTTTTAGATGTATAAAGTACTATTTATAAATGAATTCAGGGAAAGGGTTTTTCTCCTCCCCCTTTCCTACCACACAACAGTGTACCTAAGTAGCAATTTGTACCAACTAGAGATCACCAGTGTAAGAATATAAAAATAGTTCGTGCTGGCTGAGTCAGAAACAAGAGAATGTCATTCCCCCCCACCTGAACTTAGGTAATTTCGTCACCGGAAATTTCGCCACCGGACTACATTTCCCGATTATACTCATAGTATCAGTATTTAAAGCAACCTGCAAAATCATTATCAAATTATATTCTTACAAGAAGAAAGTTATAGATATGAGTGTGGACAATCATTTTAGACATGAGTGTGCATATGCATTTAAAAGAAATTTGGACCTACTCATGAATACATAATCTCTGATAGAGCAGTCACCTCCGAAAGTTTAGTCACAAGAAGAATGTGCAAGTTGGGCAGCAAATGTTCACCCAAGAAACCTTGCCTCACTTACCAAATGTTTTCTTTTTTCTTTATTTTTTTTCCTTTGGGGTAGGCGATGGAAGAAGTTTATCAAAAAGAGACCAAATACTTTGGAAGAACCCAACATACATTTTCTGGTAAATATGCAACATGAGTTTCTACTGGAGTCAATTAGGAATGTTCCCAGAAGACTGCGAAAACTGGTTATCAATAGTGTTACCCACGAGATGACACAGAAAAGTTTTCCCGTCTTGTAAATATTGTAGAAATCTCGTTTTGTTTCGATTCTCGAAAAAAAAAATCCTTCCTGAATTGTTCCAATTCTTGGAAATGTGTTCGTCTCTTTTTTTTTTCTAATTTGTGTATAAAATATATACCTTGATTTATTCTTAATTTCATCTAGAAGTTATTATAATCCTTTCACATCATGTGATATAACAACATTGAAACCATATTTATTATCGGAGTATATTGTGTAATGATTTACGTATATTTAAACGTTGATAAATGGTTTTCATTGTGTTCGTACAATCACTTTATCAATTTGTAGCTTTTATAGTATGAATCATGTAACTCAAAAATTGTGTTTGAGATTTAAGATTTCGGCAAACTGTTGTTGTTCACGAGACTCGTAGAATTTCTATAGAAGACGAAACGAGAAATCTCGTCTCCTGAGCAGCACTAATGGACAATGTTGGTACGTATGTATAGTTTTAACAGCTGCGCATATTTGAACTTTTGAAGCAAAGAGATATTATAGTACTCGCGCCGAGTCGTGAAGCTTGACCTATATCTACCGATTTCACCACCCAATAGAACGCGAGGGTGTGTTCCAGTCGTCAACCCCCACCCATCAAATTTTGTCAGTGTCTTCTTCGCGCTACACGGAAAACATCTCCCGAGAGTACAATGTTGTCGGATTGGCGTCAAGTTCCGTTTTCTTAATTCCTTTTTGTTGCGTTATGTTTTCGTTGTTACTATTTGTGCTATTGTTACCATTTTAGAATAGTTGTTACAGTAGTTATTGTTGTGTAGTGTTATTATTGGCAATTTTTAAATGCCTTTTTTATATACTCGTTTACTATGTACTCAAAGTTTGGCAACACTGTTGGTGAATTTCAGCTGTTCGACGTTTCCCCAAGTGTGCGCTCGGGAAGCGGCTCCACGAATTGTACCGAAGTTTTCCGATGTGCTGGAGCTCAAGGAAAATATTTCTATGATTGGTTTAGAGCCCAAGCTTCACGACTCGGCGCGAGTACTATATTCTACTGTACAATGTTAAACTACTATTTCCGTTAAGACCAATCAATTGCTGTTAAAGTTATTAATAATATTTATAAATGAAGAATGATTTTTTTTACCAGTACTGTATAATAAAAGATTTTTAAATGACTTATACCTGTTAATAAGTATTATCATTGTTGCACTAGCCACATTTTTTTAATCTAAAAAGACTTACAAACATGACAACAGAAGCTACATATTTTGTTTCGTTGGAAACGTTATTAAACAGACTATAGCAAAAAGCATAAATAATGCTAAATAAAGGCTAGAAGTATGCTAGTCTAAACATTGGGAAAGAAAAATAAGTGCGTCCTGCTCTTACAGTTGGCAAGTGAATTTCGCCTTCTTGAAGTTTCTAGGATGATTATTACATAGAACTTCAAAAATAATTACAAATATATAGCATACTCCCTGTGTCTGGTAGTAGCAAACTTATGAAAAGAGATACAGGCTAAATAGTTTCAACTGTTACGTGTTTCAGTGCAAAATGCGCAACTCATCGTACCTGAGACCATATGAATAAGTAAAATGAATAAAAGAAACGAGAAAAACAAATAATAATAATAATAATAATAATAATAATAATAATAATAATAATAATAATAATAATAATAATAAATGGAAACATTAATTTTATGAAGCATTTTTGTTATAGAATACTGTACAATATTTACTTAGACCAATATAAGGAACAGCAATGCTTGATTAAAGAAAGGAATAAGATCTGAAAAAATGGCGTTTGCTCCTCAACAGAGAATATTCTTGCTGGAAAAGTTCTACCATTAAACTCAATGTGTGTTTCTGAGTGTGTGTGTCCGCCTACACTTTCAGCGAACCTTCAGAAGTAACTCTATTTATATGGTCGAATCCCTCAAAAATAAGATGGTAAATGGAGAAAACATCCATTTCATGCTGCAAATTCCTAAATGCAGAATATAAGTAGATTGCGACCACAAAATAATTTTTCACTCCATATCAAGTAAGTAAACACTGTTCGATTTAGATATCTTATAGTGTACACTTTCTTTCGTACTTCAACAATCATATCATCTTCATTGCTTGTAGTTGAAATCGGTCATAGATGATCGGGTAAGATGAGGTAACTTTGGCCAGAAACTACAGAGGAAATTGAAAGTGTAAATACATAAGAAAATAGCTTTGTTCTTTGTACAGCACAGTCGTAATAATAATAATAATAATAATAATAATAATAATAATAATAATAATAATAATAATAATAATAATAATAATAATAATAATAATAATAATAATAATAATAATAATAACCCGCATGAATAGGCTGAAAATATTCAAAAGCATCATTTTGAGCTTGTTGGTCAATGGTAAAAGTAGATTTAGAAAATAGGTGTCAGCTAATGGTGAATACGGAAACACTTTATGTAGCTAGGAAGATGTTTTAGCCTCTCATGGATATGTCAAAGGACTAAGAGGGGTGAGAAAGAGGTTCCACTCGACATTAAATAGGGATACACGTGATCAAAGTGAGTTTCAAACTTTCAGGAAGCACGATGCCCTGGTGGTGGAACACTCACCTTTGGTGTTAGGTTCCTCTAGTTCGGTTTCCGACCACGTAAATTTATGTTTGACAACATCACGTCCATGGGTTTTCTCGGCCTTCTACCGTTTCTTCCCACATATCATTCCACTAATTATTTCATAAAAATCCGCTTTCATCAATCATTTGCCTCCTATATCCAATAGTATATATTCGTGGGACGAGATTAAAAACTTCATTTTTTTTTCTATTTTTCATTTAGATTTCCGGAGTGTTGGCAAAAATTGAATAGTCTTAGGAAAGGTTTCAGTCTATGTTGAATGCGGAAACATCTTTTGTGGCCAGTTAGATTTTTACATGTTTAGGGAGTTCTTAAAGGAATTAGGGAGTTCTTAAAGGAATAGGAGCTATATCCCCCTTGACGCTCAGGTATACACTAGATAAAATGATCATCAATCCTACTTTCTTTACAGTGGATAAAGTGGCAAACTATGGTTTAGTCCCTCCATAAAGTGATCAAAAGTATCCGGACACCTGGCTGAAAATGACTTACAAGCTCGTGGCGCCCTCCCTCGGCACTGCTGGAATTCAATATGGTGTTGGCCCATCCTTAGCCTGGATGACAGTTTTCGCTCTCGCAGACATACTTTCAATCAGCTGCTGGAAGGTTTCTTGGGGAATGGCAGCCCATTCATCACGGAGTGCTGAACTGAGGAGAGGTATCGATGTAGGTCGGTGAGGCGTGGCACGAAGTCGGCATTCCAAAACATCCCAAAGGTATTCTATAGGATTCAAGTCTGTGCAGGCCAGTCCATTACAGAGATGTTATGGTCGTGTAAACACTCCGCTAGAGGACGTACGGTATGAACAGGTGCTCGATCGTGTTGAAAGATGCATTCGCCATCCCCGAATTGCTCTTCAACAGTGGGAACCAAGAAGGTGCTTAAAATACCAATGCAGGCCTGCGCTGTAAGAGTGCCACGCAAAACAAGTGTTGCAAACGCCCTCCACGAAAAGCATGACCACACCATAACAGCACCACCTTCGAATTTTACTGTTGGCACTACACACGCTGAAAGATGACGTTCACCGGGCATTCGCCATACCCACACCCTGCCTCGGATCGCCACATTGTGTACCTTGATTCGTCACTCCACACAACGCTTTTTCACTGTTCAATCGTCCAATGTTTACCCTCCTTACACCAAGCGAGGAGTGGTTTGGCATTTACCTGCGTGATGTGTGGCTTATGAGCAGCCGCTCGACCATGAAATCCAAGTTTTCTCACCTCACGCCTATCATAGTACTTGGAGTGGGTCCTAATGCAGTTTGAAATTCCTGTGTGATGGTCTGGATAGATGTCTGCCCGGTATTGCCCCATTCTGCTTTCTCATGATGTCTAATGACTAATGAGGTCACTGATAATGATTACCTGGCAGTAGGTGGCAGCACAATACACCTAATATGAAAAACTATGTTTGGGAGGTGTCCGGATACTTTTGATCACATATAGTATATATCTTTTATTATGATTCTTTTGATTTAATGCAATTTTCTTTTTATTTATTTATTTTTTTTAATTTTTCCTGTTTCTGTTAACACTCAATATGCTTCACTGGATAAATTGTACAATAAACAAATTCTATTCCTGAGTTCCAAATAGCTAATATAGTTTTATGTAGGACTAAGAATATGAGATGCTATAAAAAACATTATAAGCTTGATTTGATGTTGCAAAAAAAATAAAGATGATGGAGGTTAAGAAACAGGTATATCCAATACAGCAGCTGGTGTTTCAAAGAAAGAAGAAAAAAGCCCTACTGTAGCGTAATATGCACCTGGGTTAGTTAAATTGTACGAAATAGTTTGGAGAGAAACAAAAATTGATCTTATATGTGAAAAGTTGGATTATTTATGTCATTTCAAACAATAGAACTGCAAAGTGCACGTTCTTGCATCATCATCAGGTAGAAAGTTGCAAAAGAAGAAATGTTTCTACGACCAATAAAAAGTACAAGTAATGCAATAAAGGTAACATTTCTTTGAATTCTCTTTTGTTATTACAAGACAGTAAAACTTTTTGTTGTTGTTACTCTTGTACTTTTTTGTTATTATTATTCGTCATAATTATGGAACTTAAGTTACAACGCAATGGCATGGAAACACCGGAACAACAATTGAATAATACGTATATTTAAGTTCTCGGTCACTCTCTAGTAAGTAGTAAATCTATGTGAATGATATTAGTATATTTAAGGAAAAATGAAATAAAAAAAAAAGTTGTTCCTGAGACACAGCAAATTGCTACGCAATTAACTGTGGACAACGCGAAAAAACAATGAAATAATTCAGATACTTGCAACCGACTGAAAAGGATTTTTTTTTTTTTTAGTTTAACGATTTAAGGTTATGATCTGAAAGTTAATGGATAGGAATTAGTAAGCTGTAGCAAAGGGATTTGCGGGACGATCACAGGACAGTAAAAGCGAAGAACACAATGATGCACATGGACGTAATATTGTCCACCACAAACGCACATAGACTTTCATTTGAAGCGCAACTCCTTTCCACCAGGAATAATTATGTCTTCGTATAACTTTATGCAGTGGCGTCGATTTCTGCATACGAGGGTTGGCAAAAACCGTGTTTTTTTATTGAAAAAAAACAAACAAAAAAACCGTTTTTTGGTTTAAACCTTTTTTTTTGGGTTTAAATAATTTACTCTATGCATTTCTATCACATATGAACAGAAATAAGTTTTGTTTCGCCTTGGCGTTATTACGCAACAACAGGGTTATGTTGGAAGGGGCCACCTAACCTTAAAGCGAAATCCAAATCGCTTCTAACCTTATATCCGAGATAAATTGTCCTCTATTTGAACTCGAAACTGCGACTAATTGGGCACAAATGCGATACGTCTGCCGACTCACGAAGGACTCATGATAAAAATACGTTGTACTGATCTTTATATAGAAAATACTTGTTAATATAATTGTCAAGAGTCATTTGAGAAGGACAAGAAGATAAACAGTTGCACAGTTGAAACCATTATAAATAATTACATATGGACAATTTTAAAATACTGTAATTGTCCAAGTTTGTTCACAATGACTTTTATTAGTAAAAGTTAAAGAACTGCAACGACTTAGTTTGCATATCAATAAGAAAAGTGAATAATGATACGAATTATTTGAGTACACTTTGACTCTGACCCTTTTATACATAAATACTACTAAAGATACTTCTGGTTTCAATAAATGCCTCTCATGGGGTTTGTATGACCTTTCCCCAAACGTACTGTATTTCGATGTGTTTTATCAATAGTAAACATTATTGAAATGATACAATATTTAGAATTTTTCTTTGATTGCAATTGCATAACAATATTAACAAACTATAAAAAAATCACAGAAGAAATATTCATAAACTTATATTTAAAAAAGCACAAGCTGCTATAGTAGTATAATTTCTTTGAGTAATAGATGGGGAATTAGGTCTGAATATAATACGAATAATATGCGGGAGTGAAACGTGATAACCCACAAATGTGTGTTCATCAAGATTTTACGAACACTTATACCTTTACGAACATTTTTCGTTTTTTTGGTTTAAACCATGCTACATACCATTTGGGAGGCCTATTCAGGTTCCCCAGATATCGCCCATCATGATCGTCCACTTTGCGGTAGATCATACACTACGGAAAGCATGTACCCCCAAATCGTTGGTTCAGGTTTCTCATGGCTTGACGTGATGGTGGTTCTGCATCAGATAATAATCTCTTTAAGTCTGCTGTCACCAATTTTGTGTTTCCACCAAGCATGTAGCACGAAAACGCTTTGACCATTGTTAATTTGCGATTCATTTCAAGATCTGTACTACTCGACCCAACTTCACTCAGTAAAAAACTTTTAAGAGCTTATCTTACTAAAAATAAAACAAAATACACCATTTTTCTTTTTGCTTGTTTATTCATAAATGAAAATATATAATGAAATGCAACTTACCACATACATAGGTAATTATTCTGCAACAGAAAATATGAACCTGAAGAATTTTCAGTATTGCCATCCATAGAAATTACAGTTTTTTTTCCAAAATAACATTTTCCCCAAAATTTAAGTTAAGGCAGGGGAACGAACTCAACTGCATTTGATTACGTATCATGTTGTTTTGGTATCCTGTGAGTTATCTTTTAAATAATACTTGTATTTAGTTTGTAATAAACACAATAGTTTTCACATACAGTTATTAAAATTAAATAATAATGTCATTTAACAAGTAGTTCACAGAATACCGCAACAACATAATAAGTAATCAAATGCAGTTGAGTTCGCTCCTCTAGTCGCTTCCTTAACTTAGATTTTTGTGGAATTATTATTCTGGTAACACTGTAATTTCTATGGATGACAAGACTGATGTTTTTCAGGTTTATATTTTCTGTTATAGAATAGCATTATTATATGATTGTGGTAAATTGCATTTCATTATATCCTTTCGTTTATGAATAAACAAGCAAAATAAAACTGGTAAATTTTGTATTATTTTTAGTAAGGTAGACTCTTGAACAAAACATGTCCGAGAACATTGTTACCAATCCAAGCCACTAAGAGGCACAGTAGTGCCAGATAGCTTGCTTATTTATTGTTACCCCTTACTTGTTTTGGGGAAAATCTACTCGGTATATATATATAATATGAGGTTGGGTGTCGAGTCAGTGTTGACATAGAGTTAATTTAAAATGTGCTGTTAAAGCTGTATAAATTTTCCTGGCATTGTAACTGAACATAGTTTGTACAGAATGATCCATTGGTGAAAAGAAAATCGATATAAATTAATTTTTCAACTAAGTATTTTTTTTAGAAAAAAAATATACAAAAAATTCAAAGAAAGCTATAAATATATCCTCATAACGATATAGTCCAATGCGACAACAGGATGAAAATAAATACTAATTTTAATTCCAGGTTATTATTATTATTATTATTATTATTATTATTATTATTATTATTATTATTATTATTATTATTATTATTATTATTATTATCATTTTTTAATAGGTTCGTCAGCATCGAGATAATTTGTCAACACCACGTCAACACAATTGCACAAACACAGACTGCAAAAACATAATGTTGGGACTAATTTAGATCTTCCAGTTACGCGTAAGATGGCATATCGATGTTCGAAGGTGGTGGGTGAAAAAGTGACAGAACTTTCTTGGTCACCTTTATAACATGTTTATCCTGGAGTCACCAGTCGCCAAAGCCTCATTAGCTTGCATTACACTGAATGCATTATCCAAGGTGCACTACGAGGAAGCGAGGTTGGCATTTGGGCACTCACACGGGATCACCCCTTGCATCTGTATTTTAAAGATATAAACCATGCAATGCATAAGTAATGAAAGGCTTATAGAATGGTCATGTCTATTCGTTTGTCGAAAGGCATCAGAACAAAAACGGAAAGAAGGAGCAACAAAGTGTTTTGTGATGGGGATTTATCGTCCAACGAATAGGTTCTATTTCCAATTTTATTTATCTCTTCTAACCGAAAACTGTAGAAATAACCCATTTTCTGGTGTCCATGTTAATCGCAATAGAGTTAGAAAAGAAAGAAAAAAAAAAGAGAGTGAGAAACATTTTTCTGATATGGATTCAACCGCCCAAGAATATGTTTTTTTCAGCTCTTATTATTGTACTAAATCAGGAAATAGTTAAAATCTACTGCTACTTCCGATTTCAATATTTATCCTTATAGTTAAATAGCATTCAACACATTATTCTTAGTTTTTAAGTCCATATCATATTCAGCATCTGCCTCAATCAAAACATTTTCCACAGATCTTGTAACACATTCTTCGTAATATCAATGGAAACATTTTACACATCCAATTCAGTCATTTAAACGAGGATAATCTGTATTGAACTAATAGGTATAATAAACTACAAAATAGTTGTTTGGATCAGTCAAGCACGGCTGGAATGGGCTTCACGAATGCCATCCTGGAGTTTAACATATTATTGGGGTAATTTGAGAATGTGCATTTTCTCGTACACGGATGTATGAATTTCGCCCCAAAACTGATAAAAATATTATGTTTGGCAACACTGATTCAGAGTGTTTTTTATCAGTGCCATATGAACTGCCGCACATTATACACCGAGCTTAGTACTTGATATGTATGTCTCTCGATTTGCTAACTTATATACATTTTTTTTCTTGCAATTATTTGTAACATATCGTGAATGAAACCCTACTGAAATAATAATAACAATAATAATAATAATAATAATAATAATAATATTAATAATAATAATAATAATAATAATAATAATAATAATAATAATAAAAATACTTAGCATCAGTGTGATTTCTCATTTGTAACAGCTCTTTTACCAAACACTATTCCACACCACATTCACTGTTTTGACGAATGTTGTAAATTACGGATTAAACACAGTACTGCGAAGCTCTTAATTTCAACACTTCTATCACGTACTATGAATATAAACATTAGAAAAAACGAACACGTGTGTTACATGTGCAATTCTAAATACTGTTAGCGTTGAAGGAAAAGAAAAAAAGTGTCCAATGACGAGATATACAGTATGTCAATCAATAGATATTAACGAGCTGGATGGTTCTTCAACGTCCTGAGTAATATATTGTGCAAAATTGTATTGCAGACACTTCCGCATATTGCTAGGGCCATCAATTTTCTCTAGTATCCAACCGCTAGAACGTGCGTCTTAGGAATCATGTCATATGGTGAATTATAATTACAAACGGTGTTCCAACATCGTATCGTAGATGATCTCCAGATATAAGGTTACTGCTGTAGTCATGCTAAACAAATTGGTGATACCACAAAGTTAGTTGCAATTATGTGTCCTATGTGCTCACAAAGCCATCCCTTGGGCGTCCAAAATATGAGTGTATCGGGAAATTGGGATGTTCACACAATATTCCATCTTTGCCACTTTACGTCCCGTGGACATTTTTTGGAAATTTGCATGTTCTCTTATGGAATGGAAACGAAATTTCCTGTGTGCTTCCTGTGAGAGACTTCCAGGTTATTTGTGGAGTAGCGACAGAAGCAGTTTTTCATACCCAAATATTCTCACATGGTGTCTCCCACTGAAATCCAAAGGAAATCTTGTGAATATTTTTCATTATCCTGCGAGCCTAAATGTCTCGGAACAGGTGTGAGACCTAGTAAAGAACGTTCCAATCGACATGTTATATATGCGGATAGAATTAATATTGCCTATTCATGAAGACTAATGCAAGAACGCCTTTAGAATTATCAACTAAGTAGGCAATTTTCCTTATTTATTGTTACTAAAACTAGTTTTTCCCCAGTCTTCGGACTGTTGTACACTATACCCAAAACCGTGCTTAATTACAAGCTATATTGTTTATCTTTAACAAATTATCTTCTTTTTTTTTTCTTCTTATTTGCCCATCAACTATCTCAATTCCCATACCATATTATCCAAAGAATTTTTTTTTAAATCATACATAACATTGCACTGATTGAAGTAATTCAAGAGGGAGCGACCCCGAGCGATAACTCAGGAAGAGAACAAAATGAAATATTTCAGTTTATCGCTCCTTGATTATGCCTTTTTACGCTAAGTGAGGCGATGATTAAAGCTAGGAAATGGGTTTTGGTATATACAAAACCTTCCGGACCAAAACCTTGCTGCCCAAAACCTCACGGGTCAAAATCTCGCCGGGCCAATATTTCGACTGACTAAAACCTCGCCGCTGAAAATCTCGCATCCCAAAATCTCGCCTGGGCAAAATCTCGCGTTGCCAAAACCTCGCCGTTCAGAACCTCGCGTCCCAAAATCTCGCCTTACCTAAAATCTCGCGACCCCTCGACTGGCCTACACGGGGCATAATATCGCATAGGAAAAAATGTCTTTAGTATAAAGCTTCGTCACAATGATTTCTATGACGTAGAATGTTGTCTATATTGCTATATCTAATATAAATAAAATAGAGAGTTTGTGTGTATGTCTGTCTATCTGTGTGTGTGCGGACTGGAGACCAGACGAGTGGACCGAGAGTTGCCAAGTGTTGGTCAGGGGTACCTTGGCCCAAGCCCCAGATCAAGACAAAGCCCTTTTTGTCAAAATTCGAACCAGGAGGGTCTCAGGGTGGCGTTTACCGGAACCGGCTTGGGAACCAGACAATTTGACCGAGAGTTACCCAATTTTAGTCACGATTACCTTAATCCAATCACCAGACCACAGTTAAACGTTTTTGTCAAAATTAGAACCAGGGGGGTCTCAGGTGGGCGTTTACCGGGACATATAAAAGTAGTAGAAAATGTGCGATATTAGTATCAAATCCATAGTTTTCTCCGTCGCTGAGAACAATGGTGATTAGTCCCACAGGTGTCGACTTCCAAATACAGCCCGCGTGCGAAGCAAGGGTATATTCAACTAGTATATATTTGCATTAAAATAATGAAGAGGAAAAACAAATCTAAGGCTTGCTTTGGATATTTATAAATAATGAAAGAATAGCACCACTGACACACTTATAAACAGATATATGAAAATATTAGTCGTAGATTCTTGAAATTTTGTATACATATTCCTCTTACACCCGAGAGTGTAAGTAAGATGGTGTTTTGTGTTATACTTTAGGTGTTCTCCAGATCTCCGAAACTATTATGGGTAGAACTTTGAATTTTCTTTTCTTTTCTTTTTTTTTTTTTTTGTGTGTGTGTGTGTGTGTAAATGTTTTCCTTGCATTGTAGAATAAGATTATGTTTGTCAAAATGTGTGTCCCAAGGAAGGATTGGAGTGAGCTTGCTTTAATTTGTCATTTGCAAAATCTCCGAAAATGTTATGCGTGAAACCTTGAAACTTTGTAAATGTTCTCCTCGCACAATAAGTTCCAAATACGACTGCGTTTCACAAAATAGTGTCATAATAGGGGGATGGGTGATGCTTGAATGTTTTCTTATCATCCCCCTTATCTCCGAAACGATTAGGCCTAGAACCCTGAAAATTTTATATATATGTTCTCCTTACATCGTACGATAGGACGATGTTTTACTAAATATGTGTCCACAGTGGGTTGACAAGGGGGCTTGAATGAATTATTCTCATTCGTAATATCTCCGAAAACGTTAGGCACAAAACCTTAAAATTTGACACAAATGCTTTGTACCTTAATCTGCAGATAAGAGGGTGTTTTGCGAAATGCATCTCCTCAAAGGGGTTTCGAGGGAGGATGTAAGACTCATTTTTTTTCTTCTTCGACAGATCTGAGAAACCATTACACGTAGAACGTTTGAATTTTGTACAAATATTCTCCTTGTGTCATAATAATAATAATAATAATAATAATAATAATAATAATAATAATAATAATAACTATTATTATTATTATTATTATTATTATTATTATTATTATTATTATTATTATTATTATTATTATTATTATTATTATTATTATTATTATTATTATTATTATTATTTGTAATATGGAATTGAATATTAAGAAACTCATTGGGTAAATTTGATGAAGAGGTTTCATTCCGCGAGGTTTTGGGAGCGCGAGATTATGGGCAGGCAAGGTTTTGTGCGACGGGGTTTTGTCCATGAGAGATTTTCGGCAGTGAGGTTTTGGGCACGCGAGGTTTTGTCCCATGAGATTTTGGGTGGCGATGTTTCAGCTACGAGATTTTGTCCGTATACCAAGTGAATGGTAATGGAATAATGGTGGAATGAGAATGTGGGATGAAACGGCAATACCCCCGAGAAAATACACTGATATGATGTTGTCCACTACAAACTTATTTGGACGGGTATCGAATCAGGACCCCAAGCACCAGAGGTAAGCGTTCTACAACTTTTTTAAAAAGTTAACTGTTTTACCGAACCTTCCTCTATGACTTAATTACTTTAACTATCACTATTTTTTTTTTACCTCATTTTACTTTTTCTTCCATTAGACTTTCTTTTTTAAAGAACGAGGACACAAGCACACAAACATTGAGGACAGTTTAAATTCTAAAGACTCTCCCACCGGAAATCGAACCCGAGACCGTGTACACCAAAGGCGTTCTGAGCCACCGTGCCTCCGATTGCACATATATACATCTATTAGCATGAGGTAGGTAAGAGCTACGTCAATTAACGTGACAATTTGCTATTTGGAATTAACGTGACGTACAGGCTGACGATAAATTTGTTTATTATTATTATTATTATTATTATTATTATTATTATTATTATTATTATTATTATTATTATTATTATTATTATTATTATTATTATTATTATTATTATGGTATCGTAATTATTTTTCGAATACTGAAGGTAAGAGCAACAACATTTCGGAATCGCTTGGTACCTTTAGAAACCAAGGGAATACGCGCAGAACACAATGAATACTGCAAATTAAAAATCATGACAGAGAAATGCACTTTAGCATCATTAAAAACGTTAAGCTCTGTTTCTCATTTCACAAGCCTATTATATCTGCGATCTAATACTGACAGATCTTTTGTTGGTGATTTTTTATTTCATTTTTGTGAGGGAAAAATGTTATCGTGCTGTTGGATTGGAAGATAGTCTAACACTTTTATCCTTAACACATTTTGTATTTAACTCTATCCTTTTTTATTTCTCTTTTTTTTTGTTTCCTCTTCCAATTTTTACTTGAGAATCCAATGATTCAACAAAAGACATTATCAATACCAGATCACACACCATAACAAATCCCATTTACCTGAGGCAGTGCGGCATTATAGTCAACGGCCAAAGGGCACCTGCTAAAAGATGTTGTGGGCGGGGAAAAGGGGGTAAGGGAAGGGGTTTTTCTCGAAGCAGGATGCGGCAGGGAAGTAAGAAAAATAAAGGAAGGAAAAGAGAAGTTTTTCCTCTGCTCTAGCTTGCCTCCATGGTCTTCCTTCGAACTGACTCTATCGCGAAAAGAAATCGAGCGTTAGAACACGATCTGATAAAAACATTTAATGAGAATAATCCCATTTCCTATCTTCCACGCACTCTTTCTCTCTTCCTTTTTTCATTATTTTTCGTTCCATTTCATGACCCCATTTTACGAAACCTTCTTTCTTCATAGGAGTTGATCTATTCCTTTTCGCCCTTCCAAGCATGCCACAGACACTACATTCCATTTCCAGCTCTATGGTGTTGTACCGGAAGCACAAGAGTTTCTTTTTTACCCTTCTCTTTCTTTATTTCTTCCGAAACTGTAGATTCCTCAAGGCAATTTTTAAAACCAGTGTTACCAGCTCTTATATTAACAGTTTAATGGCTCTTAATGTGACACAATAGATGGCAGTTTTTTTTTTTTTTTTTTTTTTTTTTTTTAGTACACAGAGACGAGCTGCCAGTTTAATTTATTCTCCTTAACAAACCAGCCCCATTATGTGTCTGTCACATTTTTTTTTCAATTTTATCTTAATTGTGTTTCCAGACCAATTCAAATTTTATGATTGATATATTTTGGAGTTTAGAAGAATATAAATATGCACATTTGTATTATATCCAGATATGAATTAGGCTGATATTAAATTTCACTAATTTCTTAGGTAAATTTGTCTAGTTTCTGAGACAACTCACTTACTTGCAGTCATTACTTATATATATATATATATATATATATATATATATATATATATATATATATATATATATATATATGTATATAGGGGAGGATCCAGGATATGATCAAGGGAGGTGCTGAACCATATTTTGCCGTTTTATCCAGTGTAAAGCAGGATTGAAGCCCATTTTATCCAGTGTATATCTGAGCGTCAAGGGGGGGCTATCACCCCTTGGATCCGCCACTATATTAACCAATTTATTGCATTTTGAATCTTGACGTGAGCAATCTGTTCATTTACTACTGCCATGTTTCTTCTCTTATTTATCAATAATTTCTTCCTTTGCTAAACAGAACTGTGTACTATTTAGCACTTTTGTTCTTCAAAAGTAATCAAACAGTAGGAAAATGAGTCATACAAAATTTGTCATTGTACTTTTATGTATTATTTTCAGCAAATAATTGGATATAGTAATACATATGCAACTAAATGAGGAAGACAAAAAAAAACATTGAGAACAAAGAAACATGTTCTTTCTTTATTTTTTTAAATGAATAAATACACTTAGTTTATTAAATGTAGATGGTACTGACTCATTGATCTTTGTATGAGGAAAATCTTACTTAGCCATTTACTTGCATAATCTGGTCCTCATCTACCATTTGTGTGTCGATGTTTTCCAGAGAGGCCGCTACTTGTTTCTCTCCTGTGCCAGATCTCTTTTCCATTGAATATCATGTCTCTTGGAAGTCTCTTCTATAGCCCTTTTGCAAGTTTGCCTTGGCCTACTCCTTGCTTGTTTTCTTCACTAACCCTCCTGATCTTATTTCTAACATTTATTTCGGAAACATTTCCTTTTAATCCTAATGATGTGCCATAACCATGGAAGCTGAGCTTGTTCAGTATGCATCTATATTAGTTTAACTTTCAATGCTCGCCTAATGCTTTGATTCATAATTCTATCCTTCCTTGTTTTCTACTGCAACTCTTTTCAAATATTTCATTTTTGCTGCTGCAGTTTTTGTTTATGTCTCTCACTTAGTACCCATGACTCGCACTCAGAGGTAAGTGTAGTAACGTATACTGATTAGTAAACTGCTTTTCTTTTTTTTCTAACTTGCTTATTTCCTTCTTCCCTGTTTTATTGTATTTGTTATTCTGCAGTTCAGTTCTTCTATATTTCCTTTTTGGTTAAATGACGACCTCCAGCTATTTGAATTTGTCGATTGGTCAAGCTCTTTTCTCACCCTAGATATGTTATGCGTGGCTTATATGCCCCGCCGGCGCCCATTACTTTGTTTTTTCGTGTTTATCTTCATATTTCTTTTACTCAGTTCATAATTGACTATATCCAAATTTGTAGTAGATTAGCTTGTGTATATGCAAAAGTAACTCCTAACAGCACAGAATGTGCTAAGCATGTACCATTTAGGTGTCCCAGCTACCTTTTAGGTACCCGACACTTGGCACATATGATATTCATGTGCTAAGTATGTAATTCAGCTACCTACAGTTTTAGGTACTTGTTACACCTAATTGATGTTTCCAACTATGTACCACAAATATAGTATTTGCATACCTAGATAAGTTTCGCACTCTAACAGTCATTTGTTTTTATGTCGTCACTTCGGATATATATATATATATATATATATATATATATATATATATATATATATATATATATATATATATATATATATATATATATATATCATGTTCTAGGTACGTCATTTAGGTACATATTGTTTCAGATACTCTAATAGCACAAGATGTGCTAGGCATTCGCCATTTAGGTGTTCTAAATTCATCTCCCACATTTGATGCATTTGTTGCTTCTTTTTCTCAGCGATTGTGTGCTACAAGCAATAAACGCATCAACTTTATTAGATGACAACTGTCACCGATCATTTGAAAGTGAATATGGAAGAACCATAAAATAAAGCAAATAGACACTCGTCAGTTTGTTATAAAATTACATGGCGAGCAGATTTTATCTGATCCCAAACGGTTATAGTCGAATATATGCGGATAAAGGAGCATTCTGATTACGCGAATGCAAAACACCTCAATAATTTATTCCTCTACAAGTGTCATTATCTTCATCGGTTCTGTGGCCAAGTCGGAAGAGCACGCGACTAGTAATCCAAAGGTTGGTGGTTCGAGCCAACCCTAGACTAGCCCTACACTTGTTTTACTTGTTCAAAATGTTTAGACTCACATTAATGTAAACACATTACGCATATAGGCGATTTAACGTATTTCGTTTTAGTAATTTTGTGGTTCATTGACGCTTACGACATGGAGACTATACCTAGAACATACTAGGCACGTTCCCCAGGTACATGTCAGGCATGCGCCTAGAGTCGGACATAGACTGTGACTATCACTTGCCATCCAAGTGATTTCTTTGTCGGAAGTATACAAGGCACATACTGGACACATTCCCATGTACCTGAGGAAACATGATAGGCATATGCCTGCTATGTAATTGTGCTGTTAGGGACTGTCACCTCTGTATAATAGTTCCGATATTTTTTTTATGAATTTGAGGTTACAGTTTCCTATTTGGATTTTTATCCTAGTTTTCGACTGTATTTCTTTGAGGATGTCCATTGATTTTTTTTTACTGCTACCGAGGTCCTAAATTCTTTTTGGATCCATGATTTTTTGTTGTTATGCAATATTTTCAATCCTTGTAAAAGCTTTGAATCGCTTTTAGCAGCTATTCATTAACTTTCCTTTTCTTCAGGATTTTCCACAGTTCTTTTCCATGTGATTTCATTAAAAACCTTTTCTAGATCTTTAAGGTATATATGCAAATTTTGATCGTATTCTAGCTTTTTTTTTCCATGATTTGTCTTAAAGTAAACATATAGACTTCTTCTCCTGGTTGGAAGTCACCCTTGCATTCATTCAGGCTACTTTCGATTTCTCGTCTTAGCCTAGTTTCCTTTACTCACGAGTATAATTTCGGTGCAATACTCAGCAACGATATTATTCTAGTCTTTGAATTCCTTGTTATCTCCTTTCTTGAAGATTGGGATTAAGACGGTCACTTCTCAGTCTAGCTATATTTTTCTTTCCTATTTCCATTCCTACTACATGAACTGTAGGAGTGTGTATTCTGTTTCCTGTAACATATGCGTAATCATTTCTGGAATTAGAACATTATTCTTATTGTTATTTTCCTTATTGCCCTTGTTAGTTCTTCCTTTGATATGTTCTGATCGTCCGTGTCGTTGATTTCTTATACTGTATTGTTCCCATCCTTATTTTTCATATTATTGTTGTCGATGACAGGTTTTTATTAGTTTGTAAAGATAGTTCTCCCATCTTTCCATTATTATTGCTGCTGGTTTTGTCACTATTTTGCCTTCCTTGCCTTCTATGAAGTTTAAAAGGTATTCCTGTTTTTCTCCTCATATTTGTTTAAGAAATTTGTAGGTTTTTATATTTCTTATTTGTAGTTTCTTTTCACCTACCTGCCAAGCTCATCACATTCTCTTTCCTAGCTTTTCTGATATATATTTTAACTTTGTCTCTCTGTTTCCTGTAAATCTCGAGAGCTTGTAAGGTATTTCTTCCATTTTACTTTGTTCTTTTCTACTTAGGCATTAATTTTGGGTGTACACCAAGATGCTAATTTATTTTAACTCACCCCAGATATGGTCAAAACACTTGGTCCGCTGAAGATATTAACGCATTTTTACCCACCTACCCCATACTACCTCTAAAATTTATTATTTGCCAATGATATTTGATTTGTCCAAATCTGTGTCGATTATCTTCGGAAACTAATTTATTCCTGTTTCATTTTACAGTTTGAAGGTTTTGATTCGTCTCCCTGTTTCCGTATATGTTTTCTTTTGATTTGTTTCTGCTTTCTTTTCCTGTCCTCCCGAAAGTATCATGTCTAAATTTATCAGTTTGTGGTTGCTGTCAATGTCAGGATTTGTTTAATTCGAACGTTTGTTGCATACTTATTCATGTTTCTTTGGATTATCATATAATCTATGACTGACTTCTCGTTTTTTGCTTAGTTCCTCACTGGTGAGTTTATGCATGTATAATGCGCAAAGTTGTTATGGTGTGGTCGTTTAGTAGACAAGAAAATAAATAATCTCCTTCCGTTACTGTTTATTGTGTCTTTCGCTTGTGATTCGTGTATTTCCCTTGCGAATCTAATATCCCATACCATTCTCTGGATTTGTTACTATGGATATGCACGAGACGAGTCGAGGCAGAATTTTCCTGACAAAATTATCTCTCTTCCAATACAGAAGAATATACAATTCCAATACAGGGTCGAGACATCACTTTTACAGCACATTTTCGAGCACAGACAGCCTCAAATCTTGTCTCGTGCGCATCCTCATTTGGTACCAGATCTTGAAGTCATGTCTTGTAGCAAAATAATATTTGAGTCTTTATTTCTAATAGTTATCGCTGTATTTATTTTTTTTCTCTGTCGTATCATCTTCAGCTGGAGAATATCCAATTACTAATGTAAAGTTTCTGTTTAGTTCTTTTATGTTTATTTACTATCATTGTTCTTTCGTTGGTAAACTGCCATCCCTTGCTTTGTTGTTTGTGGTTCCTGTGGAACATGCATGCTATTCCTGTTCTTGTCTAATTCCTATACTCCCGTTCCCTTCTTTTTAGTTTCTGCCAGAGCTGCATCTTTTATTTTATTTTGATTTTACTTTTATTATTAATATTTCATCGGCTAATTATCATTCCTTTCCTTTGAGTCCTTTCACATTCCATGTGTCAATACACACTGAAACTTATTGTAATATTCGACCGGTTTGTTCTCTTCCGTTTCTCTTAAACAATGAAGGATTCGAGTGTGTAGTGGGTTGATCTACAGCACCTTAGCATTGCTATGGGGATACCTTCCGTATTTGCCCATGCGGACGTTTTTCTGCTTTCATGAGCTTGGATCTGATGCCTTCTTTTCCTTTTCCTTTTAGTTTTACGGAAGAAATTGTCTTTCTTCACTCCAAATTTCTTCCTTTCTCAACCAGGATCTGGGACCAGCTATGGCGGAATTATATGGAATATTTGTATACAAAATGTTCTGCATTCATCCTTTTCTGAAAGTGATTTAGAATACGATTCAAAGTCTAATTTCAAATATGGTTCATCTGCATCTGTAGTTATGTAATATTACAACGAAACTTTTGAAATACAAATAAAAGCCAGAAAGAAGACATCACGGGAAAAAAATGCTTCCGAACTAGGTCCTAAATAGGCTTGAAAACGTTTTAGGTGTAAAAGGTTGTTGCTAGAAATTTTACAGAACTTCTCTTCATGCTACATTACGCAGCTAAACATTCTTTAATTGAGAACTAAGTGTTTCACTATGAACAAATTTTGGTTGGATGGAGTTTAACGTCCTGTTTAGCAGAGATGCTGTGTAAGACGTGTACCTACAGTTTTTCGCTGGATCCGAACGATATGAGCTATCACGGGGAATGTGAATGAAATTTCCCAGACGAACATTCTCATATGTAGAAGGCATCTTTTGATGACTCATATCTTTTCATGACGCAATTAGCCATCAGGTTCGCTGATGTTCCATTCTTTCGCAGTAACAGTGTGTTAATGGAAATCAAGTCTGTGAGGATTCATTTTGTATATTTAAGTGTTCATCGCTTTTCCTCCTGATTGACCATTTTGTTATCGAAGTAACAGTTGTAAGAATTAAAATTCGTATTTTACTTCTTTACGCATACATTTCCAGCTGTAAACAGTACGTTATAAGGAAATATAGTTGAGTTTGAACATAGTGAAATTATCAGTTTGTCAAGTATCAGACAGCAATTAACCCCAACCTGATCTCTGCAAACAATCAATTTCTACTAAATACAAGTTGTTTGCTGTTCGGAACAAAGTCCGTCTTGTTTTAAGATACAGGAACAAATTTAAATAGTCATGATAATAATAAAAAAAAAAGAGAATAATGTTTATTAAATCACCCTTTCGGTGATACTATACGTTAAAAATTGCTATTACTATTACCAATCTACGGGGAGGACAGTAGCTCAGTGGTAGAGCGCTCATCTCTGGTGTGTGGGGTCTCTGGTTAGACCCCCGTCCAGGTAACTTTGTGATGGATAAGATCATGTCCGTGGGTTTACTGAGAGTACTCCCGTTCCTACGTAATTGTCTTTCCACCAAGTCTTACATCATCATTTATTTGCTTTAATCATCGTCTCTCTTAGCCTAAAGGGCGTAATCGTGGGACGTTAAACTGAAATATTACATTTCATATTGCCAATCTGAAATTTCTAGTTTTTATTATTATTATTATTATTGTTATTATTATTATTTATTTATTTATTTTTACATCTTACCAGTTAGTGAAACATTTTTATCAAACCCTACCCGTTATACAACCCACTTATCATAACTATCATTTGTGTTGCATAATTTTGCAGGAGAAAATTGGTTTTGATCAGGTATGTGCAAATTGGAACAGGGGGTTGGCCAAGCACAGATAACTTACTGGTGTCGAGGGCCGTATGAGACAATATATAACATTGGAATAGTAATCGAATTATCATATTTAATGAAGAAACTCGTTCATCGTACACGAACATCACAGCAACACAAAAACTGATAACGGTAACCAAAATATTTACATACTAAGGAAAAGCAGAAACAATCTGCTATTTATCATTTTAGTGCGAAATTTGATTCTTGCTGTTCTGAACTGGTCTCTCAATGGTCCGTAGTACACCGAATGTTCCAACGCTTGTGATATTTTTCAAAGTGGACGTCAGTTACCCAGGAAATATTTTCTATTCAATTTAAGATTACGTAAGATATATATTTTCAATAAGAGGTCAAGCGGGCCGGATGAAAGGATTCAGTGAGCCGGGACTGCTACGAGGGCTGGCTGTTGCACACGGCTGCTTTAGATTGGTGTAGTTCAGTCATTTCCAACTTTCAAGTGTACGATTCAGAAGAGCAACATTTAACAATTGGAGGAGCGCCAGAGAGAAACATACATTTAAAAAAAATGAAGGAAAGACATAAAGAGTGACATAAAAAATATTGGCAGTGCAGTGATAATCATTTATCCAGAAGTAGCGTATCTACCTTACCATTAACTACGCCATCGGTGGTTGTATTTGAATCAAAATTACATGTGCTACAGCGAGGAAGAAAAAATAGGATGTCTTGTATTAAGGTTAGTGTAAAGGGACAAGTTTTACCGATAGATGTCACTGCAGTCTTCGTATCTCTCCCATGTACTTTTTTACCATTCACGAAAATTTACAATTTCTCTTACAAATTTCAACCTAGAGACTTCATTTTTTAAGAGAAGGAACTTCATAACCTATTAAAGGGAACAATCCGGGTCGATTTTTTATTTAGAATTTTCTTCATTGTTGAAACGGTTGCATTGTTAAACGTTTGGATATATTTTTCAACAATCAAGCCATTTCATCAATGAAGAAAATTATAAATAAAAAATCGGTACGGATTATTGCCTTCGATAGATTATGAAGTTCCCTTTCTAAAAAAAAAAAAAAAAAATGAAGTTTGTAGGTTGACATTTGTAAGAGAAATTGTGAATTTTCCTGAAAGGTAAAAAATGCAAGGGAGAGATACGAAGACTGTAGTGCCATCTATCGGCAAAATTTATCCCTTTAAACCAATCTTAAAGGTAGGTTCAGTAACTGTTGGGTTGGAAGGGGTTGGCGAGGTTTCGAGAAAACTCAAGAAAATATATATTTAATTGTGTTCTAGCTATTTAATCATCCCTGAGACTTACAAGGATCATTAAAAAAGAAATACTGGGCCTGAACCTACTCCAACGCCATCTCTCAGCGATCGGCTGAACTACGTCCAGCCTAGCGACGAGCACTTGGTCAGCGCACTGCGACGCCCTGTCACTAACCGGTGTCTCGGGAACTTTTGGCCGCCATGTGACTCTTCTGTTTGCCTTACCACGCTGGGTGGATGCCGGAAATTGGGAAGCACCAGCCGGGAATCGGAACCGGAACCGCGTGGACATGAGTCCAACGCTCTGACCAACTAGACAACGGTGTCCCACCTTACCAGGATCATGGTTATCATAATTGAATTTTTGGATATGTAACCTTGCAGAAGAATCCTTTATAACACAACCTCTTTGGTTGGAGCTATGCACACAAACCGTCGTGGAATTCCTGACGAAGTGAAGATAGGCAAGGGTGAGCTTTATTCAGGCATTGTTTTATGGGAAGAACTGCACCTCGATAGGACACCAAGAAAAGATAAATAGGAATGCTACTCTCCTGAGCACATTGCATCCAGGGGTGAAGATTAGCAAAAAGGAAAGTTAAAAATAACAATATTTATTTCTACAACGCCACAAAATTTGGCGTTGATGTGGTTGTCCAAATGTGCCGAAAATATATGACAAAACTGGTTGTAGGAGATGGTCAATGCATGTTGTTTACAGCATTTTATAGCAGGAATCAATCCCTGTGTTTAATGAAGGGAAATTACAGGAAAGGGAGTGAAAAAGAAAACGTTATCCTGTAATTATCAAAAGAATTAACAAAGAGGTAAGAGGTAAAAAAAAAAGACAACATAAAACTATTGATAAACAAGTTGCCACGGATTTGCCCAAGAAAAGGAAGAAATGCCAGATAGGAAGACATAATGGAAATAAATCGACAAATATGGGTGCAGAACACAACAAAGCTCTTTGTGAGAAATTCACTGGAATAAAAGGTACAGACCACCGCACTAAATTATCTTGCTCCAATTTCTCAAAGTACATCATAGTGTGCTGCAGTTATAAATTAACATATTTTTTGTGTGAAAAAATGCCAACATTATAAGACATTTTCCGAAAATTTTCGCCCAAAGAAAACTCACCTCCCAAAGTAAACTATATTGTAGATTTTTTTCATAAACAATTACTAATACAATACCTTTGAGTTATTAACGAAATACTTGTATATAATATAAAATCAAATAAGTCATATTTCACAAAACTGTCAAAAAAATTCATTTCAAAATAAACTACTTGTTGTGAATATTCTTATGGAAGTTATTTATGCAACATCATAAGAATATAAATGAAATATGAGTAAAATCGTTTGAGTTGTTTACGAGAAGGTAGTCTGAAAAGAAAATCATCCCAAGAGTAAGCCACACTGAGAAAAAAATGTAGGTGGCGTGCTTAAAAAGGTAGGTTACATGGGTAATTCCTGTAGTTTTGGACTTAATGTACAGAAGACGTATAACTGAAAACGCATGTTTTATAATACTTTCCGTATAAGTGTTCCATCTATAGTGCTTTCCGTATGAAACAATATAGACGGTCAGGATCACACATACAAATGGACGTATATAACATATAGCTGTGGAATGTAACATAAGTATGTGCATATGATATACAGAAAGCTGTTAGATGTTAGACATCCTGCAACGGCATGCTGTAACAACTAGTGCTGTCGAATTTTTGTGACATTTGCGGTTTTCGGTTTTTGAGAAAACCGGTTTCCTGAAAACCGAAACCGCAAAAACGGTTTTCAAAACCGACATTTCGGTTTTATGAAATTTCACTTTTTTCAAAAACCGGTTTTCGATTTAAAAAAAAACGATTTCGACAGCACTAGTAACAACTAAGAGCAGTATACCCTACATATGTAGCATATGGATAACGTATGCTCCATACTGATTTCTGTAGTAAGCAAGAGGATTCCGCATACTTGTACAATATACAGCTGCCAGGAAAACGGATTTTTCTCAGTACACAATTTTTAAATTTGTTCGTATTTAGGATACATTATGGGGCTATTAATGGCATATTTATATATAACTTTCTTTAAAAGAAAATTGCCAAAAAAAACAAAAAAAACTCATTCACAAGAATAAATTATCCCTCGTAGATGCTTTCAGGACAAATGAATTGTGTCATACTTTCAAGGTATTAATGACATATTTATTTATTAAATATGATCAAAATCTCCGAGTTGTTTTCGAGGAAATAGTCCGACAGATAAACTCACCTCAAAGAGTATACTACCCCTTTTGATTTTTCCTACAGTATACCACAGTATAGGTTTGTTATGGAAAATTTAATTTATTTAATATGGACAAAATTGTTTCCGCCATATTTTTTTCAGAAAATCGCAAATTTGATTTTCAGCCTTCAAAACTGCCATTAATTTTAGGGATAAGAAGAAATTTCGAATCCCCCTGGAGAATCAATAATGACCTTAATTTTAAAATTTGGTCTCGATACGTTGAACGATATGGCTTCTAGGCGAATGTCACAAGGACGAAAAGACGGACAGTTGTCGAAAAATCACTTTTTTTTTTTTTTTTTTTTTGGTATGTAGGGGACATGAAACGTGTAAATCCGTTGAAATATAGAATTCGACTTCTTTTCGAAGGTCATCATACTTTATCCTCTCCTTTCGTGGCTCGAAAGTAAAAATGGAGAAAATATGTGTGAACTGTAGGTGAATGTACAGTATTGTTCCAGAGCATGTTCAATGATAAAGTTCTTCGTCCAGAAAATCTGTAATATTCAAATATCAAAATGTATGTTTGAATTTTATAAGCACTGTACTCAATACACCATCAAGCCAAGAATGACATAAAATAAATAAAAGTAAAATTGAATGTCTTTGAGTAGATGATGTGATATTTTGTAAAATAAATATGCACAACGTTTCACTATAAATAGCAATTTTCAATATATTTCCCGTCATCTACGTGATGCTCTTTGTCCTAAATGACCAGATCTGTGGACTTCAAAGCTCTAAAGACTGTACCAGGATAATGATACCATTTATGCAGCTCATGTGGTCGTCTTTTTCACCATAGCACAAAATTTCGATGTTTCGGCAACCTCTTTACTCTCAAGCTGGCTTACTACTGTCCAAATTCACTTTACGTTATTTTCTACTTTTATTATGAGGTGACATTTTGTTGCCTCTTATTCTCCATCTGTCACTGCTCGAAATTCATTCAAGTATTTGCACTTTTCTTCAGCTTTTCGAAAGTCCATGTTCTATCCTAACTTAAAACTTTTCGTGTGTTCTTGAACACTTATATACTTTTCATTACTGCTAAGTTGTGTTATGAATTGATAACTATTTATGGGTAGCTCTTGCTTATTTTTAATTAATTCACGCAGTTTGTTTGGCAAGGATGTAATTCATATTGCTTCTGCTAGGTGTCTTCTAGTTTATTTCTTTGTATTGTTTTTTTCAATTGCTAAAGATGAGTGTTCATTGTAGCAAGTTTCAGGCTCTTATGGAACGTGTCTCTCTAGTATTATTTCTACTTTGTGCAGAGTTTAAAACAATGACGTCTCCTTTATTTTTGTCGTTGATCGTATTTCAATCTTTCTTTGCACTTAAATTGTTCTTTCCATGAATGCTAAACAATACTGCTTCAGTCTGTCCTAGTGTTGTAAAATTTGCGGAAACTGTTGCTGAAAAACACTTCTTTTTTCGGTTTATTTCCGAAAAAAAAATGAAAAAAAAATCTTTGTTATAGGTTAATTTTACTAGTAATAGTCCCGATTTTTTTCGAACACTTGAACAATGTAAGTTAAGAAATTTCAATAGTGTGAATATTTAAAAAGAAGAAGCATTTGAAAACAAAACTGTGGTAATTATTCTTGAAAATTAATAGTGTGCATTCGTTTTCTTTATGTGCTTTTAAGTCGTTTATTCGTGCTTGTGCATTAATTATTGAACTTTTACAGTTGCATACACATCTATCATCATGAAGCGTTTCTGTAGCAACAAATTATGCTCTAGAATGAAACTGAGTTCTTAATGTGCTCTTTGATCTGGTGAAATTTTGTTAATTATAACCAAATTACTTCTTAAAAGAAATAGCAGTCGGCAAATTTCAGTAATACTCATGCACTAGAACATATAATTACCATTGTTTAATATTCTAATATAGACTTTTATATAAACTTTATGTACAAAATATTGTATGGAAACAAATACAAGGATGGGGTTTGGGCCTGGGGTATTTTTTATCATTTCACTTTGGAGGTGCCAAATGTGGGAAGGAAGGGGAATATATATTGAAGATAGTCGCTATTAGTGTCGAAGCCACAGTTTTTAGAGTCGCTGAGGCGAACAGTGACACCTTTGATGCCATTTAAATCCAAATTCATCTCCGCAAATTGGAGGAGGGGGTATACATAAAAATGATGGAAAATTATCGATATTAGTGTCGAATCCAAAGTTTTTGGGGTCGCTGAGATGAACAGTAACACTTCCGATGCGGTATAAATCCAAATTCAGCCCCCATTAATACTTCTAAAGAGGAAGGGCGACATGTAAAAGTAATTGAAAATAATCAATCTAGTATCGCATTCATATTTTTTTGGAATACCTAAACCCATTGGTGATAGTTTTGGTTCCCTTTATGTCCAAAATGAAACGTATTCTCCTAGTCTTTTCGTGCGAAGAACGGGTATTCTGCTCGTATTTAATAATAACGAGCGGAAGTTTCACATGTTACATTCTTCAATATATTTCTCGCTGCTCAAATTTACGCACTTGTGCGGTGTATGTGCAAAAAAAGATAATCTTTTTGAGTTGTTCGAAAAATATACAAATAATAAAGAGGGATTTTTTTACCAGAAATAAGAAAACTATAAAGTAAAATTAAAACCTATTGCTTTAAGTATGTTTCCTGCTAGCGAATTACATTGTATATACACCGTATGCTGCAGATACGTTACAGCAAATAAGATTAACATCAGGCGAAGAAATAGTTTTTGAATTATATTTTCCGGTTTTTGCCAATATTTCCGAACAAAAGATTTCTTCTAATGGGTTCAAAATTTCCGGAAATTTTACACAGTAAAATATACGTATCTTCATGAAATATATATTTGATTGTAACATACCGGTAGTAACTAAAACGATTCTGGCCCCGTTATTTTAACACTTCCCTGCCATAAAGCAGGAACTTCATAAGATTGCTTAAGATAATTTAAATGCATCTATATTAAGTAATCTAACTAGGGTTATAATTTAGTATAATTTGTAGGCATAACTCCATTCTATCACGGTGCTAAGTTCAAAGAAGTGGTGTACATATATTTGTTGCTACAAATTTTCCCTATTATAATACAAGAAACATAAGTACTCAGTGATCTTAACTGTAAACTCATAAATGTAAAATTGTTTTCATTTTAAGAGCGTAATGCAGTAAAATATTCGAAAATTTCATTTTTAAAAAAAAAAAAAATTCGTTTTTTTTTTCAAGCTCGGTTTAAAAACTGTTTCTTTAAACCCAAAATTTACGGTTTTCTTCCAGGCCTTCAGAACAGTAGTCTGTTCATTTACTTTCTCGATATTCTAACCGTTTTGCAGTTTAAAATTTTAATGTGTACTTTTATTTGTGGTTAGGGGGTTACGGCGACTAAGTGGAAGAGCGCTTACGTTTGGTGCGTGTGGGGTCCCTGGTTCGCTCCCGCCTTAGAAATTTTGTGGTGGACAACATCGTATCCGTGAGATTTCTCGGGTACTTCCGTTTCCTCCTACTTTCTCATTCCACCAATTCTTCCGTCATCATTCACTTACCTTAATCATCGTCTCCCTTAGCATAAAGGATATAAACTGGCATATTTCGTTTCATTTGAAATTGTGGTTATAGTTATTGGTTTCGCGTTTATCTTTGCCATGATTTGTTATCTTCAAGTCCCCATGTCTTCCTTACCCATCATTTTATTGAGAACAGTACGTGTTTCAGCTGTCTCACATGCTGATTCTGCGAATTTCAATCTAGTAATACCGATATCAAATATTTAAACTGCATTCAGTCTAGTTATCTCACTTTGCTGATTCATACTGTGTTCATATTAAATGATTTTTTTCCTCTTTCTTCTTTCTAAGAATTACTAATTTCACGATTTGATATAGAGATTTGACAGTCTACAGGAAGATGAGTTTCGATTTGTGAACTAATTTTAGAAACAAGTGGACATGCATATATGACTTAGTAGGAAAAAAATACCGCATCGGTAAGACACACTTAGCACCGAGGGGAGTGATAAGGTTGTGATGTTAAAATAATAGAGAAAAACCGATATTAGTGTCAAGTTCATTGTTTTCGGGATCGATAATGTAATTAGTTTTGGTCACCGTTTAGGTCAAAGTTCAGCCTCCATATGCATGAAGAATGAAAAGGGTTCAACATAAAATGTCCAAAATTACCCAGGTTAGTGCCGGATTTGCAGTTTTCTGGATATTTTAGTTGGTAGGAGCAACATTTTGTCGTTAATTGTACTACTTAGTTGCCCTTTTGTTAATTGTTTTTTGCCCTTTTTCCCTAATTTTCTTACACTAGTAGGATAACAATTAAAGAGACACTAGTGAAACTAGTTTTCGCTGATTAGAGGGCCATCTATTTATATCACAAATCGAGAAAAATACATAAAATTATTCTTCCCCATAGTTATTTTTTCCTCGTAGGATTCGAATCTACGATAAAAAAAAAAAAAAAAAAATAGGTGTTCCCGTTTCAGATTTGAAAGTTTTCTTCATTGCACTCCCAGGGAGGCGGGAGCGGGCTAATTTTATCACATGTGAATTTCTCTCTCCAAAATATTAACTTTTGTTTCGAAAACTTTTTCTGACGTTTATTTTTTCAAATATTTTGCGGTCTCAAGTTAAGAACCAGTAGTAAGGGCCTGACTATAGGAAACTTTTTGGCCCCTGGGTCCCTGCCTCAGGACCCATGGTCCCTGGCCGGGGTCAATGACCTAGGGGTACATAGGACCACCCCTCTAAATTTTGGCAGGGGTACCTTGGCCCACCCCCTAAATTTTGGCAGGGGTACATAGGACCACCCCCTTAAATTTTGGAAATTGCCAAATCTAAAAATTTGGTATAGTAGCCTAGGACCATACTATGTACCTCTATTAGTATTGGGTGTCTATGTCGTTCCCTTTCATGAGTAAAAAATTGCCAAAAATTCAAATTTCGGAGGTTTTTGACCTAATTTATCCCCTTTGATGAGGTGTTATTACCCTATATAGTTATATGGACGTATACAGGGGTCCATTACCTTTCATAAGACATGGGTATATTAATGCACCCCTTGAAAAATTTTTGGGAGGGGTACCTAGGACCACCCCTTCAATTTTGGAAATTGCCCAATTTCAACATTGGGTATTATAGTATAGGACCCTAATATGTACTATGATAAATTTGGGTGGTCCACATCATTCCCTTTTAGGGGTACATAGGACCACCCCCCTTAAATTTTGGAAATTGCCAAATCTAAAAATTTGGTGTGGTAGCCTAGGACCATAGTATGTACCTCTATCAGTATTGGGTGTCTATGTCGTTCCCTTTCATGGGTAAAAAATTGCCAAAAATTTAAATTTCGGGGTTTTTTGACCTAATTTATCCCCTTTGATGAGGTATTATTACCCTATATAGTTATATGAACGTATACAGGGGTCCATTACTTTTCATAACATATGGGTATATTAATGCACCCCTTGAAAAATTTGGGAGGGGTACCTTGGCCCACCCCTTAAATTTTGGAAATTGACCAATTTAAACATTGGGTATTATAGTACAGGACCCTAATATGTATCATGATAAATTTGGGCGGTCCACCTCGTTTCCTTCCAGGGGCACAAAATTGCCAAAATATAAACGTAAGCAATACGTTATACCACGTGTTTGATTTTTGGTCGATTTTATCCCCTTTGATGAGATGTTATTACCTTATATGGTTATATGGTCATGTATAGGGGTCCATTCCCTTTCATAAGATATCGGTATATTTGTACACTCCTTTAAAAATTTGGGAGGGGTACTTTGGCCCACCCCTTAAATTTTGGAAATTGCCCAATTTAAACATTTGGTATTATAGTACCGGACCTTAACATGTATTATGATAAATTTGGGTGTTCCACCTCGTTCCCTTTTAGGGGTACGAAATTGCCAAATTTTAGTACAACCACGTGTTTGGTCTTTTGGCCCAATTTATCCTCTTGGATGAGGTCCTATTACCTTATATGGTTATATGGTCATGTATAGGGGTCCATTACCTATCATAAGACATAGGTACATTTGTGCACTCTTTAAATTTTTTGGGAGCGGTACTTTGGCCCACCCCTTAAATTTTGGAAATTGCTCATTTTATATATTTGGTATTATAGTACTGGACCCTAATATGTATTATGATAAATTTGGGTAGTTCACCTTGTTCTCTTTCATGCGTAAAAAAAAAATTGCCAAATTTTACTACAACCACGTGTTTGGTATTTTGGTTCACCCCTTGGATGAGGTCCTATTACCTTATATGATTATATGGTTATGTATATTGGTCCATTCCCTATTATAAGACATGGGTATATTGATGCACCCTTTAAAAAATTTGGGAGGGGTATCTTGACTCATCCACTCAGTTTTAGAAATTGATTAATATAAGCATTTGGTATCTTCGTACAGGTCTTTAATATGTACCACTATAAATTTGGATGGTCCACATCGTTCCCTTTCATGGGTAAAGAACTACCAAAAATCAAATTTCGGATGTTATTGACCCCTATTTAATACGTTATATGGTTTATTACCTCTATATGTTTATGTTCTCTTTTAAATTTGGGAATTATCAAATAACAAAATTCGGTAAACGTTTTCTAGGACCCATTGGTATTCCTCTTATGGCCAAATATTCAAAATTTAAAGGTTATTGACCGGCTTTATTATTGAATAAGTACAGGATTTATTACTTTTTCATAAGACACAGGTGTATTTGTGTACCAATCTTAAATTTTGGGCGGGGTACATTTCTTATTGTCATATCAATAATTGGTAATTGTTCTTTGGGTAAATCATTGTGATCACGTGATCAGTTATTGACCTATGATGGGATTAGGAGTCCAGGACAATGGTACATTGAAACTTTGTAGGATAATTTGAGAATGCGTCATTGGTATTGATTATTACAGCCAAATATAAACGTAAGCAAGACGTTGTACCACGTGATTGACCTTGATGAGGTAGTGTACAGGGATACATAGCTAACCTTATTGAAACTTATGACTCATAGACTCATATCTGATTGGTTGATGAGTTTTAAATCTTTGCTGTATTCAGTTTTTAAGTTTTGTTTTACATTTAAAAATCTTGTTTTCGTTCAACATTTTGCACTCAATGATAAATATGATCAAAACCGGTTATTTGTTAATCGAATAGTTAAGAACCGGATAAAGTTTGACGGTTAACCGTGAAACGTAAAAATTTTTTAGTTTGAAAATTTTTTGTTTGAAAGTTTTTGTTTGAAAATTCTTGCTTTCAAATTTTTTGTTTGAATTTTTTGTTTGAAATTTTTTTGACAACTTTTGTTTCAAAATTTTTTGTTTAATTTTTTTTTTGTTTGAAATTTTTTTTCGTTTCAAAATTTTGTTTGAGATTTTTTCGTTTGAAATTTTTGTTTGAAATTTTTTTCGTTTGAAATTTTTTGTTTGCAAATTTTTGTTCGAAAATTTTGTTTAAAATTTTTTGTTTGAAATTTTTCGTTTCCAAATTTTTTGTTTGAAATTTTTTGTTTCAAAATTTCGCTTCAAAATTTTGTTTGAATTTTTTTTTTTGGTTTGAAATTGTTTGTTTGAATTTTTTTTTTCGTTTCAAAATTTTGTTTCAAAGATTTTTTGTTCTAAATTTTTGTTTCAAAGTTTGAGTTGACATTTTTAAAAGTTTGTGCACCCATTAGTAAAGAACTGGAACTGTTTAGAACAAAAACCTTTGACAACATTGTGGTGCAATAGTACACGTCAGAACCTGGGGTTGTACTTGAAATGAAAAAACACAATTCATTGAAATGGATCATTTTATTACACTCCACATACATCCATACCAGATAGTGGTTCTGGATACTGTCGATACAATGTATTTTGAACTTCTTGCACTAGTTTGTCTTTAGCATATAATTTTAATTCCAGTTGAAGTCTTTTAAGGTCTAATGCAATATCAATTGGTGGAAACTCAATGTCCATTTGATCACAAATAAACTGTTTATCAATACAGGTATGCACCCACGAACGATGTTGACAACCATCACAATATCTAGATACATGTTGTACAATATGCATAATACATTTTTCAAAATAGTACTTTTTCAGGAATATACTAGTTTTGTTGCACACTTCCACTGCATATTTCACACACTGGAATACGCTGATGAATTTGTTCCATTCTGTTTGTGTTAGATACACCATGTTGCGAGGGACATGGAATGTACTCTTTTTACGTAACAGCACCATCTTCTCTTCGAGGACTGTACGCAGCACCACTTCATGATTTGAGCCTAATGATTTGACTATGGTCACATTTAGCTCATCATGAAAATAATCGTTCATTTGGTCGATTCGTGAACATAATATTTGCCATTCTTCACAGGTCAGTTGTACACCAAATTGTTCTGCTTTGCCCAATCGAATCACTGGTTCAAATGTTCTAGCACTGATACCAATCATCACGTTTTGTTTGAAATATATTTATTGGATAATAGCTTGCGAAGATGAACTCTTTATCGTTAGAAGTACACATCTTTCCTCCTGAAAAGCACTTGCTCAAATGATTTCGTGGGATGACACTGTATTTGGTGGTTTATAATTATTGCTGACGTCATTGGTAAGGAATGTGCTGACGTTTGAATTCATGGTTTCATCACAGTTGCTGACGTCATGACGACCAACCACATTCATACAACTACGGCTGACGTTTGAATTCATGATTTCATCACAATTTCTGACGAATCTGGCTGTGTACTAAATTCAAATTGATGACTTCGACCCAAGAATCCTTTGTAACATAAAGATACAGATCCATTATTTAAGAAACGCAGCATTTCTTCTTGTTTTGATGGTTCCATGGGTAAATATCTTGCTGGTAAAATTATATTCTTATCATTTTCAAGCTTCACTACGATTCTTAATCCAAACTTTGTAGGTATCATTTGGCTAGCTAAGATTCTATGAGGTACATTCTGTTGTAAATCAGTAATCTTGGTAAATGATTTCATCACATCACGTGTGTTTAGAAACTGCAGACAAGTAGCCATGATGACGTTATCATGAATACTAACTCGAACGATACTTATATATGATGCAAAACTGATGACGTTGCATTATCGTGTTCTGACGTGTACTATTGCACCATGTTCTGACGTGTACTATTGCACCACAATGTTGCCAGAGGTTTTAGTTCTAACAGTTCCGGTTCTTTACTAATGAGTGCACAAACTTTTAAAAATGTCAAACCAAAGTTTCAAACAAAAAATTTCAAACAAAACTTTCGAAACAAAAAGAATTTAAACAAAAAATTTTGGAAACGAAAAATTTCAAAACAAAAAATTTCGAACAAAAAATTTTCAAACAAAATTTTGCAACAAAAAAAAATTTCAAACAAAAAAATTTTCAAACAAAAAATTTTGAAACAAATTTCAAACAAAATTCTGAAACAAAAAATTCAAACACAAATTTGAAACAAGAGTTTTCAAACAAACTTTCAAACAAAAAATTTTCAAACTAAAAAATTTTACGTTTCACGGTTAACCGTCAAACTTTATCCGTTTTTTTAATTATTCGATTAACAAATAAACGGTTTTGATCATATTTATCAGTGAGTGCAAAATGTTGAACGAAACCAAGATTTTTAAATGTTAAACAAAACTTAAAACTGAATACAGCAAAGATTTGAAAATCAGCAACCAATCAGATTGCACGAAAGATAGTGATCAACCAATCAGATTGCACGAAAGATAGTGATCAACCAATGAAATTGCATTAACAATAACTTTGCCAGTGTTGTAGCATGTATTCCCTTAAGACTATGAGTCATAAGATTCAATAAGGATAGCTATGTATCCCTGTACACTACCTCATCAAGGTCAATCACGTGGTACATCGTATTGCTTACGTTTATATTTGGCGGGGAATAATCAATACCAATGACGCATTCTCAAATTATCCTACAAAGTTTAAATGTACCAATGTCCTAATCCCATCATAGGTCAATAACTGATCACGTGATCATACTCATATTTCACAATGATTTACCCAAAGAACAATTACCAATTATTGATATGACAATAAGAAATGTACCCCTCCCAAAATTTAAGATTGGTACACAAATACACCTGTGTCTTATGAAAAAGTAATAAATCCTGTACTTATTCAATAATAAAGCCGGTCAATAACCTTTAAATTTTGAATATTTGGCCATAAGAGGAATACCAATGGGTCCTAGAAAACGTTTACCGAATTTTGCTATTTGATAATTCCCAAATTTAAAAGAGAACATAAACATATAGAGGTAATAAACCATATAACGTATTAAATAGGGGTCAATAACATCCGAAATTTGATTTTTGGTAGTTCTTTACCCATGAAAGGGAACGATGTGGACCATCCAAATTTATAGTGGTACATATTGAAGACCTGTACGAAGATACCAAATGCTTATATTAATCAATTTCTAAAACTGAGTGGATGAGTCAAGATACCCCTCCCAAATTTTTTAAAGGGTGCATCAATATACCCATGTCTTATAATAGGGAATGGACCAATATACATAACCATATAATCATATAAGGTAATAGGACCTCATCCAAGGGGTGAACCAAAATACCAAACACGTGGTTGTAGTAAAATTTGGCAATTTCGTACCCATGGAAGGGAACGAGGTGGACCACCCAAATTTATCATAATACATGTTAGGATCCAGTACTATAATACCAAATGTTTAAATTGGGCAATTTTCCAAAATAAAGAGGTGGGCCAAGGTACCCCTCCCAAATTTTTAAAGAGTGCATCAATATACCCATGTCTTATAATAGGGAATGGACCAATATACATAACCATATAATCATATAAGGTAATAGGACCTCATCCAAGAGGATAAATTGAACCAAAATACCAAACACGTGGTTGTAGTAAAATTTGGCATTTTTTTTTTACTCATGAAAGGGAACAAGGTGAACTACCCAAATTTATCATAATACATGTTAGGGTCCGGTACTATAATACCAAATATATAAAATAAGCAATTTCCAAAATTAAAGGGGTGGGCCAAAGTACCCCTCCCAAAAATTTAAAGAGTGCACAAATGTACCTATGTCTTATGATAGGTAATGGACCCCTATACATGACCATATAACCATATAAGGTAATAAGACCTCATCCAAGAGGATAAATTGGGCCAAAAGACCAAACACGTGGTTGTACTAAAATTTGGCAATTTCGTACCCCTAAAAGGAAACGAGGTGAACCACTCAAATTTATCATAATAATACATGTTAGGGTCCAGTACTATAATACCAAATATATAAAATGAGCAATTTCCAAAATTTAAGGGGTGGGCCAAAGTACCCCTCCCAAATTTTTAAGGGAGTGCACAAATGTACCTATGTCTTATGATAGGGAATAGACCCCTATACATAACCATATAACCATATAAGGTAATAGAACCTCATCCAAGAGGATAAATTGGGCCAAAAGACCAAACACGTGGTACAACGTATTGCTTACGTTTATATTTTTGACAATTTTGTACCCCTAAAATGGAACGAGGTGGACCACCCAAATTTATCATAATACATGTTAAGGTCCGGTACTATAATACCAAATGTTTAAATTGGGCAATTTCCAAAATTTAAGGGGGTGGGCCAAAGTACCCCTCCCAAATTTTTAAAGGATTGTACAAATATACCGATATCTTATGAAAGGTAATGGACCCCTATACATGACCATATAACCATATAAGGTAATAACATCTCATCAAAGGGGATAAAATCGACCAAAAACCAAACACGTGGTATAACGTATTGCTTACGTTTATATTTTGGCAATTTTGTGCCCCTGGAAGGGAACGAGGTGGACCGCCCAAATTTATCATGATACATATTAGGGTCCTGTACCATAATACCCAATGTTTAAATTGGTCAATTTCCAAAATTTAAGGGGTGGGCCAAGGTACCCCTCCCAAAAATTTAAAGGGGTGCACAAATGTACCTATGTCTTATGATAGGTAATGGACCCCTATACATGACCATATAATCATATAAGGTAATAATACCTCATCCAAGGAGATAAATTAGGTCAAAAACCCCCGAAATTTAAATTTTTGGCAATTTTTTATCCATGAAAGGGAACGACATAGACACCCAATACTGATAGAGGTACATACTATAGTCCTAGGCTACCACACCAAATTTTTAGATTTGGCAATTTCCAATATTTAAGGTGGGGTGGTCCTATGTACCCCTAAAAGGGAATGAGGTGGACCACCCAAATTTATCATAATACATATTAGGGTCCTGTACTATAATACCCAATGTTTAAATTGGTCAATTTTCAAAATTTAAGGGGTGGGCCAAGGTACCCCTCGCAAATTTTTCAAGGGGTGCATTAATATACCCATGTCTTATGAAAGGGAATGGACCCCTGTATACGCCCATATAACCATATAGGGTAATAACACATCACCAAAGGGGATAAATTAGGTCAAAAACCCCCAAAATTTGAATTTTTGGCAATTTTTTACCCATGAAAGGGAACGACATAGACCCCCAATACTAATAGAGGTACATACTATGGTTCTAGGCTACCATACCAAATTTTTAGATTTGGCAATTTCCAAAATTTAAGGGGGGTGGTCCTATGTACCCCTGCCAAAATTTAGGGGGTGGGCCATGGTACCCCTGCCAAAATTTAGAGGGGGTGGTCCTAGGTACCCCTAGGTCATTGACCCCGGCCAGGGACCATGGGTCCTGAGGCAGGGACCCAGGGGCCAAAAAGTTTCCTAAAGTAACGCAATTACTACTGAACCTCACTCTATTTCTGGTCAGACATAATTCAGTTTATATCTTCGAAACGATTGATTCTACGAATAATAATAATAATAATAATAATAATAATAATAATAATAATAATAATAATAATAATAATAATAATAATAATAATAATAATAATAATAATAAAGGTTCCCACAAAAGTAAAGTTTGTTCGGGATGCGGGCTAAGTTGTTATTGTAGGATGTTTTTTTTTTTTTTTTTTTTTTTAGGAATCGTAATTGCATAAAAAAGCAAGTCTTATTTATTATATCGTTATCTGAAGATGCTAATGCGAGTGTGGGTGCGAGTGCAGATAGATGGATATGATAAAGAAGAAATTTGTTCATATCCGCGTAGAATTCTACCTATGACTATTTGGTGTTTTTTTACCTTCCACATTGTTAAATATTGGAATGTAGTTAGCTGCTGCTGTTCTCTTTTGCTTCTATCTTACAGTGTCCGTGTCTCCTTTCAATTTCCTTGTCGATAGCAATTGCCTTCAGCCTCAAGAAGGCAATGGTAGAGTTGAGTTGAGTTGATTTTAGTTTAGCATCCCTTTCAGCAGCGAGGCTATATGAGACGTGGACCTACTGATTAACGTGGAATTCGAAATACATGAGCTCCCGCCGGGAATCGAACCCGGGTCTTCCACGCCAAAGGCGCGTACGCTAACCGCTTAACCACGAGGGAGCTCAAGGCAATGGTAAAGTTACCCTACTGAGTCATGAGTGCCTTCGAAAAGGGCATGGTGGCTCAGTGGTAGGGCACTTCCCTCTGGTGCATGGAGCCCCTGGTTCAATCCCCAGCCAAGTAAGTTTGTGGTGGACAACATCGCGTCTGTGGATTTTCTCGAGGTAATTACGTTTCCTCCCACAATTTCATTCCACCAATTCTTCCATCGTCATTCACTTGCCTTAATAAGCCATCCCCCTTAGACTATAGAGCATCATCGTGGAACGTTAAACGGAAAGATTTCATTTCATTTAATTTTCGAGTGCCTTCTATAAAGAATATTTTTAAATAATCACAAATACACTCAGATTATATTATGGAGTAGGAAATGAAATTACATAGTTATTTTTGTAAAATACGGAAATTGATACAAATTCGATGAAAGCTTTATTGATTTTTATTCCTTCCGCTTTGTAAAACAATAAAAAAGAAAAAAAGAAAGAGGAAAAATGATTCCATATATTTACACTTCAGTGATTTCTGCAGCTGCCATATTTTCGGGAGATTTGCTCAACGACATGTGGCAACACTGACATCGACCTCTGTAGGGCAAAATATTCAGTCAATGGGAAAGTTTTTTACAAGCAACGGAGATGAAGCATGAAACTGCGTCTACCAAAACTCAGCTTAAAGAAAGAAAAAAAAGATAATAGAGAAAATGCTGGTTGTTCATTTTTCCTCATATGGAATGGAAAACAAACAAACAAACAAAAAAAGATAGAGGGCTTTCCCCTACATACACTCCGCTGGCTACCAAAAAAAAAAAAAAAGAGAAAGAAAGAAATAGCTTGGAGAATTATGGAATCCATTTCCGTTGATGAGATGCTTCAAAACATACAGAGCATTTCAAGAAAAATGATAATAATAAGATGTGAGGAATAAATTGAACTTTGTTTCGGAAGGGTATCAAGCTTGCTTTTAAGAGCTTATGGATGTTTTACTACTCTTGGCGAAGACGGATAGAGCTATATTGAACTCTGAAGAGACAGGTGATTTCACTTGCACAAAACGAAGATCAAATCAGGTTTAACTGCAGTAAACCCTATCTGGATCCAAAACCTGTACTCAAAGGTCAGAATATTATGGTTCCATCAATATTCGTGCATAATTCCAAATAATTCGACCGACATTTAGAATAACCCGTTTAACACAAAACCAGGAAATTATTTCGATTCTGAACAATGAAAACTAATTTTGGCGTCTAAAATACAGGATGTATGAGGAGTGTTTACATTTACGCATACTTCCGAGGGTTCTGCTACTAGCGTTGGCCAACCACCCTCCTTCAGAGCTAAGATGAATTAAATGTTGATTGCATATTCCTCTTGGCAGGGCACAGTCTTTAGCAAATTGTGTCCTAGTGTAACTCCCTCACTTTTTCATATTGATTCCTAGGGGGTTTATTCTTTCGGAAGAAAACTTATGGAAGTTTACTTTCATATTCCTAGGTATTATTTTGTTGTAACACTTGGCAAAAAAATGCTATAATAAAACAGTACAAGCGCAGAGTGTTAAAAACAAGTGTTAAAGGAGTGGAATGTTCAACACATTATTTTCTTTTCTTCTTCTTTTTTTTCTGGAAACTCATACTATATTTTTGGATCAAGAGATCCAATGTATTTGTATCAAAAAATTTCTTATACTTTTTACATCTGAAGAACTACATATAGCATAACTAAACGCGAACAATCAGTTATCTCAGTATGATGTGGTTATTCCATAGAAATTACGAATACCCGATTTAAGAGCTGTTCAAAATTTTGTGGCCCTAGATACAAAAAAACTAATTATTGGCCAAGATCGCAATCTTTTGATGCATTTTTGATCATTCCTAAAATTCTTGTTCAACAGCAGAAAATATTAGTATATTGGAAAACTTTAGATTAATATATGAAGGTATGTTAGTATGGCAAAGAAAAAAAAAAAACATAATTAATTAAAAATAGAAAGAAATATGAAAATATAGCGTTCCTCTCAAGACAAAGAGGTGTATCTCATTTTCTTAGCTTTTCAAGGAGATAACTTTAAACATTTTCTCATTATTTATTATATCGTCTTTTAAAATTCCGTTTGATATTCTTCGTTCAGGTATATAACTTAAGAGATCAAGCTAAAGTTTAAAAGATGATAGAGTAAGTAATGAGAAAAGATTAAACTTGTCTTCTGGAGAAATTTTTAAAAAATGAGATACGCCCCTTTGTCTCGAGAGGGACGATATGATACATAGAAATCCAACCGATGCAACTGTACATCGGTTGAGTATTTATGAGTATTTAAATTTGCTCATCAGTGTGACACCTACTTTTCCATTTTATTCAAGATATTGCAAAATTCTCTGATATTTTGTGGGTTCAAGATGTTGATCAAGATATTGCGTGGGGTCTCTGATTTGATCCCAGTCTCTGCTAAGTGGGTTTTATGGTAAATAAACCTCGTTTGCGTGATTTCTTTTTCATTTTCTCCTACTTTCGTCATTCCACTATTATCATCCATATCATCATTAATGTTCCTCTTGGCCTCGGTGCATAATGGTGAGAAGTTAAACTAAAAAAAAAAGAAAGAAAAATGTGGGTTTTCTTATTTAATGTTTGCTTCTGTTCGTATTGCTCTGTAACAATTGTCACTGTCAATTAATTTTAACTGCACGTAAATTTCGGTGAAAACACGTCTTTACAAATCAACCTTTCTTTTCTGCATTGTATGTTCCTCTCATATGGTTTACTTTTGTATTTTGTATTCCAGTTTAAAATAAGTTCTTTCACTTAATTTATCGTCAAGTTAAATGGAAATATCACCGCTCTTCGTTCTCTTCAATTTACCGTCAGAAGTGTATTTGGAAAATATTGAGGAATGAACAAAGTTAATATAACTATAGAAAAGGGGTAAATCCACTCTCTTTTGCTTGTTTTTTTTTTTTTTCGTAAATGTTATGTAAATTCATATTCGCTGGCAAACTAAAGAAAACGAAGGAGCTGTACAATATTTATTGTGCTCTCACCGCTGTTCTAGTGGCTAACGTGTGCGTGGTTATGGGTTTGATCCCTGGTGGGAGAACCTTTAGAATTTCAACTGTCTCAATATGGTTGTGTTCGTTTCCCGATCTTTGAGGTTCAGAAAGAAAAAATGTAATTGGATAATAAGGAAAATATATGTAAGTAGCTGAAAATGTTTTTTAGTGGTTAGCGTGGGCGCCCGTAGCGCATGTAATCACTGGTTCGATTCCCAGGACGAGGGCACTAAAATATTTACACATTACTATGATTCCGATTCGTCGTCAAACTACAGAACTATGTCTCATATGTCATCCATGCTGAAAAGGGACGCTAAATGTCAACAACCTGACAAACAAATATTTATCTCACTTTGTTTTCTTCTGTCTTAACTTTCAGAAAAATCTCTAACAGCAAATGATTTAAGGCTCAACAGAAGGTATATATATACGGACAAAATCTCGCGGCCGAAACATCGCCGCCCAAATCTCGCCGGCCAAAACCTCGCGGGACAAAATATCGCCGGGCCAAAACCTCGCGTGGCCAAAACCTCGCCGCCCAAAACCTCGCGTGGCCAAAACGTCGCCGCCCAAGACCTCGCGTGGCCAAAACGTCGCGGGACAAAATCTCGCCGGGCCAAAACCTCGCCGCGAATGAAACTTTTCTTTAAAATTTACCCAATGTGTTTCCTAATATGCAATTCCACATTACAAATAATAATAATAATAATAATAATAATAATAATAATAATAATAATAATAATAATAATAATAATAATAGTAATAATAATAAGATACAAAACATCGTGTGCGTGGGCTTTCTCGGGCTATTCCCGTTTCCTCCCACTTTCTTTATTCGATCATTTCCTTCATCCTGGTCATCTACGTCTCCTTTAACCTATAGGACATAATCAAGGGAGTCGTAAAAACTCATATATTATTTCATACTTTCATAGATATTATGAGATATTTGTTAAAATTTTAAGTTTTTGGATGTTCCAAAGTTCACGAAACTAACCTCGTTAGTTGTCATTACTTTCTTTCCCTATAACCAGTTTAAAAACATCCTGTCGCCCTACCTTCACATTGAAATCCTGTAATACAGAAATATAATTTTCATATGGTATCGCGGGACTTGGTCAAATACCCGTGATACTTCTTCTGAAACAGCGTCTTTTATACCGTCATCCTTATCATCTGTTGGAACATTTACATTTTGGTCAGGCGAAATTATGGGCATGGCGATATTTTGGGGCGCGATGTTTTGGCCCGGCGAGGTTTTGGCCAGGCGGGGTTTTGGCCCGGCGAGATTTTGTCCCGCGAGGTTTTCGGTGGCGAGGTTTTGGCCAGGCGAGGTTTCGGCCTGGCGAGATTTTGGGCCGCGAGGTTTTGGTCCGAGAGGTTGTCGCCGCGATGTTCTGGCCGCGAGGTTTTGTACCCAAACCATATATATATATATATATATATATACAGTATTGTCTCAAAAGTTCCCTGACATAGGATTGTTTAATCCGACGAGCCCTTTGTGCTGTACGCTCTTTATGCGCCCAATGTTAAATGAAAATACAACGCTGCCATTTACGTGGCCCACAAGATAATGTGAATGAGGGCATGTTTGGAATGGGGACTGAACATTGATACGTTAGCGTAAAAGACAGTAACTTCATTCACTTATGTTGTGGGTACAGGTAAATGACAACGTTGCATTTTCTCTTAACATTGGACACACAAAAAAAGATTGTATTATCTGTCAGATAAAAAAATGCATGCTTTTTACTTGATATTATCTCTTGTTCATTGAAATGATGGGATATATGAGAAAATCAGTGAGAAAATCAGTTCGCTTAATGTAATTGACCTTAACAACTTTAAAGCTGTGGATCATGGTAAAACAACAAAATATATTACGTTTGCAAATGCAATTTACACAAGAAATAACATAAATAGCATGACAAGCAGGGAAAGCAGAGAAACTGTTATATGGTGAGAAAACAAGAAACAAAAATCATAAGCTGAATGTTTAAAGTGTATAGCAAGAAAACAAGTACCTTAGTATGTGGCGTAGTGGGTAACACTCTAACGTACCAATCAGCTGATCCATGTTCGAATCTTCGTCAAGTGTATTTTTTTTTCTTTTCGTGAAAGGAAGAGTCATTAACTGTAGTGTTAGAGTTCTATATCTGGTTTCATTCTGTTATTATTATTATTATTTTTTAGCCTAAGGTAATAACATAAGACTGGAAGTATGACTCTACCTAGGCAGATCAAAAGTAAGGATGTTCTAGGTTTATTTCGATTAATAAAATACATAAATAAGCTTACATCCGAAACTAAATATAGGCCTAAAAGTAACTGAAATGAAAGTAGCAAGTTGGTGAGCTGCCATTGGACAGAAGAGCAAAGCAATATAACCTGAAACGCTTTCAAGTGCCTGTCTTATCTATGTCTTAACTGTGAACTGAACACACTTAAAGAAAAAGTTATCAATGTAATACTGGTCTGTGTGAAAACATAAAGAAAAGGGGAAATAAATAATATAAGGATATTTTGTTTTTATTATTAGATACTTCTGTATGTTGAGAAAAGTCATGTTCACTATTTAATGAAAATATGAATAATAAACTAGTGTTCATACCGAGTAGAAAGACAGTATGTATTCTGGAAGATCATTTTCCATTTGGGAATACTCACGTGAAAATGAAAAGAATGTATCGTTTATGAAATCAATCCTATCAAGAGATGCATTCCTGATGGAAGTTCATTCAGTTTAGGATCACAAGTTAAGTTGTAGAACCGTGTCTCATATAGTCTCGGTGCTGAAAGTGATGTTACACTCCCAATGAACCAACTGATCAGTCTTAGAACTATCAGTCTGAGGAAAGGTGATTGGTTTGTGAACTGCGAAAGATCTCTATTAATCCATAAGCCATGTACGGAGCAATTTCCATGTAACCCAAAATAGATTAAAGTCATAAATCTGCGTATAAAAGTTGATCGCTCGCTGAACTATTGTGACCCATAATTAAACTTGATTTTTTGCTTCCTAAAATTGTGTTTTTAGGTTCCTAATACGTATTCAAAAGACCAGTAAATATACTCTGAAAATAAAAAAAATATATATATAATATACAATTAGTTTAAAAATATAGGCTGTGGAATCTTTAAAGATCAGACACGAACTAGTTGAAATGCTCATTCTTTCTTTATGTGAGAAAAATAAGTTTATGGAAATATTAATTGCGAAATACGCAAACCTCTTCTTCAATAAAATAACATATCAATCGAAGTGAAATGAAAAAGATCCGAGTGAATCCAACTGCTAAATATCTTCTAGAATTATTTTAAACAGCTTAAATGCTTACACGCTTTTGCCAGTTTATGAACACAAAATGGTAAATTAACATATTGTAGTAGTTGTCTTGTTTTCTTTACTAGATTTGGAATTTCCGAAAGCGATGTACCACGTGATCACAGATTTGTAAAGTGGAATTAAGATGCCAAGTTACATCTTCCTATGATGAGAGATTCGTCAGAAACACTCTTTTTTAGAGTATACTTCTAATACTCCTTTCCCCGCTTAGAACATGTATTGCATGAAAATAACATGAGAAATGCCCGAACAGAGTTAACTAAGAAAGGAAAAACAGACTTTGATAAATGAAATTCGGGGCCCTCCTTCGCGAGGCAGTCGTGCACATTTAGTGTTAATTGCAAACGTGAGGAGGGCAATAGCCAGAAATAATGGGGAAAAGCGTCTTAAAGATTCCGACTCGATCATATATGATACAACGCGTAAAGTTATCAAGTGGCGGTATGGCAGAGTTAGGAGCATCTACAACCGCCGTGCAAAAGGGTCCTGAGTCCGATTCGTGATCGAGTCATTTTTTATTTTGCCAATAAAGCAGCCATTTGTAACTATAAGTACAATATTAATTCATCATATGTTTATAATACATAAAACAATAGAAATGTTCAAATCAGTTGTAAAAACTTTGAATATTTCATGTTAACTAGAAATAAAATGTAACCCATCCCACGTTTTATGTTGATACCACGGGTTATATTATGGGCAGCACAGTCGTTGTGTAAAAAAAAGTGTTCTTGACGCTTCGTGTCTATATTTGTGAAGAGTGTACGAATTGACCGGGCTTTTGTAAGCGGGAATGGATTGTGCTTCAGACGACAATAGCATGGATAACTATGATAGTTGTAGCCAGGGGCATCATTTAGGGAGAGCAGAATGGGACATTGCCCTTCAAGAGTTTGAGGAATAAATATACGTTAATCGATTGTCTACTAATATGCTAGTACAAAACGTTAAAGTTTTATATCGGTGGTGCTGTTGTCCCCTTTAAGCGAAGTCTGAAATGACGCCGCTGGTTATAGCATACATCCAGCATTATCAAAAGGAATTTCTCCCTCACCGCCCTTGTAATTAGCACAATGTCCACAGATATAGACACGAAGCGTGAAGAACATTTTTTACACAACGACTGAGCTAACCATAACATAACTGGTGATGTCAGTATATAAGGCGGAATATGTTACATTTTATTACTAGTTAACATGGAACATTGAAAGATTTTATAATGATTTGAAGATTTCTATCATTTTATGTACTATAAGCGTATGATGAATTAACATTTTATGAGTACTTTATTGTTTAAAGCAATAAACAAAAGAAAAAGTTCACTCGAGCGGAAATCCAACCTGGGACCCTTTGCACACGGGTCGTAGATGTTCCTAACTCTGCCACGCCGTCGCTTGACAACTTCACGTGTCGTATCATATAAGCGGAATCTTTAAGACGAATTTTCTCCACTATTTCTGGCTATTGTGCTCTCCCAGTTTGTAATATTAACACTTTCAATATGCACTACTACCTCGCGAAGGATGAACCCGAAGTTAGTTTACCAAAGTCTGCTTTCCCAGGGATTGACTTTTAAAACATTTAAAGCATTTAATTAAATCGCGAAGTGGTAGCAAGGAATGTGTACCGATTTCATTCTCATAGTAATGGGTAAAATATACTATCCCACAGAAAACATGCATTTTCTTATGTGACAGACAACACAGTTCAAACGGCTCGTCCGATTTAAAAAAAAAAAAAAATCACTTTAGATTGAAAACATCATATTTGGAGACGGTTTTCCCTCTTACATTTTGTTGTATCTCTCTTAATAAAAGAGTTGCATTATGTCGGGGGACTTCTGAGACATCCTGTGCATGAGAAAAGCAATAAATAGTCTCAAGGAAGAAGGATAGATACACAACTAATATTTCTCCACCAAATCTTCTAGAAATCATTCTCACGGTCAGTTATAGTTTTAAGTGAATTATCCTTGTTAAAATTGGATGGCAGCGTAAACTTGTGCGGAATGACAAAAAAAAAAAAAAAAAAAGTTCAGAAAATGTCGTTGAGTTCAACAACATTTCACAATTATCGAGGTCGAATTGAACAAAAGTTAACGGAACAGATAGAAGCTATGCGAAAATTAACTTTTTGGCACTATGATACACGCACTAGCATTTATAAAGAGCTAGAAGGCAATGAAGAAAGGGAAGAATGCAAAAAAAAAAAAAAAAAAAAAACTTTTTGTTTTGTTTTCATGTTACGTGTACGTCGACTATTATTATTATTTTCTTGCATTGAATTTTTGAATTGACTTTAGGGTCAGGAGATTTTTTTTTTCGGTTTTGTTTCTTTTTCGTTGTTATGTATAATACAGCTGAAGCAATTTGGTATTTGCACAAACTGTTTACGAAAGCCTGCAGCATTAAATTGAGGAAGCTGAAATACCAGGAGAAAAATATACGAAATAAAGGCTTCAAAAGCCAGTCCCAATTGGCTTCAAGCATATTCCATAAAAACAAGAGAAAATGCCAGCAAACTAGAGATAAGTATGAGAGAGTTACTGGTACAACAATGATGCTCCCCTGAAGTTTTGATAGGGAATATATCTATAAGGTATATGGAAAAAAAAGACAAACACTGTATAAACTTTGACGGTGGATTTTGAACAGGCTTTGGAAAACAATTCCCAAAGAAAAAAAGTTTTGCTAGAGATATTGGAATACTAACTTTCAGACTATTATTATTTTATCTTCTACGAAAAAAGAGCCTTATGTAGTAAATAGTTCTTCTAAAAATAGAGAGAATGTATACATTCTAAAATTTATTCACTTAACGTTAACAAAACCAGACGCAAGAATGTGCAAAAAATGCAATACAACAGAAATAAGTTTATAAACCAAGATAAATATTAATACGAGCGGCAAAATGTTTAGTTTCCGATAAATTATAATATTTAGTCAAACATTATCACAACATTAACACATCTAGAAAGTCGCTGACGATATTCCTTAAAAAAAAAAAAAAAAAAAAAAAAAGTGGCAGTGCAATGTTTAACAATACATCTTAATACTTAAGAAAGCAAGCAATTCTATGTGTACATATGTGTTTTAAACAACTTGTACATATTTATCTAAATACAGTTAATCCACTATTAAAAGTTCGCTGCGAATTTTCTTTTAAATATATGTGAGAACAAAGTACAATATAAATAGTGAAAATATTTTGGAATCAATATATGTATGAGTATAGAAAAACGTAATTTCGGAAGTATTTTTGCATTTTGTAGAAAACGATAAGCATGACAAAAGTAGTTCCTTGTTCACGCGTATATCCAGATCAAACGAAGGGACATTTTGAATAAGAGGGTTAAATCTATACAGTTAACAACACGATGCGAATGCGGTATTGCCACACATTACAGAATGTGGGTGATCAAATTAACACTGCAGGTAACTTATATGTGCTATAGATGAGTCACTTATTTTGTGCATATTTAGCAATAAATGTGTTCTGAGTTGTGTCCATGTTGCAGAAATCCCATTTCATATCAGTGTTTAAAGAGGTTATTTAAGAATCGTCTACAAAGAATGTAAATGTTGTCCTTTAGTGAGGTCGCCTTATAAGTAATATCGTGTCTTTGCACCGTGGCGAAAATGATAATAATTTACCTGTAACACTACCGTTATTCAGGAAGATAGTCCACATCGAACTTTACAACACTCTGCCACCTGTTGAATAGTTGTTGAATCTTTCACTGAAAGTAGTCACCGGTTTAGGAGGTAAAACTGGGTCGATGTTCATCGTACGTCATTTCCATCTTGCAGTGCTTTTCCGGAAAGATTGTTTCGCAGGCTGCGACAGAGAGTAGTATGTTGTTGCAGGATCAAGTGAAAACGCCGGATAAGGGATTTTCTGCCAATCAGATTCATCAATCTTAGCACACGCCATTTTTTTCCACATCTAGTCTCACGCTATCATCGAGAACGAGAGCATCCTTACAATGAACAAGAGCAGGATGTTTCTCCAACAATGCAGTCAATAAGCGTTCAAGCTGCTGTGAGAGTGATTAGGTGGCAAGAGCTCAAACTGGATTATCCTACACATATCTCACAAACCACTCAAGACCACTTTACAGAGCTGCAGATTCTGCTCTGGCACAGTTCCTGACCCCGCTTTAGGTACGCACTGACGTCATCTTGTAATATTATGGAAGTGGACCCAGTTTTCACCCCTTGTCACCATTCTGTCCATAAATTGCTCACGTCTGGGATGGATGAGTGCAGAACTGCAGATGTCCACTCGCTGCCGCTTCTGCTATAACGTAAACACATCAGGCACCCATTTACCGAGTTTCGAGACGTATCCAAGGCCCCGCAGATAACGTTGAACGGTCAAATTGGTGACACGGAAATTGCTGGCCAGTTCTTCAAGAATTTGCAAGGGATTTGCCTTCACTGCTGCTCGCAGCGAATTGTTGTCCAATGCACAGGTCTCTCTTCTCGTGGCTTATCAATGAGACTGGTGTTCCCAGACAGATACATCTAGAACAACTTATGACACTTGCGCACATCCACAGCACCCTGACCATATACAGCATTGATGTTCCATGCCGCTGAGTTTGCTAAATGTCTCTAGTGAAACTAATACGGGATGGCGCGGTGTATATGGTTCTCCGACACTGCCATGATCAAACACAAGGCACAATTCCAAAATGTGCAGAGTATCATTCTCCTCCTACACACTGCTGTACAATGAAGTGATCTATATGACAGAGCTGTGGCACATTTCATCTACCGCACTATTCCCTCGTTAGATGGGGTCATTGCAACAGTCATGAAAAACGACATTGGCTATGGGATGAGCTGATATAAAATATCGTAATATTATATTATGATCTTGAAGTATAAGCTCAAATCTCCTTACTTGCCAATAATATTTGAAGGGAACTTGAAAGCACTGTTCTTAAAACTGTCATATATGTAGCCAGGATGGGAGAAAGTAGGAACGCTTTCAAAATCTTAACTGGAAGACAAACCGGAAATCGACCATTAGGAAGACCTAGGCGCAGATGGGAGGAAACGCAGAAATAGGTGTACAAAGTGGAGACTGGATCCAGTTGGCTAAGGATAGTAGTCAGTGGGGAGCTTCTGTGGACGGGGCATTGAACCTCCAGGTTCCATAGGCCATAGAGTTAGTTAGTTAATGGTCCTTGGATGGATTTCCAACGGATGCATCTATGCTATCTGGGTTTTTGCTCCATGTTGTGTTCAACCTCTTTTTGCCGTGCAGAAAAGTAATTTTCTAGTGGAATTTTTCATATACAAGGTGGGCCTTTTTAATCAATCCACGGGAATATCTGAAAAATGATAAAACATAGAAGAAATGTTTGAAGTACACGTTATATATTGCTAAGGGGGAAAACCAATTCCGCCAAAAATACCCCTCCTCGCCCCCCGTAAATGGGGTAACGGGGGGTAACTTTGAAATGTCAAATGGGAACATGGGTCGAGTAATACCTCGTTCGAAAGATCTTGGAAAACTAAGTAACTCTGTACCAAAAGATCTTTCATATGGAGCACCAGTTTCAAAATGGCCGCCATGATATGGTTCGGAAACTCCAGTACCCGTAGTATGAAAACCATGGAAGGTAAATGAATGGAACAAAATTGAAATACGTAAATATCATAAGGCATATCGAATGATGTGATCCCTGTGATCCCAATGGCCTCCCTGAAGGGGTCTTGTGGGCTAACTTCAAAATTTCAATGTCCAACCGGACAGGGTTCGGGCGTACGCTTGACCTGCCCAATGCTGTTTGGAAGGCAGACTTCATGGATAGAGAATTGGTACACTGAGTTGATGCGGATGGCCACATTTACATTTTGATTAACTATTAGCACTCATGTTATATTGTGAGCTTGAGGGACGAAACGGTGTGTACGTGTATCCCCGAAATGCTTTCCGAATAACCAGCACGCATTGCATAAAAGTTTCTGTGGCGACGGAGATCAGCAAATTCACACGTTTGTAAGTTCCAGCAACTGCATTATTCGACAACTAACGTTCCTTCTGTTTTTCCATCAAATCATACTCAGCCATACAGATATGCGTTACCATTCAAATAAAATTTCACCTTTTTTAGTCACTACAGCGTCATCCTTACAAACAAATGTTTCAACCACATCATACCTATTTGTAGCATAGCCTTAAGGCTGTTGCTACCTCTTCGCTGAGTCGAGTTTTCCCCTATCTAATAACATTGGAACTTTTTTCGTGTTTTTCTCAGCAAGCAATGAACAAATCCTTATAAAAATTTGCATAGAATCAGGTCGATAATAAAGGATTTGTTATATGATTTTATAATTTTACTAAAAGCCTCCAATTAAGTTATTCATTCCCCCCTTTTTTTTCATGTGAAAATTTGCAACAGTGCGATCTCTGCTTCTCCCTGTTTGTATTAGCAGCGTTAGGGAAATTCGGGCTAGCCATTTAAAACAGGTTTTTAAACTCTGTCCATATCACATATGTGGAATGAAATTTTCTAGCCCTCTCGTCCTTTTCGAGGACAGATTTATGGCACTGAGAAGGAGGGGGCGCTCTTTATTTTCTTTGCTAAACCTATTGCTTTTAGTATATTCGTCTAGTCTCATTCGGAGTTCTTGTGGTTACTTTCAAACATGTAGCAAGGTGCCTCTTGCATCTCATGCATTTCAGTCTTCTTACACCTGGTGATTGGTTATACAAATATAAATTAGCAGACGATTGTGATAGCAGATACATTTCCTGTGTGGGGGCCGCGGTGGCTCAGTGGTAGAGCGTTCATCTCAGTTGCATGGGGTTCTTGGTTTGATCCCAGCTCACGCTAAGTGAACTTTGTGGTGGACAAACATCGTGTGCATGGGTTTTCTCGGGGTTCTCCTGTTTTCTTCCACTTTCTTCATTCCACCATTTCATTTATCACTGTCTCCTTTAGCCTAACCGGCATAACTGTGGGACGTAAAACTTACAGATTTCATTTTATTTTCAAATTTCCTGTGTGAAATAATAATAATAATAATAATAATAATAATAATAATAATAATAATAATAATAATAATAATAATAATAATAATAATAATAATAATAATAATAGGAAATTTTTGGCACAAGAGATTGTAACGAGCAAGGAATATCAGTGCGGCTTGGCACTAGTAATTAGTTATTTGTGGTCACCACATCGGTTCCTCCATTGCCGGTTTTTCCTTGACCAGAGACTGGCCGCGCTGCCGACACGAGTGGGGTTTTCACATTGAAAACACCAGCGCTCTTTGACTTTTGTAACCTCACGGAAACAGGTAAACCAGTGGAGATAGCATTTTGGAATAATTATATATATGTATATGCAGACCCGTATCCAGGAGGATCTAGGGGTTTGCCCCCCTAAATTTTCGTTGGCTCTCCCTAAACTTTTCACGGTAAGCTTGCAAATGAACTATAATATGATGATAAACTATGATATGGTTGGATCGGGCTCCCTTAACTTCAGCCGGCCCCCTACATTTTTGGGCTGGCTACCGGCCTGTGTATATGTATATTTGAAACTGTGAATAGTAGTATAGAATGTTTATGCTAAATAATAATAATTTCTTTTTTACCACATTCGAAGGAAATTTAGAAATAAACTTTTTTGTTACACAAATGTGTTCTTAGCGTGAATGCTGTCGAATTTTATTCCTAATGATGAGAGATTTTTCGGTGTTGTTTCAGTATCGTGAGGCAACTGGGAAACTGAAGAACTGACCACACATTACCCTCCTAACAGAGCACATTTGTAGGAGAAAGTGAAGTGTAATATCATGGATTCTTTTACTACACAAGACAACATCTATACATAATGAAATATGTAGTGTTAATGTAGATACAAACTTCATTTTCTTGGTAACGTCTTTTCTTGGGTATTACTTTTCGAAATATGAATAGGGACTTATTTCTTGGTAACAGGGAATAGGAACTTATTAGTGTTACCTGCTAATAATAACCTTGTAAATTACGCATTCTAAATCAGAAATATTTATTTTCCAGGTGGTGAACGCGAAATTTCATCTATAGCTACAACATATATATAAAAGTACAATACATATTAACAGAATAATTTTAATTTTATGCATTATTATTTCATGCTTCATTTTAGAATATAGGGCTTTTTTGTTGAGGTACACCGATTTGTCATTGCCATACATATTAAACTAAAGCATTACCGTATGAGTATAAAAATATGTGATGGAATACTTCGTTACATCAAGCCACAACATTATGTAAATGAAGTTATTAAAAAATAATAAACAAGCAGTATAATCAAATTGCTAAATATCACCAAAGCACTATTCACAATTTAAATATCTATGAGCATACTCCAAAATCCCTAGGTAAGTTTCTACATTGAAAAAAAAGTAAACAAAATTCACAAGGCCACGCTAAACATAAATACAGGAAAAGTTAAATAAAAAAAATGTTATCAGTAAAATTTCTACTCTTCCCCTCCAAAATTATGTCTCAAATCAAGTAAGTAACTTGCTTAAATTATACTGGTCTACGACTTTTTAATTTTGTTGATAAGTGGTCAAAGTTACACTCGAAGTATTGACTTCAATCAATACAAATAAATCAAACACTAATATTTCACATTTATTTATACAATGAGTGTGTCATAGTTTTTTTTAAAAAAAACAATTTTCATTTCATGTATAAATTTTAAAGAAATAATTCGGTTTCAAATGTTACTTTCACGCAAAAAAAGAAAGAAAAATATACTATGGTAAATTAAAGTGAGATAACAATGTTATAGTACGTAAAAACTATTTTTTGTTATATTATACTATGTACATTGTAAGATCAAACCACAAGTTCTCTAAACGTACACATTCCATTTTAAAAAGTAGTTCAAATAAGATGTTAACGAAATTTTGCGGACACCTCTCGAAACTTATCTAAGAGACAACTTTAAAAAAAAATGACAAAAGTTATAGACATACTTCATGAGTGAGTAAAGAAAGAATACAAATTTAGATTAAAAAGAGATCTTTTTAAAAAAAATCTGCAGTTAACAGGAATATAGTTAACAAATCTAAAAGATTCTATAAAATAGATTTAAACAAATCTTCAATCAGATCAATTGATTCCCTAAATTTTCTTTGTATCACCTTATATATAAATATACAACATATATAAAAACAAGAGTTTTAGGAATAATCCAAAAAATGGATCAAAAGATAGCGATCTTGGCTAAGAATTTTAAAAATGATCCAAAAAGTGCATAAAAAGATTGCGATCTTGCCAAATAATTAGTTTTTGGATCAGAGGCCACAAAAGTTAGCAACGGTTCCTAAATCGAATTTTCGTATTTTCTACGAAATAAGCACATCATACTGAGTAAATTGTTAGTTTGGGTTTGACTACACTACCTGTAGTTCTCCAGATATAAGGCGTACAAGAACCTGTTTGATTGTATGAAATGTATTGGATTTTTTTGATCAGGGCTCACAAAATTCTTGAATAGGCCCTAAATCGAGTTTTCGTATTTTTACGGAATAATCACATAATGCGGGCTAAATTGTTACTTTTTGGTTTGGCTATACTATATGTAGTTCTCAAAATATGGGACGTACAAGAAAATGTTCGAATGGGTGAAATATATTGATTTTTTTGGATCAGGGCCCACAAATTTTTTGAATGGCAGCTGAATCGGGTTTTTGTATACGAAATAAGCACATCATACTGAGTAAATTGTTAGTTTTGGTTTGGCCACACACTTTGTAATTGTCAAAATATGGGGCGTACAAAAAATTTTTTGATTGAATGTAATATATTGAATTTTGTGGATCAGGGCCCACAAAATTTTTGAACGGTTCTTAAATCGAGTTTTTGTATTTTTTTACGCAATAAGCACATCATACTAAGTTAAGTCATAGTTTGGGTACGTTATATGTAGTTCTCGAGATACAAGGCCTACAAGAAAATTTTTGTCTGAAATATATTGGATCTTTTGATCCAATAGGGTCTAAATGTATACAATATATATTGGTGTTGTTGTCCATTATTATGTTTGATCTAAATCTATAGTTGACTGGTAATAGGTACTATTTTGAGCACTATTCGTTGTTACAAACGATACACTTTATTTTAAATTGAAATATAATAAATAAAATACAAGTAGTTCTCTTAGCAAGATACGTTACTATAAAAGTAGTTTTTCTTTTACCAGTATAGAAGTATATTATAAATACTGTACCTCATATATAGATATAGAATGGGCACTGGAGTCAAGAAAGGTATGTCTCTTTATGTTTTGAAAAATGTAATAATAATAATAATAATAATAATAATAATAATAATAATAATAATAATAATAATAATAATAATAATAATAATAATAATAATAATAAAGTGACATTCGCTTTCGTATACACTTCGCTTCTAATTGCTTATAACTGTCTATACTTGACTGGAGAAAAGCTAATGTAAAGAAGAATGGATCTGTTCTCGCTGTGTTTATTTTTTTCTGCTTTCAGCAAAGAAAACGTACTCCAACGCCTCCTCACTGAAATGCCATAAATATGTCATTGTTGAAAAGGGTCCCCTCACAGCTGTGGACAATGTTGAAACTTCAAAGTAACCCTCAAATACTCGCCGCAACCTGCTAGAAGAGAGAACGCAGTGTCGTCAATGCGTTGTTGCAAATCTTCACATGAAAAAAAGGGGGGAATGAATAACTTAATTGGAGGCTTTTAGTAAAATTATAAGCTCATACAATGAATCCTTTATTATCGACCTGACTGCATGCAAATTTTTGTAAGGATTTGTTCATTGCTTGCTGAGAAAAACACGAAAAAAGATCCAATGTTATTAGATAGGGGAAAACTCGACTCAGCGAAGAGGTAGCAACAGCCTTAATTTGCGAATTAAAGTAGAGTTCTCATTTGAACTTTCACAGTTACTTTCCACCCCACTCACATACAGAGCTCAGGGAGAGATTATTTTGCAGGACTTGGATTTCCCTCTATACATTATGACAATTTCACTCTAACATTTTTATCTCTGTTGTATTATTGTCGAGCCATGGAACGCCTCCGCAGTTTTCCTATTTAATTTTCGCTATTTTCATTTATCTCTAACCGTATTCATCCTAAGGGCACTGGACGCTTTCTTAGACACAGTCACCATGTCTTGGCGATCATTTTGAAAACAGTGTCTCATGTCGAAAATATTCTTACAGAAGCTATTTATTATTCATTTGTCTATGTAACGTGATGTTACTCGCTTCAAGCTGCTATTTGAAATTTTCAAGTTGGACCCGGATACCCTTCACTTGGCCCTTGGAGTCACCCCGACAACACCTCTCGATGTGTCTTACGTCAGTTACCTACTCCAGTTTTTCTTCTGTTGATTTATCTCCAATCGCTTTCATACTATAGGTACTAAACCTTTTCTCTGACACAGATACTATGTTTCTGCGGCCTTTTGAGAACACTATCATTTAACCTCAATCGTTTTATCCTGCAAGATCTTTGATTTTGCAAGATTTATCGAACGAGGTACCACTCGACTCATGTTACTATTTGGAATTTTGAAGTTAGCCCACAAGACCCCTTTAGGGAGGCCACTGGGATCACAGGGACTACACCATTCGATATGTCCTATGATATTTACGTATTTCAATTATGTTCCATTCATTTACCTTCCATGGTTTTCATACTACGGGTACTGGAGTTTCCGAACCATATCATGGCGGCCATTTTGAAACTGGTGCTCCATATGAAAGATCTTTTGGTACAGCGTTACTTAGTTTTACAAGATCTTTCGAACGAGGTATTACTCGACCCATGTTCCCATTTGACATTTCAAAGTTACCCCTGTTACCCCCATTTACGGGGGCAGGGAGGGGTACTTTTGGCGGAATTGGTTTCCCCTTAGCAATATATAACGCGTACTTCAAACATTTCTTCTATGTTTTATCGTTTTTCAGATATTTCCGTGGATTGATTAAATTGGCCCATCCTGTATATAAAGGGTGCGGCAGAAATAGTTAGACAATGTAAAATGAACATAGAAAACGTAACTCGATAGATAACGTGCTCATTGTTGTTTTGTTTTGTAAAGTGGTTCGAAGCATTGTGTATGCATGTAAGTTTGTTCGATTGTTCGGTGCGCATACGCAGTATTGGAAGAATTACGTAAGAATTCCGTCAGTAGCTATGGAGCGTTGGTCGGACGAATATCGCGCTTTCGCAGTGGAGTGTTTCTTCAAGACCAAAGACTCTGCAACAATTACGCAGCGTAAGTTTCGGAGTCATTTTAACATTGGCAGAAATGGACAAGTAGCGACACGACAAACTATTTTTAATTGAGTGAAAAAGCTCCGAGCTTCGACTTCTGCAAGATCAAAGAAATCCCCAGGTCGTTGACGTTCAGTGAGAACACCAGGCAACATAGAGAGGGTTCGAGAAGCATGAATTAGAAGTCCAAGGCGTTCAGCCTGTCCGCATGCTGTGTCACTTGGCATGTCAGATAGGAGTGTGCGGCGAATATTACACCCGGACCTACACTTCCACCCATTAAAAATTCAGATGATTTACAAGTTGTTCCCTGATTTACAAGTTGGATTTTAATGCTCGCGTACAATTCTGCAATACACTGTTGCAAGTGATTAATTAGAGCCCAAACTTTCTATAGAGGTTAATCATGTCCGACGAGGCTCATTTTCACATTGATGGGTGTGTAATAAGCAGAATTTCTGTTACTGGGCACCCAGAAATCCAAGGTTGTTGCATGAAGTGCCCCTTCATAGCCCTAATGTAACAGTATGGTGTGGTGTTTACTTTGATGGGATTATTGGACCATATTTTTTTAAGGATGAGGATGGCAATACTGTAACTGCCACGTGTGCTCGATATGTGGACATGCTCGAAAACTTTTTACTCCCAGAACTACGACGGTCGCCTTAGACAGATGTGGTTCCACCAAGACGCGGCCACATCACACACAGCAGTTGCATCGATCAACATTCTCGGGAGGATGTTTCCAGGACGGGTTTTCTCTCGTCGCGGCAATGTTCCTTGGCCTGCACTCTCGCCCGACCTATCGACATGTGACTTCTTCCTATGGGGTTACTTGAAGCAACAAGTGTATGCATCAAAACCTGCAAGATCGCAGGATTTGCGTGAATCCATTCAACATGCAATCCAAAAAAACCCGCTGGACATGGTTTAACGAGCTGTGAGTGCTGTGAGGCGACGTGCAGAGATCTGTTTGAATAAACATGGTGCACACCTCAATGACATAATTTTCAAGATATAGTTGCCATATGTAATGCTTTTGTATGTACATTCTGGACACGTAAAACTTTTGTTCATAAATGGTCATTAAAACATTTAATTTGCAGAAAAACATCGTCTAACTATTTCTGCCGCACGCTATATATATATATATATATATATATATATATATATATATATATATATATATACAGGGTGTTAATGAACTATACCGACAAACGGTAAGAGGTGATTCCTCACATCAAAATAAGAGAAAAAAATCATATGGACTTATGGCGAAAAGTGCATAGGCTTAGAGCTAGGACTGTCCAAATTTCTCGAAAAATCTAAATTTCAATAGGCCCTATTTCGAATTCCAGACACTGCGGATGGTGGTTCCTATCAACATAAAGGAATCTACGCATACACAATCCAAAGGCACATATTTCATCAATTGTCAAAAGGTGTAGAGGGTATTCCCTACAGGGTGTAATCCTCAGATATGCTCTCAATAGAGTTTTCAGATATACTATGATTTCAACTAGGGTTGAAAGTAGGCAGGAGGTAAGGCTTGACAACAATGAACATCCAATGGTTCGGAAAGAAGTCGGAAGTGTTAAGAACGGGCAGCTCCATTTTTCTTCTTATCTTATTTTGATGTGAGGAATTACCTCTTAAAGTTCTCCGGTATAGTTCATTAACACCCTGTATATATTGCTGGGAAAATATATAAGAAATCCCTTTGTGCAACGTCCGAGTTGAACGAATTCGCACCATGAAACATGTGTTTATAAGGAACATGAAGCTAGTAGCATGACGGTCATCAAACAAACGACATGTGTAATTGTGTGCGTGAATCAGTTATGTGTAAATAGGGACGTAAATATATCATTCAATTGAACCATGCTTTTCGATATTTCAATATTTCTACATTTTTTCGATATTTCAAAATATCGACGAAGTTTCGGTATCTTGTAAATATCTATTTTTCATATCTAAATCCAGATATTGCAAATCCATATGTGTAAATTAGTTTGTTTGTGGCAGAACAATGATAGTGAGTGCTAACTGTGTAATTAAGTAACTTTAAAAAGAGTGGTCGTGTAGTTGGAATGCAAGAGATATCTACTACAGCCTATCCTAAAATGGTGGTTGCGTACACGTTGCTTTATCATGGTGAGCGCAGTAACGCAGCGTTGATTGTTGTTGTTTGAAATTTAGTTCTTTTCACCAATGAGGTTATATGAAACAAAGTTTAAGATGGAACAAAAACTACTGTAATTCGTTCAAATTTAAATACTCACTCACTTGGAACCGAACCGTGCACCAGTCGTGCGCGTGCTGTCCACAAGACCAGTGCACAGTGGTTCAGGACAAGCAAAAACCTGGTCAGAACTTATAATTGGCTATAGCAACGTACAAGATTCTTCTAAAGTCCCAAATATGTCAGAATTGTATATTTATAGTACTAAGAATTAATAAACACGTTCCTCTTTCGGTTGCACTAGTCTTATCTACAGGAGAAAGTTAGAAAGAAACGTTTGTAAATACCAATAAAGTACTGCGTATTTGTATGCAATACGTCAGTACTCATACAAACAAATTTGACTACACTCACACCTGTGAGTCTCCATTACACTCACACCCAAATGAAAACTGATAATTGATTTTGTCAATCACATCTGTATGTCAACCATCACTGTCACTGTCAATATCGCTGAATGCAGATGGGATGCCTTCATTAGTTTGGCTGGTGGACGCCGCGTTGGCTCCTTGCTCTGCACGCTCCGAAGTCTTCAACAAAGTCATTTTTCGTGAGACAAGCACCGTTTTACCTTCCCAGTAGCCACGTGCCTAGTACTCGAAAGAAAGAGATCAGAAGTAATCAGGAGTATATGCAGCTTATCCTGATTCGTAATAGTACAAGAGAATTTGCACGAGTGATCTTCCCAAAATGTTCGTTAAGTCTTTGTTCCGTGCCTCTTCAGAGAGCTAACCTTCGGTAAAATGACATTTTGTATCACAGCCGATCCATGAACATGTATCTTGTGGACACTAGAAAGCATATAGAACCAAATGTAAAGATGAACAAAGAATTTGTCTATCTCCAGTGTATAACTGTTAAAAGTCTTGAGACCAACATCAAGTCCAGAGTAGACTACATATAGTATCACCGAAAAACGTATAATCAGTTGTTCGGAAATCCCCGTTATTTGCGAAGATTGGTGTGGGTCAGCAAAAAATCTAGCACTGTTCCTATGATTGCTTGTTCCACCACCTTCTGCTTTTGGTCTATCAACATTAAGGCCTACTTTTTCTCTAAACTGCTTCTGAATCTCATGTTTTCGTGATTTCAGTAGTTCATTATGCTTCTTTCGAACTTACCATGTCTTGGAATCGAGTCTTTATGTGATATGGAGGATACACTAAAAAATCGTATGTATTCATGTAACACTGACAATCCAAAGCGAAATGTGCATGCATATACGTCTTTCATAGAAACTCTCTCTAAATCGTTCATTCTTTTGGGAGATGTTTTGCGAATATAAAACACTTGAGGAGATTTGTTGTCTATGAGTGCATTACACGCTTTTCCATCGACCATAGTGAGAATGAGCTCATGAAGCACAGCAAATTGGTTTCCATTGACGTTCACAGTTGATGGGTAAAGATCTGCATTTCTCTTCTTCGATGCACTTCATGTATTGTGACATCTTTCGTTTTCTTGCAAAACCGCAATCTTATAGGGCAGTAGTATATCGCTGATGATGTTCGGGGATTCTGTCACACTACAATTTCCTCGCCTACAACTAGCCAAATTGACACAAAAGACGTAAACAGCAGATCTTGCTAAAAACATAATGTCATGTGCTCCTGAAATTTCTGCTTGTATACACTGTGACCTGTACTTCCATCACAACCCCATTTATATGTCAAAGTCAAGGAGTTACCTTTCTCGCTGGGACCTTGCAGTCGTTAGCCATCAGGATACGTTCAACTTTTTTGTACACTAAAGCCTGCAATTCCATTTCTTTACTGACATTTGAAACAGCAATACTCTCATCTGAAGGGTAACATCTTTCTTAGCCTCGAGTAATTGGTGATAACTCTGATAAATGTTTGCTTTGTGTGTTCTGACACCAAGACATAGACAGTTGTATTGCATTTTGGTTAACTTAGCATCGAGAATCAATGCAAGCGCCTCTTCTTTGGTGCACCATTTGGGCGAAATGCTCTGGTCATTTGCGCTTAACTTACGAGCTCTAGTCGGGGTTGTTTATGTCCCCTCACGATGTACTTTTGCTGCGTATTCTTGTCCTGATGCTCGAAGACTCATTTTGGCAGCAAAAGGCCAGTTCCAATGTACTTGCAATTGTGCGCAAGTCTTCCATTTTCCTCCCTTCTGTTCTGTCACTAGAGTCTCTGAAATTTTTCGATGGACGACCGCCAGGCTTTGATCGATGTTCTATCTGTCTCTGAACTGCGCCAGTTCTTCATCAAGCCATTCTGTATGCGTCTTCAGAAAGATACCATGATTTCTTCCACTCATACAGTTTTCAGTACACTTAGCTGCCAAACCTGGAAACAGTTCGTCGAATGTCTTCACGCCTAAAGTGGGCTGGGTACTCACCAAGGTCCAATTGCGTTAAAACCCAGGTCTGGACATTCTGTGTTTGCTCCTTCTGATGATGTCCTTTCATTGACAATGTCTCTCTGACATTTTCTCATAGAGTTGGATGCGTTTCCGCTTCATAATGAACTATGGGTGGCCTGCAAGTAAAAAGTAAAAATTATAAATTTCGGTATCCCGTCACCACACACAACCACAAGGGAACATGAATTTCACGAATTCGCACATATTCGCACCTAACCTTACCGGAAAACAATTTACCATGGCTTATTCTTTCAGGACATTTCAGCAACTCTGCTGGGGAATGCTGGGCACTACACTAAACCTTTGCAATTTTGTGAACTTCCTGCTCAAACAAATTAGATTTTGTCACGTTAATATATTTTGTTCGGGGAAACGTATATATGCAAGATACTGCATAGTTACCTTGGACAGTTGTAGTGCTTGAGAAATATGTTGGTGCAATATACAAGAAATGTTTCTTGTAACCACATATTTGTAGGTACCAAGCCGTGAACTTTAACAACAAATACTATATTTGGCAATTATTTCACAGACATGTTTCACAATGGTTACTTTCCTCCCTTTCTAACTCACACATTTTGATGTTACTCATGTTCATTGTTTGTATATAATAAACTACGGATATTTAGTAATACATACACTAAATCAATGTCCTTCTAAGGCCGTTTTGAAAAAAAAAGAGTAGGTTTTGACCAGATTTTTGCTCGTCCTGAACCACTATGCAGTGAGAGAGCTAAATTATAGCGTTCATTGCCGAGAATCATAGTGCCTCAACGGCAGATGTGATGGTATGGGGCACCAACTGAGTGTAACACTGGTCGCGGCTGCTACGCATTGAGATCAACTTCAGCAATGAGCACTACATAGGAAATTTCTAGAGGTCAAGGTCTCTTCCTTGAGAAAACCTCGGATTCCATGTTTCATCAGGTTAAGACTTCTTCGTGGAACGACGGGTACCAACGTATCTATGATTTGCAGGGTCACCTGACATGTCACTTGCCGAAGATATGTAGGTGATTTCAAAAGGTTCCAGCATAAGACAGATATATCGCTTCATTAGTAATAAATAAGTCGTTCATGATATATAGTATAATTTATGAAAGTGAATAATTCATGAGTTCCAACTGCCTGGTTGCGTTAGTTCGTTGAGTGAATCAGTGGCTGTGCGTTGATCTCGCATACTCAATGGCAATACTCCAGTCCACCTGGCTGTTGTTGCTAACTTTATAGTGCAAAATTTCGATTGTAGGATAGATATTGAATCTGATCAAAGCCAAGATCTTCTACTGCTGTCCTGGTAACAGCAGTCATGTGGACTGGAGTATTGTCATGCAATATGAAAACAACGCACATCGACTGATTCAAATGACTTCCCGATACATTTTTCTTTTATAAATAGCATTATATGCCATTTACGGCTTATCATTGACGTTACATTTCATGGTAGACCGGAATATTTTGAAAATGCTCTCGTATGTGAGATATTTTTTGTCGCAATCCTGTTCGCCACTATCCTCCTGGAGACAGTGTAAGTGTCTTCTGGGCTCGCACACAAACAACGTGCAGACGATTTCTCAGGAATGCATCCAATGCTTGTGTGATTTGATATCACCACGCCTCTCGTTGCAACACCTAGAGGATTACATGTCATACCAGGATGAATGAGCCAGTAATCATCATTTTTTGATGAGGTGTTTCATTATTAGTCATAACTCTCCATCTATACTTTAAGGTTGGTGAAACTAAAACAAATTAAAGTTTGCCATTTTATATATTTTCAATAAGGAAAGGGGTTTGAAATGTTTAATAGAAATGATTACATAGTTCAAAATTAAGAAACATCTATAAAATACGTGTGTTCATAAGTAAAAATTTAGTGCTCGTCACAGTTCACAACCAATAGTAGTCAGGTTGAAAAGAACTTACTAAAAATATATTTTGGACAATTTTATCTTAAAAAGTCCTTAATAGAAAACGAATATTTCTAAAACCATAGCAATATTGGAATCGCTGCCGCGTACATTAATACATACTTCACACAACATACTATAGGTACTAAACGTGATTCTGGATACTATTGACAATGATAACAATTTTGCACAACGCATCGTGTTCAGTGATGAAGTGACTTTCCATGTTAGTGGTCAGAAAAGCAAACGAATGTGCTTGAATGTTCGAATTTGGGGCCTACAGAACCCACATGCACTCATTGAAAATGTACGAGATTCGCCAGAAATCAATGTGTTTTGTGCGATATCCCGATCATCTGTTTACGGTCCATTCTTCTTTAATGGAAATACGGTTAGCAGTCAGCAGTATCTCGCTATGTTACAAAACTGGTTGTTTCCGTGGCTGCACGAAGACTTCAACAAGATGGGGCACCTCCTCACTGGAGTCGCCAAGTGCGTGAATATCTGAGTGAAACTCTACCGAACCGTTGGATTGGTCGTCAAGGAGCTAGCGACTTAGCATGTCTCAGCTGACCTCCACGGTCACCGGATTTGAACACCCTGTGACTTCTTCCTGTGGGGTTTCGTTAAAGACAATCTTTATGTACCACCACACCCACAGAACCTGGAAGAGTTGAAGAACCGGATCCGTACTGCCGTAACATCAGTGAGGCAGAACATGCTTGCCCGAGTATGGGAGGAATTTGAGTATCGATGTGATATTGTTCGTGTATCTGATGAAGAAAATATTAAGCATCTGTAACTTAAACTTTGAACTGTAATTTGAACTTGAGGGGTTCGTAAATATGTGTGTAAAATTTCATATTTGTATGTCTTAAAGTTTAATAAATATATGCATTCGAAATACGTATATTCTTTTTGAAACAGGGTGTACTATATAAATAATAAAAACGCAAGAATTTTACGAACATATTTACATTATTATTATTATTATTATTATTATTATTATTATTATTATTATTATTATTATTATTATTATTATTATTATTATTATTATTATTATTATTTAAATTTTGGAAATCAACAAATCAAGCAAATATATATCAAAAACGTTCTTTACGTTCACATTTACCGGTATATATAAGTGATTGTGGCGTTGCAATTATGATATATGAAAGATAAAATATGTACCTATATATACAAAACAGTAACTACTAACATGATTGGATGCCAACTTATCTCCACACAAAACCTGATATGACGAGCACTGAGAATATAACGACGTTAGGCACATCTACACCATTTCGTGAAGGTTAGAAAGGTTGTATAATTTTGAAATTATAATAATTTATGTATAGCCAACACAAATCAGCAAACCAACCGTTGCAGAGAGATAAGATTTTTTCTTTTTCTCTTTTTTTCTTTCTCTCTCTCTCTCTCTTTTTTTTGCTTGGTTCTCAAGAAGACGGTTGCCGCTAATGATTTCAACGAGACATTTTTGTCACCAGGAGAGCCGAATTTTTTTTTTAAAAAGTAAAAAAATTGAACAAAATATTTAAAAAAAATAAAGTGTGATTAAAATAAAACTAATAAAGGATATGGGAATTAAGAGGATAGTTCTGGTCTCAAGGTATCGTGATATACATTAATACTGAGCATCATTAACTAGACATTTAATTAAAGGTAGATTCCCCTTTACGTATTATATTTGCGACTTAACATTGCAATGTAATAATTGCTAATACGAGGAGATCAAGTATTTCTCAGTGCGTAAGACACCAGGTAATATCCAACTCTTGCTATTTTTTTTTTAGTCAGTCTGGTTGTCGTGATTGTTAAACTGATTTTCCTCTAGATTTTTTTAACTGTATTCTTAAAGATGTAAGGCCTACCATAATACAACCATAATACAAGATTGTTAACAACCGAGTCAACAGGTGGTTTCACTGACTTGTTTCTATCTCGTTAGATTACTCAACTGTATTGGACAAATTGAACACGTTGTCCCAACTTTTTTTTCTTTTTTTTTTCTCTCTACTTTGAAAACTTCAACGCTACGTAAATAATGTTCTGCTATTACCTATGTGATCACACCTCTCAATCTGAGCCGCTTTATTGTGTCAAGTCTGTAAACAATTTCTTGTCTAAATTAAGAATCTGTATCTCGGAGAGTAGGGGTCATTTGAGAGTAAAATGTACTGAAGATTTTGGGCATATTATCCTGAATCAACCGCATGTTAGATGATAGATAAAAACTGAAGGAGAACACATGTTATTGTCTCCTTGCTTTATTCACATGAGTTAACCGACCGTTTGATCAGCTTTAGATCTTCAATTCCATCGCTTGTTTTATTTCTTTTATTTTCTTTTCTTTTAAATTTATTTTCATGTTCTTTTAAGGTTTAATTCTGGGTGATAGATGATATGTTGTAACAATGCCTGAAAAGGGCTACTGCCGTGGACATAAGAAGATAGCAACATTCAAGCTAATCACTTGCTTTATAAATAAAGCCTTCAACTTTCTTATTGCATTCAGTCAATGCAGACAAGATTGATCTCCTGCTGTTTAGGATCCTTCAAACAGGAATGAATGCTTTAGTGAATTCTATTTGCGATGGCTTGTTTTGCAAGTTCACGTAGATTTCATCGGAATCACTTGACGCCAAATGGACTTGCTATCGTCTTTATCAACTGGTTATTAAAATTGTATAGAACGAAAATATACATAGCTACTTATCCATAGCTTAACAATGCTTTGCTAAAAGTAATCCTGGAGGATGTGTTGTGTGTACCTCTTGATTAAAGATTCGAATAGATTTTACTTACCGTAGGGTTCTGAGGTCGTACCTTACTTGAGACCTCTGGACTTTTTTAATTTTATTTTTTTGATCAAAAGATCCAATATATTTCAAATAAAAATTTTATTGTAGGCCTTATATCTGAAGAACTACATATAGTGTAGCCAAACCCAAACTATCACTTAACGAAGTATGATGTGCTTATTCCTTAAAAAAAAAAAAAAAAAAACTCTATTTAGGAGCTGTTCAAAAAAAAAATGTGGTCCCTGATCCAAAAACTAAAATTAGCCAAGATAGCAATCTTTTGATGCATTTTTAAATCATTCCCAAAATTCTTGACCAACATCAAAATACTTTGATCCATTTTTTTGGATCATTCCTAAACTTGTTGTTATCCGAACTTTTTAGAGTAAAGAACTGTACCATACACAAAATCTACATGAATAGGTATAACAGCCAGCCTTGATTTACTAGAATGTTGCCACGTTCCGTTTTGTAACTAAAATATAAATAACAGTGTTATATGTTTTTGTTTATATATATATATATATATATATATATATATATATATATATATACATATATATATATATATATATATATATATATATATATATATATTAGTTACAAAACCGGCAACCTTTCAATAGTTGAATAATAAAAACTTTCTAAGAAGTCACTTAGAATTCGGTTTCTTCTTAGTAACTAATACTTAATTTAGCACAGTTCTTGCTGTCCGGTTTGTTATAAATTGCTTCATATATATGTTTAAGTTGAGAAATAATATTTGAAGAAAAAAAAGTACTGAACTTTTCAATTGTTCTATCAACCGCAAAATTGTATATGTGTCATCCATACTCATTTACGAACAACTTTCGAACGACTTGACGTCAGTAGTATACGTTGAATAAGGCTAACTTTATGGTAAAACAAACTGAATTATAATTGATTGACTACTTTTCCCGAACTTATTAACGAAAGGATATATCATGTATATGTACTCATTTTTTCTGGCGAATGTATATACATACTATTCTGAGTACATAGAACATTCTCAGTGAGAAATTCAAGGGGAGCCTGAGAACTATATTCCATCAGAGGGAATGAATTCTGGAATATTTATAGGGGAAAAATAGGCAGTGTGCAAGAAGTAGTAAACACCCAATCACAAACACATCATCTTATTTTGGTGTAGGGAAGCATTTATTTGACTTTCGGAACAACCTGCAATCATATTAGAATAGGCAAATAGAGATATTGCACTCTTATTTTATTTTTAAGTGAATAAGATAGAGTAGAAGGGGGGAATTGGGAGGTATGTTTTTAACCTTTTTTTCCCTCACAAGTTATAGGTGTTTTTTTTTTTTTCTAGTTTTTAAGAACCGATTATATGTTGCAGGTTGTTCTACACCTATTGTGGTAGCGGTAAGTTTTCGGACTCTTTACTTGTGATGCTGCAACATTTTTTATTTGTTGGTCCGATTTTCACCCAATTACCTCCAATGGGGTAATTGGGTGCAAAATGATTAAAACCATTGCCGGTGCACATAGAAAAACCAAGAGAACAGGGCCTGCTATTCAAACAAACATAGGAGAAGGTAATAAGACTAACGCTAAATAACTATAAGCTATTACAATAGAACATGTGTTGGAACTCTGGATTGATAAACAGGTCCTATTTATAGCATCAACACTATTGACACGTGACGGCCACTGGAGGCCTGAGTTGAATAAAATAGTTTAATAAGCACAATGCACTATGAAACAAAAGTGTGCACCACAAAAAAGCAAAGATAGCACAGCATTTAAATGAATTCTAACCACAAAATGGTCACTTAAGGCATTCCCATTTACCCCCACATCATGCGCCCAATTACCCCCTGGGGATAATTGGGAGGTATTTTTTTTTTTTTTTACAAAATTTTAACTGCCTCACAGTGAGGATTCAAGATTGCTGCTCTTCACGGCACCATCCTTATGATGTTTTTAAGCAGCAGTAAAAAAATCAGGATCAAAACATTAACAGATGCGCGATTTAAGGTGGCACAAACCAAAATACACACAAACCTGAAACTCGGTTTAAATATGTCATTTCTCAATCCAATCAGTTTTTTTGGTCATTATTGCACCCTCTCAAAATTCAACAAAGCCTTTTTTTCTGATCAACATCTTCCCATCCAACATTTTGTGCAATTAGATTCCATAAAAATATACTGAAATGCAAAATATACATTTTTAAAAAGTTTTCCGCCCAATTACCCCCTCCACTCAATTACCCCTTCTACATTGGCAAAAACATTGGAAAATTCCGTTCATAACCGATGGAAGTGGACAGCATGATCAAACATTCGTCTAGAATACTGGTCGCAAGAGCTCAATTTCAATCAAGAACGGGATGTTGTGTATTCCACGACGGATGTGACACTTCACATTTGTACTCAGAAAACTATTACTGGACGATGTGATCTGTATAAACACCAACTTTGCCTTTTTCGATAACGGGATCACTGTTGGGGAACAAAGTTGGCGCCATTGGATGAACCTGATCACTCAAAATTGTCAAACAATCGGTGGAAGTGACGTGACCCTGCAGGACAATGATGGGTTGGATAGAATGCCACATTATAAATGCCCGAACTATGATCGAACTCTGTTATATTTCATTCTTAGCAGCAAATATCCAAATCGCATGCTTGGGATGGTGCTCTATGCATGCAAACTCGGTCGGAATCCGGAAACAATGCGAAGATTGGCTGATCCAATCAAGTGGCTTTCTTTCATTTTTCCATTGTTCAGGTTTCATGGCACCATTGTCTCCACTTGGTAAGTAATAGCAGCGTCAATTACCCGCTTCGCTGGGTTAAAATAAAAGAAAAAAAATAAACGTTCCGTTAGTCAGTCACTTTTTGCTATTACTGATCGATAGAAACAAAGAAAATGCAATGAAAAATCAGAAAATAATAAGTAATCTATATTACTATTGTGGGCTGAATTTGGATTTAATCGGCATCGAAAGTGTCAGTGTTCATCTCATGGACTCCGAAAACTATGGATTCGATACTAATATTGGTCAGTTTTTGATCATTTTATATGTCTACTTCCAACTCCTTTTCTAAGTTGCACCTTCAAAGTGAAATGACAAAAAAAAAAAAAAAAAAAAAAAAAGGCACAAACCTCATCTATGTTGAAAATTTGATCGAGATAGGTCGGGTGGTTCAAGAGTTATTAAGTCACCAAGATAGTCACTTTGATTTTTATATACAGTGAAACCTCTACTAACGGACACCTCTATAAAGCGGACACCTCCCTTAACGGACATATTTTGTAATCCTTAAACACTGGAATAGGAAAATGCATATTGCCAAACCTCTCTAAAGCGGACACTCTCTAGTACGGACACGGACAGTCTTTTCTGTCTTTTATAGGTATTATTTACCTCCATATTACGGACACTTTCTCTAGAAATAAGTTGAAAAGTGTAGTAAAAATACATTATTAGTACTTCATACATGTGTTACCAAGGAAGCATTATGACAACATTTTGCCCCCGCAACTCTGCTCAGAAACCCAGACGAAGCATCTCTGTTTAACAACACTCTTATGTCCTTTGCTTGCATCCCACTCCCACCCAAACTGTTTGACACAAAAGTGATTGACAGTTGCCCGCCGTTATGGATGACACGTTATGTTACTGTCCCGTTGGAGTCTCTAACCACTAGAAGACAAGTTTAGTATTTTTTGCCCTCAGGTATGTATATTGTATCAAAAAGGACACTTCAGGACTGCAATTACCCCACAAATTAAAGCGCCATACTGAAAACGAAAGAAATACTGATAAATGTAAAGTGCACAGAACTATATCATGTTATTTCCATGTTGTGCCTCGAATATAGAGTATTGGATGAAAGAGGATAATGCATGTAATATCCGTAAACACGCGATTCATGCAAAAATATTTTTTTCTAATTGTATATTACCTTGCTGACTAATTTACATAATAAAATACTGAAACCTCTTGAAGGTGGACACCTCTCTATAGCGGACGATTTTTGATTCCCCACGGCTGTCCGCTTTAGAGAGGTTTCACTGTATTATGTACGTAGATAGATTTCGATCATTGTTGAGTTATTTGTAATTGCAGCTAATACGACGATGAGTCATAAGCCTTGCAAAGTTTCCACTACCCGTGATCGACTATAAATACAAGGTCAGATTGGCCCAAGAGGTAGTCTGAATCTGAAAAGCGAACTATTCTAGCACAGTGCCCTGCCCGTCGTTCCGTCAGTCAATTTTTAGTGGCAGTGACGATGAGTTCTCAACAACGTCCGATTTTACTGCATGAATTCGAACTTGAACACAACGCTGTGGCAGCATCCCAAAACATTTGTTATGAGAAAGACGAAGATGCAGCGTGTAAAATACTTACTCTTGACTATTCTAGGGATATTTATAAAAGTAAACTGTATTTCTTCTATACATGGGCAGTTCTGCAAATTCTTTGAACTTCCCCTGCTGAATTTCACAACAGTATCTCTTCCTTCCTCTATCCCTCTTTTGACCGCATTTGCGGAGTTGCAATGTCGCAGTACTTACTGTGTCTCGTGTCTCTTACTCTCTCTCCCAATACTACCGCTAATGTGAAACAGGTGTCAGGCCTCCATATTTTGTTATAATCGAATATAATATATACAATCGAGGTTTTTTTTAATCATGTATAAGAAAACTATATATGTTGAACAGCAATCTTCTGATCACTGACTGAAGTGGAACTGTGGCAACTAAGTACTCCATGTGGACCTGACGAGCGGTTGTCAAATGCTGGAAATGAGGGTTCTGATTGGCCATTTAGTTATCGGGTGTGTTTTCCACAAGTTCCCGCGGACGATGACTTATTTATGACACTAGCCCCCACACGTAGAAAGCGGCATCCTTCACATGCAAACTGCGCATGTAGAGATGGAATACACTTTACATATGCGTTGAAATAAAACATATTATTTTCTCTTTTTTTTTTCTTTTAATGAAATAATAATAACAATGAATGTTTAAGGCAAGTTTAATTAAGACTGGTGATGTATTTACGTGGTTTTCGCTGCCACAAATTACATGCAATATTAAAGTTGGAGGGGAGTTAGCCCTCCTAAGCCACGATTGCTGATGTACCAAAAGACGGGTCTGTTTATGTTTCTCTAATATATACTGCATAACTTTCCTTAGAATCTGCGTGTATCACCTGTATACCTTTCATTGTTAGTTTTGCAACTATTATTCGTTAGAAGTAAACCGCAGCACATCAACTCGTTGGTTCCAAATATATATATATATATATATATATATATATATATAGGTTGTAAAAATGTCAAAAATTCAGCCAGGGGCCGGCCGCCTCAGGGTAACAGATTCTGAGGTCACACGACGCACCATTCTGGATTACCCATCCACCAGTACACGACATTTGTTTAAGTTTGCTTTAAAGTGTAAATCACACGACGATTGTCAAATCAACTCGGGATATCCCAGTCCACTGAAATGCGTCACCTTCTCGAACTCTGGAAAACCATTAGAAGCTGCCGCATTATGCCACATGAGGTGACCCCAGTTCAGGCCCACATGACAATGGATGTTTGCCGACAATTGCTGAAAACTTCGCATGAAATGCGTTTCCTAAAACGTGTTGTCTCAGATGAGTAAAGGCGCGTTGTCACGTTAGAATAATTTGTAGCTGCCATAAAAAAAAAATCTTGAAACCCGATCTTTCTATTTACTGTTTACGTATTACAACTTCTTGAATGCAAGAAAGGTATTTCCACCCATGCAGCACTGCACTCTAGTGGACATGCACTCTAGTAGACTGCAGTGAACCTCTTCATTATAAACGTGTATTTTGGCGCACTCCCCCTCCCTGACCGAAAGTATCTGTTGTTCCGGAAGCTGCGAAACTGTTTTTTCCTTTATGTCAGCGGGAGGGCGATAGCAGGTAGGAAGCAACACATCCCAGAAAGTTGCACATGGTTCAACTCCTTGCAAGATGAAAAAAAAAAATGTTTTGTGTGTCCATTTCAAGACTATGTTTACATGGTAAAATATGGTCGGGATTCAAGATTTTTTTAATGACAGCTACAAGTTCTTGTAACGCGACAAGCTTCTTTAAAAGTTGGCTGTTTTTTTCTTTTTAATCCAATGCTCATAAACAATGGTTGAGCAAGGGTCAACTTCTAGAACCGGTCGTTAAACAGGAACGTTTTGAGCGTAAAGTTATGTTCTGTAGGTGGTGGAACTACGAGCGGTTAATTCACTTCGAGTTCGTTGCTAATGGTCGTATCATCAATTCCAACATTTATTCCGAACAGTTGGAGTGGATGTATGCTGCACTACATCAAACATATCCTGGATTGGTGAACCGAAAGCACGACCTCCTATAACAAGATATAGCAAAACCACACACGTATCGAAAAGCGAAAGAAAAACTTCAGAAATTTGATGGAATCAAATTTATACGTCACCCGGCATATTGTCCTGAATTTACTCTTTCGGATTACTACCTGTTTCGGTCCATGGCAGATTTCCTGAAATCGCGATGTTTCATCAACTAGGAGGAGATGGAAACAGTAGTTACTTTCTTTCTTTTTTTGTCTCTAAGAACAATATATGGTATCGACGTGTAATCCAGGAACTGGCAGGAAGAAGCTGCAGAGAGTTCAACACAAGGAATATATTTTAAATGTTAACCTACTTACATTGTAACGTATTACATACGTATATATTGTGTATCAGAATATTACCAGACTTGTGATTGATTTTCTATATACATTTTCTATTTGTTCATTTGTTTTTCTGTTTTAGTACTGATGGGGTTTGTGAGTGTGGTACTCATTTCTGCAGTCACTTTTGCAACTGCAATGTTCTTATGCTTCGCCGCAGCCAGGGGCGTACGTAGGGGCTGGGTTCCTGGGTGTCCGGACCCCCCAAAATGTCGACTTTTTTGTAAATGTAGTCTACTTTTAATGGCAATTTTAGAAATTTTCATGTAATTTAGACTCAAATTGTATTTGGACCTCTTCCGAAACGCTTTAGACTCTTCCCGAAATACATTCCTCCGTATGTCCCTGGCCGCAACCCTACTCAATGTTCGTCTGACTGTATCACTCAATACAAATTTCCGTCCACATTGGTGTCTCGTGAATGCAATTTCCTTCGTCTTGCTCAATGTCATCACAATATTTTTATACTGAAATTCTCAATACACCAAATACTTTCGTTACCTTGGTTCTCTAGATGCACCCGTCGCAAGCTTCTGAAGGATTTGATAATATTCAAATTACGTCAGCTCTGACACAATTCACTGCCAACTACACAGAACACTGTTTCGACTGATAATAAAGCTTGCCATGTGTTGAAAAGGCTGTACAGATGTATGAATTGGGCAGAAAAATACAGCACAATCAACAAACTGCGCTATGATTAAAAAGAAAAAAAATGACAAAGCGCTCAAGAATTTCCCGAGGTATTTTCCATATTGTTGTGCACTCAGTGTATCTGCTTTACTCGAAAAATTATTATTCACTTCTGAGATTAAAATGCCTGAATTTACGTATATATTAATCGAGTGTGTGAATCTTCAAATCTACTGTTCTACAATGTAACTGTCATTTCTTATGTAACCAACGTCTTAATTATATTTAAGTTGGAATTGAGTGTACGCCAAAATTTTCTGAAACTACAATTAACTGAGCAAGTAAGTTCGACATCAAAGAAACACGATTTTCTTAATATTAAAATAAGATGATTTGACATGTTCCGTATTAAACGAAAACAAATCACGTTACATATAACAATTTTGAAAAAAAAGCTCTGAATAAACTGCAGCAGTGCGACCCTCTACTACCTCGTTCCTGTGCGCTCACTCAGTGTCTGCAGTAAACACAACACTGGTGCCCCCAGCAAAATTCGAAATTCCTGTTGGTTGGGTAGTAATTATGCTAAAAGAGGAAAGAGAAGAAGGAATATGTAATTGATAGACGAGATAAAAGTAGATAATTTCTACATTAAATTGAAAAGATTAGCTGAAAATCGTGTTCATTGATGTTCCTCAGATTGAAGTCAATTGTTAGTGATGGTAGAATATCTACGCTGTTGATGATGATGACGCTGTTAAAAATAATTATAAATTTAATGAAATGAAATGAAATCTTTAAGTTTTACGTCCCAGGGTTTTGATGGCTAGGCTAGAGGAGAAGGTGGTGATGAGAAATGAATGATATGGTGGAATGAAGAAGATGGGAGGAGACGGGAAAACTCCGAGAAAACCCACACCCACGGTGTTTGTTCACCACAAAGTTCACTTGGCACGATCTGGGATCGAACCAGGAACCCGATGCACCACTTAAAAAACTTCCTGATACTTTTTCTACTTCAACTACTTTTCAGGACAACTAGATACGACAGGGACACTAAAACAGAAACATCGAGGACAGTTAAAATTCCACTCTTGCTACTGCAGAGGGACTCAAACCAGCAATTGGTTTCACCTGACGATCTCAGCCAAACGCCCCAGACCGCTCGGCTACACCCAGGCGCGGATCCGAGGGGAGGGCTGTAGGGGCTATACTCCCTCCCTTTGATGCTCAGTTATACACTGGATAAAATGGGCTTCAATCCTACTTTCTTTACACTGGATAAAGCGGCAAGCTATGGTACAGCCCCTCCCATGATCATGTCCTAGATCCGCGGCTGGATACACCCACCAGCACCACAGAGCCACCGCGGACCCTATGAATTTAGTTATACCTAGACAATACTCACTTGATTATTCGTTATTTATTTAATTTTTACTGTAAGAAATCAGAGAGACAATATTTATCATATGCTATCGATGCATCTTTATCGATCTTGACCAAATATAGCATGGAGGTAGAACTTCACGAGCTTAGTACGAATACACTCGTAACACATATTTTGATGTAGAGACACTTGGTTCCCGAGTTAAAAGTCATCATATTTGGGGTTTGACCATAACCAAATTAAGGGATAAAGTTGTTATGCAATCAATTAAATATCCGATCATGACCACACTTGGATTGTAGATAGATATGGACAAGATTAGTACTTGAGATAAACAAAATGGTGTTCAAGCCTGCAGTTTCCTAGTTATGGACATCTAAGTGGATATCAAATTTTCTGTTGAGGTCAAAAAAAAAAAAAAAGCACGAAGCAAACATACGATTAAATGCTAATTTAAGATGTTTGAAAATAAGTAACAAGATGGTTGATTATCTATGTTGCAGATTGAGTCTATATTTATAGATAATAAAAAATTGCTAAATGAATCAACAAAAAACTTACTCTCCGCAAAGAGAAACATATTAGTTCAGTTTATGTTATTTGCATTACTGTACAGTACATATGTTCAACTTGCATCACTTCTGTTTTACGCGATTAAAATTTTCTAGAATATGATTAGCACAAAGCTTTTGTGGAGGATAGACTGTTTTGGCTGGATTGCTTGTGTGTCTCTATTAGGAAAACATTAATCGTTGCTGAATACCTAACGGCTTTACGAGCTTGCCATCTGAGATTAATTGTAGACAATGTTCTCCTTAGCATGTTTGCTTGTCTTTGAAAATAGTTTCGTGCTGAAGCATCATAAATCCAGTCAACTCCAGATTATATTTTCCAGGAACACGGCGACTTTTAAGTAAGTCGGAAGATCGACTGCCCCCAAATTCCCGGCATCTTTCATGTTAAGCCTTGAAGTTTTGCGCGAAGTTTAATTACTTGGACTCGTTAATGTGTCAGCAAGGCGGATTGAATATAAAATTCATAGTTTATGCACGGAACATTTACCCCATCCTTCCCGTTCCGCCTTTAACCGTCGTTCTTTAAGAAAGTTTTAGAAAGCGCAAGTGACACATTAAAACTTTTTTTTTTTTTTTTGTATTTCTAACATGAATATTTCTATCAATGAAAGTGTTTTCTGCGTATAGTTGTGCATATTTGAAAAAAAAAAAAAGTCTTATACAAAAAGTTTGTTTGTTATAGCGTGAGAGACGAAGCTCAAAGTTAATACTTCTTAGTCATGCAGCTCGTAATTCAAACTCCTTAAAATAAATAGCTGAATCAACGTGTTTGTATCAGATTTATTTCAATCGTTATGGAAAGCAAAGAAAAAAAAAGTACTTATTAGGTCTGTATAATGTATTTTTAAGTAGGACTTTTACAGACTAAATTATGGAAATATCATTTGACAGTGGTACCAGTGTTCACCTTCGGTGTGTTGTATTCCTGATTTGTTCTAAACTTACGCAAGCGAGTTTTGTGGTGGACAAACGCCGTGTGCGTGTGTTTCCAAAGGGCTTTCCCGTTTCCCCTCGTTTCCCTACACTTTCATAATTTCACTATTTCGTACACTATCATCATCGAAGTCTTTCTTAGTCTTGGGTCATAATCATGGAATCTTAAACAAAAAAAAAAAAAAAAAAAAATGGTTTGCATAGAATGCAACTGTATTAATTGAACGTTCCCGTTTGCATAATTCATTTACAATTCAGCCCATTAAACCCAGTAACTGAATTGAGATTATCTCACTTTCCATACTAATGGTTCTATGCTTGATTTTCTTCTCCAAGTGACTCTAATATATACAGTATATATATATATATATATATATATATATATATATATATATATAAAGAATGTAGCAATGTATGTAAATATATCAATTGTATGACGGACGATCAACTCTATTTGCTAAAGGGTATTGCGTTCAATCTAACCCTTATTTCATTTACGTAATTACCTCCGTTCCTCGCAGTATGCTTGTGTTTAAACAGACAAACAGCATCACATTGCCTAATCCCACTATTGCCTTGTATACACTATAATATATCACTGTGAACTAATCGCACGAATACATTGAGTAGTAAAAACATATTTTCTTATAGAGAGCGTTCAAAAAGTTTCTATACACCTGAATTGTCACATATTCAAAGCAACGAGAAAATTATTTTGCTCAAAATTTATTATATTTTATGGCATAAAAGCACTATATATAGGGCGTAGCATATACACACACATTTTAACACACATTTTCACAGCAAATGTTGGAAATGTCCCCCATGAGCCTCCAAACTTTGACTTGCCACGATTCAGGTGTAGGGCCTATAGAGACTTTTTGAACGCTCTGTGTATATGTATATATATATAAGTGCAAGATTTTAGTTAATTTAAAATCAAACTGGTGACGAAATTAGAGAAATGTCATAGGAAAAGAAAGAAATATTACGACTGCTACTACTTCTACTACTACTACTACTACTACTACTATAATAATAATAATAATTATTATAATACTAATAATGTAAATCTACCTTGATAAGGTATTAGGTAGAACAGTTTATCACAAGGGATTTTTTTTTCTTTTTCTTACAACCATTTATTATAAAATTTCTGTTGTATACAATATAATATAAAGTTACTATAAGTGGTCCTAAGACCAATACAAAGTTTATTAGGTAGTACGGATAAAATAGCTCCAGGCAGCCAAGTGAGGGAATTTTACAAAACTCTAGGCATCCCACTTACATGCTTTAGGAATTTTTAGTGCTTTCAGCAAGCAAATAAAGGTTGGTGTTTCGTTGAACTTCAGGCGTGCTAGGCGAGTAGGAAAAGCACAGAGTTCTAAGCAAGCTAGGTGGTTGCGGTCAGGATTTTTTTCAGAGCTTCAGGCAAGCTAAGAGAGTAGTTGAATTTCCACAACGCTCCAGGCAAGCTGGGTGGGCAGGAGGCCTCAGAGCTCCAGGCATGCTTATAAGGTTGGGTTTGATTAGGTGTTTTAGAGCTCCAGGCAAATTAACAGATGAAATTTGGACAGCCGAAACTGAGTTACTATATGGTGTTTCATAGCCTCTTGTGGAAAGCGGTAATTCTGGTGTTTTTCTCCTGTCACATGACCAGGTGATGATTATGATTTCTCTCATCTGGTTATGTAGTAACTATAGTAAAATAGCACGTTATTTTGTTTATAAATAAAAATCGCGTGTTGGTGTTTACAAATATAAACCACGTGTAAGATGTTACAATATTCTTAATAATACAAGCATTTCTCATAAACTCTTAAAGTTAGTCTAAATTAGTGTTGTTCATAAGAAGAGAAGTACATCCATAAATTCGATACGAGATGAAAAATCGTTCGAGTCTCGTGGTCTACTCTACTTAATCCAGCTCTTAGATCTCAAACACTGTATTAATGTCATATAACTTATAGTGCCAAAACTATAAATCGATAAAGTGATCGAACGAACTGAATAAAGAGCATTTATCAATGTTTTGGTTACCAAAAGATGCCAAGTCATTACACAATATATTATAATAATACATATAATCATTTAAATATGGCTTAATTAGACTCCCCGTTGATCTATCGTGACATGGAAGGATTCCAGTAACTTCGAGATAAAAGTAAGACAAATAAAAGCTACGGGCCACGGCACCAAACGTTGTTGCTCTCACTTTTCAAATTAAATCATACCATGCTGTAATTGTTACAAAAACATTTATTTGCGAAATATGAACAACATTATAATGAATGCTTTCGGAAAACTGTATCAATAAAAGTGCATCCGAGAGCAAATTACGCCTTGTGTATATTTTTTTTTCTTTTCAAGATAAATTATTCTTGACATATTGTAGGATTGTAGAAAAACGCCTATTTATAAATATGAACAAAATTGCCTTAATCGTTATTGACAAACTATTTTCAAAAAAACACCTCAGGAGTAAACTACTCCTTGTGATTTTATTTAATGATCTCTTTTGCCATATTGTAAGTTTCATAATGGAACATTTACTTATGAACCACTAGCTGACATATATGTTCTTTGCATGTGGATGATAAGGTTTATGCAATATATATATATATATATATATATATATATATATATATATATATATATATATATATATATATATATGAAAATAAATAAATTAAATTAATGAAATAAATAAATATAGAACAGCAACCCCTTCGGTGCTGTCCCTGTCAAAATGAATTAAATACATAAATAGTAATGAGCAACCCCTTCAGTTTTATCCCTATGAATCCCTGGGACAGCTGACGTGTTCCCTTTTTCTTTCCTAAACTTGGACTTAAATATCATTAGAACTTTCACCAACCAGCTTGATGATCCCCAAAAACTATGGATTCGACCGTGACATCGGCCAGTTTTAGACATGCTCTCCCTCCCTTTCCCCCGAAGTTGGTCTCGAACTGCATCACAAATGTTATTATTCATCTTACCGATCCCCTAAACTATGGATTCGAAACTGCTATCGGTCAACTTGCACAAGCTACCCCCTCCCCCGAAAACGATTAGGGCTAAAGTTATTCTTGAACAGCACCAGGAGTTTACCTCAGCAACCCTGAAAATTAAGTACGGTATTTGACACTAACATTCGCCTTCTTAGGTATTTATCATCTTATTTTGTGCATAGATTTTTGACTACCTGCCAATCCCTCGAAGCCGAAGATCGAAAAAAAAAAACTGTTAAAGACCTGTGTGAAATAAACTCTGGTAAAGACAATAGAGGAGATCACACGAAATGTCCGTAAAATTGCCGTTAAAGTTGCTGTTTTCCGTTAATTTGCTAACGGATTGACTTCGTTAGCTGACTCATCTGAGATAATTGCTCTATCTACAGGGAAAAAAGAAAAAAAAACAGATTTAAAAAAAGCTATAGGTCCACGACTCATATAGCTTTGCTGCTGAAGCGGACGCCTTCGATATACCACCACTAATATCCAGTGCCTTTTCCCGGCTATTTACCCTCTTTTTTATGATTCTGATCCTGTTTTAATCTTCTCCAAGCCAAAAATGAGAAAAAATGGCTTTTTTATGCGATATATATATGGTGATTATATATCTGCGTAACAAATTCGGTAGCTTTTAAAAACTAATTTATACAAAAAAAATAAATAAAAAATGAGCCAGACACACACGCGCGTATAAACAGACGCACATTATTTTATATACTGTATAATATAGCGAACAAATTTGCCTGAGTCGTTTCTGAGGAAATCGTCTAGGAAAACCTACCCTCAAGAATAAACTACCTCTTGTGTATTGTTTTTTTTTAATTTTTTTAATGAAATATGATCTGTGTCATATTGTAGATTTCCTAATGGAATATTAATTTATGCAATACTAGCTTTAAGCAGCCATCGTTGTTGAGTCTTAATTTAGTGCCTGGATAAAAAGAGCAAACGTCCATTGTTACCAACTCTTAATTCAGAACATCGATTAAAAGAGAGGAAAGAAATGCGTGTGTTTTTTTGCTTCATTGTCCCACACTATTCTATGCTTTATGTAAACCTGCACTGCCATGAAGTAATGTGGGTTGCATACATGAATACATTCTTAGAAACTGCGAAGGATGTGCATGTGTTGTCGCATACATTTTCACCCTAAATCCTACATCCCCAAGCTGAAAATATAAAAATAAAAAAAAAAAATCTTATGGAATTAGATTTTTGTTGAATATCTTGTTGTGTATCAAATTGTGGGGATCTAAATCACTCTTTTTTTTATGTGAAAACTGATGATACACACACAAATATTATTTTATATATAAGTATAGTGAATGAAATTGCATGAGATTTTTTTTTTTTTTTTTTTTTTTTTTAGAAAATCGTTCGAGAAAAATCACCCCAACAGTCAACTACCCTCTTGTAAAATTCTTCAATGAAAAATATGTTGTGCCATATTGTGGGTTGCTTAATGGAGCATTTGTTTACTAGGTATGGACGAATTTTCCAACGTCATTTTTGATTTTAAAAAAATCGTCCGCAAAATGTTATCCCAAAATTAAATTACCTCTTGCGGGTTTTTCTAGGTCAAATTAATTATCCAACATTATCAGGTTAATAGTGAAATCAACTGGGTTGATTTTGATAAAAATTGTCCGAGTAAAGTCGCTCCCAAGAGTGAACTGCTCCTTCTGGATTGTCTGAAAAAAAAAAAAAAAAAAAAAAACGACTTACACCACATTATGTGGTGGATAATGACATATTAAACAAAAGCAAAAATTCGTTTTCGAGAAAATCGCTATATATTTTTGTTTAATTTTCATTTTTTATTAAACTATCCTTAATTTTGGGGGTAGGAATAAAATAAAATAAAGAATACACCTAGGGAATTTCATAAAAAAAAAAAAAAAACAAGTTTAAAATTTGGTGCGGATGTGTTGAACAGTGCGGTTTCAAGGCGAGTGAACACACTTACATAGAGACAGACAGACAGACAGACACAAAAACATTTTTTTCTTTTCGCTTGTATGGACCATGAAAATTGTAATACGTTGAAATCTCGAATACGATTTCTTTTCACAATCGCCATACTTTCTCCTCTTCAATCGTTGTTCGAAATTTAAAAAAAAAAAGAACCATTTTGTAGGAAAAATGAGACGAGAAGATAAAAAAATGACAGATATGAGACGATGAAACTTTATTTTTCGTTTCGTCTCGTCTGAGTATTAGTAGTCTAAATCCAGAAGTGATAGTGGATTACGAACTAAGAAAAAAAGAGAGAGAGAGGGAGAACGTTCATGTGCACCGTCTCCTGGGACTAGACGCGATACAAGGTTAAACACATTAGTAATGAAGTTCCTTAGATTAGAATATTTTGAACGAGAAAATGCTATTTTGTGTGGTTCATTAAGATAATAATCTTACGTATTTTATCATGTTTTTACTGAGGCATGGTCTCAATTTTGTCTACACGAGAAGTAAGCCTAGCGTCGCCGGCTCTTTTCTAATGAACCCAGTGCTTCGTCTGCAGATCGTTGCAAATGGACAGCGATTATGTTCTACCTTGCATACGAGCATTTGTCATTTAACGTACAACACCAACATAAAGTGGCTTGAACTTTCTGAATATTCTCATCAAGGACGTCCAAGTTATATCTGTCATAACTCCTCACGGATCGCTTGAAATGTTTTCAAGCAGCGAGAGGTCATTTTTGTTTTGCGCAGAAGCGCCGTGTTGTTCCCCCAGAAGCATTTTCCGAACCATAGTCTCTGTAATTACTGGCTCAATGGCCGACATGGAGCGTACAAATGGAGACTATGAGGCCCGGGCTCGTCTTTTCCAAGAGGCTGTCCGCGGCCATAACAGTTACGAGAGGGGAAACGAAGTGGAAACTGTGGACGTGCTCCAACCATTTTTTTTTTTTTTTTTTTTTTTGTCTTCTCTCCTACTCTGATCATCCGACGAGGTAATAGGCGTGACTATTGTTGATACAAAGAGACAAAAACTTCTTTCCAGCAACACTCTCTTCTCTTGTGTTTTCCAGACGGATGGGTGTCAACGAGAAGAATGAAAAGCATTCATTTCTTCAGTATATAATAATGATCTCCCAAACAATTCTACATTGATTCTTTCCTCCCCTCTGTTTCGACAGACGTGTGACGTAACAGAACATTGGACATAAACTGACATTGTAGAAGACAAACAGTCGTGGCACCAGCTCTAGTTTTTTTTATTTTCTTTTTATTTCGTTTTTTTCTTTTATTTTTGGATTTTGCGTTTTCTTCTCTGAGTATGTTACGTTCTCTTCTGAATAAGAAGTTTAAATGGGCTTCAAAGTGCTGTAAAAATGAAGCATTGTAGCTTAAAAAAAAAAAAAAAAAAAAAAAAATAAGAATACCACCAAATATTCTATCTTAAATGACTACGGAATAAATTGAAAACCAATTTGATTTATTTCGTGTATTTTACGGAGTTTTCTCTACGCCAAGGAAAACAGTGCTAAAATGAAACTATTATTTTTGTCTTAACAAGGAAAGAACGTGTCTATGTAGTGAGGATCCCGTTTATAATAACATAGTAAAACATCGAAGTTATCCACTACAATAACTTGGCTATTATGTGTGTGAAGTTGATTCACCCCCACAATTGTGTGGGAGAGTTGTGATGATAGATGGAATAGGTAGCACGCACTTTGGGTTGGGTGAGTTAGCACATGTCAGCTCTTGAGCCACAGACAGTAGTTACTGAAACACAAGCGCTGGAAATTAGTTGAATCGTGTGTGAAGTTAGGTCCCAAGTGTCTGGGCTAGCCGATATAATAGATGGGCCAGGGATTTTGTTTCCCACGAGACGAAAGGTGCATTTTCATATTCGAGACGAGAAACATGATCATTTTTCATCTCGTTTTCGAGACGGTACATTTCTCGAGTAGTCGATATATACAGAATGTCCCGCTTGTAAGAGGTCCCGGGAAAATAGTTATAAAAATCTTAATAAAAGAGGACATGAAACCAAATTTGTACATGACATACTTTTATAGTTGGCAAATGAAGATACAATACCCGGTGCTGGAAGTGACCTTCCCCACCTGTATACTCAGTTCAACACGGGGATCATGTTCGTGAATGTTGCTGCCAGAGTATCGTGCGTGACTGCCTTAATTTTACAGCAGATGTTCTCACGTGGATGGTGCGTGGTTTGTTCCTGTACACATTACCTTTAACGTGACCCCACAGAAAAGTGTCATTGGGCCAAGTCAGGTCACCTTGGGGGCCATTCCATAATCCTTTGGAAATCACTCCGTTAGTGAAAAGTGATTCCACCACAGCCATACTCGCTTTAGACGCTTTAGAACAGTACCTGGTATTGTTTCATTAATTTGTGAACCAATGGATGACGAACAACTGAAACTTGGTTGGTTCTAGCGAGATGGGGCAACATGCCATAGTCTAAAGGGAGTATGGATGCAGTGGAATCATTTTTTTTTTCCTGTGGAACAGAGTGATTTCTAAAGGATTATGGCCTCGAAGGTCACCTGACACCTGACTTTCTTTTCTAGGGTCACCTTAAAGATAATGTGAACAAGAAACAAATCACACACCATTCACGCAACATCTGCTGTGAAATCCAGACAGTCACGCAAAATACTCTTGCATCGACATTCACGTATATGAAGCGCCGTGTTGAATTGTGTATACAGGTACTGGGTGGTCATTTCAAGCACCTATTGCAATGTATCTTCATTTCTCAACCATAAAAGTATGTCATGTACAAATATGGTTTCATATTCTTTTTTATTAAGATTTTTATCACTCTTTTCCTGGGACTTCTTATGAATGGGACACCCTGTATATAGAGATAGAAAGAATTAAAAAAAAAAAACAAACATGAAAAGTGTTTATCAACATTTAAAAATACGAAAGTTGTTCCATATTATTCTTCAATAAAAAGCACACTTAAAATGTTTCTATGTCAGAGCTTAATTGTGACGCGGAAAATATAACTTCTAGATGAAATTAAGAATACTAGGACGTAAGGTTTGTACATAAACTTACAAAATCAGACAAAAACAATTTCGAGAGGAAATGATGAAATATTTCCAGAAGATAGAGAACATTGAGGGAAGGAAGAGTTCATCAATAATCGAGACTAGACGAGAATTCGATAAAAAAAAAAAAATGGGAAGAAAAATAACATTATTTTGCGTCCCCTCTCCTCTCTTGGGCAACACTAGCTAGGAAGCTATATATACTACAAAATTCAGCATATTAGTGAACATAGTTATTGAGATATTTTCGCCGAAAGTTGGAGGCCAATTTTCGTGAGTCCCACAATGTCGAGGCTAGCCAAGATAATGGATGAAACAGAGAGTACGACTTATGAGGAGTTGGACTAGCAAATTTCAGCTTTTGGATGAACATAGTTACTGATATATGGGTGCCGAAAGTTTGAAGATGAAATGAAATCTTTGGGTTTTACATCCCACGGTTAGGCCGGTTAGGCTAAAGGAGACGGTGAAGATGAGAAATGAGTGAAGTGGTGGAATGAATAAATTGGGAGGAAACGGGAGAACCTCGAGGAAACCCACGCACACGTTGTTTATCCACCACAAAGTTCAATTGGGGGGGATCGAACCCGGAACGCCGAGCACCAGAGGTGAACGCTCAACCGTTGAGCCACCGCGGCCCCTGCCGAAAGTTTGAATATTTGCGTAAAGTTAGTCTTAGAAGTATCTTGGCTAGTCGAGATAATGGATCGGTTATATAGTACATCTAATTGGCTATCTGGACTAGCAAATTTTAGATTCTGGGCCAACGTAATTACTGATGTACTATAACGAAAATTTGAGGGCTGACTTCACGCACTAGTCTTCCAAGTCTCTGGGCTAGCCGAAATAATGGATGAGCAAGGTAGTACACCCTATGGGCAGTCTGAGTTAGCAAGGAAAATATAGAACCCCGATAAAATTCACGGACATGAAATTGTCGACCGTAATCTCGACGTGGCCAGAGATCGCACCAGGCTCCTCTTAGACCATAAGTGTACGTTCTACCACTGAGCTCCCGTGTCTCCCTCTAAGTCTTTGAGCCAACACAGTTACAATTGCATCGAAAGTTTTGGGGGGTAACTTTAGGTGGGTCCCCGAAGTGACCAGGCCCTCCTAAGTATAGACTCGGTCAGAAAGCTGTCCGTATGAACTAGCTGAGTTAGCATCTATCAACATTTGAGCTAAAGCAGTTACGGAGTAAAACCCAGTATAATATACTGTATTTTTGAACTACATGTGTATGGCCCTTTATGTACCATCCCAACAAATCGTTATCAAGCTCCGAAATGAGGCATTTGTGAACCTATGGTGGCCTATACTTTTATTTTTTCCAAAGTTTTTTTTTTCTTTTCTTTTTTCAGTGTTGTGTGTTTCAGTATTATGGATGAATGTAAGTGTACTAAAATACGACTAAATGCCATTATTTATACTTGATCCAGTGTGAAATTGGACCTCGAGGGCAATTATGACTCCAGATCCCTTCCCCTCGGGAAGGATCAGAAGAATAAGTAATCCACGCTGGGCATGATCGGATATGGCCCAAAAAAGAAATTTCGCGGCTACTGTTGGCAGGAGATGTCGTAAGATAGTGTACAGGGAATAATATGTAGGAATGTTAATAAAGAAGAATATATATATATATATATATATATATATATATATATATATATATATATATATATATATATATATATATATATATATATATATATATATGTATATATATATATATATATATATATATATATATATATATATATATATATATATATATATATATATGTAGGGTGTACACTTTATCTGAAACATCTGTGATAGGGCCTAACGGAGAAACCAAAAGAGGGAGTAAAGTGAAACTTTACATGAAGCAACTATATGGAGGAGAACATCGTTTTACGTATTAAACAACACCCAGTGAACAGTGTTGTCATCCCAGTATAAAGCTATATTTTTTTTCGAATAGTACTACGTCAGATTATAGGTCTACATATTACAAATCAACGTGTTAAACGAAAACGTAAAAAATCACATTTATTATTCAGTGTTGCAAACTAAAGATGTTATAGTATCAGAAACATCCAAAGTTTGTGATACTATAACACAGTCACTAGCAATCTTCTACTGATCACTGACTATATCACAGTCAGTCAGCCTGATCAGCCTGACTATATCACAGTCACTAGCCTGATCACTGACTATATCACAGTCACTATATCACAGTCACTAGCCTGACTGATCACTGACTATATCACTGACTATATCACAATCACTGACTATAACACAGTCACTAGCTTCTATCACATATACAGTTCAACGGAGATGAACAAGACAACGCACATCGGAAGTAACTTAGCGTTGGATACAATAGTCATGATATTACTTCGTCTGAATGAATAGCAACGAAATTACAAGGGCTTGAAAATTTGATTTTTTTTCGAAAGGCTTTATTTAAAATAATAATAATAATAATCAGATAAGTATCGTATTTAGTTACTTGTGTGGTTTACAATTGTCAAGCAAATCATTTTGCCGTTTACAGCACTTCGATATTTCAAACCGTTCCGGAGATACGATAAACACCGTTGAAGATTGCAACACTGCTTGAATCGTGTAATTGCGAGGACTTGAAGTAATTATATCCACTAAAATTTCTTCCGGCAATCTTACAAAAGAGAGGAAAAACAACAATCAGTTTAAATATTGTTCAGAAATATGCCATTTCCAGCAGTGTTATGAATTTTATCAATATTTATCACATACCCGGAAAGGTTTAAGATGACGAAGTGCTGTAAACGGCAAAATGATTTGTTTGATAATTGTAAACCATCCATGTAATTAGACATGATACTTACCTAAGCATGTTTTCGAAATAATGCCTTTGGAGACAATTCAAATTTTCAAGCTCTTGTAACTTCGTTGCTATTCGTTCAGAGTCATACCATGAGCATAATATCCAACGCTAAGGTACTTCCGATGTTCATTGTCTGGTCTATCTCCGGTTTGCTGTATGTATGATATATTCTTCCAAATTTTGTATGTTTGTGATACTGTAACATTCTTAGTTTGCAACACTGAATAATAAATGTGGTATTTTATGTTTTCGTTTAACATGTTGATTTGAAATATGTAATAATCTGGCGTAGTGTCATTTGAATAAAATAAACAAACAACTTTATACTGGGATGGCAACACTGTTCACTGGGTGGTGGTGTTTAATATGTAAAACGATGTCCACTCATATATTTGTTCCATGCAAACTTTCGCTTTTCTCCCTCTCCTGGTTTCTGCGTTATCACGGATGTTCCAGATAAATTGTCCACACCGAAAACATGAAAAAAAAAAAATAACTTTAAAGGTCCGTAGCTCCAAAATTATGGGATCTACCGTAGTCGGGTCAAGACTTCCCTTAGGAACTAATATATGCACTATCCAAATATCTATATTTCAGAATCCTGCGGTATTTCCGCTACATTATTATTATTATTATTATTATTAGAGGTAATTGGTAATATGTCTGTAGCAAAACTCTCTCTATAAAATTGTTGCGTGAGCACCTTAGAATTCCGAAACATGCACATTTGGATGGGGCACATATTAGTTCCTAAGTAAAGGTTTGACCCGACTATGGTAGATCCCATAGTGTTGGAATTATGGACCTTTAAAATTCATTTTTATGTGTTTTCGGCAGCCTTAACTCAAAAGAAAGCATTTGTGCACCCAGGTTTGTCTATGCTTTTTGTCTCACCCTGGTGTCAGGAATCGCCTACCAAACGCTGTCAGTGTTGTTTTGAAATGCCCTGTATATACCGTGAAAAATTGAGATTTATATTAGTTATAATTAATACGAAGATAGTCATATTAAGGAAAAGTGAAGAATTAAAGATAATTGCCAGAAGAGATAAAAATCTCATGATTTATAGCCAAGCGAACACATACTAGACTACTATTCAGGATAACCGAACATTCTAATATATATATAACCATGACTGGTAAACACTTAATATAATTAATTAAGAGACATGAGTACTCAATTAAAAATAAGTAAATACTCGTAGATAAATAAATAGCAGGTACTACCCTACTAATCTATATATATATATATATATATATATATATATATATATATATATATATATATATATATATAAACATTTCAAAAATTGTGACACGCAGCTCTTTTAGACATACTGTACAAGCCTGAATTCATCCACCTCCTGCAGTGGCGGATCCAGAAATTGTTTTTGCGGGAGGCTGGAACAAAATAATTAAAAAAAAACAAACAGTGGAACTAATTTTTGCTGCTCAAATTTGATAGTAATATATAATACACTTGCATATAGTTAAAAACATGTTATTTTAAGGCGCAAAATTTCCGGTCGCCAGGTTTCCATTGGCGACTAGAAATTCAGAGCTGGCGACCAGTGTTCAGTAGGAATGGTTTCTGCCTAAACTCATAGGGATACACAGTTTCCATTTCGTATGAAAATAATTCTTACTGAGTGAGGAAAAACACGGAATGTGAAGTCTTCGCAACGGACTTGGAAATGAGAGAATATAAACTTTTGTTTTTTCATTGACGTTGAATCAGACACTGAAAAAGATTTACAGTGGAAACTTCATTATGAGATTCCTAAATTTGTTTCCAATTGTCACATTTTGTGCAGCTTTACCTGTAAGTACTGATTCATATGAGAGAGGCTTCAGCAGTCTCAACAGAGTTAAGTTTGCCTACAGGAATTCGCTAAAGACTGACGCATACTGGATGATTTGCTGACAATTTCCATCAATGACCCTTCACTTTGATCCGAAAACTGTAGTCGACAACTGGTACTTCAGTGCAAAGAGAGAGTATTACACAAACGTGAAGTCTCAACAGCCTGATTGATTATACTGAATCTAATCGTCTGGTTTTGAAATTTTGTCAAACCGAAACCCCTGATGTAATATCTTTCTTTGTCAAACCAAAGGCCGTGTGTGTTTGGGCTGGAGGGGAAATCTATCATAATTTGTACGTGATTGATACTAGCGACCATCATTTTTAAATTGGCGAGTGCGTCTGACTGAAATTTTGCGCCCATGTGTTAGTTCATGGAATCAAAGAAGTGGCGTTACCCGATGTTCTACCTCATCTATTTTAAAGGTTTATTTTATTTATATTGTTACATTGTTCAATGTATCTCATTGTAATATTGTTTCTGTGTTCTTAATGAGGTAAGATTTAAAAAAAAAAAAAATCTTTGGGAGATACACGAAATATTTTATAACAAGAATACATATCACAAACTTCACAATAAAACAGAACTAAAAAATACAAAATTTATATATCAGTGCTTCAATCATACAGGAATTGCAATCTTCTGAAATTCTGTTTCCGGGCAAAGAGATCCACTTACTTCAGACACATCAATTGGAATATCTTTGTAGAAAAACTTTGTGCAGAGCATGCTGTTACTGGTAAAACAGAGATAGAAGATGTAGCAGTTGTTTTACGTTTGGAAAAAGAATTCACAAGATGGATCTTGATAAACATCCACAGCGCTCTTACGTACATTTGGTTTCCCATTCCAATGTTCCCGCCACAAAATCACTTCACTTTTCAGTTGAATTTCACTTCCACATAGAGTCTCGCGGTAAATTTGTGAAGATTTTACAACTCTTTCTTCATCCAACTGTGTCGTAAATGCAGGTATCAAACTAAACAAAGGGATCACTTTTGAATTTGTTAAAGCAAATCTTGAGGTCAGTTCACTTATGAGGTGATCGAAAAAAAAAGAATATGCACATTTATCTTGAAATATTCATGCGAGGTATGTGCTTCTACATTTGAGCGGCGAGTTTGGCGCTCTACAGTCCTTCGAAATGTGATATCGACATCATGGGAAATAGGAACTTCTTCAGCCGTATTAAAGATCTTGCTGTAATGATCACTATTAACACGATACTGACTGAGTAACTGTATTACATTGTCAACCATGGTATAGCATTGATGAAACCCCACTGTAGGATTAGGATTGAAGTTGACGAGACAAAGTTACAGTCAGTCCAAGAATTATACCCATGATATGGAGAGTAATGATAAAGTCAAACCTTAAAACAGCAAAAAGGAGAGCAGAAGATTTTGGTAATGGAACTTCTTCATCAACAGACTTCATGGGAGCTTCAAATATTAGGATATGGCAATTCCTAGTACAGAACGAAAGTCCGCAGAATCACCCGGTACACATCGAGACATTAGTACAAATTTTCTTCTGTTAGCATCACAAAAAAAAAAGTCCCACTGCTAGTCTGTGGGTGTCTGTTTCTGTTTACAACTTAGTACGCGATTTGGCTGTTAAGGCCATCGGCATTCGTAGTTGAAAAGATCAGCAGGTAATATCTAAAGCTAAACAGAAGAGGAAGATCATCCATTTCCATAATTCAGCTGAAAACTTATCACTTCAGCAAAATGCTGAATGACCTCAAATTCCTCTTGCTCTGACATTTTCTTGGGGGGGGGCTTCAGCCCCAAAGCCCCTCTTAAATCCGCTACTGATCACCTGTATAGTAAGTTGATGAAAGCAAAATTGACTTTTAGCTACATTTATCTTAACCATTATGGTACGACAACTATTGTATAGTTTTAATGTGATATTCTGAAACAAATCTAGTGATAACAGTTCCCACTTATCAGACATTTGAGACTAACTATTATGTGAATGAATGAAGTTCGGTGGGTGTTAAGAACCACAGCAGTTTAACTGTATCAAAAAAGCGTGCAAACTTCCTATTTACCAACATAACAAAGATTTATTTTCATCTTTTTCTGCAGACGAAATTTTCATGTGTAACAAATTATTTTGTGAACAGTTTTCTGATAAATTTTTTTTTTAAAAAAAAGAAACGTTAGAACTCGTATTCTTGTACTTGCTCAGGGCACAAAGTTCATATTTATACTCAATTTGTTTTTGTCACACGCAGTTAGAAGAACAGCTGTTTTGAGTACAATACAATCATGTTTTTGAGTACCTACTCATGTTACCCTTCGTGCGTGTGACTCAGTTTAGTTCCCACACTTTCAATATGAGAGATTCACGATATGTTTCCATTAAAAATTCTGGAAGATAATGTGTGTTAACATAATCACCTACTGCCAATAATAGTATGGTTGCACGTGTATGTAATATGCTTCAGACATTTCTCTATCTGATGTTGATTTAATGTTTTTGCACGCCGCCAAAGCTATTTTGCATAACAAAAGCTATGCATGTGTCCCTCTTCTTTGTATTTTCTACTTTCTTTCATTCGAGTTTTTTAAGGAGGAAGGGGGGAGAAAAACGGAAAATGGCTTCCTGCTCGATTGGTATGCAGTACTACAATGTGCCCATGATTTTTCATCGGAATAATAACAATACTAATAATCACAATAATAAATGTAATAAGATGAAGCGAAGTGTGACAGGAAGGCGACTATAAATTATTTTGATTTGACATCGGGGACAATTATTACTCAATGGGACAGTGAGCAACCACCTTGCTGCTTATATAAATAGTCGCGTACTTCTGGAAACTCCCACCAATGTACTAAAATAAGCATTTTTCTCACATCCAGAGAGAGAGAGAGAGAGAGAGAGAGAGAGAGTTCCCCTCTTCCTCACATCCACTCTTGCAAGAGCTTTTTAACAATCACTCCATACAATGAGGTCAGCACTTCCCCAGACCTAGCTATTGGTGTTAAGTGCCATATATCAGAGTACATTTTTTAAAAAAAAAATAATATATTTGAAAACAGAAAAGGTCAAGAAAGTCTGCTTTTAATGAGTAGACGCCAGACTTTGACTATGGGATCCCAGTGCACTATTAGTAACTTTTAAGAAACAATCTAGTCATATATATATACAGACAGATAGATAGATAGATAGATAGATAGATAGATAGATAGATAGATAGATCGCCAGTTTATTTCAAGAGTGACATAACTCAAAAGTCGCCCTTATTGACTTATGGACAAAAAATGAAAGCGGAATTTTGGATTATGTAACACTTGAGTTGTATAATTTTGGTTGGCCCGCACATCGGTTGTCTCAAAAGAGATCAAACTTAAGAAATCTACAAAATACTAATAGTAAGAATAATTTATCCAAGCTAATATTTTTGGAACTATAGATTGGATTACTAGTCACCGCATCGCAGAACCATTGCCGTACTTCGATTAATGACATTGGTAATATGTTCAATTCCTTACTTTGAAACATAGTAGTATGTTCTTGTACCAGAATATAGAAGGGTTTATTTTCTACAATCGTGAGTTTCTTCAGCATTACAGTACTTACTAAATACAACATATGTAGGAGTTAACTACTTGAAACATCGAAATACACTTTGTTGTTTCGTTTAAAACTATTATTTATTTTTCCTTACGTCTTCAGGTTCGGTCACATGTTCTTATTTTACTATTTCTAGAAATTTTACGTCTAGCTATTTCTAGACACTACATGTCGACTGAAAGCAGGAAATTCATATTATTCAGTTAAAAATCTCTTGTCGTCACGAATTATGCCGAGGAATTTGAAGCTTAAAATGTATACAAGACAATAATCATTCCTGTTGTGTTGTATAGTTGCGATTGCGAAACATGGTCGCTTATTCTGAGGGACGAACATAGACTGAAAGTATTTGAGAACAAGATCCTAAGACGAATAGTAGGACCCAAGAGGAAGAAGAATGTGGAATAGCGGAAATTTCATAACTAGGAACGGTGTAATTTATACCTTTTACCAAACGCTAAGGTCATCAAATCTACACTGTAAAAAATCGTTGCGTTATTTCAACGACATACCTACACGATTGTGCTAAAATATGACACAAACAGGTGGTTAGAGCAACTCACTCCCCATTTGGAGTTGTGTGTCGAATTATGGTAGTTGAAATGACACACAGCCTGTGTGTTAAATTAACACAAATGTAGAATCTTCGGTGTTGTTTTCTGCGTGATTGCCAAATATGTTGGGCACCTAATTATAAAGACTTACGCACTGAAGCTACAGACAAACATAGTAGAAACAAATACTTAAACAAATCCAGGTATACCCAAAATTTCAAATGCAAACCGCGCGATGTGTTTTCAACTGTTTTACATAATGTTTCTCAAAAGAATACGTCAACAACGAGAAACAATATCGTATTGTTGTGTCACTTCTACACTGCACTAGAGCTCACGAGTCAACAGCGGGAACTGTGCTTCAAAAATATCGGGGAACAAGTTGAATCACAATTAAGAGGCAAACATATTATAAGGATATATATATATATATATATATATATATATATATATATATATATATATATATATATATATATATAAGGGTTTCCTATCATTCTTGAACAAGATATAGGTGAAGGTTGTGTTTCGCACCATCAAAAAATACTTCACAATAAATGTGGGGAGGACGACAAAATTTTTTTATGAAGATTTTCTATATGAAGTGTTCTGTAGTTTACTATTCTTAATTTAAAATTAGAGTCTTCGGCAAGCGTAAGCGTGCACACCACATGGTTTTCCAACACAGAAAAATTGTTACATCAACACCACACACGGAGTTATTTCAACCCCGAAATAGGTGTCGTAGCAACACAGAACTGGAGTCGAACTAACACCAAAAATGATGTTAATCTGGTAGTCTGACCTTGAATTTTAATACAGGGAGTGCTGAATTAACACCGAAACGGTGTTGCTTACACAGCTTTAACCTTGAATTATGACACAGATTGTGTGTTGAAGTAATAAGAAAATGATGTTGAAGTAACACAGATGCTGTGTTATATTGATACTTGACATGGTGTAATATTAACACAAAATAACTAACACACTAAACACTGAGTTACTTTCTTCGTGTTGGTGTAACACCGCCACAAAGTAGCACACAATACTTTTCTCCACACTACTGACCCTGACATGGTGTCGAATCAACACAGCAAATACTAATACAGATTCGAATTTAACGCCGCTCAACACTGGTTGTGTATTACAGACATAACGCACACCCCTTGTGTTAAACGCCAACACCGCGGGGTCTGTGTTGAACTAACATCACATAGTGGTAGTCACACTGGAACCAGTGTCCTGTGTTAAGATTGAGTTGAATTAACACAACATTTTTTTTACTGTATAGAAGTTTAAGGTGGGCAGATCATGTAGCCAGAATGAAAGTGGGAATGCTTTCAAAGTTTTGAGTGGAAATCCAAACAAGAAAGAACTAGGCGCTGATGGGAGGGCAATAATAAGATAAATCTCGCAGAAGTAGGAATACCAAGTAGAAACTGGATCCAGTTGGTTAAGGACAGGAGTCAATGGGAAACTTTTGTGAACACGGCCCTTAACCCCCGGGATCCGTAGGACATAGACATTTAGCGTCCTATTTCAGCACCGAAACTATATTAGACAGGAGTCTACAGTTTAGGGTGGAATCCGAACCACCGAAATCAGTTTAATGCTACCACAACCTAAATTGAACCCGATACCCTGTGTACCAAAAGAGTATGCATTAGTCAGTAGACCAGCGGGAAGAGTGGTTATTTGCTGATCGGGTATATCAAAAATAAATAAGCAACTTGAACTAAAAATTGCGCAGCTAGAATTAGTAAGTGGGATTATACTATACAGTATATATCCTAACTCAAACATTATGTATACTGGTATATAAAACCAATTACATTATTGACAATTCCAACAGGAATGAATATGTCCATGCAAAGTCGTGTTTTATTTAAAACTATTTGAATGTGTACCACTATTTTGGCTTAATGCAGATTAATATGCCACTAAAGATGAAATTCGTATTGTTTGTAGAATAAATTTTGTTTGCCAGTAAATCCTACAACATCTAATGCAAACTACTCTCTGTTAGAAACACTGACAATATTCAGGTCCTTACATCTAGACTTGAAAAGTTATTTTTACCTCTATATGATACATTTGTGCAAGCAGATATTGTGCTGCGATAGGGATAAGTCATATTCCGAATCCCTAACTCATACGCATAGTAAGACTCAGAATTTGAGGATTTACTACTACTACTACTACTACTACTACTAATAATAATAATAATAATAATAATAATAATAATATTATTAATAATAATAATAATAATAATATAGTGGTTTTTATACCTCCTGTACAATCCATTTCTCTAATTAATTGAAATAGATAAATGATCTTAACCCACGGACACAATGTTGTCCACTACAAACTTATTTTGCCAGAGATCTAACCACGGATCGCAAATAAAGGGCGTAACCCTTTGGGTGGGTGGGCGTAACCCTACGGCTAGCAAAAAAAAAATAACCACGGACTATTCACAAAATGGTGAGGCTACAGAACCGTTAGTCTTGTGGCACATGCAGAAAAAAATGCATACTGTACAAAAGACTATGTAGAAAAAAAAAAACAAATAAGAAAGTTAAAGGAGTGCAGCTTCGACTGTGGAAAATAAGGATACAAAAAAATACACTCCGTAGCTTATCAAGAACAATCAATAATAGATTCAAACAAAAGATAGTACCTTGCTGTGTAAAATGTAAGTTACGTGCTAAAGACATGCTGAGCGAACTAATATATGGTGATGGGAGTGCTAAAAAAGGACTGGGTTGGAATGAAAATGATTGGAGACTTATGAGGAAATTACAAGAAAATCTGTAAGTAACAATTAGAATAGAGGAAGAAATAGCAGAGGAAAACGTAATTGGAAGAGGGCAGTTGATATTTTGATAGACACAAAACAATTAGTTTCCACGAAGAGACACGATATTCTTGATCATAGCTTTTAATTGAAAAATAAATGGGATTTGGAACAAAATATGCGTCGATAAATCAGCTGTTAGGTACATTAATAATCGCTAATAAAGGAATAGACTCCCTATTTCATAATTGATAGTTATATTAATTTATATTAAGTTTTGGTTAACTTTTATCGTTCAGTTGACTCAGATTTCATCTAAAAGTAAATCAATCGCTTCCAGTATATATCTATATATCTATAGATAGATAGATAGATAGTATCTATCTATCTATCTATCTATCTATCTGTATATATATATATATATATATATATATATATATATATATATATATATATATACTTTTATCATAGACGTTCATTTACGATTTTAGAAGAGTTCATTATGTATCCGATGAGGACTTCTTTCTGTGTAATCCGTCGTTAACGTCACCTGGAAGTGAAAGTTCTGTGGTCTGTTGTTTCGGTCAGTACATTACTTTGAAACAATGTACGTCAATAATTACTGTCTATTCTAAAGAAAATTTATGTTGTCAAGCGATACTTTAAAAAAAGAATACTCTTTTTGTTCTGTACAGCATCGTGTTTCATAGGTTTAGTGTCACTATATCGTACTATTCATTGCCGCTCTCTATCAACCTAGAATCAACACTTTGAGTAATAAGTGTTGATTCAGGAAACCAGTAATATGTTCATTTGATATGTCAGTGTTGTTCCTAGTAATTGAGCCTCTTTCGCTTGTAATGGTGAGTGTAACTGGCTGTATTTTATTTCACGCAGATGACAAACAGCATTAGAGTGGCATTTTGTTGATTAATTATATTTTGTCTGGACAGAGAACCAGGTTATGGATTCATATGTTCTTGCTTGAATTCTATATGCAATGAAATGCATTATACGTGTTTCGAATATATATATATATCAAAATATTCCTAAAATTTATTTACACAATTACTATGAAAATTTAGGTTGTTAATTCCAATTTAACTTAATACAACGCATATATAATCACATCATTTATAAAGTAATAATTAGTCAGTATTCCAATAAAACTACAACCTACAATAAACCAAATAAAGGATTTTAAAAAAATACAATTTTTGATTTAAAAAAGGATGTTTTAAAAATCTAACATTTAAAATGACATATCTAGAAATTTTGCAAATAAGCAGGGAGAGGAAAAAAGGCATTTTTAATATATATATATATATATATATATATATATATATATATATATATATATATATATATTCCGTGTATTACGTTTGGGGACTGTTAAATTTCAGAGCCTCGTATTAACTTAAAATTCTGAACAATGTGATAATCTGAAAAAAAAAAGTATCAAAATCACTTTCAATATTATTGGAAATAGTTTTCTAAGATTATCTTTCTTTTTCCTTTACAATCACTTAATCGGGATACAGTGATGTCTGTACTGAAGTAAAAATAATTCATGATGAACGCAAATTCTCTTATTAGAATGTGATAGAGTGCTAGGGATGTGATAGAATTTATGCTGGAAGGAAATGAAGAATAATAATTTCAAAATTGTCAATAATAAGATAATCCTTATTTCCAAACTATGAGATTTGTAGAAGAACGTAGTGCATGCTTTTAAGTTACTGCGTGGCTGACCATTATTTCCACTGGCAATAGAAGCATATTGTAATTGAGTAAGCTTACTTTTAAAGTAACCTGAGTTAAATTTACGCTTAAAGTAAAACTAACTTATAACACTAAAACTACATGACAACTAACTTCTAAAAACGAGGCTTTTATGGTTACCACGTAAGGTTAAAAGCAAGAGTAAAGTATTACCTTTGCTGGTATTACAAACATATAAACAAATGTAGTTCAACTTGCACGTAACATTTCAAGCAGGAGACGACAGTTGGTAACTCCGTGGAACACTGAAATAGGCTTTTGCTCCGCAGTTGACACTAGTATTTTAATTTTCATTACGTATCATCATCTTCTTCAAGGAAGAAACATTAAAACCCAGAAATTTCCATTCCGTACGTCACTGCTGCAACGACATTTGTATCGTATAAAGTTTCAACGTTTTTACCTGTTAGTTTAAAAATTACAAGGAGGTTTCAAGATAAATGATCTATCCTATATTTATATTGCATTTTGTGGGTAAACAGCCTGTGCAATAATAAATATTTTATTGTAATTTCAAACGCGAAAATCAACAATTACTATCAGCACATTAGCTTTACAGTATTGGTAAATGTATGTTAAAATATTTAACGAATCAGCTTCGCAGATCCTGTCTTGGTATTTTGGTGCAAAAGTGAGATGTTTCCGTAACAACTAGAATAGAGTTATTACAAAGTGATCTGCAAATGTATGTAAACTCTACTAGTATGGGCGAATCCAGGACAGACTCTCCTGGAAGGAGGGTGGTAGAAATCACTGCTTCTTAGGGCTACTTTACTTTTATTTGTGAACAGGTACGGACTTTTGCAGCACTGTGTACTTGCAGATTTTCTTTCCAGTCTAGCATCCCTTTCAACAGCGTGGCGATATGAGACGTGGACTTACAGCTTAACATAGAGTCCAAACCACATGAGTTCCTGCTGGGGATCGAACCTGGATCTCCAACACCAAAGGTGCGTATGCTACCGCTTAGGCAGAAGAGAGCTCCACTGTATAATCGTGCCACTGAAGGGGAAAACAACTCTTCGCTTTTTCTCAGGATTCGTCAATGTCTGCTAGTTATATTTCAAAATGGTATTTTGTGTGTTGCATTTCTATTGCCTCCTTAAAAGTTTGACAAAACAAACAATTCATCAAATTTGCAACTAACCCGGGATGTACTTGAACCTGAACCCACAAAGTGGGGGTGGTGTTTATATTTCCTGAAAGCTTGGGTCAAGGTAAGATCAAAACCGGTTACCAAAATTGCGGAGATCTTATTTATTCCGCTTGGGGGCAGCACTTTACTCATTTTTATTAAAATCTTTAAACGTGTCTATAAAGTCCGTTTCAACCTCGAAAAATCTGAAACGGTGAGACAGATATAAAAACATAAAAGCATGTCTTTCATCCTTTCAAAAGTACAACGTATCAAAGCAAAACAAATTGTCCCAGGTTTCCCCGCAGTGTCCCAGACGGAATTTTTTAAACGGAAAGTTGGGTCAACTTGCATATCATATGAAAGTTGGTGTTAAATGAAAGAAGATAAATCAAGTCGCGACTCTTGATGAGAAGCCTGAGCAAACTGGCGGTAGTTCAAATTATCCACACAAGCGTCATTGAATAGTCTATGGCCATTTCTAGTCGCTAACGCTCTCGCCTTTGGTGCGCGCGGTCCCGGGTTCGATTCCCGGTTTGGGCACTCGGTCAAAAAAGTGTAAAACTCTTTTTCTGGCCAGCTACCCTGAATTAGGTTTTCCTCATTCACACCAGGCAAATGCCAGGGTGGTAACTAACTTATAGGTCCCAGGCCACTTCCTTCTTTCCCTAATTCTATCTTCCTTCCCTTTCCCCGGATTGTGTGCTAGCCGAGGAACATCACCCCTCAAAACGTGAAGGATGCCGAAAACCCAGAAATCTAAATCCTAACCTAACCTATCTATTAATTTGAAACGGTGAGACAGATGTAAAAGCAAGAAAAAAACCTAGAACGTATAGCTGGACTGAGCTTAAACACTTTGTCAACATATATTGTGTGAACGTGTACTGATTAGTAACCCCCAGAAAGGTTTACGTCTGGGACATTTCTTTTTTTACTTTGATACATTATTATTATTATTATTATTATTATTATTATTATTATTATTATTATTATTATTATTATTATTATTATTATTATTATTATTATTATTATTATTATTATTTACCTGTCAGATTAATAGGAGTGGACACAGACTTTTCAATAACGCTTGTATTAACATTTTGACCCACCGTCATTTTGCACAACGCTTACAATCAAGAGTCGAGACTTGCTGCTGCTGACCCCTTTTCCATTTTATTATTTTGAATTGGACCGCGCCTATGTAAGTTCAGGGAGTAATCTACACCTCCCAACACCTCCTAACACCCCCAAATTTATTTACACACACCCCTGGATGGAAAATGGATACTCCCCCAAATCCAATTGTATCAATCAGGCTAGGCTATTTAGGTTATTTATTACATCAAGTTAAAAAAAGGTTTAGCGTTTAGGAAAGAAGACAATGTTCTTATTTATTTATTTCACTTCAAAATACGAAGCGACCTCGTTCTAGCGACCAAGAAGAAATGTGTAGCGTAAATAGTATGGTGTATATAGTGTAAATTATAGTGTGGAAAATAGTTTATATGCAAGTTAATCAATTTGAAATGTTGCAAGATTTAGTAAAAAAAAGTGACCTTATGTATGGTTAGTGCAAATAGTGAGGCTGCCAAAAGTGACCAAACATTTCTGTATTTTCTTCAAGAAACAGTCTTTAAATTAAGACGAAATGATATATCTGTTGAGTGTGGAGTACAACTTGCTCAAGTATGGGGATGGGGAATATCATAACTCAAGATCAGGTGAGCCATTTTTTATTGGTTTGTTATTTAGCAGGAGAAAATAACGGATTTGAACTTGGTTTTCTCTTTGTATTAATATGAAATCTTTGAACTTAGTTTCCTATCCGTGTTAATACAAATTAACCTATTACAAAGTTTTTTTTTTTTTTTCATAAATAGTGATGAGCAAATGAAAGACCAAGACCGGGGTGGTCTTGGTCTTGCACATCCACTCTTGGTCTTGGTCTTGCACTGGAACCCTTGATCTTGGTCTTGGTCTTGGTCTTGCATGCAAGAGTCTTGCAAGTCTTGTATTTAAGAAATCTCAAGCTTTTCATAGGTAAATTTTACTATGGATATAAGGGATAATAAACACTACAATGCGCCAATAGTAGATATAACGGAAATACAATGCATGTTTCTAAATGTAATATAGTTTAACTTTGCGTAAGTATCATGACAGTGTACAACATACGTGATGAGGGTGCCCAAGCTTCACTACTTGCAAGATATGCCTAAACTACAACGCTTCGTAATCTGTTTATATTTTTTTTAACCACACTTCACTGGTTCCCAAACTGGGGAGGCTACCCCTGAGACGCATGAGTTGATTTTAGTTTAGCGTCCCTTTCAGCAGCGAGGCTATATGAGACGTGGGCCTACTGATTAACGTGGAATCCGAACCACATGAGCTCCCGCCGGGAATCGAACCCGGATCTCCCACGCCAAAGGCGCGTACGCTAACCGCCCTGAGACGCATGAATGAAAATCAAGACGGCACAGATTATTGAAATACCACGGATTGCAAAAAAGCGTCAGATTTTTCTTTTCAACCGCGATTAGCTAATCATTGTATTAATCAAAATTCCAATTAACTATTGAGATTTGGTTTTACTCCAATATGTACTCTATGGGGCAGAAACATTGACATTACGCAAAAGTGATGAAAAAATTGCAGGCTTTCGATATATGGACATGGAGGAAAAAGGAGAGCAGGGAGTAATCTACACCCCCCAACACCTCATAACACCCCTCCAAATTTCTTTACTCACACCCCTGGATGGAAAAGGAATACTCCCCCAAATCCAATTGTATCAATCAGCAGAGGCAGATCCAGGACCGACTTCTGGGGGGCGGTGGGTTGTCCTGACCCCTTCAAGGAGGCCATTGGGATCACAAGGACCACACCATTCGATATGCCCTATGATATTTACGTATTTCAATTTTGTTCCATTCATTTACCTTCCATGGTTTTCATACTACGGGTACTGGAGTTTCCAAACCATATCATGGCAGCCATTTTGAAACTGGTGCTCCATATGAAACATCTTTTAGTACAGCTTTACTTAGTTTTCCAAGACCTTTCGAACGAGGTATTACACGGCTCATGTTCCCATTTGACATTTCAAAGTTACCCTCCGTTACCCCCATTTACGGGGGGCAGCGAGGTGTACTTTTGGTGGAATTGGTTTTCCCCCTCAGCAATATATGACGTGTACTTCAAATATTTCTTCTATGTTTTATCATTTTTCAGATATTTCCGTGGATTGATTAAAATGGTCCACAATATATATATATATATATATATATATATATATATATATATATATATATATATATATATATATATCTTCCAGTCCCTTCCTCCTCCCCTAGGTTCTACCATCAAAGTGAAACAAACTTTATAAAACTTTCCAGGACCGAACCTCATACATGTTAAAAATTTGATTGAGATCGATTCAAGAGTTATTAAGTCACAAACTTAGTCATTTTTATTTTTATTTACATTGATTTGTGTACATCTCCCCTTCCTCTTCCTTCCCCTGATTAGGGTGGCCAAACCAATAGTTTATTACGTCAATTTGCAATATACTTGATGGAAACCTGGGGCCGCGGTGGCTCTGTGGTACGGAATTCACCTCTGGTGTTTGGGGTTCCGGGTCAGATCACAGCCCCCGCCAAGTGAATTTTGTGGTGGACAAACACCGTGTGTGTGGATTTTCTCGGGGTTCTCACGTTTCCTCCCACTTTCTTCATTAAACCATTTCATTCATTACTTTTCATTACCGTCTCATTTAGCCTAACCGGCACAACCACGGGACGTAATACTCAAAGATTTCATTTCACTTCATTTTGCTCCGTCAAAGTGAACACACAGATAACATTCCAGGCTTGAACCTCATCTATATTAAAAATTTGATTGGTCGTTTGGTTCATGAGTTATTAAGTTTTATGTATTATTTTATAACTCCCCCTTTCCCCTCCCCTAAGTTTTACCGTGAACGTGAAATGATGAAAACACTTCCAGGCCCAAACCTCGTCTGTGTTGAAAATTTGATCGAAGTCGGTCGGCTGGTTCAAGAGATTAGGAGTCACAAAAATAGTCACTTTCAACTTTATAATATTTATTTATTATTGTAGTATAATGTTAGATTGTTCAATCCTCGATGTGCAGTACACCTAAGGAGGCTAAAAGTTATATTAATACAATTATCCAATGTATAAGCATTCGCCCATGAAATCAGACTTGCGGTCACATGCACTAAGTTTTTGTCAATGTTATGAAAATGTTATTTCGACATTAGTTTTAAGAGCACACATTGTAAATTTCCAACGGATACTTGAGTCTCGGAGCCATGGCCATACCCATGTAGTCGACACCTATGGTGTACGGTATTACCGATCTTCAATACTACATTTCTCTTTAGTTTTAGAAGAAGAACACCACTAATATGCTTTGAAATGAAATTAAGTATCTAGTTTAACGTCCCACGATTGTGCACCAAGGCTAAGTTATACGGTGATGATGAGAAATGACTGAAATGGTGGAATGAAGAAAGTAGGAGGAAACGAAAAAATACCGAGAAAACCCTCGCAGATGGCGTTTGTCCACCAAAAAAAAAGCTCACGTGGTGCGAGATGACACCTGTGTGGCTTGAAAACGAGCAAGATCTGCAGAAAACGCGAACAATCAATTCAGAAAACGACATACTGTTGATATAAGCTACAGGGGCATATCGACTCACACGAATTGAATAAACTACTGGGAACACATTCGCTCCAGCAGCATTTTTACTGAAGCCAAGAAATCCATCTCCTTCTTTTTTACATTATATATATAAAAAATAAAGTATTGCCGGTCCTTGTGCAAGACTCTTGCGCAAGTCATCGTCTAGATAATGCAGGTATGGTCTTGGTCTTGGTCTTGGTCTTACATCGGGATTCTTGGTCTTGGTCTTTGTCTTTGTCTTGGTCTTGCGTGCAAAACTTGCAAAAAACTGCAAGACCAAGACTCTTGCGCTCATCACTATCCATAAATGAAAGCTGCGAGGGAGTGGGGAACATGGAACCAGTTACTCTTGCTAATAGTTGTGTAACAAAATATATTGTTTTCTTTGAGTTTGTTTAAAAATGTATATCATTATTCTGAGAGCACCCCCACTTTTATTTTGAACACTCTCTCAAGTAAAAATTTCTGGCATACTTACTGTGCAAGGTGAATCACCTTTCCGTTTAAAAATTTTGAGTCGGACACCGCCTGGGATCCTTCGAGGGACCCTGGGACAATTTATTTTACTTTGATACGTTGTACTTTCGAAATGATGAAAGACACGTATTTTTGTTTTCATATATGTCTCACCGTTTCAGATTTTTCGGGGTTGCAACAGTCTTTATGGACACGCTTAAAGATTTTAATAAAAATGAGTAAAATGCTGCCTCCAAGCGTAATGCATGAGACCTCCCCAATTTCGGTAACCGGTTTTGATCTTACCTTAACCCAAGCTTTCAGGAAATATATATACCACCCCTACTTTCTGATTTCACGTTCAAGTACATCCCTAGTAAGAACAAAAACAGTTTGCATATTTTTAAGGAATTGCAATTGCTATCACTCTTCCCGGAAATTGGTTGATACAATTTGACGACGTGAATCGCATAAATTGTGCATGATTGTTGATTTATAGTTGAATGCCCCTTGTATACCTCTAAACTATATATGACATCAACCTACAGATTAACGGAAATTCAAACCACAGTGAGGAAAATTCGTTCTCCGGACAGAAGTACATTTTACAAATATACGGAATTCTCCTGCTTACTACAGAAATCAGTAGAGAACATATGTTATCCATACGCACTGCCGTTAGATGTTACATCATGCTGTTGAAGGATGTCTGACATCTAACAGTTTTAGGTATATCACATGCATATACTTACGTTGCACTCCTCAGTTATATGTTATATACGTCCATTTGTATATGAGATCCTGACCGCCTATATTGTTTCATACGGAAAGTGAGTATAGATTTATCACTTATGCGTAAAGTATTATAAAATATGCGTTTTCAGTTGTACGTCTGCTGTATGTTAAGTCCAAAAACTACCGGAATTACGCATGTAACCTACCTTTTTTAAAGTACGCCATCTGCATATTTTCCTCAGTCACATGTACTACGTCTACCGGGAATCAAACGGGTGTATTTCTGCACTACAAGAGAGGAGGATACATTTTTACCTACAATGGGGTTTTACTGTATCACTAGACTTCGAATTATGAATTATGTGTTAGCCTACTATACAAATATTAATCTGCAAATCCGTCCTGTTGCTTTCCAGTGCGATATTTTTTTTTCTTTTAATTATCTGTAACAACAGATGGTGTGGGAAGGGAACAACTCAGTTGAAGTTGGAAACACTGTTTACAGATCGAACTGAGATTTAGATTTAACCCCTTGTCCGATTAATGAAAGGCAAGTTTCTTCGACTTAATGATTTCGCCGGCTGGAGCGTCATTAATTAATCAAACCGTGCGAGTACGCCCACGTAAAAACATTTTATTTCCAGATCATTTCAGCGGGTTCTTTTTGAGTTTCATCATCAATCAATGTCGAACTGAGAGTAACGGGATGCTAATCTTCCTTTGGTCCACGAACATTGGGGTCCCAAGTTGCGTAGAACATATATAATCAAAGACGAGATTGTGTTTGAAGTCCATTAAAATCATGGTGTGTTACTGTAAGGTCCTCTATACAAGCAGTATGAAATTCATGGTATGTCAATCACAAGTGAACAAGAGATGTGCTATTTGGCTGACGGCTTCGTTCATGAAGCACACGACATATGATTACACAGACTCCTGTTCTTTGCAATTTATCGTCCTGTAATTCTTCACATTTGAATAACCTGTTCGCTCTTCGCCTGCTAATGGAATACGTACCTTAAAAAAATAAAAAAAAGAACAAAACTATACACCCGATACTATGTACAAATACAGAAGCATAATAAAAAATATATCAAAAAATGTTGACAACGAAAAAGATGAAGTATTTTACGCACTGTGGATCATTCTCGTTCTAATTAAAGCTGATATGAATGATACGTTGCATAAGTTCATTTATTACAAAGTTAATGAAATTCTATGTAAATTCTTTATTTTTTCTTTATTTCTTTCGTTATAAGGATAACTGCGATGTTGCAATAAACAGACACAGAAACATAATTTTGTAAATTAATTGGCACCCAAAACACTTGGATTCGAGTTTTGGGATTAGTTACTGATCCCTTTCACCTCAACTAGCTGATACACATAATGTATATCAGCACTTTCTTTTTAAGAAGCAGTATCACATAGCAGTTTTCTAAAGAAAATCATAAAATTGTGATGTACACTCATATCCAAAATTATTGTCGCATGTCTATAAATATGTTGTTGTAGGAATATAATTTGATAACGAATATGCCCGATATTTTTATAATGTTAGTATTTATATAATCGGTAAAGACACGTATGTGGTAAATTCCATGTCAAAATAGCAGTAAATAAGAACAATAAAAGGAAAATAAAACTTTGTTGTCCATTTAGCAACGTTTTGTTTTACTCGTTCTAATTTTCGTAATTATAATTCTTTTCCTATGACATTTACCACAAATATACATTTCATGATTATACACATAGTATCAGTATTAAAAGTACCCTGCAAAATCATTATCAAATTATATTCCTACAAGAAGACAGTTATAGATATGCGACAATCAGTTTGGGCATGAGTTTATTTATAATAATTTTCCTTTTAAACCATTTTTTTCCCTTTTTTGTACAAGAAACAGTGTAATATATGTTCGCCTTCTTGATAAAAAAAGGTTTTCTCTTGATCTCAAATAGTTGTGGTAACTCTATCCTAGACAACTCAACGTTTCCTTTCGGGTGCCTCTTTAGTTCTAAATAATACATATAAATCTACAATAGAGTGGAAATCATATTAATGGAAACTAGCCGTAAAACTGACGACAAAAACACACTGTGCACTGCGACGTATTATGACATTTGAAAATAAATTCGCCTAAGTGTTTTATTATTATTATTATTATTATTATTATTGTTATTATTATTATTATTATTATTATTATTATTATTATTATTATTATTATTATTATTATTATTATTATTATTATTATTATTATTTTCGAAGTGCAAGACCTCTTTTTAGTTTTCGGAAATAGGTAACTAGAGAAAATGTGGTTCTTCAAGATTATTCCCTCTTTTTTCCTGTTATTTCAAGTTCTGAGGTAAGGAGTTCGCAAATGACATCTGTATAATCATTTCATAGAACTGGCCTTGATTTGTTTTCTTTTTGGCTAAAATATCTAAATAAAAGTAGTTTGCGGTTTTTAAGAATACTGAAATACGAACTTTATGAACTTAATTCGGACATAATTTAGTTAGAATATGAGCTCGGAAATCAACACAGTTTTGAAATTAAGTTATTATATTTTGTCATATAATACAGGTTTATTTCGTGGGCCACTTAATGCCAGTATCCGACTTTTTCATGGCATTACGGAATATACACTTAACAAAAAACCTCCGTAGCCACATTGGAAACCATATAGGTATATTATCTTAAGCAATCCGTAGGATGACAAATTTAGTACTAACAAAAAAAAAAAAAAAATATATAATAATAATAATAATAATAATAATAATAATAATAATAATAATAATAATAATAATAATAATAATAATAATAATAATAACTGCTTTCCATCTATTTTGCTTTTTATTATCGCACGAGGTTATTATAATACATACTAAACTTATTTTATTTAGAGAATCAAAACCAGAATCAGAATTTATTGCATTCGATCTTCGTTATACAACGGAATTGGACATGTCAGTCATACATATACCGCTATACATAAACATACATACTATTATTACATACATTGTTCTATCAATTATCTTTTCAGTTTGATTCTAAAGATATTTACGAAGCCCTGATTTTTTATACATGATGGAAGTAGATAGTGTAATAGGGTCCCTTTGCGAGTAGCTGATTTATTGTATATATTTGTTTTATGTGCATGCAAGTTAATGTTTTCTTTTTTTTTACATATTGCGAATTTCTTTGTCGAGGGCGTCATTTAGGGGGCAGGGGGGGCAATTGCGCCCCAAGACTTTGAGGAGTGCATATACTTGAATTCATTGTCTACTAATATATTAACTATGTATAAAACTACATGAACTGACATAAATTAAAGGGGTACTTCCGGTTGTTGTGGAAAGTTGAAATTTGACATGATTGTAGCTTTTTGGGACTAACCGGCAGAAAATTTGACGAAAGTGAATATTTTTAATTTTTAAGGGGCTAAAGGGGAGATGAAGAATTTCCCCATGTTATTTAAATGGACCTTTCTTTGGACATATAATCTCATATTTTAGGTACTTGGAATTGGAATACAAACTTGAAATTCGTTATGCTTCTACGTTTTCGCTAGCGTCAGCTAAGTAAATCAGTAAAAATAAAAATTTCCAATTTAGAGTGGTTTATGGAGAACTGAAAAATCTTCCTAATGTTATTTATATGCGACATTTTCTACCCACCAAAATGTTTAGGCACTTTCGGCAAGATTAGAGTGATGAAATTTGACATGATTGTAGCCTTCCGGAACTAACCGATAGAAAAAATGCCAAAAGTGAATATTTTTAAATTTAAGCGATCTAAATGAGAGATGAAGAAATTCCCTAAGTAGGTGTTTTCTTGGGGTAGAAAATCTTATCTTTTAGATAGTTGAAATAGGAAAAGAAACTTGAAATTCGGTAGAATTGTGATTCTCAGAGGTGCGAGGTCGTAGGCCGAGCAAAGGCACGGGTGAGAGGCGAAGCCCCCAGCTGGGCAAATTCAGGAAATATGAAGAGCAAATGCATGAAATTTACTGTTAATGCAAATATTGATACATAAGACATGCGAGGCCGTAGGCCCAGCAAACGCGGGTATCTAGGGGCGGAGACCCCAACTAGCCAAAGGTTAGTACTAGTATAAAACGTGTAAGTCTTATATCGGTGTCGCTCTTGCCCCTTCAAGCGAAGTCCGAAATGACGCCCCTGGTCTTTGTTAACAATAAATTCACTACTATTTTTTTTTTAAATATAGTATATTAATATTTCGAACAAATACATTGAGAGAAGAGTCATTATTTCAAATTTATTAAAAATATTTCCGCAAGGATAGTTCCATTCTACTACAGCAAGTATCCTTACCACTTTCTTTTTAAACCTAAGATGACAATACTTTTAGGTGTATTTCCCCAGAACATCAAGCGATATTTTAGTATAGAACGAAAATTTGAGTAATATATACACTTAGCTGTTTTTACATTGATCTTATCTCTTATACATCTAATTGCATAACAGTTTGCTTAACTCACTTGTTACATGTGCTATATGTAGTTCCCAGTTGTAAATATTGGATATTTTAATTCCAAGAAATACAGCAGTTTCTACATATTTAACGGTTACATTATTTCATGTCCTTACCAAACAGTCAAATCAGTAAAATTAAAAAGTGACCTTTATTTCCATTGCTGTGGAAAATGCTATACAACAATTATAAATTGTAAAATTAAATTTGTCTCTAAAATTGCGGCGCAAAATGCAAAATCTACATTATAAAATTGAAAGTGATTATGTTTGTGACTCTTAATCTCTCAAACCGCCCGACCGATCTCGACCAAAATTTCAACATAGATAAGTTTTGGGCCTTGATTTTTTTTTATTATTCCACTTTGACGGAGCAATATAGGGGAGGGGAGGAGCGGGAGTATATATATATATATATATATATATATATATATATATATATATATATATATATATATATATATATATATATTAAAGTGACTATGTTCGTGTGTTAATAACTCTTGAACTACACGATCGATCTGAATTACCTTTAAACATAGATGAGGTTCGAACCTGGCAAATTTTTTTGTCATTTTACTTTGACGGTAGATCTTAGGGGAGGGAGTAGAGGAGGGGAAATTTATATTAAAATGTAAACAAAACAACTCTTGAACCGCCCAACCATCTTGATAAAATTTTCATCATAGATGGCGTTTGGGCCTAAGATATTTTTTGTCATTTAATTTTGACGGTGCAACGTGGGGGAGCGGGAATTGGAGATATATGTAAAAAGGAAATAAAAATGAAAGTGACTGTCTTTGTGACTTCATCACTCTTGAACCACCCGACCGATCTCAATTAAATGTTGAACATAGATGAGGTTCGGGCCTGGGATGACATTTATCTATTCACTTTGACGATAGAACGTAGGGATGGGAATAAGAAGTTTTTTTTTTAATAAATAAAACAATAACTTTGAACCAAACGATCAATCTCGATAAAATTTTTAACATACGTAGATAAGGTTCGGACCAAATATATATATATATATATATATATATATATATATATATATATATATATATATATATATATATATATATATATATATATATATTAACATTTCACTTTGATGGTAGAGCTTAGGGGAGAGGAGAGAAGGGGAAATTTATAAAAAAAAACTTTATAACTCTTGAGCCAATGGACTGATCTTGATCAAATTTACAACCTAGATTAAAGTTAACCCTGAGACTTTTTTGTCATATCACTTTGACGGGGTAACTTAAAGATGGGGGAGGGAAGAGACATTTAAAAATGTTCGAAAATGACCGATATTAATGTCTAATCCATAGTTTTCTCGGTCGCTATGATGAACAGTGACACTTCTATAGTAGTAGTGGCCCCGTTATGGCTTAATGGCTCAAAGGTCAAAGGTCAATGACCTTGGCCCGGGGTCAATGACCTAGGGGTACCTAGGACCACCCCCTCTAAATTTTGGCAGGGGTACCATGGCCCACCCCCTAAATTTTGGCAGGGGTACATAGGACCACCCCCCTTAAATTTTGGAAATTGCCAAATCTAAAAATTTGGTATGGTAGCCTAGGACCATAGTATGTACCTCTATCCGTATTGGGTGTCTATGTCGTTCCCTTTTATGGGTAAAAAATTGCCAAAAATTCAAATTTCGGGGGTTTTTGACCTAATTTATCCCCTTTGATGAGGTGTTATTACCTTATATAGTTATATGGGCGTATACAGGGGTTTATTACCTTTCATAAGACATGGGTACATTAATGCACCCTTGAAAAATTTGGGAGGGGTACCTTGGCCCACCCCTTAAATTTTGGAAATTGCCCAATTTAAACATTTGGTATTATAGTACAGGACGCTAATATGGATCACTATAAATTTGGGTGGTCCACCTCGTTTCCTTCTAGGGGTACACAATTGCCAAAATATAAACGTAAGCAATACGTTGTACCACGTGTTTGGTTTCGACCTAAGTTATCCCTTTGATGAGGTGTTATTACCCTATATGGTTATATGGGCGTATACAGGAGTCCATTACCTTTCATAAGACATGGGAATATTAATGCACCCCTTTAAAAATTTGGGAGGGGTACCTTGGCCCACCCCTTCATTTTTAGAAATTGCCCAATTTAAACATTTGGTATTATAGTATAGGACGCTAATATGGATCACTATAAATTTGGGTAGTCCACCTCGTTCCCTTTTAGGGGTACAAAATTGCCAAAATATAAACGTAAGCAATACGTTATACCACGTGTTTTGTTTCGACCTAAGTTATCCCTTTGATGAGGTGTTATTACCCTATATGGTTATATGGGCGTATACAGGGGTCCATTACCTTTCATAAGACATGGGTATATTAATGCACCCCTTTAAAAATTTGGGAGGGGTACCTTGGCCCACCCCTTCATTTTTAGAAATTGCCCAATTTAAACATTTGGTATTATAGTATAGGACGCTAATATGGATCACTATAAATTTGGGTGGTCCACCTCGTTCCATTTTAGGGGTATAAAATTGCCAAATTTTAGTACAACCACGTGTTTGGTTTTTAACCTAATTTATTTCCTTGGATGAGGTCCTATTACCTTATATGGTTATATGGTCATGTATAGGTGTGCATTCCCTATCATAAGACATAGGTACATTGGTGCACCCCTTTAAATTTTTAGGAGGGGGTACCCTGGCCCACCCCCTTCAATTTCAGAAATTCTCCAATTTAAGCATTTGGTATTATAGTACAGGACCTCATTATGTATCATGATAAATTTGGATGGTCCATCTCGTTCCCTTTCATGGGTACGAAATTGCCAAATTTAGGTACAACCACGTGTTTGGTTTTTGATTTAATTTATTCCCTTGGATGAGGTCCTATTACCTTATATGGTTATATGGTCATGTATAGGGGTCCATTTCCTATCATAAGACATAGGTACATTTTTGCACGCCTTTAAATTTTTGGGGGAGGTACCTTCGCCCACCCCTTTAATTTTGGAAATTGTTCAATTTAAACATTTGGTATTACAGTATAGGACCCTAATATGGATCACTATAAATTTGGGTGGTCCACCTCGTTCCCTTTTTAGGGGTACAAAATTGCCAAAATATAAACGTAAGCAATACGTTGTACCACGTGTTTGGTTTTTGACCTAATTTATCTCCTTGGATGAGGTCCTATTACCTTATATGGTTATATGGTCATGTATAGGTGTTCATTTCCTATCATAAGACATAGGTACATTGGTGCATCCCTTTCAATTTTAGGAGAGGTACGTACCTTGGCCCGCCCCTTAAATTTTGGAAATTTTTTGATTTAAGCATTCGGTATTATAGTACAGGACCTTAATATGTATCATGATAAATTTGGATGGTCCACATCGTCCACTTTCATGGGTACGAAATTGCCAAAATATAAACGTAAGCAATACGTTGTACCACGTGTTTGACATTTTGACCCAATTTATCTCTTGGATGAGGTCCTATTACCTTATATGTTTATATGGTTATGTATAGGGGTCTATTCCCTATCATAAGACATAGGTACATTTGTGCACCCCTTTAAAATTTGTTAGGGGTACCTTGGCCCATCCCTTAAATTTTAGAAATTGCTCATTTTATATATTTGGTATTATAGTACTGGACCCTAACATGTATTATGATAAATTTGGGTGGTTTACCTCGTTTCTCTTTCATGGGTACATGTTATATGGGTATGTACAGAGGTTTATTACCTTTATATGTTTATGTTCCCTTTTAAATTTGGGGAATTATCAAATAAAATTCGGTAAACCTTTTTCTAGGACCCATTGTAGATGTTGGTGTTCCTCTTATGGCCAAATATTCAAAATTTAAAGGTTATTGACCGGCTTTATTATTGAATAAGTACAGGATTTATTACTTTTTTCATAACACACAGGTGTATTTGTGTACCAATCTTAAATTTTGAAAGGGGTACATTTCTTATTGTCATATCAATAATTGGTAATTGGATAGTATCTCATTCATTGGGTAAATCATTGTGATCACGTAATCAGTTATTGACCTATGATGGAATTAGGAGTCCAGGACATTGGAACATTGAAACTTTGTAGGATAATTTGAGAATTGCGTCATTGGTTTTGATTATTCCCGCCAAATATAAACGTAAGCAAGACGTTGTACCACGTGATTGACCTTGATGAGGTAGTGTACAGGGATTCATTTCCTTTGTTGCATACCTGTATTGATAAACAGTTTATTTGTGATCAAATGGACATTGAGTTTCCACCAATTGATATTGCATTAGACCTTAAAAGACTTCAACTGGAATTAAAATTATATGCTAAAGACAAACTAGTGCAAGAAGTTCAAAATACATTGTATCGACAATATCCAGATCATATATCTGGTATGGATGTATGTGGAGTGTAATAAAATGATCCATTTCAATGAATTGTGTTTTTTCATTTCAAGTACAACCCCCAGGTTCTGACGTGTACTATTGCACCACAATGTTGTCAAAGGTTTTTGTTCTAAACAGTTCCAGTTCTTTACTAATAAGTGCACAAACTTTTAAAAATGTCAACTCAAACTTTGAAACAAAAATTTCAAACAAAAATCTTTGAAACAAAATTTTGAAACGAAAAAAAATTCAAACAAAAAATTTCAAACGAAAAAAATTCAAACAAAATTTTGAAGCGAAAAAAATTTCAAACAAAATTTTGAAACAAAAAATTTCAAACAAAAAATTTGGAAACGAAAAATTTTAAACAAAAAATTTTAAACAAAATTTTCGAACAAAAATTTTCAAACAAAAAATTTCAAACGAAAAAAAATTTCAAACAAAAATTTCAAACGAAAAAATCTCAAACAAAATTTTGAAACAAAAAAATTTGGAAACGAAAAATTTTCAAACAAAAAATTTCAAGCAAAAAAAAATTTCAAACTAAAAAAATTTACGTTTCACGGTTAACCGTCAAACTTTATCCAGTTTTTAACTATTCGATTAACAAATAAACGGTTTTGATCATATTTATCAGTGAGTGCAAAATGTTGAACGAAACCAAGATTTTTAAATGTTAAACAAAACTTAAAACTGAATACAGCAAAGATTTGAAAATCATCAACCAATCAGATTGCACGAAAGATAGTGATCAACCAATCAGATTGCAGGAAAGATAGTGATCAACCAATCAAATTGCATTAACAATAACTTTGCCAGTGTTGTAGCATGTATTGCCTTTCGTCTATGAGTCATAAGATTCAATAAGGTTAGCTATCAGATTTCAAATCAATCACCACCAATGATCTTAGACTATGAGCTGTGACTAAAGTTCAATGTATTGTTTCAAATTTCGCACCTTATGTTAAAATTCTGTTTATCACCATTCCCAAATTTAAAGAATACTTCTCTTGATATACCTAAGTCTTAGAGTTAATCATATCATTATATGCTCAATAATGTCAATAATGTCCGTCAAATGTTTACCTGAGTAGAACCAACTGTTTTCTAGAAGTGTGTGTGTGTACTCAAACTTAAGAAGTACCACAACAAAGGAAATGAATCCCTGTACACTACCTCATCAAGGTCAATCACGTGGTACAACGTCTTGCTTACGTTTATATTTGGCGGGAATAATCAAAACCAATGACGCAATTCTCAAATTATCCTACAAAGTTTCAATGTTCCAATGTCCTGGACTCCTAATTCCATCATAGGTCAATAACTGATTACGTGATCACAATGATTTACCCAATGAATGAGATACTATCCAATTACCAATTATTGATATGACAATAAGAAATGTACCCCTTTCAAAATTTAAGATTGGTACACAAATACACCTGTGTGTTATGAAAAAAGTAATAAATCCTGTACTTATTCAATAATAAAGCCGGTCAATAACCTTTAAATTTTGAATATTTGGCCATAAGAGGAACACCAACATCTACAATGGGTCCTAGAAAAAGGTTTACCGAATTTTGTTATTTGATAATTCCCCAAATTTAAAAGGGAACATAAACATATAAAGGTAATAAACCTCTGTACATACCCATATAACATGTACCCATGAAAGAGAAACGAGGTAAACCACCCAAATTTATCATAATACATGTTAGGGTCCAGTACTATAATACCAAATATATAAAATGAGCAATTTCTAAAATTTAAGGGATGGGCCAAGGTACCCCTAACAAATTTTAAAGGGGTGCACAAATGTACCTATGTCTTATGATAGGGAATAGACCCCTATACATAACCATATAAACATATAAGGTAATAGGACCTCATCCAAGAGATAAATTGGGTCAAAATGTCAAACACGTGGTACAACGTATTGCTTACGTTTATATTTTGGCAATTTCGTACCCATGAAAGTGGACGATGTGGACCATCCAAATTTATCATGATACATATTAAGGTCCTGTACTATAATACCGAATGCTTAAATCAAAAAATTTCCAAAATTTAAGGGGCGGGCCAAGGTACGTACCTCTCCTAAAATTGAAAGGGATGCACCAATGTACCTATGTCTTATGATAGGAAATGAACACCTATACATGACCATATAACCATATAAGGTAATAGGACCTCATCCAAGGAGATAAATTAGGTCAAAAACCAAACACGTGGTACAACGTATTGCTTACGTTTATATTTTGGCAATTTTGTACCCCTAAAAAGGGAACGAGGTGGACCACCCAAATTTATAGTGATCCATATTAGGGTCCTATACTGTAATACCAAATGTTTAAATTGAACAATTTCCAAAATTAAAGGGGTGGGCGAAGGTACCTCCCCCAAAAATTTAAAGGCGTGCAAAAATGTACCTATGTCTTATGATAGGAAATGGACCCCTATACATGACCATATAACCATATAAGGTAATAGGACCTCATCCAAGGGAATAAATTAAATCAAAAACCAAACACGTGGTTGTACCTAAATTTGGCAATTTCGTACCCATGAAAGGGAACGAGATGGACCATCCAAATTTATCATGATACATAATGAGGTCCTGTACTATAATACCAAATGCTTAAATTGGAGAATTTCTGAAATTGAAGGGGGTGGGCCAGGGTACCCCCTCCTAAAAATTTAAAGGGGTGCACCAATGTACCTATGTCTTATGATAGGGAATGCACACCTATACATGACCATATAACCATATAAGGTAATAGGACCTCATCCAAGGAAATAAATTAGGTTAAAAACCAAACACGTGGTTGTACTAAAATTTGGCAATTTTATACCCCTAAAATGGAACGAGGTGGACCACCCAAATTTATAGTGATCCATATTAGCGTCCTATACTATAATACCAAATGTTTAAATTGGGCAATTTCTAAAAATGAAGGGGTGGGCCAAGGTACCCCTCCCAAATTTTTAAAGGGGTGCATTAATATACCCATGTCTTATGAAAGGTAATGGACCCCTGTATACGCCCATATAACCATATAGGGTAATAACACCTCATCAAAGGGATAACTTAGGTCGAAACAAAACACGTGGTATAACGTATTGCTTACGTTTATATTTTGGCAATTTTGTACCCCTAAAAGGGAACGAGGTGGACTACCCAAATTTATAGTGATCCATATTAGCGTCCTATACTATAATACCAAATGTTTAAATTGGGCAATTTCTAAAAATGAAGGGGTGGGCCAAGGTACCCCTCCCAAATTTTTAAAGGGGTGCATTAATATTCCCATGTCTTATGAAAGGTAATGGACTCCTGTATACGCCCATATAACCATATAGGGTAATAACACCTCATCAAAGGGATAACTTAGGTCGAAACCAAACACGTGGTACAACGTATTGCTTACGTTTATATTTTGGCAATTGTGTACCCCTAGAAGGAAACGAGGTGGACCACCCAAATTTATAGTGATCCATATTAGCGTCCTGTACTATAATACCAAATGTTTAAATTGGGCAATTTCCAAAATTTAAGGGGTGGGCCAAGGTACCCCTCCCAAATTTTTCAAGGGTGCATTAATGTACCCATGTCTTATGAAAGGTAATAAACCCCTGTATACGCCCATATAACTATATAAGGTAATAACACCTCATCAAAGGGGATAAATTAGGTCAAAAACCCCCGAAATTTGAATTTTTGGCAATTTTTTACCCATAAAAGGGAACGACATAGACACCCAATACGGATAGAGGTACATACTATGGTCCTAGGCTACCATACCAAATTTTTAGATTTGGCAATTTCCAAAATTTAAGGGGGTGGTCCTATGTACCCCTGCCAAAATTTAGGGGGTGGGCCATGGTACCCCTGCCAAAATTTAGAGGGGGTGGTCCTAGGTACCCCTAGGTCATTGACCCCGGGCCAAGGTCATTGACCTTTGACCTTTGAGCCATTAAGCCATAACGGGGCCACTACTACTTCTATGCTATTTAAATACAAATGCAGGCCCGTAACCTTGGTGAGTGGGAGGGGTGGATATAAAATTATCAAAATGACCAATATCGATATTGATCAGTGTCAAATTCATAGTTTTCACGGTCGCTGAGATGAACAAAGACACTTCGGATGTCGTACTCTGTAACATGGGGAGGAGAGAGGATATATAAAAATCATCGAAAATGACCGATATTAAACAGCGCTTTAGTAATAGTAAAAAAAGTGACTGACTAGCTATTTTTGTTTTGTTAATTTAATCCAGCGAAGCGGGTAACTGATGCTAGTAATTAAATAAAATGCTTAATATATATCATATATATATAAAGATTTCTGAGAAATGTTTAGAACGCTTAGGAGGGAATTTTACTTCTAGAAAAAAATAAACTGTAAACATTTTCTTGTCTACCTTGTCGCAATCGCTTTGTCTACAGAAATGCAACCTACCGAAAGCTGTCGAAAAAAATGCCATCTCTAAAACTACTACCTATAGATCTAAGGCAGTGTTATGTTATACCTACAACTTGTTCTATACTAACTGCATAGTTCAGAATCTTTTAGTGGCGTCGCACGGGATTTCACGAAGGAAGGGAGGGATTACCTGATTTTTCGTTAGGCAAGCTGGATTCAATTCATGATGTATAGAGTGACTTTCCGGCAAATAATGATTCATTAGCGAAACATTGATATCTCGAATAGGATCAATACAACAAATTTTACTTCTGGTATGTTATGCGTGGTTGCATAACTTCACCACCAGTGCACTGCAGTGAATGAGTACAGACGAAAAAAAAGAAGAAGAAATCAAATAAAATATTTAAAGTGTCATGTTAAATTTTATGCGGTATAGGAGAAGGGTGGACGAGAATGTGAGATGAAATAGAAGTACACGATCATAGACATGACGTTGTCCATCAGAAGCTCACTTGACCTGGGATCGAACATGGGATACCTTCCGGCAGAGTTAAACTTCCCACTACTGCATCGCCGTGGCCCCTTCTCGAGAAGGCAGAAGATAGTTGATAACGCATGGGAGGTATTGACACATTAAGAGGAAAACAGAATGTGTATGATCTTTTTAAAACATCACGTAACATAAAAGTCGAAAGCTGTGCTAAAGAAGGAAAGTACATCGAAAAGCGATGGTTCATGATCGTTCGAGGGGAATAGTGGCACGACAGTGTAGCGACACACATCCCAAAAAAAGAAACACACTATACGCAACATGGATTGCCCAAAGATGCAAAGATCAGAGGCGTAAAAAAAAGTCAACTTTCGCACAACCATGGCGATAGATTGAGTCCGTATTATTATCATTCCCACCTGTTACGTGTCTGACTTGTACTGTGAAGTCATTTGCCTCCTGAGATTGTTTTTATTATTATTATTAATAAAAAATCTCATAGTTACGTCCTTTAGACTAAAGAAGGTAGATAATTAACGAATGAATAAAAGTTGTTGGAAAGACAATGTGCTAGAAAATGGGAAAAAGCCAATGGATATGATTTTGACCACCACAACCAGCCTAGAAATATTTAATGGATAACAATATGCTATATGGAGATATAAGTACAGAGTAGCTCTATGCGTTGGGTAAATCAAGTTTCCATGACGGTGAAAGTACTAGTGTTTTGAATTTTGGACGTGAACCAGTGAGGAAGGTGAAGCTTACAACCACCGTGTTCTTTCGCATTTGTGGACAGCGCCGTAAGGAGTAGAGAAAAATGAGTAACGATCTTATTTCTACTGTTGTACACTCATGTCCAAAATTATTGTCGCATATCTACAACTGTCTTCTTGTAAGAATATAATTTGATATGATTGTGCAGGATACTTTTAATACTGATACTATGTGTATACTCGGGAAATGTATATTTGTGGTAAATTTCATAGGAAAATAATTATAAATACGAAAATTATAATGAGTAAAATAAAATGTTGCTAAAAAGGCATAAAAATTTTATGTTCGTTTTGTTGTACTTATTTACAGTTCTTTTCACATTAAATTTGCCACATACATGTCTTTACCGATTATACACGTATTAACATTAAAAGAAATACCGGGTAAATTCGTTATCAAATTATATTTCTAGAACAACATATTTATAGACATGCTACAATAATTTTGGACATGAGTTTACATGTGACTGACAATTGAAGTACAGAACTTAAGTAGGATATTCACTAGAGGCGTTTTGCAGTGTAGGTCGCTAACAGTAATAAAACAGAAGTAGATACCACTGGAGTTTTCCGTTCGAAGTTCGTGTCTTTACGCTAGCTGTTATTGTGCACTGATGTGGTTTCATAGCATTGGAGAATAATTTGTCAGAAAAATAAAACAACAGTTGGTCAGTGCTTCCTTGTTGGTTGTGTAGTTTCGCACATCTCTAGATCTCCTGATATAAAATGCACATATCTGCTGTAGTCACGATGACGGACTACTGTGCTTAGCAACACATACTTTATTTATAGGAAGGCACGAGGTAATAGCCCGGAAGCAAGGTGTCTGTATAGAGAACAATTTCTGAATCGGAGGCTACCGTCAAGCAATATTTTTCAAGAACTTGATACTCAGTTTCTAGACTGTCTGTTTTACCACATCGATGAGAACATGGACTAACTTATGCAGTGCATACAGACCAGTTTGAAGAAGACGAGCTTTTTCTTCCATAGTAGCACATCCTGAAACCAACACATACGATATAGGCCTTGCGCTAAACACTCTCCATATCAATGTATGGCGTGTTCTCAATGAGGAAGATATCTATTCACTAATGTTATGACAGCGCAGTATTTACTGCAAGAAACCCCTACCAGCATCACTATTTTATTATAATCATTATTATTATTATTATTATTATTATTATTATTATTATTATTATTATTATTATTATTATTACTATTTGTAATGGTCTCTCCAGCAAACTGTCACTATATCGGACCCTCCAACTTTGGTTTTCTGGACTGAGTGTACAATAATTTCTAAGAGAGACATGTTCAACAGACGCAACAGTCATGCGTGCTGAAAATCCCATGCTGCTATTTTGCAACATTATAAGTATAGGGTGTTCATTAAATGCATGATGTACAAAGTTTTCGACCGTATGATTGATTCTTATTATTTTTTTCCTACGTGTTTTATGTTTCTTTGCGGGAACTTCTAAGATAATGCGCCAATAGCAATAAGGAAATTAATATATTTCCAACAAGACGGAACACCTGCACATTTTGACGTGGATGTCAAAACATCCTCAAAGAAATATTAACAGACCGATAGGTTGGTCGTGATGGTGCTTGGTCATCCTACTCAACTGACATAACTCTATTGGATTTCTTTCTATGTGATGAGATGAAACATCTAGTGTACGAAGCAACAACAAGGATCTCAACAGAAATGCCAAGAATATTTTATTGTGACAGGCAAAAGCAGATTTGTCCTTGGAGTAATGTCTTTATTGCTCCGACCTACGTGGCTATATCAAGACCCTGATGCACTTTTATTAGCAAGCAGATTAGAATCAGCCCAATGCCAATAAATTACACGCTTTGAAGATAGTCTTCGGAGATTGACGGGCATCATAGTGTACGAGCTGCCCAGGTGAGGTGAAGTGCTCCGGCGCGTTTACGTATCAGACACACTCATTTGGACATTAGTTTTTTATTGCATGGTATTGACTATCTGTATTGTGAGGATTGTATTGTTCCCCTGAATATTTGCCACATTCTTGTTAAATGTCATAAATACTCAGGTCTCGGAGAACGTAACATACTGCCTAATACACTTGACAGTGCATTATGGTATACTACACGTTTCTGTTTCTTGTGCTCTTGTTTTGTGCATGCTGCTGGCCTCGCTCGCGTTCTATAAGCCTTTTTAGTTCATTATTATTTCGCAATTAGTTGCTATTTTTCTTATATTTTCTTCTCGAATTTTATTATTTTCCCTATTTATTGTTATTGTTACATATTTCATCTACATTATTTATTATTTTAATTACTGTTTCTTGTTCTAATCATTTCTTTAATAGCATTGCTTTTCCTTTCTTATTTTGTTGAGCCCAATATTGTGCACTTAAAGATTGCGGACATTATCCCTATCCAAAATATGGTGTCACCCACTCTAGCTGTTCCAAACTTATAAGGCACATTTGTGTCATATTGTCAATTGTAAATACATTTAAAACTTGAGTTCGCTTGGAGAACCATTTAACATGATTCAATTGAGTTAGGGGGCGGTGGCTCAGTGGCAGAGTGCTCTCCTCTGGTGCGCAGGCCCCCGGTTCGATCCCAGTTTGCGCCAAGTGAAATTTGTGATGGACAAGCACAGTGTCCATGAGTTTCCTCGGGGTTCTCCCGTTTCCTCCCACTTTATTTATTCCACTATTCCATTCATTTCTCATTCTCACTGTCTCTTTTAGCCTAGCCGGCATAACCGTGGTACTTAAAACATAAATATTTCATTTTTTTCAATTCAGCTAATTTTTAGGGCGGTCATATTAAGCTACCCTGTATAAAGTGTCTGAAATATCTTGAGTCAAATTTACACAGGCGGTTGGGAGTCTAGTATAAGTACGTATTATGAGATAGGAAACCTAAGGACAAACGTAAAAATCAAACGCTGCGCTCTCTTGAATTTTGTGTAATAAGTTTATACAAGTACAAAGTGGCAGTAACAAATATGTGTATCATAACGATGTAACGTGCTTTATTTTGCGTAACATTATATAAGACTGCTTAAGTTTTAGTACACACAATGCACTGCTTTAATTTGCATAAAATTACATAAGATTGCTTAAGGTTTAGTACAAGTAAAACACTGCTTAATTGTGCATAACATTTCCTCAAATTGTTTGAGTTTAGTACAATCAAACCACTGCCGCACGTTGTGTACCAACAACTTAGAGTAACTGCTCACAGTGGCAACCTCCATCCTCGATGCATGTACTCACTACACAACGTCTCATGAACTTTTGCCTCACTCTGTCAAATATCTCCGGTATCTGTTGCACAATTAAACAGGTAGCCAAGACCCTGGCAAGAAGGCTCTCCTCGAATTCTACTGGTGTCTCATACAGTAATAACTCAATGAGTCCACAAAGGGAAAGAAAAAACGATTGAGTCGAGAATGGGAAATGCTGTTGCCACCAGATCAGACACCTCCTTCCAACTCATGCATCAGGGACGTTTATATCCAAATAATTGTGAACATCAACATTAAAGTGTGAGGTGTGCAGTCGTATTATACTCACATCCTCTCGTAGACATTCGAGCAGTCCATCTCGAAGGGTCCGGAAGGAATATCACATACTATAACCCAGTCATACGGGGCAGCAAGAGATAAGGTCGTCCTATTAGCTGATCGTGCGCAATCTCACTAGTCAGTCCACAATTTGATAGGAAATCGTTGCTGATGACCGAACATGCGAATGACATGTGGATTGTTCTCAATGTATACAACAGTACTACGGGTAGTGAAAATACCAACACTGGTGAAACAAGTCTTTTCCATGAGCAAAATGCACCGTAAGAAGTTAAGTATAGCATGACATTGCTAGATAAACCATTAAGAGAACTCCATTCTAGGTGAGTTATCAGTTGGTATCATGTGTTGCTCCCGTTGTGTGTAATACAGGGTGTGATTGAAAAGTACCGGAACTTTTCCCGCCGCGCGGCTCCCTGGCGTTCGAAAAACGTGAGGGGTGGGGGAAAATGTGCGCGGGACCTTCCTCTTTCAAGCGGAACTTGGCCCAGTGCGCTGCGAGCAGCGGTTGGGAAAGCATCGCTGTCCGCGCGAACGTCGTTTTGGTCGTCGGTCATGTTTTTTGAGCGCCGAAAATGGAGTCAAAGATTGACAAACGCTACGCCATCAAGTTTTGTGTCAAACTAAAAAAGACGTTCACCGAGACCCAGGACCTGCTAGAGGAAGCCTTTGGGGAAGATGTGATGTCCCGTACTCGGAACTTTGAGTGGCACAAGGCCTTCAGGGAAGGCCGGGAGGACGCCGATGACGAACCACGTTCTGGGAGGCCGTCGACGTCGAAAACCGATGAAAACATCGACCGAGTTCGCGAATACCTGAACCTGGACCGTCAGACAACCCTCCGGGAGATCAGCGAAGAACTTAATTTGACATACTATGCAGTGCAAAAAATTGTGACTGAAGAATTGAACATGCGGAAGGTGTGCGCCAAACTGGTCCCCAAGGTGTTGACCGAGGAGCAAAATGAACTGCGAGTGAAAACGAGTCGTGAAGTGCTGGATTGTGTGGAAGCCGACGGAGAGTTATTAGACAGTGTGATATTGTCTCCCCCAGACTTTTTTTGTTCCCTCGCATCAAAGGGAAGATGAAGGGAAAGCGTTTCGCGTCGATTGATGCGATGCAAAAGAGTGTAACCGCGGAGCTTACAGCCATTCCGGAAAACGACTACAAAAATTGTTTTGAACACTGGAAAAACCGCTACCGGCGTTGTATTGGCGCAAAAGGAATGTATTTTGAAGAATTTTAACAGTTTTTGTAAAAAAGTTCAATAAACCTGTTGTTCTAAAAAAAAGTTCCGGTACTTTTCAATCACACTCTGTAGGGGTGCAATTGCCGGTATCTCAGTACAGGCCACGACGCTATCATTCGAAGCGCGCACAATTTGACGGGTAATTTGACGGGTGTTTTTGATGGAGATTATTCCGCAAGATCCAACACTCTCCCCTCAAACTCTGTGGTGCGAACAGTTCGTCGTCTAGTACCCTGGCCATTTCTTGATGACTTGGAGAAAACACTATATCACAAGTTCCTATCGGCAGCAAGAAATGTCTTCAAATTTGTATGACTTCTGTTCGGAAACGTTTCTCTGTACATCCATTCAGCTTCTCGGATACTACAACCTATTGCATCGTACATTATATGTATGTCTGAAACTTATATGACTTGTAATTCTCCATCTTTGATCTCAAGACACGAATTTAACACACTAAGAAACTGTCATTATGCATGTAAACACAGCACTGTTACCAACAGATTGGAATACCTCTTTTGCATTGCTGGAATCACATTACATGTTTGAGACGCAAATAAAACTACAATTTCACATTGCGTAAAGAATAACACATATTTTCGTTTTAAGATATGTTTTCTTACTTTTACGACACTTTTGTCCCTGTTTCTCTCTCATGTTTACGAGTATTTACGACTTAGTTACATTGTCGCCTGTTGTTCACAAATGTTGCCCCTCTCTCTGCATGTGTTCCTAACAATGAGGCATTTCAGATTATCACTTTTGTGTTATTTCCGTAATCTCTCTCTGTTCCATATAGCGATATTTTGATATACTTTGCACACTTATTTGCTGTGCTGCTCTACTCGTGTTCTGATATTGTTAATGACACTTCAAGATCGTGTGGCGCTTGAACTTGACGTGTTTGACCTTAAGTTCCCAACCTCAAAATGTTTGAGTTGATTGATTGACTTTGAGTTTAAGGTCCCTTTCAGTGCGAGGTTATATGAGACGGGGCGTACTGTTTAACATGGAATCCGAACCGCATGAGCTCCCATCGGGAATCGGACCTGGGTGTCTTAGCCAAATGCGCGTACGCTAACCGATTAGCCAAGAAGGAACTCTCAATTTATTTATATTGGACCCCTCTACCGCGTGTATAAATTTGAGCCAAGATGCGACAGACACTCTGTATAATATGTGTTAATTTTATTATAAGAGCAAGACAAAAATCAGCGATTCCTAACAGCTCATTAACTTTATTTGCATATTTACGCTGAAGATTTATTTGAAAACTTGTATCACAACATGTTTCTTCTTTGAAAGTACTAGTAGTATTCAGAGAATATTAATTTTCCTCTCTTGACTGCTTGAAGGTGTAATTTTGTTCATCCTACCAAGCAGCTTCTATAAACTACCTACAATATTGATGGAAGAACTCAGGTTACGTAACCATTCATACCTTGGTGTAAAAGTTATCTGGAAATCAATTTGAGAAAAAAAAAATCACCATTGACAAGTTTCCTCTTCCATTCTGCACTGTTTTTCAAAGCACTTGTCTTTTACCTTCTTTTCTAGCACTTCTGTTCGCTCAAAAAGCCGTAGCAAATAATATATGTGTTCGCCTGAGGCTTGAACCTAACAGCAGGTGGAAAATAAGCAATGCGTTCTTAAGGGGTGAGGAAATTGCTTTCAATTCTTTTTCCTTATTATTATTATCGAGCGCCATCTTGAATGATGCTCGTTTTTTTATCATTACGTCTGTGTTTATTTGTATTTCCTTTCTTTTCACCCTTCACCCCAGTTACTCCACCTCAAACGACATAATGACTTACCGTCATTCTTATTCTCTGCTTGTAAGCTTTCACTGTATATCTGTCTTGGATAATGGATAAACTATTACCATTAGAAAGACGTACGAAAGAAGAAGGGGAAATCTAACGAAAAAAAAGAAAGAAAGAAATAAGTAATAGCAATAATAAGAGGTGGATCTACACCACAAATTGCTTAAGAGGGATCCTTGTTTAATGTGTATGACTGCAGACCAGAGGTTAGGAAATTTAGAAGCCGGCTGGACCGAATTTCCCTTTTAGCAATAGAAGAACAAAGCAATGGGAAAAAAATGAAAGAAAACACACGACGACATGCCACCAGACTCGAATGGTGGGCTGAGATATTATAGGAAGACTGTGTAGATTAATTGTGGGGGTCAGTTGCCCACAGCATTTTACCTGTCCTTCTGATTTCAATTACTGAGCACATCCAAAGTGAAGTGGGAGGGGAATGGCTTTTTCAGAGGAGAAATTATCAATAAACTTTATATATATATATATATATATATATATATATATATATATATATATATATATATATATATATATATATATATATATATATATTACATAGTCAATTTTTTACGCTATACGATTCCAATTTTCTTCGAATTGAAGAACTATAATCAATTTCCTGAGTTACAGAGCTCCCTCTAGTTCTACGTTTCCTTATATTATGAGCGGGTGAGTTTGATTTACCACAAAGAAAAGTGTAATGATAATCATCTACGCCTTTCAGAAACAGTCGAGTTTTCAAGGGTGTTCAAAATAAAGGGGTGCGTGCCAGTTAACCTCGCACAAATGGTACTGACATAAATATGCGTTTTACACACACTTAGACACACATAAGCTCACATATAAATACATATATATATATATATATATATATATATATATATATATATATATAATCAGTGTGTGTTTTTCTTTTCTTTTTTAGATTGTTTTACTCTTCTGTATGAAAATTCGAAGCATGATAAATTTGCGTGGCAATTTTATTATTATTATTATTATTATTATTATTATTATTATTATTATTATTATTATTATTATTATTATTATTATTATTATTATTATTATTATTATTATTATTAGAATTCGAAATGACTTAATGAAACTGATAATTGGAATTACCCACCACGAAGCCAACTTCACGTTTTACGATAAAACCGAGTAACTTATTTCACAGGAAGTCCGTTTTATAATTGTAGCTAACTGTTGCACGGACCCAACTCATTTTAAATATTTTAAACTGAACACTATTTAATGTTCGTAACTTCAATGAAAAATAGGCAAGCGTAGCAAAGGATATATATATTTCTAGTACAAGACTGTGAACTAATATGAAAAACAAAACACAAAAAATAGGAAGGCAGAAAATAATATTGATAAAGTCCCGTATTTTAGCTAGTAATCTATTTTTTTTTAAAAAAAAAAAAGAAAAGAAGCTCTAGTCTTGGATTTGGAGAATCGATTGAGCCACTTTCTTTACATATCGACTAGTGTCGAAGAGGATATGGTCTCCGTCATCAGTTCTACGGCCAGTTTCCAATAATTTGGTTTGTAGTCAGTAGTATATGGTGCTCTTGAGAGCCAACATATATCTAAAGGTAAACGTCGGGTTTCCAAGAAGACTAATCACTGAACTTTAACTGTATGTAAGATCGAAAGAGAATAATTTTGTCATGATAAAACAAAACAAAAAATAATAAAAATAAATAAATAAATAAATGAATAAATAAATAAATAAATAAAATAATGATAAACTATTTTCTGTTGCTAAATTATCCAACTTCGGTAACAAATTATGATAATGGACGCATCGCACTTTGCGATATAATTTTTCGTTGGCATCGCATTTCTAAGATTTTGTGTAGCAAACTGCGATAGCTATAAGAGTTATTATTTTATTTATTTGTTATAGAAATGCGAGCTTTGTAAAACTCAGCCTTATATTTAATTATTCTTGATTGTTTGACAATAAGGCATATGTTCTTTTCTCAATCCTACTCACGGTTGTAAGTAGAAATATACATAAAAACGTTTACACTTTCTGAAACGAGAGTATGTTGCTGCTTGAATGGTATGCTTGTAAGATGCACTACAACAAGAAAGTCTGCAGAATGTGTATTAAGGTCAACTGATTTTTATCCGAAGAACATTGTCGCATGATAAATTTTGGGGACTCAAGTGTGTGATATTAAAATCCAATATCTGAATCGTCACCGGAAAAAACTTCATCGATAAATCTGACTCGTTACTATTAAAGATAATTGAGAAGAACACGTTGAAACGTTTCATGAAATGTATTAAGAACCATGCCCGGAATGTGTTCTTTATTGCTTCTCCATTATTAGTTCAGACTTATATCATAGTCACTCTGGATGGGCCAGAATCCTCTATAAAGTATCAACATTACGCTCATAGGATGCAGCAATTAGTTGCATTTACAACTTCAGGTTCATACATAGGAATTTGGAACATCTTCGAACGGCTTCCACGATCTCCTGATCTGTCGTACATTTGCTCCCGCAGATAGGCAGAGGTGCATATGGTGATTGTTATCCATTTGGAAGATCTCAAATATTGCAACTAACCAGTTCTTGATCTCATTAAACCTAGTCTCTCCAGGCTATTCAAGGTAAGTAGATGTAATGTCAGCAAACGCAGTTGATATAAGTCTATGTTGTAGCTCTAATATAATTAATGTTACAGCCAGAAAACTAGGCAGTGATAGTACGTTGAACAAAATCAAATATCGAGCTATGATTAGGCTCCTTCAAAAAAAAAAAAAAAAACTAAATATGAAGGGATCGCAGCAGTGTATTTTAAAGAACGCCTAGCGTATGACGACATTAAACATCGGAAGAGAGAATTCAAATGCGGTAGCACAAGTTTACAGGATGACCCAAGAGCAGGTCGTCCAATAAGGGCTACAGATTGAAGTGTAGTGGCGAAAGTTGTTTTGTTTTGATTTGATTTTCAGTTTAGCGTAAATTTCAGCAGGGAAGCTATATGAGACGTGGACCTACAGCTTAAAGGGGTATCCGCACCACATGAGCTCTTGCCGGGAATTGTACCCGGGTCTCCCCGCCAAAGGCGCGTACGCTAGCCGCTTAGCCATGATGGAGCTTGTGGCAAAAATTGAGCAGCCAGTTCTTGAAAATAGGCGTGTGACTCTTAATTGTTTAGCTAGGAGCGTGGACATTAGTAGAGGTTCCGTTCACACCACATTACTTTACGTCCTGTATATGAGGAAGAAGGACGCGACAGAATCCGTATATTGCATTGAGCCTCAAATTCCCTACTTCTAAACGCCACCTACACGGCATAAGGCCTGAACGGCACAAGTCCTAACAATTTCTTGCAGTGCTACCATCGCGTTCGTTCTATGAGCATGCGTAATATAGAATCAGTATGCGTATGTGGAGATACCGCCATATTTAATCGTATATTAAGATTGTACGTAGCAGGTTTGCCCGAAGGAGTGAACGAGTTTCAAGCCAAAGTGGATGAATTCCCCTGGTTTGTAGCACAACTCAATGGACTGTAGTTGCATTCTACTGCAAAAATAAACAACACTTTTTTTTCTAAGTTGTGATAAACGTTTCACCAACTTCAATTAAAATCAATAGGGATAATGGTTAAGAGTGAAGAAAGTTCTGCTTTAACGGTAATCTGTTGAATTGAGTGCAATTCCACAGAATAAAACATGCTGCAGTCGTGGATTCTTGAGTGGTTTCAGAAAAGTTTCGTAAAATATGGTTTTCAAACATTTATTTGTTTATTTATTTTAAGAGAGTATATCTTGATTCTTGTATCTCCATCTGAATGAAACAAATTTCATGACGCATTAGTTAACCTTTTCCATAAAGTTATTGAATGGCCATGATGGAGAAGCACAACATTTGAGCCTACGTTGTAACATAATGGCAGTACAGATTTAACTTTAAGTCGTTCGAAAGCACTTTAATGTTTTATCAAGATGCATAATGCATCCATTAATTTAGTAAAATGAATAATGCATTCCATTAATTTCTAAACGTTTAGAAACAAACTACCATTAATTTAATGTTTGTTTTCTTCCATCAGGAGTTCAGTGTGTGTTTGTTTTTATTTACTCGCGTTTTGAGCTAACTTTTAGGAAGATAATTGGACCTTAAGGATGCGGGTGATATAATTCTAGATTGTATTGGATCGGTAGGGTGTATTATCCTAGGTTGTTTCTGTGGTGATATATTATCGCGTATTTAATCCATATAGATAGTTGTGTTAAAAGTAATGCTGAGCATGTGTATTCGATAGCATTAGGACAAGACTGCCAATTATTTAGAATCCATGAGTTTTCCAATTTAACCGAGGAGAAATAACTATTCAACCTAATATTATTACATATAAGATTCCTTACTGATCGATAGTGGAAATCACACCTTTCTATGCACAGTAGGTAAATAGAATATCTTGAATTACGAAATGAAATCCTTCTCATGGTTTCATAGTAAAAACTTGAAAAGTTGATTCGCCCCTAATTTAGATTTCGTAATTTTCATCATATTCCTCCATTTCCAGCCTGTTCACTTTGATGAGAGATCTTGAGTCTCTAAGCTTTTCAATAAGAGGGATTCGTCTCATAGAGCTAGAGGTAGCTGGTCTTGAGAGCATGGTGAATTCACGAAAGACGTAATTGCCGACGAAATCTTGGCTTCCAGCAAGAAGACAAGAGATGCTCGTACGCAAGATGGAATGATGGTTCAGTGCCTGCAGCGAAGGATTTTCTCATCATGGTGTGCATACAGAGACGACGAATTCCTTCCATAAACACAAGCCTCTTGTTTGTCATTTGAGACTAAAATGTTCAACAACTATTGGAGCCTCGTTGAAATGGAACCCTGTGACTACTGAATTTCTTAGTTACTAAGACGGAATGAACAGTGAAATTGCCCTGTGATCATTTCTTTCCCTGTAACTACACTTTTAAAAAGAAAGAGAGAAACTCAATTCTACTCGAAGAAGGTAAATGCGCTCAAAATGAACGAATTTTCAATTTTCCTACTTTTCAATGTTCTTTATTTTGAGCATCTATAACGTTAAACTTTCCTTCTGCACCGAATATATTTAGATTCACACTGATTTTTTTTTCTTTAATCTTCATTGAATACACTGTATATTTTTTTAACAATACTTATTGTTCGGTGTGAGACATATAGCTATGTGTAGCAGCCCTTTCAGACTCGAAATTTATTTATTTATTTCTTTTGGTACGTGCATGTGGCTAAATACCACAAATCTGCAGCACTTCTTAATATAATAACTAACTAAGTAACTAACTCTATGGTATATAGAATCCGGAGGTTCAATGTCGCGTTCACGAAAGCTCTCCACTGACTTCTATCCTTAGGGAATTGGATCCAGTTTCTACTTTGTATTCCTATTTCTGCGATATCCATCTTAATATTGTCTTCCCATCTGCATGTAGGTCTTCCTAGTGGTTGTTTTCCGATTGATTTTTCCTGTTAAGACTAAAACCGTTCGTATTTTCTTCCATCCTGGCTACATGACTTGGCCACCTGAGAATCCTAGACTTGATGACCCTAAGAACGTTTGGTAAACCCTATAAATTATGTATTTCCTCGTTATGAAGTTTTCGCCATTCTCCATTCCCGTTCCTCTTGGGTCAGAATATTCCTCTCAGGATATTGTTCTCTTTACTTTCAGTCTACATTCTTCGCTCAGAATAAGCGAGACCATGTTTCACAACCATACAGAACAACAGGCATGATTATCGTTTTATATATTTTAAGCTTCAAATTCTTAATATAATGTTGCTACTAATAAAACTTGTCCCATTGAAGGACTAAAGCTTAATATAGAAAACAGTTGAAAAACGGAGTATGCTCACCACTGGAATCATTCGACATTGTACTGAATAATTATATTACCTCACTAGTTGTAAGTACTGCATTGCTTTTTATGGAAATCTTCAGGCTAGTGTGGCTGCAAATTAGTGGTAGCTACACGGTTGAATAAGTTTTGTATATTTAGTATATACCAAATTTACCTAATCTCCGTGGGTGTTCCCAACCGTGCCGATTTCTCTGTAAATTTGGCGGGCCCATTCATATGCAGAAAGACAAATTGCTGTCAAATCATACCAAATATTGTATATTCATGAATATAATAGGGTGGCCCACATGAGCTTTAGGGGGGCCCTGCCCCTCCGACCTCCCAGGATCGGCGCCCTTGGGTGTTCCCCGCCTTAAGTATACCTTAAATGATTTAACAATTCGCTCAAATCCACAATAGTTCTGGCTTTCCACGGTGTAGGCCTATAATCCAAAATTATGATTAACCTTTCGCTTGTAATTGTTGTCTAAAGATGAAACAGATATAAAATTAAAAAAAAAAATGTCATCAAGCTGAATAAAATCACGTGTTAAAGAGTAAATTATCATGCATAGTTTTCGACAGAATCTAGAAAAAAAAATATTTTATGGCACTAAATACTTTGTCATATGTTGCCAATAATATATAGTTATTACTTTATACTCTACTGGAACAGGTCATTTTTTTATTTCTTTATTTAATTACTGCATATGCTAAAAATAAATTCTTGAACACTAGATAGTTTGCTAATTCTCTTCTTCTAACGGTAATATACATATGCATACTTTTAACAATAATGAACATAGTCCAAACAGTGACATATATACACACATATTCTTAAACTATGACACACATGGTCCTAGCAGATTCTCACACTACTTGTCATTTTTTTTTACAAAATGTTGTCATAATAGAATACAAATTTCTTCTTCTTCTTCTTCTTCTTCTTCTTCTTCTTCTTATTATTATTATTATTATTATTATTATTATTATTATTAATAATAATAATAATAATAATAATAATAATATTATTATTATTATTATTATTATTATTATTATTATTATTATTATTATTATTATTATTAAGTAGTAGAAAATGGATCGATCTGGCTCATAAGAGGACAACTCACGAGCCCCTGGGAAATTGAGCACCTTACACCGTGAACCCACGGTCTTTTACGACCTCCATTTTAGGGGTGAATTTATTCCCTTTTATGACCACTTTTTAGGGGGTGTATTCGTTCTCTTTTATGAGCATATTTTAAGGGGTGAACTCGTTCCCTTTTATGAGCATATTTTTCAACCCCTATTTTAACATAGCAGAAATTACACTGAGACTATGAACAGATAGAAGAGCACATAAGACTATGAACACACAGCAGAACACATATACATAGCACAGCTAATAAAAGAGCATGGCTTATTTTCCAACCCTTATTTTAACATAGCAGAAATTACACTGAGACTATGAACACATAGCAGAGCATAAGACTACGTAACACTCAAGGGTGTATTCATTCTCTTTTATGAGCATATTTTCTAACCCTTACGAACACATAGAAGAGCAGATATCACATAAGAGTACGTAACATAACAAGGGTGTACTCGTTCTCTTTTATGAGCATATTTTTCAATTCCTATTTTAACATAACAGAAATTACGAACACATAGAAGAGCAGATAACACATAACATAGCAAGGGTATACTCGTTCTCTTTTATGAGCACATTTTAAGGGTGAACTCGTTCCCTTTTATGAGCATATTTTCCAACCCTTATTTTAACATAGCAGAAATGACATAAGACTACGAACACATAGAAGAGCTAATAAAAGAGTATGGCTTATTTTCCAACCCTTATTTTAACATAGCAGAGAATACATAAGATTCGTTCCACCCCTATTGGAAAATAGTAGATAATACATACGACTACGTAACATAGCAGGGTGAACTCGTTCCCTTTTATGACCTCTATTTTAGGGGTCAACTCGTTCTCTTTTATGAGCATATTTTTCAACCCCTATTTTAACATAACAGAAATGACATAAGAATACGTAACAAGACTATGTAACATAGCAGGGGTGTACTCGTTCCAACCCCTATTTTAACATAGATAATGAACACATTATAGCAAAGATAACTGAACCGTCCACCCACGGTCTACAGATAGTCATTTTAGAGGGTGTATTCATTCATTTTCTTTGATGACCATTTTTTCCACCCCTAATTGAAATTACATAGCAGATAACACATAAGATACAGAGCAGATAACACATAAGATTCGTTTCCTTTTATGAGCACTTTTAGGGTGTATTCATTCCCTTTTATGATTACTTTTCCAACCCCTATTTGAACATTTTAACATAGCAGAAATTTATGAACACATTCTCCACCCCTATTTTAACGTAGCACTGATTTCATTCCCAAACCTTAATTTAACATAGCAGAAATGAAACAAGCATGTCCCCAAACTACTGACCATCGTGAACAAAGGTCAAACTCAAAAAACAAAACAATATATCGAGGTGGTGTTTCCACATTTAGCAATTGGTCATCAACTAGTACATGTTAAGAAAGTACTGACCATCGAGGTCAAAGATCAAAACTCGAAAACGGAGCCACATATTGAGGTGGTGTTTCCACATTTAGCAAGAGGTCATCAACTACTACAAGTTCCAAAAATACTGATCATCGAGGTCAAAGGTCAAAGTACTTAAAACCTAATAACTCAAAAACAGATCCACATATTGAGGCGTTGTTTCCACATTTAGCAAGAGGTCATCAACTACTACAAGTTCCAAATATAGTGGTCATCGAGGTCAAAGGTCAAAGTACTTAAAACCTAATAACTCGAAAATGGATCGACATACTGAGGTGCTGTTTCCACATTTAGTAATTGGTCATCAACTAGTACAAGTTCCAAAATAATGACCATCGAGGTCAAAGGTCAAAATACTTAAAACCTAATAACTCGGAAACAATGCAACGTATTGAGGTGGTGTTTCCACATTTAGTAATAGTTCACCAACTACCACAAGTTCCAAAAATAATGGTCATCGAGATCAAAGGTCAAAACACTTAAAACCTAAAAACTCGGAAACGAAGCAACGTATTGAGGTGTTGTTTCCAAATCTAGTAATTGGTCATCAACTACTACAAGTTTCAAAAATAATGGTCATCGAGGTCAAAGCTGAATCTCGTAAATTAAACCACATATTGATATAACGTTTCCTCATTTAGTAAATTTGTGTGATCTATTCAATTTTGTACAAAGCAGAAAACAAGTGAAGAAGGAATAAATTTGAGTGGCTCACTTCGAGAAAGAAATCAAAGAAACACAATTTTAACTAGCGCAGAATTTCTGTACATTTTTGGGCTATTCAAATGGACTAACAAGAAAGAAAGCAAAGCTATGCCATATTAACTAGCTGAGAATTATATGTCATCTTGTATTATTTAAACAAAACGAAGGGCTAAATTTCAGAAAGCGAACATGGACCATTTTACTCAAATTTGGATGGAGTATTTCTCTTTGTATGAACCAGAAAAAAATGAAGAAGGTTCAATATTTCTGTACAATTTTGTACTACCCAAATAATAACAAGAAAATCAAAGAAGGGTCATTTTATACCTTTTTGTGCTATTCAAATAATAGAGAGAACAAATTTTAGTGGTCTATTTTATTTTTGTACCAATCAGAAGAAAAGCAAAGATATGCCATTTAAACTATTTAAACAAACGAAAAGATAAATTTGAATGACCTATTCAATTTTGTACCAACGAGAAATGCCATTTTTACTAATCAAATAAACAAAAAAAAACGAAGAAGGATCATTTTAACTAACTCAGACTTTTATACCACTTTTGTACAACTCCAATAAACGAAGGAATAGAGTATTTAGTTCTATACCAATAGAAAAAAAAGAGAAGATTAGGTGGATTATTTTCTTTTGTACCAACTAGAAAAGAGAAGAAGAGCCACTTCAACTATCTCATTAGGTACTGTTTGAACAAACGAAAATTGACCATTATGTAACTTTTGAACTACTGAAATGTTCTACTTTTGTATCAATCAGAAAAAAGCGAAAAAAGACCATTTTAACAAGCTGAGAATTTATATACATTTTGTACTAATAAAATATAGGAAAGAATAAATTTAAGTGACCTATTCAGTTTTGTACCCATGAAAAATGTCATTTTAACTGGCTAAAATTTGAGTGGTCCAAAAAAAGGCGGAGAAGGACTATTTTATATAATTTTACTACTCAAATAAACAATGGAGTATTTAGTTTTGTACCGGCGAGAAAAACAAAGAAATTGTACCATTTTGGAGTATTCAAATAAACAAAGAACTTATAATTTGTGTCAACTTTAAAAAGGACCATTTTAAACTAGTCTAATAAACGAAGGTATAAATATGTGTGACCTATTCACTTTTGTAACAACCAGAAGATCATTTTATACCATTTTGTACTACTCAAATAAACGAAAGAAAAAGCGAAGAAGGTCCAATTTAGCTAACTCAGAATTTATGTACGTTTTTTACTATTCAAACAAACGATGGGATAAATTTGAGTGACCTGTTTTTTGTACTAACCAGAAAAATCGAAGAAGGTCCAATTTATACCTTTTTTGCCATTCCTATTTCCTTTTGTTCCAACGAGAACCATTTATAACAGGCTTAGATTTTTATGCCTTTTATGTAACATTTCTACCAAACAGAAAAAAGCTACACAAATAAACAAAGGAATAAATTTGTAATAACCACAAAAAAGCGAAGAAATGCCATTTTTAACTAGCTCAGAATTTCTAGACCATGTTGTACTATTTAAACAAACAAAGGGATAAATTTGAGTGGTTATTCAATTTTGTAGCAAGAAGAAAAAGGAAAGAACTAACATTTTGTACTAATCAAATAAATGAAGGAATATTTAGTTTTGTACCAAGCAAAATAAGCAAAAGCAGTGAAGAACGAATAAAATATGGATGGACTATTTTCTTATGTACCAACAAAAAAGAGGAACCGAAGGAGGAATAAATTTGGGTGACCTATTCAGTTTTGTACTACTAAAATAAACGAAGGAATAAAATTGAATGTTCTACAGAAGAAAACGGAGAAGGGCCATTTTATTTTATTTTGTAGTACTCAAATATACAAAGGTATAATTCTGTGTAACCCATTCAGTTTTTGTACTAAGCAGAAAATTTGTTGGTTTTTTTAGAAAGACCATTTTATCTTTTGTATTCAGATTTTCCGGCTACTTTTTGCGCTCTACAAATAGAGATCATTTTATGTGCCTTTTGTAACGAAGGAACAAATTTGAAGGAGGCTCATTTTAACTAATCCTGCTTCGAGTAGATCAATTAGTATATAGATTTTAAAAAAAATAAAACAATGTGGCATTTTTGCGACTTTCATTTTCGAATACATACGGATAAAACCACTGTGGCAAAAATACTACTCTCTTCTTATACTTATTGGGAGTAGACTTAAAAGGATCAACAATTAGAAACACACTAGTAGGGCGTCGATTCAGTAAAACCTGTTATGCTTTAGAAAACAAATTCTTTCTTCTACGGTCTTCGGCATGCATTTTAAACCAAGAGCAGTAAGATTAATATTTGTATTCCCCTGCTGGATAGAAATTCGATACTTGGAAATTGACCCAATAAGCATCTGTTAACTTTATCCATATCCGTAAAATATTCCTTGGTGTGTAAAATTGGATCCACTCATGAGTATAGTAGTTAAAAATAATTGCTTCCAATCTCGTAATACCCTGTAAAGGCTTGTCTGAACAATGAACAAAATTTGGCAAATAAATTTGTAAATTTTAATGGAAGAATTACCTGTATTCCATCTAAGACAATCTACACCCACGGAATCATCGTTGTTACAAATAGTGTTAATAGGCTTGTCCTTCCATTCAAAAATTATAATACCTGCAACACCTTGTGTAATATTCTGTTTGTAATTTTTTCTATTAGTACATCTGCTAATTCCATCCTAATACTTCTTACTTATATCTCCCAAAAACTTTTGCACAATTTGTTGTACAGCTCTTTCCCATTTAATTTAACCTTAAATCTGAGAAATTAGATGGTATAAATGTGTTCGGAACATTGTCGCAGAATGGTGGTGTAATTGGTTCACCACTACCAAATTGTTATCTTCACCTAATAACTCTCTCAGGGATCATTATTGCTGGTAGACTAGAAAATGTACACTACAATACACCTTTAAAACCTACTCTCATTCGAAAAATAAACTGCACTATTACAGACTATTATAAGTACAGTGCAATACCGCTATTAATTAGAAATTCTTGCACAATGTATCGTTTTTGTAATCGAAGTATAATATAATACCACCTAAATTCTCCTAAGTCTATTTCAAATAAGCATAACTGGTGTTTAATATAGCCCTTTTATGTCACTTTTTTTTGCTATAATGGATTATTCTGTATGTATAGCTTTATTGTGAGAAAAACAATTTGTTACTCTTTTTCACCAAGTTTCTAAATACTGATTGGTTAGAATAGGAGTTTAAAATAATGCTTGGTCCTCTTAAGTCTGCTCCAAATAAGCATAAGGAGAAAGTAATATTTTTTTGCCATAGTGGTTTAATCAGTATGTATTCGAAAATGAATTATTTAGGCTATTAAGTTGCAATTCGTTTTACTTTAATGCCATACTGTTTTATTTTTAATATATGTACTAATTGATCTACTCGCAGCAGAATTAATACACAAAGAGGCCGCTCAAATTTGTTCCTTCCTTACAAAAAGGCACATACATTCTAAGCTAGTTAAAAATGGTCTCTCTTTGCTTTAGAGTACAAAAAAACTGATTAGCGCAAAAAAGTAGAACATAGAAATTTATTCACTTTTTAATTGTTAATACAAAATTAAAGAAGCCGGCAAATCTGAATAGGTTTCTTTATTTGAGTAATACAAAAAATAAAATGGTCTTTCTAAAAAAGCCAACAAATTTTTTGCTTAGTACAAAATCTGAATGGGTTACACAGATTTATATCTTTGTATATTTGAGTACTACAAAATTAAATAAAATGACCCTTCTCCGTTTTCTTCTAATTAGTATAAAAAGTAGAACATCCAATTTCATTCCTTCGTTTATTTTAGTAGTATAAAATGTACATAAATACTGAGCTATTTAAATTTTACCTTCTTCGCTTTTTTAATGCAAATTTTTCTGCTTAGTACAAAAGTGAAAAGGTTTTTTGTCGTTAATACAAAAGTGTGTATGCCATTCAAATTTGCTCCATTTTTTGTTGGTACATAAGAAAATAGTCCATCCAAATTTTATTCCTTCATTTATTTGATTAGTACAAAATGTATATAAATTCTGAGCTAGTTAAATGATCTTTTTTCGCTTTTTCTTTCGTTTATTTGAGTAGTACAAAATGGTATAAAATACTCAGCTAGCCTAAATGGTTCTTCTTAGATTGGTATAAAAAGTAGAACACCTAAATTTGTTCTTTCGTTCATTGGACTAGTACAAAGGGACATAAATTCTGAGTTAGATAACTTGGACCTTCTTCGATTTTTCTGGTTAGTACAAAAAACAGGTCACTCAAATTTATCCCATCGTTTGTTTGAATAGTACAAAACGTACATAAATTCTGAGTTAGCTAAATTGGACCTTCTTCGCTTTTTCTTTCGTTTATTTGAGTAGTACAAAATGGTATAAAATTATCCTCTGCTTGTTACAAAAGTGAATAGGTCACACATATTTATACCTTCCTTTATTAGACTAGTTTAAAATGGTCCTTTTTAAAGTTGACACAAATTATAAGTTCTTTGTTTATTTGAATACTCCAAAATGGTACAATTTCTTTGTTTTATCGCTGGTACAAAACTTAATACTCCATTGTTTATTTGAGTAGTAAAATTATATAAAATAGTCCTTCTCCGCCTTTTTTAGACCACTCAAATTCTAGCCAGTTAAAATGACATTTTTCATGGGTACAAAATTGAATAGGTCACTTAAATTTATTCTTTCGTATATTTGATTAGTACAAAATGTATATAAATTCTCAGCTTGTTAAAATTGTCTTTTTTCGCTTTTTTTCTGATTGATACAAAAGTAGAACATTTCAGTAGTTCAAAAGTTACATAATGGTCAATTTTCGTTTGTTCAAACAGTACCTAATGAGATAGTTGAAGTGGCTCTTCTTCTCTTTTCTAGTTGGTACAAAGGAAAATAATCCACCTAATCTTCACTTTTTTTTCTATTGGTATAAAACTAAATACTCTATTCCTTCGTTTATTGGAGTTGTACAAAAGTGGTATAAAAGTCTGAGTTAGTTAAAATGATCCTTCTTCGGTTTTTTTTGTTTATTTGATTAGTAAAAACGGCATTTCTCGTTGGTACAAAATTGAATAGGTCATTCAAATTTATCTTTTCGTTTGTTTAAATAGTTTAAATGGCATATCTTTGCTTTTCTTCTGATTGGTACAAAAATAAAATAGACCACTAAAATTTGTTCTCTCTATTATTTGAATAGCACAAAAAGGTATAAAATGACCCTTCTTTGATTTTCTTGTTATTATTTGGGTAGTACAAAATTGTACAGAAATATTGAACCTTCTTCATTTTTTTCTGGTTCATACAAAGAGAAATACTCCATCCAAATTTGAGTAAAATGGTCCATGTTCGCTTTCTGAAATTTAGCCCTTCGTTTTGTTTAAATAATACAAGATGACATATAATTCTCAGCTAGTTAATATGGCATAGCTTTGCTTTCTTTCTTGTTAGTCCATTTGAATAGCCCAAAATGTACAGAAATTCTGCGCTAGTTAAAATTGTGTTTCTTTGATTTCTTTCTCGAAGTGAGCCACTCAAATTTATTCCTTCTTCACTTGTTTTCTGCTTTGTACAAAATTGAATAGATCACACAAATTTACTAAATGAGGAAACGTTATATCAATATGTGGTTTAATTTACGAGATTCACCTTTCACCTCGATGACCATTATTTTTGAAACTTGTAGTAGTTAATGACCAATTACTAGATTTGCAAACAACACCTCAATACGTTGCTTCGTTTCCGAGTTTTTAGGTTTTAAGTATTTTGACCTTTGACCTCGATGACCATTATTTTTGGAACTTGTGGTAGTTGGTGAACTATTACTAAATGTGGAAACACCATCTCAATACGTTGCATTGTTTCCGAGTTATTAGGTTTTAAGTATTTTGACCTTTGACCTCGATGGTCATTATTTTGGAACTTGTACTAGTTGATGACCTCTTGCTAAATGTGGAAACAGCACCTCAGTATGTCGATCCATTTAAGAGTTATTTGGTTTTAAGTATTTTGACGTTTGACCTCGATGACCACTATTTTTGGAACTTGTAGTAGTTGATGACCAATTACTAAATGTGGAAACAGCACCTCAGTATGTCGATCCATTTAAGAGTTATTTGGTTTTAAGTATTTTGACCTTTGACCTCGATGACCACTATTTTTGGAACTTGTAGTAGTTGATGACCAATTACTAAATGTGGAAACAGCACCTCAGTATATCGATCCATTTTCGAGTTGTTAGGTTTTAAGTACTTTGACCTTTGACCTCGATGACCACTATTTTTGGAACTTGTAGTAGTTGATGACCTCTTGCTAAATGTGGAAACACCACCTCAATATGTGGCTCCGTTTTCGAGTTTTGATCTTTGACCTCGATGGTCAGTACTTTCTTAACATGTACTAGTTGATGACCAATTGCTAAATGTGGAAACACCACCTCGATATATTGTTTTGTTTTTTGAGTTTGACCTTTGTTCACGATGGTCAGTAGTTTGGGGACATACTTGTTTCATTTCTGCTATGTTAAATTAAGGGTTGGGAATGAAATCAGTGCTACGTTAAAATAGGGGTGGAGAATGTGTTCATAAATTTCTGCTATGTTAAAATGTTCAAATAGGGGTTGGAAAAGTAATCATAAAAGGGAATGAATACACCCTAAAAGTGCTCATAAAAGGAAACGAATCTTATGTGTTATCTGTTCTGTATCTTATGTGTTATCTGCTATGTAATTTCAATTAGGGGTGGAAAAAATGGTCATCAAAGAAAATGAATGAATACACCCTCTAAAATGACTATCTGTAGACCGTGGGTGGACGGTTCAGTAATCTTTGCTATAATGTGTTCATTGTCTATGTTAAAATAGGGGTTGGAACGAGTACACCCCTGCTATGTTACATAGTCTTGTTACGTATTCTTATGTCATTTCTGTTATGTTAAAATAGGGGTTGAAAAATATGCTCATAAAAGAGAACGAGTTGACCCCTAAAATAGAGGTCATAAAAGGGAACGAGTTCACCCTGCTATGTTACGTAGTCGTATGTATTATCTACTATGTTCCAATAGGGGTGGAACGAATCTTATGTATTCTCTGCTATGTTAAAATAAGGGTTGGAAAATAAGCCATACTCTTTTATTAGCTCTTCTATGTGTTCGTAGTCTTATGTCATTTCTGCTATGTTAAAATAAGGGTTGGAAAATATGCTCATAAAAGGGAACGAGTTCACCCTTAAAATGTGCTCATAAAAGAGAGCGAGTATACCCTTGCTATGTTATGTGTTATCTGCTCTTCTATGTGTTCGTAATTTCTGTTATGTTAAAATAGGGGTTGAAAAATATGCTCATAAAAGAGAACGAGTACACCCTTGTTATGTTACGTACTCTTATGTGTTATCTGCTCTTCTATGTGTTCGTAAGGGTTAGAAAATATGCTCATAAAAGAGAATGAATACACCCTTGTGTGTTACGTAGTCTTATGCTCTGCTATGTGTTCATAGTCTCAGTGTAATTTCTGCTATGTTAAAATAAGGGTTGGAAAATAAGCCATGCTCTTTTATTAGCTGTGCTATGTATATGTGTTCTGCTGTGTGTTCATAGTCTTATGTGCTCTTCTATCTGTTCATAGTCTCAGTGTAATTTCTGCTATGTTAAAATAGGGGTTGAAAAATATGCTCATAAAAGAGAACGAGTTCACCCCTTAAAATATGCTCATAAAAGAGAACGAATACACCCCCTAAAAAGTGGTCATAAAAGGGAATAAATTCACCCCTAAAATGGAGGTCGTAAAAGACCGTGGGTTCACGGTGTAAGGTGCTCAATTTCCCAGGGGCTCGTGAGTTGTCCTCTTATGAGCTAGATCGATCCACTTTCTACTACTTTATTATTATATTAAACAGACAATCTCTTTTAGTATCAAAAATGAAACATCTCTAAAGGTTTAATTCCAGCTACTTCAACTAATGTTATCTTATCATTACTGAATACCTACTACCCTTAGCTAAAGAAGAAAATCACTATATTCGTTACATTTGTTTTAATGCTATATTTTAAGAAAACCAAAGAGATTAAGTGCACAAAAGCAGGACAGGAAGAGGCAAACGTATGGCTAGATGGAGAGAAAATCGAAGACGTTAAGACTTTCCCCTATTTAGGAAGTCTAATATCCTAGGACGGAAGATGTAAAAAAAAGTTCCAGAATAGCACAGTCTAAACAAACATTCAATAGGAAAAGAGGAATGCTAACATCAAGAAATATGTCCTTGGATGTACGAAACTGATTTATTAAGGCTCTGGTATGGAACGTGGCTCCTTACGGATCAGAGACGTGGACATTGAGAAAATCTTAAATATCAAGTTGGAAGCATTTGAAATGTGGTGTTGGCGTAGATTGGTGTGCATATCATGGTCCGAAAAGAAAAGGAACGAAGACTTTTTAAAGAGGCTAATGAAAGACGACAGATCATGAAGATAATATGAAAAAGAAGAAACAGTATGCATGACCATCTTATTCGACACTCCGATTGGATTGGATCACCATGCTGATAGAAGGAAAGACAGAAGGAAAACCAGGAAGAGGAAGACAAAGGATAGAATATCTAGATACAGTTAAGAAGAAGAGACCTTATCAAAGTATAAAAGAGCTCTCCGAAGAGAGAGAAAAGCTTTAAACTTTCCGCGTTGCCCACCAACCTATGATTGCTGTGAGAAAGAAGTATATATATATATATATATATATATATATATATATATATATATATATATTATGAGTGTGTTTTTTTTTTACTTGAATATTTAGAATAATTTTGACATTCAATCATATTTTATTCTTTGAAACTTGTGATTGGTGCTTAAAGCAAGAACAAAAACATTAAAAGTGCCATGTAGATATGTCAGCTTAGGATTTATACGCCAACAAAAATAAACAATGATATTTTGCTACCTTGTTAGTGTTTTATCAATGTATCGATACATTTTTGAATATTATGTTGTTGTTTTTTTTTTTCCTGGCAGAATTTTCAATACCAACTTTTGCGAGACCTTATTAATACAATGTGTAACCAAAGGGTATTAAGTGTATTTTTTTTAGGAGAGGGAGAGGGAGGAGTGAATCACATATAGCATGTAGGTATTATGCAACGTTAAATAGAAGGCTGTTTTGCTTGCTATTTGGTCCGGAATCAACTGCAAATTACGCATGCCAAATCGGTCTTCCATTTATTGTGTAAACAGTTGGTTGCCGACTACGCTTATTGCCAACAAATCAATATCACTTGGATACAACTCAATCAGCTGCAATCAATGAAAGTCTACTATTTGAGACAGAATATTTTACTCACATATTCTCACATACTTGCTGAAAACTATGCACAACCAGCTATTTTGTGCAGACTATTTTTTCTTCATATAATGTTTCGTTACTTGGACAGTTTGTAGTGGTTCTTAACTTTGATCCTAACTGCAACACAATAGTTCAAATTACTAACACTAAAGATAATGTTGCTCACGAGGTAAGAAGTACATATTCAAATTCGAGACGAGACGAAGAATATTATAATTTCCGTCTCATTTTCTAGAGAAAAAGCAAGTTGAGACAAAAAATTTCACCAGTCTTGTCGTGAACACTAGTCAACCCAAGTCTTAGATCTCAGCACTATTTTAGCATCATGCAATTCATATAAATCGATAAAGCGATTGACGAACACAATGGAGAACAGTTTTGGACGTTCAAAAATACGTAAGCCATTATACAATAAACTCAAATAACATAGTTCAAACATTGTTATATCACACTTTTTTTTTCTAGATGGAATCAAGAAAACATAGGGTACACACTTTCTACATGAACTTCCAAAACGAAACAAAATATTTTCAAGAATTAAGATAATAGTTCAAGAATTAAGACGAGGCTATATGTAAGCTTATCAAGAATAGAGGCGAGATATCTACAAAATTTGCGACAAAGACAAGAAATTCTTATTCCTCTTCTCGTCTTGTCTCGTGGTCAAACAATTGCACACCTCTGGTTTACTTCTCAAATATAGAAGAGATTGACTAATTTTCATATTACAATCAGCAATTAAATTAAGGTGGTTGAGAGAGCTGAGAATTCCATCAGCTTTACAAGGAACTTCATTACTTCGGATCGGACCACATCTCTCAGTTAGAACTAAACGCCACCGGTCCCAAAATTTTGTACATAAAAGTACATATTTCGTATATACTTAAGGAATATTAATCATTGTGTCGGTATTAGTTGCTATGTTCCCTTCCACGTGTTTAATTCATTGAGCTAATAATTTAATATTTAATATATTAATGACTTTTTTGTGAATATACTACATGGTTTATTTCTTTCGCGTCAAGATAACACTTTGCTGAACTTCATTCTTCCTTCATATATTAGAATTCAACCTCTGTTTACAGCAGATGTTGTTCCATTGTATGATCCGATTTCTTTATTGATGTTAAATCAGCGTTGGAAACATAGTCAAAGGAATATTCATTAACCTATTAATATGAAGGTTAGCTTCTCTTCCAGCACCGAGGCTACATGAGATATGAACTTACAACTTAACATGGAATCCAAACTTGGATAGGTTCTCGCCGGAAACCGAGCAAGAAATTTCCCTAGCCGGCACAATTATTACAGTGATCATTTGCATTTTGGTACTAAAATATATTGTTGTTGACGGTAATATTAAGTACAATATTATGCGTCCTGATTGAAATAAAATATTGTCCAGTTTAAAGGAATTAGCATTTGTGAATGTTTGTGTTTTGGAAAAATGTCACATTATGTCGTTATTTTTTTTTCTTAATAACTAGATCAAAACAACGAACTTTAAAATTACCTAGTCTTGGAAAGTGATACTAAGAATGTTCTGAAATTAGGTAAACTTAAAATTGCAAAAACCTAAACTAGTTTAGTAGTTTATATATATATATATATATATATATATATATATATATATATATATATATATATATATATATATATATATATTTCACTGGTATAACACAACACATCCTCAGTAATAATGACCGGACATAATGTGCGCCATATTCCAGCGAAATATATATGAAACCCAAATTACATCCCAGCTTGCAACTTTATGATTTTCGTGACGAAGAACAGTTAAGAAAAGCAAGACACATTAAGTCGTAACGAAGAAACAAACGTGCCTCTGCGTGCCCACGTGGTGAGAGAGCTTGTTAAATGCTGCTGTACAAGTGCAGTAAAACTCGAATTTCGTGCGGTGGGGAGTCTAAAAAAGGAATAAATGATTGCCCTCAGCATTTAAAATAGCAAACTCATGAGTCTGCTGGTTATGTGTGGAATCTGCTGCAGGTGTACCTCTCCACTAATCTTCAGTGCATTTAGATTAGATCTAATAGAAAAGACAAACTACTTCGAAATTTACAAACAATAAGGCTAAAGTATCATTTTATTAACTGTGCAATTAAGCAAAAGAAGAATATCAATTATTATTTTTCATTCTTACTCATACGCAGATGTATTTAAGTCTGGTACATAAAAGAAATATGTAATTCAACATTGATTTATTGTTAGTTAATAATAACCTTCCAATGGCATTATTGTAATTATTAGTCATGTGCAAAAAAAAAAAAAAAAAAAAAACGTAATTGCATTGTGTTAGAAATTTAACATTTAAAATAATGAACCAATTGAAATACATTTTATGCCTACTCTAGTTATATTACGTTATTTGATTTGCACTTTGCAGTACACCAGTTGAGTTGAATTGAGTTCAACGTTCTATTCAGCAGTGAGGCTACATGAGATATGGACCTACTGATTACCGTGCATTCCGAGCCACATGAACTCCCACTGGGAATCGAACCCGCGTCTCCCACGTCAAATTCACATACTCTAACGGCTTAGCCACGAAGGAGCTCTTGCAGTACACCAGAAAATAGTACATAATATTCTAGTAATATGCAATATTTGTAAATAGTGCCGCTGTGGCTCAGAGGTAGAGTTCCCACTTCTGATGCATCGGACCACTGGTTCGATTCCAAGGGGATTTTCGGTATAGATCATGTATAATATTTCGTTTCGAGAAGTAGAATAATGTTTTGTAATTTCACACAATTCCTGGTTTTAGTAGCATGTTCCAAGCAAATTATGCTAATTGAACCAACAGCATACACTAACAATTATTGGATATCCGGTTTAACTTGTTCTTACATTGTGTATCAGAAGCCAAATGACAATGAAAAGCGTCTTAGCAAAGATTGAATTACTATACATTTATAAACATCTTTAGTAACTGTATTAACAAGAACTGTTGAGCAAGAGGAATTGAAGTTTCACCTGGAATGTAGACGAAAATATTTTGTGCACACGTTCTTTTCTTTGATTCATTCTTTTTTGTGTGTGTGTGTTTGGTATACTTCTTATGTTTTATCTAAAGTATAATCAACTTTTTTTTTTAATTTAAAAAATAAAGAGATAGGTAAAAACAGAAGCTTTAAAAATGTTTTAGTTAGTTAGTTTTTTTTCCTACTGGTTTATCTTCTTTTTCGCATTTGTTTATTTCCTTTTTTGTTACTTATATTGCATTACAATTCATTTTTAAAGTATATTTTTATACATTACCTTGAATTGAAAAGTTTCACGGTGTTGGACGTATTTATAGGTCTATCTGCATTCCGTTACGCTTCAGAAAGTCCTGCTATCCTTAAACCTTCATGCGAGGAGCAATGCCACCGCGAGGCATCCGACAAAACTCTCACATACTAACATGAAAGAGAAAAATTATTCTAGAGTTTCTGCCTAATAAAATAATTGATATATATATATATATATATATATATATATATATATATATATATATATATATATATATATATATATATATATAAATCAAACCTCGCAGTGAAGAGGCTGGCTTTGTAGTATTTTCTTGTGAACAAAAGACTTCGCATTACAAGACAAATGACTTTGTCCATTGAAATGAAAATCGTGCCCAGGATTTATTTCTTTTCGCCGGATAGCACGTTTCTGTTTTTATTACTGTAATTTATATTTTTAATTAATTTAATTTGTGTTTCAAGCTTAAGTTTCGAGAAAAGGCGTTACTCATGCACAATGATGCTTAAACGAACTTTTTTTTTGGTCTTGTTTATGTTTCAACATTATGAATAGACCAGTATTGTTAGAAGAAAGGCATAAAATCTAAATAACTGATTGGTATTTATGCCTCAATCTTTCACCTGTCAGAGACTTATTCCGTACCTCAAAGAACAGCTATTATTATTAAATATGGTACGCGAAAGAAAGCATAACGATCTGCAAGAATATTCATTGTAAATCCACGTAACATCCGAAAAGCAAATAGAAAATGTCAATGATCGATCTTTCTGACAAGATGGTGGTACTTCAGCTGAAATTTCTGTTCTAAGGCCAATGAAAAATTAGACGGCATTACCAGGAGTAACATGGAGAATACTATACTTGATTGTGATAATTAAGTCAGACAAAGATACGAGGAACAACATGGTTCATCGCGGGTTTTAGTCTGACACGATACATTTATTTACAAATTGGTAATAAGTTTCCCAATCGATTTTTTTAAAACAATAGCTTTTACTACTGTTTGTTGTACAAGAAAAAATCTTTAAAAACTCGCGCTTTTACATACCTCTCTATATGGCTAGTTCCAGTGAATGACCGTCTAAGTCTACTTTTTTTTTAAATGAGGTTTTACAGGTATAAACTTCTTTTGGTGAGTTCTGCATTGTGTAGAAGCGGCTAAGACGAATTCATAAAATTGAAGAAGTTACAGCATTTGGTTATGCCAAAATTAGCCAGGTAACTATTGTAAAATTTACTTTTAAAGTACTCTTCTGTAAAATTTACTTTTTCCGACTCATCTGGTTATTCAGGCGCGGATGAGGCGCTATAGCCCCCTTGACGCTCAGCTATACACTGGATAAAATGGGCTTCAATCCTGCTTTACACTGCATAAAGCTGCAAACTATGGTTTAGCCCCTCTCTTGATTATATCCTAGATATATATAATGGTGTAACTTCAAATTACTTTGATCATGAAGGAAGAATAGGTACAACTGCAAATATTTTTTCTCCCTCAAACCCATTGTATATAAACAATACGAAAACACTTATTTGCCCTAAGCATGACTAATAACTAGTATTAGAATATATTTTTAATAACTACAGTGTTTATTCAGATCCATGTATTGCAGGAAGAGAGTAATAAATCAATTTCCCCAAAATTGTGTATTTTTGACTTGTAACAATCTTCCACCTGATATGCGATATACATTACATTCAATAAACTAAAAAAAAAAGAAAAAAAACGAGTATATATATCATATGTGAACGAAATTACTTATTATAGAAACAATGAATTAAGATGTTTTGTGATTCTAATTATCCTGTCGGTTCATATTGAAAACGAGCCTATACGTTGAAGATCGTGGCTATATATTAAATAGCTTTGAAACATACATATAATTTTATGTTTACAAAATAACTTAATTCCAACATAAGGGAAATCTCCATGTAGACTAAGAATATGTGTATCACTTTATAAAATTATTTCACATCACTTTTATTTCTTTAAATATTGTATTAATGTATTGCGGGATGTTATTTCGTTGTAGTTTTTGCAAATAATTGCATACAGATTGATAATATGCCTGCAAATTTACATACAGAAACGATTATTTCCTTGAAAACATGCAAAATAAGTGCTAGTTTGCCATTACAAGCAGAATTGAATTGATTCCTGTTCAGGACAGGCCGAAGATTGTAAATCCGCGTTGTAACACGTGCTGCCTCCACAAGGAATGTGGGTTTTCGCGTAAACTAAAATTTTCTTACAAGCTGTAGTCGCCACTGGTATATGAATTAAAAGCATGTTCTCTTAGAAGGTGAAGAATTACTGTTGCTGGTTGTGATCGCAATTGGAGAACGGTAAGGTAATGCAAATGCCAAATTTAACAAATAAACAGACAAGAAACTCTGCCCTTCGACAATACACAGCATCACTAGAGCCTTTCTATTTCAAGTGTACCCCTGCTGAGGCTGCTGTCGTTGTGCGTTTTCCCATACCTCTTTCAAAAGAGAAGCGACACGTTGCTGCGGCAGAGATCTTTCAATAGTTAAGTGTGGATAGGGTTGTCACATTGACGGGCTTCGATGTGTACTGTCTTGTTTGCCATTCTAAGTATCCTGCTATTTTATCTCTCCAAGAATGCACGACTGAATGACAAATTGGCAACACAGCCGAGGTAATTCACTTTTCCCCCAAGCTAAAGTATGTTTCGCATAATTTCCGAGCGCACACTTGAAATACCGGCTCCCCCTTTATGAAAGGCTCTAGTTATGTTTTGTTTTCTATTGAATCTAATTTATTTATTTATTTATTGCCTTTTTTTTCTACTGTAGGGAGGTTGTATGATAGCCTAGGTCCAATGGCGAGTCCAGACGTTAGTAGCGAGATCTAATAAAGTTGTATGATATAGTTAGGATATTATCAAGAACTATCTCTGGATATTTGGAATGCTCTGCTCTAGCAATCTTTCAGAAATGTTATCCGGAAGGTGATAGGGTACCTATAGGGAAAGCGTCTGTATACAAATAACTCATTAAACTTACAATGAATGTATGCATACAAGAAGCTGAAGTGGATCTATACTGGCAGTTTCCAAAGAATGAACTCGCGCAATAGGCAGAAAGAAAAAAAAAACATAAAAATAAGTTCGTTTCGACCTTCAAACAATAAAAGAATTGCATTGCACTATGTAAAATATATATACATATATATATATATATATATATATATATATATATATATATATATATATATATATATATATATATATATTCAATTTATCTAGCCTTTTTCTGGCATAAATTGGTTCTTGTATTATCAACAACGTACATGCCCTACAGTAGATATCATACACGAAAAAATAACTGTAAGTTTAATTCGTATTGTCACATTTAAGCTTGAACAATACTTTAGAAAACTACGTCATATTTGGTACTGTAAGAAGGATCTTCTCTAACCGTATTTGCAACAGTAATGTTTGATGTAATTGGTAGCATTCCAGTTGGAGCTTTCATTTAATTGATACACAAGTGGACTGCCCAGTAATTACTTTGAAGCTAAATTATGTCACATGTGTACACAGTGTGTGGAGCTCAACACAATTGTCCTAACAAGAAACATAATAGCTCCCATCTGTCTTTCCAGATCTCAGTTTATGTCCATACATGTGGCAACTCACATATATACTAGCTTAGCTAAATGATATTTCAATCAGATATACAGTAGTAGCAAGAAACTAAACTAAATATGATAAATCACAACTAAATCAGCAACTAGTTTTGCAGAAGAGCACAGCAAATTAACAAAATGTTTACACAACAATAGCAGTTAATATTGTAGTTTGTGTCTGCACTTCCTGGTACATGACCTGATTTTATTTTTTTTAAAATTAAATTCATTTAAAATGACTTAACCCTTTTAAAATCACGATTTTTTAAAGCAAATCTTAGATTTTCACTTAGGGAACTACTGCTCCTACCTAGTGATGGGTAAATTACCGGGAAGATATTCCCAAAAGTGGGAATTTTCCGGGAATTTATGTACAATCACAAAAAAATTGCATTCTATTACTATATTATGATTTCACAGATAAATTCGTATTTATATGTCACAGTATGTTATTACTCTTGTCCCCAGAGGAGTCTTTAAAATGTGTATTCTGAACAATGTTATGCTATTTTATTAATATTCTATTATATTTATAGAGTACGCATAATTTGATATTTATTTACAATATGTCCTATGAAAGTAAATATGTTTCAAAAATGGTATAGTAAGTCCACACACTAAAAAGTTTAAATTTACATGTAATTGGCTTTTCTAAACTTGACTCTACTACTGATATTATGAACATATTAAATTTTTAAATGTTATAAACAATTTTGTCAACATTTGCGCATAAATATGTTTGTTCACAATATTTGTAAGATACTTTCTTATCTTTATAATTTTGCATGTAACATTGCCACGCACGACCTTTCTTCCTGCCCATTTCTCGAAATGTCATGCGTTAATTCACATTAAGAGAAGTCCGAGTACCTCTCCAGAAATTCAAGTCAGGGAGAAGAGACAGACCGACGTCTATTACTAACGGTAGTTCAGGGTTTATTAATAGTACTTCATCTCTATTTCTAAATAATTCTACATTACTTTACAAAATGGTTCCTCTTCATCATTTGTAAATTAGTACTTTCCTAATTTTGGCTATTGTTTAGCGTTGGGGAGAAAGCTTTGCACATACCTTTTCGCGGACGTTCTATTCCGATGCGGTTGTTTTAGGGTTTCATACGTTAAATTACGTTACCAACATTAAATTCAGACAGCATTGCAGAGCGAGCGTTAGCGAGTGAAGACGGGTTAGAGCCCCGCATAGCACGTTGTTTTGTATCTTCGTTACCAACAATTCACTTTCTTTTCTCACATAAATCACTTCCATTTACCTTTACGGTTTGTACAAATCCCATACTGCCGTAAAAAAAATGTGTTCGATACTTTCTTTACTACTTGAACACCACTATCAACTCATTTCTTCCGTAAATCATCCTACTTTTGCTGGTTGTGGCCAACCAATACTAATCAATTACCGTACATTTTTAGTGCAAATGGAAATGGAACCTAAAAATTCATATTGTTAGTTATATAAACTACAGTCAAAGAATTTTAAATTTTTAATATCCAAATTCTTTAAAACCTAGAAGTAAATCATAATATATGAAATTAAAGTAATTAGTCATATGGTTCTTATAATTTAGAAGATAAAGCAAACAAATGTAAATAAATTCCTTCCCGGGAATTTATAGGCCAGGGGAAAAACCGGGAATATTCCCATTTTTAAATTTATTCCCACCGGGAATATTCCCACTGCCCATCACTACTCCTACCCTCATTACCTTAGATTCATAGTTTGTATCTCTCTGTCTTTAGAATAAAGCATATGTTTGTATCTCATGCGCATTGTCACAAATGCACATATTTGTAAGAAATTTGGGAGAAAATTGCCGATATTTCTTTCAAAAATAATTTCTTTACATTTCGGCACTCTTGTCGGAGCTCCAGGATCAGGTATCTACGCAAAAGGCACTTCCCAAAGTGTTACATGTTCTACGATATACGTCGTATATTTGCAAAGTTTCATTGAAATACAGTTAGAAAGTTAGAAGAAATGCAAATATAGAATATTTTGAGCTAATGACAACAAGTTTTGCTGATATGCAGAGAGTGTGAGAGTAAGAGATAGAGTGTGTTTTTATATTTAATTGGTAACACGTATACTTACGAGTAAAATAGCTGGCAGAATGAGTACTTATAAGTTAATTAAGCATCCTATTAATCGTTATTAATAATTGGGAACCATCGTACGATAAAAAAAAATATTTTAGAGAGATCTATGTTTTTACATATTTTTCTCCCCTCAACCAATGGTCGGTGGTAATGTAGCATGATTAAATTATATGTGTACATTTTATGTTAGTTGCCTTATTGATATGTTTAATGATTCAACGTCCAAACATTTGTCCTTCCAGTAGAGCGATGATGCAGATCTGTTGGTAGGACAGAAGCGTCCTATCAGTGGGAAAGAAGTATTGTTATATGTTGAGATTTTTGTTATATTGTGTTTATTCTTAGTTTTCTTCAAATAAATGTATTAGTTGCAATATAATAATACAAACAATAAAGTTAATAAGAACAAGCAAAGGTGAAGCGAATTCAGAAGATTATGGCAGGCAAAACTGTGTAATATAGCCTGTGCTGTCAAGGCGAGCCTATCCTTGATCGAGATCGACCACCAAATTTAGCGAACTTCATTCTTTAGATGATGGGCTACCTGGCTGCCGAATTTCGCTTAGATCCGGCAGGAGTTTCTAAGAAATAAAGTACAGCACTTAAGTCGAGCAGAACCGAACCGTGACTGTCCCTGTCTGTGATCGATCACCAAATACAACGATATTTGTTCTTTAGACGATGGACCACCGAATTTCCTTTACATTTGCCCAACAGTTACTGAGGGGAAAAATATAACATGCAAGTCGACCCGAAAATGCTCATCTAAGCCGAGCCTATCCCTAGACTAAAATATAGCGAGTTTAATTTATGGATGATGAGCTACTTGCCCACCAAACTTCGTTTAGATCCGGCCAGTAGTTATCGAGAAATAAAATACCACATACAAGGCAAGCCGAGTCGAGCCAAGTTTGTCCCTAGTTTTGCTTTTTAAAGTATGGAGTATATTTCTACCAAATTTGGTTCAGATCCGGCTTGTAGTTATCGAAAAATAAAGTACCACATGAAAGACGAATCGATCCTGTCCGTGGCCGAGTCTGGCCACAAAATGTAGCGATTTTTTCAGTGTGGTAATTGAAGGGGAGAAAGGGGGAAATTCCCAGGCACCTCTGAACTCTTCCCCAGAACCTCGTTCAATTTGTACTCTCTAGGGGGGACTTGGAAATAACATCAAACCTTCATGTGTAATTACAAAAAAATAAATGTATAAACAAATAATAAATCATCAGTTTTTCAAGTTAGTACTAATGAATATGTACCAAAATGGAATCTACTCCGAGAAGCCAGAGTACAAAGTTACAATTACAATTATGAGCATACTTTATGGAGATGCTCTCACAGAGGATACCCAAGCACCTTTATACGCTATGTGTATACATTAGATAAACTGATTTTCCAAGTCTTTTGTGAGAAAAATGCTGTGAACTGAGAATTCATAACCCATTTCATATTGTACAGGACTATAGCGTATTTAGGATTTTGTTTCGGGGGGCAATTGTCCACCTGAGTTAGAGAATTAAATATATTTTAATCGATTGTCTACTAATATACTAAGATAACACGTGAAACTCGTACGTCGGTGGAGGATCTTATCCCCTCCCTCTCAGCCAAATCTGAAATGACCCTCCTGGAAACACACGTTGAATATTTGTAATCTCATTTCAACTTAACAGGTTTCATTTTTTTTTTAAAAAAAGTGAAATATTTAGTTTTATATGTGTACGTTTTACCTGAAAGAAAATGTTGAGATAAGTTGAAGCTGAAACATACTGATTTCAGTTTAATGGCAAGAATTGCAGACTAGTGAATCTTATGTGATATGATACACACAAAAATTTAGCAGTGAATCTAACATTTTATTATATTCCTAGAAGAAAAGAGGAAGCATTCTCTTAGCCTACCTAATCCCCCCCTCTTGATTTTCTTTAATTCAAACATTTACCTTTCTTTATAACTAAATGATGTAAAAAGTCCTTTTCTATAATAACAAACGTCCCGTTATGTTGATATCCAAGCAAGTTGGTGTGGAACACAGGTTTCGCTTATCAGCTCTTCTTAGTTTTGGCGTTACTGACAACGGCCGACTTGAATTACAAGCAATAACGGTCGAAAGTATGATAGGAAAAACGATAGAAAGTAACAACTAAGAAAAAGAGACAGAAGAGTAGAAATGACGAAGAAAAAATGATCGCAGTTCTTAGGATACACGGAATGAAATTTGACAAATACAGTATTATTTCTGAACAAAGAGCATAAGAATGTGGAATGTCAATAAAATTCTTAGAAACGATAAGAAGGATTATTGTTGTAGATGCGTGAAATGCGAAAAACTAACAAATTTATTTCGAGGGGGCTTGAGCTCGATAGCTCCCCTAAATACACTAGTAGTATAGAAGTATTTTTCTACGAGTAAAAGTTTCTTTTGGAATGCGTTGAGAAATTACCGCCTAGTATGCAATAGTAGGGGAAAGTGGGGGAATACCACGCAACGAGGGAATACCACGCACCCTATTTTCTCAGTTCTAATGCTTCGAAACTGATTCAGATTAGTGCTATTATCTAGCTTAGACTATGAAAGACATATTGCATGAGCGAGGCGCCAGTTGCTGCTAGGTGTGGTTTATGGCATGGCGAAATGTTGTTTTGTTGTAATTTCTTCTAATTTACTTCGTTTGCAGATTTAGAGATATGTATTGAAATACTTAGTTGACTTTTATAATGTGTATACAATATTTTAGCGTAGTGTGTTAGTATTAAGTTCATGCTAAATCTGTTTATATGAAACGACGTGAAACTTCTGAAGGTTCAATTTTTCTTTCTCGGCTTGGAATGGGGTAATTGCACGCATGTCGTCCATTGTGCGTGGTATTGCCCCTTCACGAAGCAGTTATCAAAAAAGTTTATGCTGCGTTTCTTTTCCTTTTTTTATGTATATTGCAGATGCCATGACACTATATTAGGCATACAGAGAAGTGCAAATGGACATTAAAACAACTACCAAACGCCATAGGAGCAATAAATGGCGGAAGAAAAATTAGAGAGGTAGTAAATGATATTGGGATACATGAGGCTACATTAAGAACAAAAGTGAAAGCTGGGACTGTCTGTTCTAAGAAAATGGGAAGAAAAGCTGTATTGAGCTCTACACAAAAAGCGGAACTTTCTGGTCACGCTTTACATTTAGCCAATTTGTTTTACGAAATGTCTTTAATTCAACTACGCAGAAAAGCTTATGAATACGCAGAAGCTAATAATATCAAACACAATTTGAATAAAAAAGGTCGACTTGCTGGGAATGATTGGTTGGAATTGCTTTTAAAGAAAAATTCCACGATAAGGTTAAGGACATCTGAAGCAATTAGTATTAACAGGGTCGACGAATTCAATGAAGAAGAGGTGAAAGAGTATTTTAATAACCTGACAGAGTTACCGAAAATATCATTTCTGCGAAGATTAGATCTTTAACGTTGACGAAACAGGTATATTCATAGTATAGACAAACTAGCAGTTGACCTAAACGTACAGTCAACAAACGACCTAAGTTTATGGAAAGATATTCTGATGCTTCACGTTAAGGAATTAGTGCGTGCCAATAGCCGATGTAATGCGTGTCATTACCCGATGTGGTGGGGAATACCACGCGTTTCTCGTTTTCCACAAACTTTATTTTTACAGAATCTATGAAAATCAAGGAGCACTACCGACGACCGAATATGAAACTAGAATGATTAAGTTACAACATACATTTTCCTCATGTTAATTTGTTTGATTTGTAGCGAGATATTGGAAAATGTACCTTAAGTGCGTGGTATTCCCCCACTTTCCCCTACTCCCCTAGTACATGTATAAATTAGGCATACACTAACTTCCACCCCACCTCGAAGTGCTTGAATTTCCACACCGATCTTTATTTGCTAGACGATAGGGTATTTGCTTATCGAATTTCATTTAGGTCCGGCCGGCACTTAACAATAAATACAGTCCCACATGCAAGGCGAGCTGAGCCGAGCCAAGTTTGTCTCTGGCAGAGCTCAAATACAACAGTTTTTTTATTTCGTAAAGTGTTGTCTATTTTCCCACCAAATTTGGTTCAGATCTGACCAGTAGTTACTGAGAAATAGAGTATCATACACACACACACACACACACACCATGCAACGACATTGCGCATTTTTTTTTCTAAGGATCATTGATAATCTTTGTAATCTATGCCTTAGTAACGAGGAGCAGAAAATGTTGAAATTGCGCAAATTTCCACCGCGACGTTGCCAATAACAGGATTCGGGAAATTGCGTGAAATTTTGTACCGAAATAAAATGTATAAGCATTCCTTTCTTGGATATACTTGTAATGCATTATAATATTTACAAAACAAAAGCACACTGACCGCTCATTCTTGTAACAATTTATACATTAATAACGTATAGCAAATCTTTCTCACAGATCATAAGAACAGTAGTAAGATGCAAATGCAAATATAAAGAACATTTATAGTAAGGTGAAAGAACAGTTATTAAGATACGTGATAGACACACCTGAAATAAGAAAAACAAATGCTTATTTGTGATTGACCGTAACTGGAAAATGTAAACAAATCCTCACCTCTAATTGGTCGAACACTTGTCCAGGATATTTAAAAGGAACTTCTAGAAATATTAATATTTGTTGTTTATTTTATGCAGCGAGGTAACTTAGAATTTTTTTTGGGGAGGGCAAGTATTAATACGCGTATTTGCCCCCCCCCAAAAGTTTTTTTTCCTAATTCTTGGGCCCCTCTTTCCATCTTTCTCTTACTCTTTATGGGCCCTCCTTCACAGTAAGGTCTGCGGGACTGTTAGTTATGCCCCTGGGTCCCTTCCATACATGACAAATTAAGATGACAATATTGACAAATATCAAAGCCATACGAATAAATATTATTTCTAGGGCCCCTAATTGTAGACATTTTTTTACTAAAATGACCCCACGACACATTTTTGTTTTATTTATATTTTATGTGCTGTTTTGTTTATGTAATGTAGTGAACCTGTTTGATGGTTCATTTATAATTTCATGTTTGTATCGTATATGGAATAAGAAAATGTTGTCTTAAATTGGGTCCCCCTCGAACGGCGATAACTTCCCTGGAGAGGCAGTGGACCCCTGCCCCCACAAGTTCGGCCCTATTTTTACATAAGTTTGTTTTCCTTACAGTTTTCCAATAACTATTTTCTTACAGTTGTAAATCTTACATCAATGTTACAGTTATAAATGATATAGACAATTATTGACTGAGACATGTTACCCTGTCCCCCCCCCCATCTAACGACCCCCGTGCGCATACGCATATAATAGCAATAACTGAAAATGCTATTGCCATCTATTACTTTCTTTATTTTTACTAAATTGACTTGCACTTTGGTGACTGTTTTATTAGTCAAAATGCTAATGGTAATGATGACAACGCTGCACAACATTTTCTGCGCAATTTCCAATTTTGTTGCCTGCTCATTAAGGTTTTATCTATGTCAACAGATAAGGGAGTGAAAGTGACACAGACTCATACTCACACACACACGGATACACCTGGAGTGAAACTATAGGCTCCCGTATACTTGCGCCGGGAGCTAATAATAAACAACATCATATTGTGTTTTCATAATATAATATTACAAATGTGTTTGCAAAGGATATAAATTGCATTTGAATACCAATAATCTAATATAAAGTACAAGGTTCATTCAATGAAAAACCGGAAAACTTGTATAAAAAATACGAAACTTCGACAAAGTTCCTGTTTTTTTTTATTTTATTTATTTTTTTTTTTATTTTTTGCTGGTGTCCCTGAACTATTATCAAATGGGCCTAGCACACCTGCCTCGCAAACGGAATACTGGAAATCAGTGAAACGAGAAGGCAGCACTCTTCTTTTGGGCCAGGAATGGTGAATGAAAGCATCATCTGTCATTGGTTTGTCAAATTTCGTTCCAATGACACAACATTACTAAATGAGACTTGCGAACTTGTTTGGATTAGCTCCTCAGGAATATCGTGAAAGCGGACCCTCCTGTCATTCCAGGTGAGTTAGGCATACATCACATCACCAGTGGCCCCATGCAACCGGTAAGACGAAAAATATGAACTCAAAGGTGCCACATGCGCTGACACTGTGCGACAAGAATTGTCGTCTGGAGGTATACAGTTCTCTGAGTGTAGGGAAGTTTTCTGTATCGAATTGTTACTTCAGATTTTGTAAAAATGATTTACTATGACAATTTTAAAATGTAAGGACAGTGGTTAGATTGTGATCAACGTCCAGAGCGGCTTTCAAAACCAGTAGAATGTGATGTTGCTGGTATAGTGGTATAACCTTCAATGCATATCATTATAATGATGAACTCCGAAAAATGCATCGAAAACTTGTCTGGAAACATCCAGCAATGGTCAGCAGACATAGTTCCCTTATATCTCACGCAAAGGACGATGACGAGACTCTGAATTGTAGTATGAAACTCTTTCCCCTCCCCGTATTTCTCCCGTATCTCTCTCACTGATTACTACCTCTTCTGACATCTCGATTACTTCTTGGAAGTGAAGACCTAACTTGATGATCGTACGGTGTAACGAGTGTTTTGAACTTCATCGCATAACGGACTTCAGACTTTTTTCGCATAACGACAGAAATCCTGTCGTTGGATTAGCAACAATGTGTGGTTGCAGACGGCAAATATTTTGATCAACCAGGCGTTGTTGGTTTAGTTTCATTCGCCTTTGGAAATGGTGTACCTTGGGCAGACATTTCGTTGGTAACACGAAAATTGATAGTTTTAATTGTAGGTGGAATCAACTTCGCCCTTTATGCCTTGCTTCACATCAACTCACTAATCTTACAAATTTACAGCTTTTATTTGTTTCTTGTAAGCTCATATATATATATATATATATATATATATATATATATATATATATATGTAATTTTGCATTCCAGTGTTGCTTCACGGGGCTTCAGGTTTCGCATATTCATGATTCGCCTTGTCTCCTAGCTATGCAAACTTCAATCAAAGTGATGACAGAGTTAATTTTCTTATTAGGCAAAAGTTTAACTTTTTTTAAAAACTTGGTTTAGTTCGCATACGTTTTTAGCCCTGCACCTCATGAATAGTTAACATTTCCTCTTGAAACTATTTTCGCGCTCCTATTAAATAATCCAGTATGTAGGTGATTTTTTTTTTACAAACCTAGCAATAATTAGTAGCTTAATGAAACTTGCAGGATAGTTTCGAAATCTCATTGTCGAAAGGATTGCGGACAAACATATATACATAGCGTTTTAATATATAGATATAAATAATTAATAGTACATAAAATATACACAAATTAACCATCCCTGCCACGGTGCACTGCTGAGACATAAACGTTACGGTTGTGTTGGATCACACTCACTGCTGCTCCAGATGAAAAATGTCGTTGAAACGACGAGTTTTAAGGAGAGAGTTTATATTTTAGTAATTCAAGTTTCATATAATAAATTGTGCTTCTTTCAGAACAGTACAGACACTTATTACACTAAAACACTAAAAAGAGAAAGAAAGAAAGAACTTCGAAAGATTCTTAAAAGTAACGTATAATTCGAGGGTAGTTCAACACAAAGGTAACGCCAAAATGTCACTTTCATTCTGGTGTCTTTTGATTCCCAAAACATGATTTCCCTACAATTACTGCACTGTCTGGTAAAAAAAATCTCAAACATGAACAGTTCGATTAAGTACATGAGAGTTCTGCATTTCCAATACACCAGCTGCAGAAAAGAGTTTGGTGCTGGTATATCCAAATAAGCAATTGGATAGCATTCTTCATTTTCTCCTCCTATCTCCAATCAATTGCTGGAATATTTTGCTCTATCCAAGTTTTCTTCTGATAGTACACCTTCAATACGTGTCGTCTGTTCGCACTTGCTCTTATGGGTAAAACTGAGGGATGAATGGCTAATGTAAATAAATCTTCTGTATATGAAACATCGACAGAAAGCCAGTGCGTTATCATCATGTGATGTATAAAAGTGTAATTGGAAATGTTATCCTGGATTCGTAGTAGATTTCTTGAATATACTTACAACTTGTTGCAATTAACTGTACAGTAATTTCTTACAAGTTTTCTTCCCTTCCTGGAACAGAGACCAAGTCGTGTTACTTCTTGAAAATCCATGTATAAAAAGTATCACGTGATCAATCTTTCCTCTTGTATTTTCATGTATTTAAACATTTTAGCTGGTTGATGAAATCTGTCTAATTTACGAAAGAGGTTTTAAAAATCAGAAAAATACGCTTGAAAGAAACAGATACAAGATTAAGCAACACAAGCCTACTCTATCATTTACACTTTATATCTACCTAACCTATAGAGGTGTGTTTTATATCAAACGAAATGAAATTTTACAAAATATTTTGTTATAAGGTCCAAGACACTAGAATTGAACCTAGGGTAAGAAATCAAGGAAAACTTGATTTTTCAATAGACTGAGGCGTCTAAATTAGGTATGGCAGCGAAATTGGGTAAAGCTTAAGAAGGATATCTGGGCAGTTTTAAGATGTGTCTATACTTATGATAGATATGGAAAGAAGTTGTCCTGCAAGTTTCATTAAGTTACTAATTTTTTTCCGAGTTCAAACCCCTACATACTGGACTCAAAGTTTACACTTAATTAAACATTAACATTTCTAAAGTCGATGCTAAGGATATATTATCTACGCCTATGCCGTAATTGCGCTTTACTGATTCTTGGTGAAAACTGTCGTAGAATTTATGTCACTTAATTTTATGTTTTCCGTAATACAATTTTTTTTTTTTAACTTCATGTAACATTTTCATACTTAGATGTCAAACATAATATCTTGACATACTGTAATTGGGCTTATGCTGCTTTAATATGTACTTTTCTAATTTATTTAAGTTTAGAAACTACAAATTTTTGTCAATTCTTGTCAGTACCGCCAACATAATTTATAGGGAAATCTTGAAAGGCGAATCTTGAATAAGCGAAAGTTGAAGTCACTTTGTTACATAAGAGTAGATTTTGCTTTGTCCTTATGCATCTTTCATACGTAATTCGTTTTAACTTGAAATCTCACACGAAATTAGAACCTATCGTATAGTCATCTTACTGAACAACGCCACTTTCTTTTCTTCTAGGTCAATTAAAAAAAAAACAAAAAAACAAAAAAAAACAACAACAAAAGAAATGAAAATGAAATTAAATCTTTGATTTTACGTCCCACGGTTATGCCGGTTAGGCTAAAGGAGACGGTGATGATGAATAATGAATGAAATGGTGGAATGAAGAAAGTGGGAGGAAACGGGAGAACCCCGAGAAAACCCACGCACACGGTGTTTGTCCACCACAAAGTTCACTTGGTGGGGGCTGGGATAACAAAAAAAGATAATAAACGCTGGAATGCATCTTTAGTAATTTCACATAAAAAAATCAAGTCTCTAATCTTAAGATTCCGAGATATTGACATCTTAATTTAACAATTGCAAGATGTACTCTTTTCCCCCTTTTTTTAGCGTAGTCGCTAACGCTCTCGCCTTCGGTGTGAGCGGTCCCGGGTTCGATTCCCGGTGGAGAAACTTGGTTGAAAAAGTGTAAAACGCTTTTTTAGGCCAGCCACCTTGAATGAGGTTTACCTCATTCACACCAGGCAAATGCCGAGGTGGTACCTAATTTATAGGTCCCAGGCCGCTTCCTTCCTTCCCCAATCCTTTCTTCCTTCCCTTTCCCCGGATTGTGTGCTCGCCGAGGGACGTCATCCCTCAAAACGTGAAGGACTAAAAGGCCTTAGATGCCGAAGCCCAGAAATCTAAATCCTAATATTTTCCCCTTGTTTGTAGAATATGAACAATAGGCACTTTTTAAGCGTTTTAGGGACACGTTATATTTTTAAAAAAATCTTCTGAACCTGGAGGGAAACTATGTAAGAGGATGGGATTAACAATTCCGTGATAAGCAACCAGGATACACTGGAACAGTCATTTCCAACTGGACGATATATGACGTCGGAGGACGCTTTGCGTTTGGAACATCGAAAAGAGGAACTGATATATCAGAGGGAAGGGAGTGAGGCCGAAGAATGAGTCCGAGAAGGATTGAAAGTGCATAACTGCTGCATCTACAAAACCATTCATGTCTTTATATGCCTGTCACGACTGTCCCTTTGTCAATGCATCAGGTTGCTCGTTTGCCTGTCTGTTTGTCTTGTTTACAAACCATGTAAGAAACAAACTGCAACGTCACTGAAGATCGAGACGGAATGGCTATTATAGAAAGTAGATATGTGCCACTGAAGATCAATATCCAGCTTGCTCCTCAGTTTGATGAACAATTCTCTAATTTTTATGGTAACATTGCCATTCCAAGATAGTTTAGGAAATGGGTACGGCAATAGACAAAATGAAGAACACTGAGTTCAGAAGTTTTTGTATGGTACAGATAAAACTGCACACAAATATTGGTGCACAGTTTCCTGAGTGTGACCACCTCTATCGTTGGTATGTTTTGAAGTGCTGAGCTGTATTAAAATATTCAAAGAAAAGTAGAATATAAGCTTTACTTTCCTGCTATATAATTTAGACCTTCTGAAGAAGAGGTGCACACTTAATTTTGTATTTGTCTATACTTATTAAACTTACGAGGGCGACTTGAGTCTTAGTTTCATATTTCTTTCAGAAGCATACATTTTAATATTTTCATTATGCGTCGACCCAGCAGATGTCTAGAATTGCAGGACGTGCAAGGTATATGGAAATATTTGTTTCAAAAGTTTGAAAATCGCTTGAGAAAAGTAAGCAAAATAGTTGGGTATGAAGAAATTTGAAATTGATTTTGTTTTCCAGTTACAGGTATTGAAATACTTGGGAAAATAAACTCTGTGAGACCACATAGCACAAACTGTATGATTTTGGAGCATATGGTGCTGAAAGTTTTAGAGGAATTCGAGTTTTATCTAACCAGTATACTTTAGAATCTTTCTAGGGACACTGTTAAAACAGTTTCTCACAGTATCTCAAATAATCATCTTACCAAAGTCATAACAATGTGGAAATCCCAACATCAACATGACATCCTGAGATAGATGCTATTAGCTAATCCAAATGTGGCTTTCTCTAGACAGTTCCACTTTTATTTTGTGAATGAAACCACTTCCTAGCATTTTATAAGCATTATAAAACACCCTATATATATATGTTTGTGTGTGTGTGTGTATGTGAATAACTTCGCAATGGATGGATCAGGATCTGTGATGCGGTCCTGACTTTTTAGGCAAGGCAAAAGTAAACCCCATTCTTCAAAGCTCAGTGTTCTACAAGGTATAAAGGGAAGTATTGACCAATTAATTCATATATTAGCTTCTGTGTAGACTTTTCGTAAGTTAAAAAAGAAATGAATTACCTTTCCCTACACAAAAGAACTGTATTTAAGTTCGTCGCTTTCGTACAACGTTATTGAAAAGTGTACATGATTTAGGAATGTTACAAATTAAAATACGCATTAGAAGTTATCACTATCTAATTTCGCACAATTGTATTGAAAATTCATTAGTTCTAAAATTACATAATTTATATCAAGTTAATTGTTATTTTTTTATTTTCTTTTTATTTTCAGACAATTAACTGAAATATCAGAAGTTGTAGCTTTCCTCTGAAATAATAAATGATGCACATCTCCAAATCTTCAACTGAGAGAGGCTGGAGTGTATGTTGAAGAAGGTTCCAAAGTAGAAGACGAATGTTCTCTTTCTTCTTGTTTTGATCTTTGAAGACTTTGCTTTCTCTGACAGTGGTAAAGGTTTTCCCAAGAGAAGGGCAAACTGTTCAATTATTAACACCGCAGGACAAGTAATTACAAGATGCAGAAAGACAGGCACCAACCTTGTTTGATTCTATCAGTTGGCTGGTTCTCTGGCCAGGTTCCAAATTAGAGACAGGCCTCCAAGGCCCCACTCCACAACCTATTTCCAGTTACAAGAGAGAGGAAGAGGCACAACCACCCCCCTGAGTTTGATCATAGAGATCACGTGATTTCTCTGTCTACTCAAAGAAACCTCCCCCATTTCTCTCATCAATATGACGAGGGAGAAAATTGTTTTTAAAAAAAAAGAGGGGGGACGGCTTGCTGTACCGAATGGACGAGACATCCTATCAAAGACACCGTTACACCAAAGCTGTCTCTTTTCTTTCTTCTTCCTTTTCTCTCCTCCTTTCGTCTCTCCCTGTAGTGCATTTTCTCCTTCTTCTGAATTAGATTCTCTTTATTTGCAGAAACTAGTATCTACATTAGTCTGGAAACTAGTAGTATTAGATGAAATTTCTCAATACTTCTTTACCTATTCGACTTCAACTTAACTTGACCTTGGGGCTCCGTGAACTCAGTTGAACCTTGTGTTCGCATTTGTCTTCACGAAACTAACAATAATCAAACTCCCACTCACAACTTTACAAACCAAGTTCATCCTCTTTATAGCTCGAGTTTTCTTTTCGGAGTTGAGGTCGATAAATTCCAAGTCCGAACTCGAGAATTTTGATTACCGTAATTAACCTCTTCACGGACATGGCATCAAATGATGCCACATACGGGGTGTTTGAAAAAGAACTCCCTAGTTTTAAGTATAAACTTAATTGGGAAATGAATGAAAACTTACACCAATGAGTACATATCATGAAAGAGAATTCATTCAAGGTTTTTTTTTATGTTGGTAGACTTCAACGTGAGATTTATTTGTGGCCCTGCACACGTCGAGTCGATATTCCACTTCTCGCCGAGTATTCACCAACATTTCAGGTGTTACTGTCCAAACCGCTGCGACGATTCTTTCCCGTAAATTATTGATGTCTCTGAGCTTTTCACTGTACACCACATTTTTTATGTTGCCCCAACAGAAAAAAAAAGTCCAGTGGGGTTAAGTCTGGGCTTCGTGGTGGCCAAGTTATTGGGCCAGCCCTGTCTATCTACCTTCCTGGAAAGCGAGTGTCTGAACCACACGTACATGGCTACTGTAGTGAGATGGGGCACCATCTTGTTGGAAAAACACAAGCCCCTTTTTCCGCCTCAGTATCGTCCATTTGGGGAAAGACGAACATGTCATAGTAAACGTCCCAGCATGTCATAGTAAACGTCCCAGTTTATTGTTATTTTTTTCTACAAAAATGAAAGGACCAATCGCACGATCTTCCATCAAACCGCACCAGACATTAAGTTTGGGAGAGTCGCGTTGATGCTGAATAACTTCACGTGGATGCTCTGCCCCCAAATTCTGCAGTTATGAAAATTAACTGTTCCACTGACATGAAATGTAGCCTCATCAGAAAAGAGAATTTTAAAGAAAAGACATCATCATCAATTCTGTGTAGAAACTCAACAGCAAACTCATACCTTTCGATTTTATCAGTAGGTTTAATTTCATGTAACAGTTGCAATTTGTAGGCGCACAACTTAAGTCTTGTACGCACAATTTCATACACAGTACCTTTAGGCACTCCTAATTGTAGACTACTAGGGATGCGCACGAGACAAGATTTGTGGCTGTCTCGACTCGAAAATGTGCTGTAAAACTGATGTCTCGACTCGAAAAATATATACTTCTCTATTGGAAGAGCCGTGTCTCGACTCGAATTTTGTCAGGAAAATCCTGTCTCGACTCGTCTCGTGCGCATCCCTATAGACTACGTCTTTCCAATGATTTATTCGGGCTCCGAACACAAGAAACACGGATCTGTTCAACAACATCTTCAGAAGTTGTGGGTCTACCTGGTGATTTTGCTTTTAAAACACTACCGATTTCCTTGAAAGACTTTAGCAAATGACGGATAGTTTTTGCTGTAGGTGGTTCGCCACCATACTGACGTCTAAAATTACGTTGAACTGTTATAACTGACTCAGTTTTCACAAGAGAAATGACACACTGCGCTTTCTGTTGCGGAGTACACATTGTTGCTGAGTTTCTCTGCACTGGACGCCTGCCTGGACTGAACTGAGGAAACAGACAGAGGAAAAAACAGCACTGGTGCAGTTTCGAGGTCAAGCAGACCTGCCAACTGCAGGGGAACCAAACTTGGAGAGTTGGTGAATCAAACACCACAAACTAGAATAGTGTATGACATTTTGTACAGATTCTAGGACACATTAAAACTAGGGCGTTCTTTTTCAAACACACTATTTATCGGGAAAGTAATCCGGTTTATTTTTTTATTATTTTTACGAAGAGTGCGAACTGAATGAAAGCAAAAACAGTATTCTGAAGCACTTGTTTCTACTTACCTTCAGTTCGCACTCTTCTTTATGAAAAAATCGGATTATTTTCCCGATAAATACGTGTCATCTTTTGATGTCATATTCGTGAAGAGGTTAAAGAAACAGGATGATAAAAAATGAGAGAATTAATGAACAGTAAACTATCTGAACCCAAAATCCGCATGTTCACAACCATTTTCGTTATATTCTCTAAAGCATATAAGGAACCCCGTGCAGCCTTGCTGTACTTATCTTCTCCCGGAGATCATTCTTTATGAAAACATCTCAAAACTTTTCACCACATTTCTTTCAATTATCTTCAATACGTAGGAATCCCGTGTAGCTGTTCAAGTAAACATCCTCTCTAAGAGATGATTTAGATCCTACATTTTATAGTTACCATAGCGTCGGATTTCAGAGCTTCTTATTTGTAAAAATTGGAGTGATCGTTCTGACAAAGATATATGCCATCCAACTACGGCTCTACAGTTGTTCAAACTTTATAGTCAGTATGTGCATTAACGTGCTTGTCACAATTGGATATGCGTATCAAGTCACTCTTTTACTATTATTGTTGAGTAGGTCTTGGACTTATTTTTTAAGGTTTGGACTTGGAAATGTTTCTCCCAAATTTCTCGATCTTCAACTTACTCTTTTGACTCCCTATATTATTTTATATTTTTTTTTTCTAATTATCGACCAGTTATGTTTTCTTCCTATTCGCCGCTTTCCTTCCATTTTTTCCTTCTATGGCGGCATGAATAAGACAATTTATTTGCAAGGTGTGTACAATCCAATTGGCCCTCCCATGAAAGATGCTAATTAAAAGCGTCCTCTTCTTTCCTGTCCGTTTTGAAATATCTTCGTTTGCTACCGTCTCTGTCCTTCTAACTTCCGTGATGTCTAAATCTTACACGTGTGGTTTTCTGTATTACTTTACAGGGTGACAAGAATATAAGAGCACCATTGGTTTCTTCTGCTATAATGTTGTCAAAGTCAATGTTGAGATTTGAAGTGGAAAATGGAAACGAAAAAAAAAAAAAAAGATCCAATATTAGAAATACTGCATATAAACTATTAAAACGTTGTCGAAAATAAATATGGAAATGGAGTTATGTTGCATTTAATAAAATGACAGAAATAGCTGCTTGTGCGATAGATTGAAGTGTGAGAAGTGTTATTAAAGCTGGCATAGTTTATTCAACCATACTATTGAAAGTGTGTGTATGAACCCAAACTGTAGGCCAGTGACATACACAAGGAGTTGACGTCTCGCTTCTCATATAGTAGTAGCTCGTATAGTAAAGTAGCATAAAAAAATGATTATGTTAATATGCAGTATATACCATTTGTGGTCCCAAATAATATCACTTTTCTGATAATGTATCACTCGTATTTTGTAGCAAAGAAACTTATTTCTCAGAAGCTAATTTTAACCGGACATAAGATTTCAATAAATTTAATATTGAATTGGACTTGAGTTTAGCGTCCCACTCAGCAGCGAGGCTACATTAGACGTGAACCTATAGCTTAACGTAGGATCCGAACCACAGGAGTTTCCGTCGGGAATTGAACCGAGGTCTACCACGAAAAAGGTATGTACGCTATCCACATAACAATGAGGAAGCTTACAAATTGATTATGTACTGCATTCTACTTCTTTTAAGTGGAGAGGTTCTTTCTCGTCAGAATATGTCCCAAAATTTACCACCCGTAGGTGCGAATGGAGAGCATTAAAAGAAGGAAAGAAAAAAGGATGCTCAAGCTTTGTTTCTTCTTCAATGTCATTGAGCTCTTGCTTGGTTGAATTGTTAGTCCACGTGACTTCGTATTCGTAGTAAGGTAGTCCCTGGTTCTACTCCCAATTGCATCACTAAGATTTTTCGGTGTTAGCTCGTCACCATGAAGACCCGTGGTGGCTCAGTGGTAGAGTGCTCATCTCAAGTACGTGGGTTCCCTGGTTCGATCCAAGCTTGCGTTGTGTGGACCTTGTATGAACAACTATCATTGAGGTATTTTTCCCAGATTCTTATGTTTCTTCCTATTTGCTTCTTTTATCCATTTCGTTCATTCCCTAACAGCACAGGATGTGCTAGGCATGTGCCATTTAGATGTCCCAGCTACTTTTTAGGTACGCGAGACTTGGCGTATATGATATTAATGTGCTAAGTATGTACTTCAGCTACATACAGTTTTATGTACTTGTTACACCTAACTGATATTTGCAACTATGTACCACAAATATAGCATTTATGTACCTGGATCAGTTTCGCATTCTAACAGTCATTTGTTTTTATGTCGTTACTTCGGATACATATCTATCATGTTCTAGGTACGTCCTTTAGGTACATATTGTTTCAGATACCCTAACAGCACAAGATGTGCTGCATTCGCCATTTAGGTGTTCTAAATTCATCTCCCACATCTGATGCATTTGTTGCTTCTTTTTCTCAGTGATTGTGAACTAGAAGCAATAAACGCATCAACTTTATTAAATGGCAACTGTCGCCGATCATTTGAAAGTGAATATGGAAGAACCATGAAATAAAGCGAATAGACACTCGTCATTTTTTATAAAATTACATGGCGAGCAGATTTTATCTGATCCCAAACGGTTATAGTCGAGTATACACGGTTAAAGGAGCACTCTGATTAGCCAAATTCAAAAGACTTCAAAAATGTTTCGGTCTACAAGCGTCTTCATTGCATCCGTGGCCAAGTCGGTTGAGCACGCGGCTAGTAATCCAAAGATTGGTGTTTCGCGCCTACCCTGGGATACTTTTTTTTATTTGTTTAAAGTGTTTTTAGACTCACATTAATGCAAACATATTACGCATATAGGCGATTTAACATATTTTGTTTTAGTAATTTTGTGGTTCATTGACGCTTACGACATGGAGACTATACCTAGAACATACTAGGTACGTTCCCCAGGTACATGTCAGGCATGTGCCTAGGGGCGGACATAGACTATGACTATCACTTACCATGCATGTTATTTCTCTCCCAGAGGTACGTAACACACATACTGGACACATTACCATGTAGCTGAGGGAACAGGATAGGCATATGCCTGCTAAGCGATTGTACTGTTAGAGTTAAAATCCTCTCCCTTATCCTCCAAGGCACACAACTGAAAAATTTCATTTTTTTCGTCATCATAAGGAAATTAAATAACTACTGAATTAGGAAGTAGCGAACTGAGGTCCAGAAAGTCAGAAATAATGACACCTGAGAGCTGATGTGCTCACTACGCATCACCCAGTTGAACGTGGTACATCTGGCTAACCATAGTCCTTCATGGGTAGCCGTATCAGTAAATTCAGTGTCTCTGTTCATCGGTTAACTAATTTCACCAGTATTTCAAACCCATATTACTAAAAAGAGAAAACGGAAAAGCGTGAAATTTGTTCGTTATCTGTCTCCCCTGCAATTCGGCTCATCTTTGAATAAAATACTGTGACATAATAAAATACTGTGACAAATACTGTGAAATAAAATACTGTACTGAAATAAAATACTGTGACATCGTGAGCACATAAATATCTGTCCGGTCATGAATGTAACATTTCAGCCGGTGACACATTTCCGTATATACTTTATATATATACGTATTCAGCACAAAACGGCTTAAAATATGTACACGACTGATTTAATTAAAATTAGGGATGGCCAATTCCGGAATTTTTACTTTCCGGAATCCGGAAAGTAAAATCGGAAAATTCCGGATTTCGGAAAAATTCCGGAATTCGGAAAAATCCGGAATTCGGAAAAAATCCGGATTTCGGAAAAAAATCAGGAATTCGGGAAAAATCCGGAATTCGGAAAAAAATTCCGGAATTCGGAAAAATTCTGGATTTCGGAAAAAAATCCGGATTTCGGAAAAAATCAGGAATTCGGAAAAAATCCGGATTTCGAAAAAAAATCAGGAATTCGGAAAAAATCCGGAATTCGGAAAAATTCCGGAATTTGGAAAAAATCCGGATTTCGGAAAAATTCCGGAATTCGGAAAAATTCCGGATTTCGGAAAAAATCCGGAATTCAGAAAAATTCCGGAATTCGGAAAAATTATTTTTTTCTTTTTGTAATCCTAAGAATTTTGTTCAAATGCAAACGAACAAATTTCCTTTTTGTAATCCTAAGAATGTATGATGCAAGTTAAGCTGAAACTTACATCCTAAAGTATACACTACTCAATCTTCCCGTGGTTAATGAGATGTAGTCCAAAAGTACGATGTACTCCTAATATTTAATTTTTGTTTTACTGTGATATTGTCCAGAGGTAAGTCATATATCACACTGAGATAAACAACTTGACATAATGAAGATGTTATCATACGTAGTTTTCCAGAAAATCGTGAGAAACGATTTTTTATGAAGTTAAAATATGCGTCGCTTGTTGCCAGTGTGATGCAATTGATAACTTTTATGCTGGAATAGTCTTATTATTATTATTATTATTATTATTATTATTATTATTATTATTATTATTATTATTATTATTATTATTATTATTATTATTATTATTATTATTATTATTATTATTATTAATCGTTTATGTACTGTAAAAGAAAAATATGAACCGTTAAGTAGTAGATTTTATCTGTTGTTTTTTGATATCTTCTAACAGTAATAACAAATTGCTTGTAAATACGCAATGATTATCAAGGACAATGGCATATTAATGTAAGGACTACTCTGCAGACTAGCAATAAACAATAAACAATAACAGATAAACAATAGTCCCAAAAAAAAGTAACTAACTTGGGCACGTCAGAATGTTCGCGAGAATATAGGGACGCATTGAGACTAGCAAAAAACGTGGTGTTATTATTACTCAAATGGCCGTACGATGGAGGCTTTAACGTTAATGTTAATGTCACCAATGAGCACTTACTTGCTCTAACGGTTAACCTCATTTTTGAGATGATTCTTAGAAGTGGGCGTGTTGGCATGCAGTTGGAGTACTAACGATTTGCGTCACTATCGAACACTAACGTAGCACTAGCGACGTTTAAAGTCGAAATTGGAGTCTGACATAAGTGACTTGTCAACTTCACGGACATTATATTTTCCTTGAATGCGAGAATTTTGCGCCCGGGAAATTTGCGCCCTACCACAAAAATAGGAAAAAATGCGCTCGTAATATATTTGCACTGGGATGTTTGCGCCCTACCCCAAAAAGAGGGGAAAATGCGCCGGCTATATATTTGCACTGGGATGTTAGTACAATTCAATTCAACTACAATTCAACTTATTATTGTATTGTGTAAAGTAACTTCCACTCGCACTTGAACTAAGCTTGCCTCTCATCGTCTCAGTGAGTTACTACATCCGTTATAATATTCCGAACAAATGAAAAAAAGTACAATTTTAGTTCACTAAAGGGCAATTCATACAAATACAATTTTTCATTATACTACAAAATTTACAATAAATGTATAAATGACTGATATATAATTATTTATTAATATAATCAAAGAATATAATTTAATCTACAAAAGGCTGTTTGGCTCTACCAAGATATCTCTGTTCACAATCCTTGCGAGTTGTTTGGCTTTTCAGGACACAAAATATAGAAAAGAAAATATAAAGTGAATGTAAAATCAGTTCAGTAATATTATCAAGAAAACTATGTACAGTGTGTTTACTTGCTGGAATTACACTTCAAACACACAATTGCGTTCAGTCGTTCTTTCAGGAAAAATGTTCCGGGGGGCACATTTAGTATTCCGGTGGGGGGTCACTGCTGGTACTATTCTATTTATTATTATATTATAGACGTATTATTTTGGTCTCCTCCGAGGGGCACTCTGAGAGCTCTGGGGAGGCCAGTGTTCCCCCAAAATCATCTCTGGAAGAAGCAGTGATTGCGTTGATCCGTTGTGTTCTTTTGGCTTATATTGAAGTTTATTCTCCCCTTATATAGCCACAATGAAAATAAATTACAAATGGCATGGTTGTGGGGGGAGGATTGTTTATACTGTAATGTCAGCCCCTCCGAGCACATGCGTAAGCTCCAATAGGTTCTTTTATTTCGCAGGGCTCAAACTTCCCGGTGGAGGTACATCGCAGGCGCAATTTTCCCTGTTCTTGAGGTAGGGCGCAAATTTCCCAGACGCAAAATTCTCGACACCGTTCGAATGACCTCGGAAGACGATATCTTTTTCAATACTTTTTTTTATATTCTTTTACTCGAGATTTCTTCATAGCTTCTTATTAAAATACTTACTAATATATCCTCATTTTATTATCCTAACCAATCAATATGGGTATGTCGTCAGTAAAATATTTAGATTGATCGAGCCTCTGGTGTGTAACCACATTATTTCATATCATGCCCCCATTAGAAATCTTGGCTAAACGAACCAATATATGTTGCCAATAAAATAGTTTAGAATGATTGAGCCCCTGGTAAATAACCACAGTATTTCGTGACAGACCCCCCCTTCCTATTACCATATTCTAGCTACGTGCCTGACTCAGCTAATTCTCTACATTCTTTACCAAACACACATTTTCTAAAGCGGAAAGTGCTCTCTAAATACCTAAGCTAATTATTTTCAGCAGATGCACAAACTGGGTAACATTCTATCTGCATGAATGTTATATATGTCGATTACTGGAAACCGCTTCTCGCTATCTATTACCATATTTACTATATAATGATTAACGTTAAAACCGGAAATGGTTGATTTGTACCGCTTCCGGTTTGAATATTATATTCATCAGGGAACTCGATTCTTAACTATTGACTCTGTACATCATGGCCAAAATTGATTGGTAATCCATCAGATAGTTCTTGAGACTGTTCGTTTCACTGACGGACAGAATGAATATATGGCTATAGAGTTTTGATAAACTAAATTCGTTAATGAGTGATGATGGAACAAATATAAGAAAGGGAACCAAGAGTACCACCGGAAAAATTTTCGAACACAAAATTAGCCATCGAAAACCCACATGTCCTGGGTTAGAATACCATAGATGAAAACTCTACCACTGAGTCATCAATCACCCGCTTATTAGTTTTGTTAACTATTATATTAATATAAATTAATGAATGCCTGCTTATGTTAATTATTGAACAATTACATTGTATACTTCGTAAAGTCAAAAATTATAAATTTGTATTTACTGTACATACAGTGAGCGCAGAAAGTGTTCGTACACCTATGCTATTGAAACGAGAATGCCTGCGAAAAAGAAACAGAAAATTTAAGAAGTGTAATAGCACACACAATATGAATAATGAAAACTAAGCTTTATGAATATATCAATAAAGAACCACAAAGACAAGTTTAATGGTCAGAAAGTAAATAAATTCCGTAGAAAATGTATAGAGTAGACGCAAAAAGTGATCGTACACCTGACGTACGAATACGAAACAAAGATACCACAACTGGGGTTCACTAGTATTCACCTGAGTATACACCTATGTATAGCATGACGAGTAACAGAATGAGTTTAGTTGTGAATAAGAGTGAAAAAAACTGCACGGTGGGCTGTCGAAATGGGAAGCAACCGAACAGAAACAAATGAGGAGACAAGAAAAGTAATTATTAAAGTGCATAAGAAGGGTAAGTCTTTGAGAAATATAGCAAACCTCAGGGGCAGATCCAGAGGGGGCGATCGGGGCCATCGCCCCCCCCCCCACAAGAGCAAACTTTCTTATTTTATATATAAATAAACCCATCCATAACAAGTTTGGAGCTCTTAAAAGTAGCAGTATTACTGCCGACTGCCCCTTCCCCAGAAGTCCGTCCTGGATCCGCCCCTGTATAGAGTAGCCACAATCGAGTATTTTCCGCTGTATGTTTGGAGTCGTTGTCTTGCTGAACAATAAATTGTTTTCAAGAACCATCTTCTGCGCACTAGTATGGAGATATTCCTTTAATATGTTAATATACACTTTGTGGATCACCACTCCATCGATAAGGTGGAGACGACCCACTCCTGAGGCACTCATACAACCCCAGACGAGCACGGACCCTCCTCCGTGTCTTACTTTAGGGACGAGATTTTGAGGATTCATCTCTGTATTCACCTTGCGCCATACCATACGCCTCCCATTGGACTCGATAAAATTAAATTTACTTTCGTCCGAAAATATGACCCTATTCCAGAAAGAAGCCTGATCCCTTATCTTTATACTCTTTTTCAAACTTTAGTCTCTTTATACCATTTGTCTTGCTCACCCAGAACATTTTCCTGGCTATCCGACCATGATACCCTGCAAATATTCCGCACTGTACTGGCTGATACTTTAACACCGCGTGTTTCCAGATCCGTTGCCAATTGCACAGCACTACTTTTTGGAACCTTTTTTCTTTCCCTAATAATGTAACGTTTAACTTATTCACTCAACACTCTTGGTCTTCCAGTTCTTTTTTTTATTATTATTTTTTTATTTTTTTTTATGGTTTCGCACAGTGATAGAAACATTATACATCGCAATTATTGTTTGTACTGTTGAACGAGGCCTGTCTGCAAGGTTTGCCAGGGGCTGATCCAGGACGGACTTCTGGGGGGGGCGGTCGGCGGTAATACTGCTACTTTTAAGAGCTCCAAACTTGTTATGGATGGGTTTATTTATATATAAAATAAGAGTTTCCTCTTGTGTGTGTGGGGGGGGCGATCGCCCCGATCGCCCCCCCTCTGGATCCGTCCCTGACTCTTTAATACCTTGAAACAGCTTCGCACACCTCCCCAATCCCCAGACATGAACCCCATAGAACATCTATGATCTGTTCTGGAGACAAGAATCAGAAGGCACAGCTTGTCTACTAAAGAAGGCCTAAGAAAAGCTATTCAAGAAGAATGGGACATAATCAGTCCCGAAGCTACAGAACTACGAACTACTACAGGTGAAATCAATGCCACGAATACTACAGACAATCATTAACGCACAGGGTAATCCCACAAAATGTTAAATAACGTAATATACTTTATAAGCATAAATTCAAGCATAAGTGTACGGTGACTTTCTGCGTTTACAAAAAAGGAATTCTCTCTTTTCTTCTGAACAAAACAGTGATTGTGTTTGTTTGGCCTTTCTCTTGTATATAGAAATAAAATGTATGAATGTGTAGTCTTAATTCTGGTTATATATATATATATATTTTCCACCTCCCGTTCTCATGCTAGCTGTTTTCAATATAAAGTATGCACGGTGTACGAACACTTTCTGTGCTCACTGTAGGTATGTTGACAATAAGCGAATGTTATTAGAATATTTGTTGAGATTTATTTTCCTTCAATGCCTTTCGCCTGGTTAAAAAGTAGTTTGCAGTGCTTTGGAGCAGCTGCAGGTGGGAACGCGATAATGTTTGAGACATACCAGCGACTTTTTTGTGTGTGAAAATAAGACCTTTCTCATAAAGTAGTAAATAACTGCAGTAGCAATTGTCTACGTAAATGATAAAGACATATCCAACTACAAGAAATTAATACAGTATATATAGCCTATTCATTATTGTGTTTCTCTTTTAACAGCTACTAGCTAAGGATGGCCAATTCCAGAATTTTTACTTTCCGGATTCCGGAAAGTAAAATCGGAAAAATTCCGGATCTCGGAAAAAATCCGATTTTTTCTAAATTCCGGATTTTTTCCGAATGTCGGATTTTTTCCGAAATCCGGAATTCATAAAAATTCCGGATCTCGGGAAAATTCCGATTTTTTCTCTAAATTCCGGATTTTTTCCGAATATCGGAATTTTTCCGAAATCCGGAATTTTTCCGAAATCCGGAATTTTTCTGAATTCCGGATTTTTTCTGAATTCCGGATTTTTTTTCGAAATCCGGATTTTTCTTAATTCCGGAATTTTTCCGAATTCCGGAATTTTTCCGAATTCCGGATGTTTTCCGAAATCCGGAATTTTTCCGAATGTCGGATTTTTTTTTAATTCCGGAATTTTTCCGAAATCCGGATTTTTCTGAATTCCGGAATTTTTCCGAATTCCGGATTTTTTCCGAAATCCGGATTTTTTCCGAATTCCGGAATTTTTCCGAAATCCGGAATTTTTCTGAATTCCGGATTTTTTTCTGAATTCCGGAATTTTTCCGAATTCCGGAAAGTAAATTTTCCGATTCCGGAAAACAAAATTTCCGGAATCCGGATTCCGGAAAATTTTGGCCATCCCTAATTAAAATTGATTCGGATACGATATCCCTTTGATTTTTTTGGAAAAGAGCAAATGAAAGCAACATGAAATAAAGACAATGGCTGTGGTAACCCTGTCATGCCATTGACGTCACTTGTAAACAAGAAAATTAGTTCGCAATTTTGCCGTACGCGCAGGTAAATCAAATAGTATTACTTAAGTAATTTAGGTATTTATTTATTTTTGGCTTCTTATACGTGGCAAAGTAACAGTAATAATAATAATAATAATAGTAATAATAATAATAATAATAATAATAATAATAATAATAATAATAATAATAATTATTATTATTATTATTATTATTATTATTATTATTATTATTATTATTATTCATGAAGTTAGCCACATACATGCATCTGCTTCTATTGATATTTATTTTATTTTATTTGGACAGGTTGAATACTTTAGACCCACAAAGATTTGAAAAATTACAAAAAGTAATGTTTACATAGTGTTTAATATGCGTCAATAGGGGCCTGTGTAACTTTCAGATAATGTCTGCACAGGGTAGCAACATATACAAGTAACCTCAGTTTCAATTAGTCTCTGCCCAACGAAACAGATAATTTGTATTCGAACTGTGAGACTCAGCCCTTAGGAATTTAGGATTTAGGAATTAAATTTCTTTGCTTTCCGCATGTATGGTCATGTTAGCCCTCCACGTACGAGGAATGACGTCCCTCGGTTATCACACTATCAGAGGAAAGGGAAGGAAGAAAAAAATGGGGAAAGAAGGAAGCGACCTGAGTCCTATATGGTAGGTATCATTCCAGCATTTGCATGGTGTGAATGAGGAAAACACAAGAAACCTCACTGGCCTGAAAGAAAAAAAAAACTTTTATACTTTTTCGACCAACTGCTCCACGGGGAATCAAAGCTGGAGCGAAACTCAGCCCTTCCGATAGCATTATCTTCTCGGGTTTCTCTCTCTGTTCATTCGTATAATCTCGTTTGCATTTTTTGTATAAGATTCTACAGAATTTCTTGTACATAGTCATAAAGAAATTTCCAGTTTCTATCCGACTTTTCTAGGAAAAGGACGGTAAACAGTTAGAATTTTTGTACATTTTCGAATTAGAATGTTCATTTCGTACAACTATTTTTTTTTAAACGTTCACACAGATTGTTCGACTAATTACGAAAAATAAAAGATACAATCCAGCAAAAAATTGAAAGCAATCCGTAAAAGACGCTGACTGTTCGTCAGAAGCTCCTATTCACCTATCTTCTATGCCAAAAATCATCTATTTAGCACGTCTTTTATAGCGAGTTCTAAGTTCAAATCCCGGAGGAGGCACTTTTGCCGTAAATCGTTCCCTGGCGGTAGTCAAACGCGTTATAAAAACTCCGGCAATAACATGTATTATATGTACTTCTACCGTAGGAAGCGCAACTGTTTAATATACGTATGTTTAGCTTAAAGACCAGACTTCAGAACCAAAGTTAAGTCCGGTATAGTATTTTGGTTGTTTTTTTTTTAATATATAGTACACAGCTTTTTGGTTTCAAGTAATCCGGGCTCAAAGCAAAAATTATGTGGCCCAAACACGGATGGCTTATGAAGTTCTGATTATTGTTAAAATCACTACAAACAAAGTATTCTAAGAATATAAGTTTCTTAGCTCTGTAACAACTAAAAATTAACCAGTCCAAAAAGTGTGGGTCCACGTCGCATGTAGCCTTAGTATTAAACAATAAATTAAGTCTTAGTTCTTAAATTCTACCTATTACTTTTTTCTTAGAACACATATTTATATCAAAACAATTTTCTCTACCTACCTTTATACCATACAATAAGTGTGTGTCTCTGTGGGTTTTCTCGGGGTTTTCCCATTTGCTCTCGCTTTTCTTTAGTCATTCCTTTTTTCAAGGACTGTAAAACACCCCATCATCTTTTCACAAACTTAACTCTGCAAGTCAACAATGTAGGGTTCTACCATAAGTTGACTTTGGCCAAGGATTTTCCCAAGGTTCTCCCGTTTTCTCCCCACTTTTCATTCCACTTTCTCAAAGATAATACCTTATTATTAACTAATCCTGTTATTATTTCGTAATAATTTTATCTTAAGAATGTTTATAATATAAAAAAATAAATGTGTCCGTGGTTTGTCTCGGGTTCTCACGTTTCCTTCCACATTTCCACTCCATTTTTTTTCAGTAATCTAAACTAAGTCTTATTTCTATTTTCACACATAAAAAGAACACAGTAAATAACAAAACATTAAAAAAGGGAAAAAAACTTATGTCTTCCAAAACGCTGATAAAACAGTTCGAATTGTAATCACGAAAAAAACACCAGACACAGAAACTGTATGCACACCTTAATATCAGAGCGTATAAGGATGAAGGATATGGGTCAGGGATATTTTATATATACCTTATTACAGACATCAAATTTTTAACGACAATTGGGAAATTGCATTTTTAGATCTTGTCAGCAAAATTGTTCAAGATTTGATCTACATGATTGCAAACTAGTATTTCATATTCCAATAGTAATATATATAACGGCTTTCTGTATAGTCATTAAATTATATTCTCAATCTTTGAATTTCATCTGACATTGCTTAAAAATTTTATCTGCATCGACAATTCAAAATATTTCAAAATGAGTCTTTCGTTATTGCATATATGAGTTGGAATTTCGTTTTCCATGTATAGTATATGTACAGTGTGTATGATAAAATTTCATTCTACTATATGGCTGTTAAAATTCTGTTGATAGTATCAATTTTTCTTAATGTGTTCTCAAAGCATTAGTTTTCATCTACTATTTCAAGTAATCACTCACTCTCTCTCTGTAGCAATACGAAAGTTATCGCATAGTTCAATCACTCATACCCTGAATTCCGAATATTCATTTAAGGTATCATATACTTCAGCTCATTCATACAGTCGGGAAGGGGAAAGTTGTCTACATATACAGTATGCAATACGTAGAGGAAGGAAGAAACTTTACTTGCAACAGTAAAAAGTATGTCATCACAAAGTTACTTCCTCCTCCCCCTTCGCAGGCCATTCACATGCATTCACCGTAAGCATTAAGAAAGCATGGGGTAAACGCCACCAACTCAATCGCGAGGGTTCAAGCATCAGAGTTCAATGCCTCTGTAACGTCACGTATGGATGTGACGTCATGCGCACAGAACCGATTAGTTTTCATCTACTATTTCAAGTAATCACTCTCTCTCTCTCTGTAGCAATACGAAAGTTATCACATAGTTCAATCACTCATGCCCTGAATTCCGAATATTCATTTAAGGTATCATATACTTCAGCTCATTCATACAGTCGGGAAGGGGAAAGTTGTCTACATATACAGTATACAATACGTAGAGGAAGGAAGAAACTTTACTTGCAACAGTAAAAAGTATGTCATCACAAAGTTACTTCCTCCTCCCCCTTCGCAGGCCATTCACATGCATTCACCGTAAGCATTAAGAAAGCATGGGGTAAACGCCACCAATTCAATCGCGAGGGTTCAAGCATCAGAGTTCAATGCCTCTGTAACGTCACGTATGGATGTGACGTCATGCGCACAGAACCGATTAGTTTTCATCTACTATTTCAAGTAATCACTCTCTCTCTCTCTGTAGCAATACGAAAGTTATCACATAGTTCAATCACTCATGCCCTGAATTCCGAATATTCATTTAAGGTATCATATACTTCAGCTCATTCATACAGTCGGGAAGGGGAAAGTTGTCTACATATACAGTATACAATACGTAGAGGAAGGAAGAAACTTTACTTGCAACAGTAAAAAGTATGTCATCACAAAGTTACTTCCTCCTCCCCCTTCGCAGGCCATTCACATGCATTCACCGTAAGCATTAAGAAAGCATGGGGTAAACGCCACCAACTCAATCGCGAGGGTTCAAGCATCAGAGTTCAATGCCTCTGTAACGTCACGTATGGATGTGACGTCATGCGCACAGAACCGATTAGTTTTCATCTATTATTTCAAGTAATCACTCTCTCTCTCTCTGTAGCAATACGAAAGTTATCACATAGTTCAATCACTCATGCCCTGAATTCCGAATATTCATTTAAGGTATCATATACTTCAGCTCATTCATACAGTCGGGAAGGGGAAAGTTGTCTACATATACAGTATACAATACGTAGAGGAAGGAAGAAACTTTACTTGCAACAGTAAAAAGTATGTCATCACAAAGTTACTTCCTCCTCCCCCTTCGCAGGCCATTCACATGCATTCACCGTAAGCATTAAGAAAGCATGGGGTAAACGCCACCAATTCAATCGCGAGGGTTCAAGCATCAGAGTTCAATGCCTCTGTAACGTCACGTATGGATGTGACGTCATGCGCACAGAACCGATTAGTTTTCATCTACTATTTCAAGTAATCACTCTCTCTCTCTCTGTAGCAATACGAAAGTTATCACATAGTTCAATCACTCATGCCCTGAATTCCGGATATTCATTTAAGGTATCATATACTTCAGCTCATTCATACAGTCGGGAAGGGGAAAGTTGTCTACATATACAGTATGCAATACGTAGAGGAAGGAAGAAATTTTACTTGCAACAGTAAAAAGTATGTCATCACAAAGTTACTTCCTCCTCCCCCTTCGCAGGCCATTCACATGCATTCACCGTAAGCATTAAGAAAGTATGGGGAAAACGCCACCAACGCAATCGCGAGGGTTCAAGCATCAGAGTTCAACGCCTCTGTAACGTCACGTATGGATGTGACGTCATGCGCACAGAACCGCGAGCTCTCTGATGCATGTATAATTACTATCCAGCCATACTTCAGCGAAGAAGGATCTATCTGAAGACTAGTACACATCATGCTATACCTCTGTGTTCTGAATTTGCAAAGATCAAATGATCCAATTTAAAATTTTAGTACGTTCACAACACCATTGTTCTAATGAGCTTTATATCGAAGTAATAAATGAACAAATAACGATTTTAACCCTCTCCCTTCCAATCCACTCCACCTCACAAAATGTTCCTCCATTCTCATAGTACACGCATACATTTTAAATATTTTCGGAACTTTTTTTTAACAAGGAGTATGCTCTGGCATTTGATCTACTACATAAGCTCAGATTCATATGGAAGCAGTCTGTTAAAAAGTACAAGCTGGTTAAAATGTTCCTCCTCCTCCCCTCTTTATGAGATTTCATTAAGCAGCGTGTATTATTGTAAACAATACAAGAGATAACAAATAAGATGTCAGTGTGCAGGGCTTTCACATGAGGTCCAGGGTTCGATTGCTCTTAGGGGTCTCCCTTCCATAGGAAAGGAGATGTAAAAAGACACAAAGTGTTCGAATAATTATGAGCTGGTTAAAATGTTGGTGTGCACGCCTTTGGCGTGCTAGTCCCGGGTTCGATTCCTCCTAGGGTCTCCCTTCCATTTTTATTTTATTCCTACGAAACTTCGTTTCTAATCCGACTTTCCGTAGGAAAGGAGATGGGGAAAATACACAGGGTGTTCGAGTAAATTATGAGAAAATAAAAAAATGAAAGAGAACATAAGTTAACAGCGAGTATTATTGTAAATAATACGGGAAAAAGACACATAGTGTTCAGGAGGTAAGGACTATACGAGACCCCTGGAAACCCGGGGGCCATGGTCCCTATACAGGAGCACTCTTTTCACAACCATTTTAAAGGTCCTGAGCAATACAAGGGCTACAATTGCTATAGAAGGTCCATGGGAACCCAATGAAACATTTGAAGACCCAAATCCATTGGATGGGGTACTGAGCAATTCATGGGCTATGCACGCTACAGAGTCACTCTTCAGTGGCTATAGGACATCCATGGGTCCATTGGGGGCCATGCTCGTGCGTGGAAACACCAAAGGTCAGTAACTTCTCACAAAATGTCATTCCACTTTCCGCAAAAAATATACTCAGACCAACTTTCACATGTCGCAATTAACGTCAGACACTTTGTGTAGCTTGTTAACAACTCAAAACCCATTAGAACTAACAGGATTCTGCAATTGTCGGCGTCCTTTGCCGTGTACAAAGATAAATCATTTTACTCACTATGGGAGAGTCCTATGATGTCTTGACTTTCACTTGGGACCACTTTCTCTTGGTATAGACAAAGAGAACATGAGATCATCTCTCTTTTTGTTGAACATGGATTAAAGGTTTTCTGCCGTAATATACCAGCACTTATAGAATGGTTTTGTGTGACTTACAATACTTTTGATTTGAGACTTTTTATCGATTCATCGGATTCAAGTTCAAAAGGCGTCTAGTTTCATAATGGCAATATCCTTTGGTCTATTCCTATTACATATTCTATTCATATGAAAGACATATGAAAATGTTAAGTGTTTTCTGGATTGTGTGAATTACAAAGAACACGAATTACATCCATGTGACAAATTTAAAGTTATAGGCCTCTTGCTGGGGCTTCAATCAGGCAACACCAAACATCCTTCTTGTCTCTGCGAATGGAACAGTAGTGCAAAGGGTGAACATTGAGTTAGGGAAGAATGGCCATCCCGAAAATCTCTGTCATCTGACATGAATAATGTTGAACATGAATCACTCGTGGAGCGTTCAAAAATTTTACTTCCCTCCCTGCATATAAAGTTAGACACAATTATTTTGTGCTATAAGTAAGGAGGTTAACTGTTCTTAGTATATATGCGTGCTATTTGGTAGTATGAGCATCGAAAAATTCACAGCTTGCATATTTACTGGTGTCAGATAAGAAAACTTCTCAACTACCCACTTTATGAGAACATCATGACCTAAATGGAAAAGAAAGCATGGAAAAGCTTCAGAAGCGTTTTGAAGAACTTCCTGATTAATACAAAAAAAAAAAAAAACCCTAGTTACAAAAATATTATAGAAGAGTTGTTACAAGATCTTAGAAATCTTGGGTGTAATATGAGTGTCAAATTACACTATTTACATGTACACAGTGGGGTATTTACGATTTGGTTTTGGGAGACTTTGCTAGCTTTTGGGAAGGGGGTGGCTGAAAATGTGAAAATTCTAAAAAAGATGAAGTGTGAAATTAAGCCTGGAAGCCCCCCTAAATACACCACTTCATGTTCATTTAGAAAATTTGCCACACATTCTTGGTTCCTATAGTGAAGAACACGTTGAATATTTTCAGTAGGACTTAAAGGACAATGAAAAAGGTGTCTGGTTAATTTGACCATATATTTGATGGCCGACTATTGTTGGGTGTTGAAAAGGGAGAATGCAGGCATTGTAACTCTTGTAAAAATGACAAAACGAAGGAAATTGTTTCACAAGTAGTAGTCTTTTGTATGATTACTTGTACATATTTGAATAAATTATGGTATTTGCTTGCATTTGTGTGTATTTAGTTATTTTTGTCATTTTGAAACCACTGTATGTACACGCATGTCCAAAATGATTGTCGCATATCTATAACTGTCATCTTGTAACAATATAATATGTTAACGATTTTGCAGGGTACTTTTTAATACTGAGACTATGCGTTTAATCGGGAAATGTGTATTTGTGGTAAATTTCATAGGAAAATAACTATAAATACGAAAATTAGAATGAGTAAAACAAAATGTTGCTAAATGGACAAGAAAGTTTTATTTTCGTTCTATTGTTCTTATTCACAGCTCTTTTGACATGAAATTTGCCACACACATATGTGTTTGGCGATTACAAGTATACTAACATTATAAGAAATACCGGGCGAATTCGTTAGCTAATTATATTCCTACAACAACATATTTATCGACATGCGACAATAATTTTGGACATGACTGTACATGAAAAATATATTATGCATTCTATATTATAATGTAATTTGTACGTATTGATGTAAACATGATTCACCATTTCTAGGAAAACGTGACGTGATGCGGGAAAATTGATGTTATATTCGTAATCAGCGCCCAAAACTATAAGAAAACGACACTCAAACCAAAATCATCGGAACTTCTTTTTCAAAATGCAGAGCATGAATATGTACCTTTTATAATAGCGGATATGTACTTCTTATAATAGTGGGTTTATACTTTTTGTAATAGCTGATGTCATAACGAAAGGAAAATTTGTATATTTGAATGAACAAAGGAAGTAAAGTAAATATTGTAAATATTTTTCAATACTTTTTTTATTCTTTTACTGGAGGTTTGTTCATAATTTGTTATTAAAATACTTACTAACATATCCTCATTTTGTTGTCCTAACAAAGCTATATATGTTGCCAGTAAAATAGTTAGATTGATCGAGATCCTGATGTGATAACAATAGTATTTCATGTCACGTCCCCCCTCCCATTACGAAATTCTGGCTAAACGAACCAGTATATGTTGCCACTAAAATTGTTTAGAATGATCGAGCACCTGGTGTGATGACCACAGTATTTCATATCACAAACCCCCTCCCCCTTTTACGAAATCCTGCCTACGAGCCTGCTAATAATAAAACAAAAAGTGCTCAGACAATAAGTAATTATTCAATAACATATTTAAGGGCTTGCAGCATTATTTCTTCTCAATATCTCTGTTTTCTGTACTGTTGCAAGGTCTAAAAATATTTTCTGTTTTCCTATAGTTTAGATGAGTCTAGTTTAGTGAGCTAAGCAATTGAAAAGAAAAGTAAACTGATGCATTTGTTGCAGATAATAAATGAAACACCACCAATGACAGATGCATGAATGTAGGTTTGTATCATGACAATTGCCTAAAACTTAATTCTCTTGAAGAATGCGGTAAAACTAACAGCAATAGTTATTTTATTCTCTCTTGCATTGGCCAATCCATTTTCTATTTGCTTTTTATACGTGTTTCTTCTCAGACAAGGCAGATGGGAATCCTGTGTCCGCCATCTGATATTCCACACGGAGCTTTATAGCAAAGGAAGAACTACAGATAACTAGATCCGATCATGACCTTAACTGCTATCTTTAATGGCTTCACAAAACTTGCTTTATGGTTGAAAGAAGAACATATTTACAGCGCTATCAAACTATGCTACATTTGGGCTCATTTCAAACATCCATCGCCATATATATATATATATATATATATATATATATATATATATATATATATATATATATATATATATATATATATATATATATATATTCATTTATTCATTCTTGAATCACTAGTGTTTTAAATTATTACAGCCAGTTTCATTTGTAGACCAAAGAATATACAGCCATTAGAATAACAAGAATGTTAAACCGATTGTATGTTGTGGAATACTTTCATATCGTGCAACGTTTTCAAATAATAACTTGATGGTACTACATACATTAAAATTAGATTTGAATGGATCGTAATAGTGCTTGTTTAAATTTCATGGCCTTATAAATAAATATAGAGAAGAGATGTTGAATGGTTGAGGTATCGGCAGTGCCAAGGCACAGGTCGTTATAATTATTGTGCAGATTTTGTGTTCGTGTGTTTCAAAGGATAGTGAATTGTAGCTGGTTGCAACAAAGAAAAAATCATCTCCGTTACTTGATGGCTAAGATAAAAAGGCTCAACTGCCGTGAGGAGAATCCTGACCAGTTGGTATGCTTGAATAAAGTACTTTTGGTTTAAGCTCACTTGTGTATGTATATATATGTGTGTATGTGTGTTGTGTGTTAGGATTAAGTTAGCCTTTTTATAAACTAATATTTCCTCTCTGGATGGATGGATAACTTAGGAGACAATCACGATTTTTATTGAAGTGTCTCATGCAGTATTCCAGAATATAATACAACAACGTGGTTTCAATTTCCTGGTGCCTTAGCAAAACAAAATCAAGGAAGAAGCATGCTATGTAATTTTCTAAGCTAGGTAGAGAAAAGGGATATACATATCAGGTAATCTAAAAAAAAAAAAATGAGCCTTTTGCATATGAGATGGCATTAGTGTCCGAAATTTTCGGGTATATGAGGCTCTGTGGGTTAGGTCTAACGTCGTCCAATAATAACAAACTGAGGCTAGTAGGTATACAAAGATCGCTGGAATTGATGTAATCAAATGTAAGGTATTGAGCCGTGAATATCAATAAACATTCTACAAAACTGTTACATTTTACAATTTTATTTCGTTAAAGGCGCACAACTGCTGCTCAGGTTCGTGAAAAAAAAATGTTCAGAGGTAAGATGTGCTATGGGAAGAAAGAACCAAAATATGGTTTAGTCGCTTTCGTTCTCAAAATTTGTGTCCAAGTTGCTCTCACACTAGGCGACCAATTACATAAAAAAAAAAAAAAAATGATATTCTGGCAAAAGTCAAGCAACACCAGATGTAAGTAGTCACGGCATCGCCAATGACCTAAACACAAATCGCCAAAATCTGAAGTGATTGATCACGAGTGATGGAAAGTGGGTAACCTATGATAAAAACGTTAAAAGCAAGAAAGAAAGAAAACGTGGTTGAAGCGAGGATAAGCTCCACAGTTTGTGCCAAAGCCAACAGTGACGCCCAAGAAAGATATACTATGCGTTTGGTGAGATTGGAAGGGCATTGTGCATAACAAATTACTGCCACACGGATGGACTGTAGTGCAGGAATTTGCGCAAGCGCAACTAGCAAATAAAAAAAATGGCAAAAAAATCTGCACAGCAGAAAGATTGTCGTATACCACATTGATAACGCTAATCAAAATTTTCAATATACCCTATTTACGCGTGTATGCCGCGCACCCGTGTAAGCCGCGCACCCCCAATTTCTGGAACGTTAAAATTGAAAAAAAAAAGAACTCGTGTAAGCAGTGCACATCAATTTTCTGAAGAAAAAAAAAAACGATACAATGTATTTTTCATCCTACTTTTAATCATTAAAATTGTTATACACAGAGACAATCCAACAATACTGTGATTATTAACAGAAATCACTCCCGTGCCTAGCTTTCTTCATCGCCAAGGAGCTGGAGCACGTATCACCATCAGACTAAATAAAGTCTTCGCTCTCATCTCTGGCATTGGAAAGGCAGCATTTTTTAAAGCTGTGGACGACAAGATCCTCTGGAATTGAATTCCATGCTTCAATAATCTATTCGCACAAAAGGCGAAGTGCAGGTTTCTTAATTCGGCCAGTTGGCGTAGTTTCATGTACTGCAGTTGCCATCCATTCCGTGTACAGTCACCGCAAGTGGTTCTTGAAAGGCCGGTTGATGCAAAGAGGAAAGATGAGCTGTAACTTGTCATTTTATATTACAACTTTTCTACTCTTGTAAAATTACTCACAATATTCCAGTATTAGGTTAATAAAAGCTCCCCGTGATTTTAAATGCTTGGTGGCTCAGTCAATTCTACATTTCCTCGTGTATGCCGCGCACCCTGTTGTTTTGACTTCGTTTTTGTGCAGAAAAGGTGCGTTGCATACACGGATAAATACTGTATTTCGGGTTCGACTTCATGAGGTTACTGGGCTCACGGTGGCTCAGTGGTAGAACGATTATCTCTAGTGCGAGGGGTCCCTGGTTCGATTCCCGTCTAGGTGAGTTCATGGTTTACTCGGGGTATTCCTGTTTCTCCCGCATTCTCATTCCCCAATTCTTCCATCATCATTCACTTGTTTTATCATCGCCCCTTAGCCTAACGAGCATAATTGTGGGACGTTAAACTGAAAATTTCAATTCACTTCATGAGGTTACTTGCGTCTAGTTGTGAGTTCTTCCAATAGCTGAGTAATGCTAGTAAGTAATTAATAGGACAGCGAAGAAAATTGCATTAAAGCATTACTTGCTTCCAGGAAACAGTCTGTAACAAGCGTGTATTACTGGCGACGAATTATTCAAAACACCAAGCAGGAAAAATAAAAGTCCCAGCGACAATTCATGGATAATGATTTGTTAACGATCGACTTCGTTGGATTCTTGTTCTCACTGTCGTGTTGATCCTTCTCCCCTCGTCCCCCGCCCCCCTCCCCCAGCAATACTGTTCTCTGCTTACAGTAATCGCTGTGCCGCAATCAAACTTCGATCGCTCCACTAATTGAGCGACTGCTGTTTTGCTCGATGCATGAGGAAAAAATAAAATGCTCTGTGCATTTTCCTAGGAAATAGATGAGCCTTCTCGCGCAGAAGGAAAAGCCAACGAGGTGCGAGGAAGACGGGGAAAGGAGTGCAGGGATGACGGTAGCTAATTGGGAGGGTGGGAACAGGTAATGTGACAATTGAAAAGAGCAAATACGAAGGTGGAAATGATGAAGAACGTGAACGAAGGGAAACGTGAGTAATGAACAGGTTGACAATAAAAAAAAAGTCAATGGATCTGTCGTAACAAAAGACAATTCGATAACTACACTTTGTTTGTGGTAAACTGTTCCTCGCTGTCAACTCATTGAGATATCAAGAGTTTTTTTTTTTTTTTTTGTCCATGTTGTAGAGTGGATTGCATTTTACGTTCTTCTGTGATAAAAATTCATGAAGCACAGTGCTTGCCATTAAAGTTGAATCATTCATTATTCGTGATTTTATCTCATGCATTTGATTGTACTTGCAGCGGAATTTGAATCTGGAAACCCGCATACAGGAAGCATACAAGAAAACACTGTAGCCAGATGCTACGAGATCTTTCGGTGCATAAGTTTCGTCCTTTTGATCGCGCGTATGATGGGTACATCATCACCTTGACTGTTTGTCGGTGTCACGGATTATTATTTTGGTTATACCATGTCCCGTCAAGGAACTCTTTTTCCTCTTGGATTGTAGGATTATACATAAAAAATGTCTATAAATATTCTTGTAATTTTTGAATGCGGTTTACCTACAATACTCTTGAATATTCAGAAAGTTTAATAAAGTCATCCTAAACTTATGGAGAGCTGGGAACACTGTTAGTGTATTTTCTTTTGTTTCATATATTTCAGAAGTATACTACATCGGATATAAAAAAGAAAACATGTTTGTGCATAATTTTAAAAGCAGTTTTCGTCATTCATGACCTTTCTGTTACATGAATGTGTAAAGTAAAATAACAAATTAACAGAATCGCTAATTCTCAGATTTTCAACAAAAATATACCCCGCTGATATTTTTTCAACTGCAAAATCTGCTGAAATGGACAAATATTCAAGAAAATAATACAAGCTAGAATGATCTTATTTCACAAGTCCATAAGCGTTAGAAAAAATAAATTGAATTGCTGTAAAGTGTCCATGGTGTCAGGAATATGTGGTGGTTTAAAAAATGAATGAATAATTTTGACCTTCAGTAATTTAGTAATGCCGGAGCTTTTAAGAGAAATAAATTGATATTGTTAACCTTGAGTCTCTTATCCAATTTGACCAAATAAAATATTCTGAGTGATGCAGGTGTGTAGATGTAAATCTTCTATAACTTAAAAAAAAAAAAAAAAGTTTATTTTTCAACGGAGGAATGATTTTGATGTAATTTTGTATTCATAGCATGCGTTCCAGTTTGCCAATGTTGTCAGCGCCCGAGAAACACGGCACGGAAAACTTTGCTAGAAGCGAATCGAGAAAACTCATTTCCATGTTTGTATACTCATTTCTCGTGGACATGCAAAGAATTCGTACTGATTTTACTCATTCTTCGTTTTTTTTCCTTAATGAATGCAATTCATCAATGATAATAAAAAATGCGTTTTTTTAAATGGACGACACCATTGTGTCAAAATACTGAACTAAATTAAATAACAAGAAAAAGTTGATGCAAATCATTATCAGTAGTAGGCTGTTTAGAATTCACCAACATTTACAAGAAAAAAAAAAACAGTTAAGACAACTACATTAAACTATATCGCTCCCGTTTCTAATTTCAAATGTGTCAGGCTGCAGTTCTTACTAAATTGTTTATTTACAAAGTATGAACAAAAATTCATAATTAGTGTTCTCGGAAAGATTCGTTCGAAGAAAGTTCAACCCAAAATCATCTGTATCATTTTGAGAAAATTGTTCGAAAACAGCTCACTCCGAAAATACTCCATCCGTTATGAAAAATTGTTTACGCCATATTGCATGGCTGTTAATGGTACTTACCCCCAAGATTAAACTACTGCTTCTGGATTTTCCCAGAAAGAAAATTATATATATATATATACAGTGGCGGATCCTCGATACGATCAAGGGAGGGGCTAAACCATAGTTTGAAGCTTTATCCAGTGTAAAACAGGGTTGAAGTCCATTTTATCCAGTGTATACCTGAGGTTCAGGGGGTATAGCCCATATAGCCCCCCTTGGATCCGCCCTTGTATATATCTGTTTGTGAAATATTGGTTTATGAAATAGTTACAGATGTTTTCAATATTTGCAATTGTATCCTTATTTTTACGGCTAAAGAAAAAAAAGCAGAATTTTCAGTTGGAAAATCTTATATAAACCTTAAATTAAAATACGGTTACGGTATAAAATCAATGGATGTGAACATGCGTTGGGTAAAAAGGAGGGACGAACATATGGTCAGACATCTTGAACTCACTTTTTACGCTATAAAGAGACCTTTAAATGTGTAATTCCATTTAACGCTCGAATTCAATATAGAGGAGACCTGGATATTCACGAACACTTAAGATTGCAATATAAAAAAAACTCTAATGTTTGGAGAGATAATATTGAGATATTTCTATTGTAGAAGGAAACTTCGAGCTTTAGGGCTATTTCCGTTACTAGTATCAAAAAATATGCATGGTGAATGTGTGCCAACATTTGGGATTTCTTGATTACTCTCTTTTATCGTGAACAGTTTGAGAAGCATTGAAGTTTTATGTCAATCATGGTGTGTTGCAGATTACTGACGCAGTCAATTTCTGTTATACGTTATTTCTGGGAAGAAAATTACGGATGTTCCAAACTAGCACGTGTTGCTTCATGAAACTATATATACTCTAGGTTAATAAATTTGCAAATATCTTGCTTTGGTGCACTACAGTGTGCCTAGATTCATGTATTTTTCTTTCTTTCTTTTTTATTTCTTTTTCTTTTTGTCTGTAAGTGCTGTAATATTCTGGAGTTAGCTTTGTTTTCGAATGGTTGATTTTGCATCAAAAATTATAGTTAAATAAAAGAGTTAGTAGCATGTGTTCATACGTTTCATTACTTTTGATATTATGGTACTGATGCATATGTGCTCTTTCATTTATGGTATTTTGTCATAAACGTAAGTTTTAAAAATAAATAGATTTGTAAAAAATGTGTATCATTTACTGAACCTTTTCAAACAATTCTGGAACTCTTGCTTTTGTTGTTGAATTGTTTCGCTTTGAACTGTTGTTATCTTAGTCACGAGCTGTTGTTTCTCCCTTCAATTACGTAGAACAAAGTGCATCGTTTCTTACCTAATTTATGGTATGAGAGCGTGTTATAAACATTATTTTATTTCCCCAAGTTCCCTATTAGGTTAATAAATTTGCTTCACAGTTTCTTTAGATATGCATAACTTTCCTTTTTATCTTGCACTGTACTTTTCTTTCCCCTTACAATGCCACGTTTGCCAAGCACTAAACAAAAAAATATATAATTTATCAAAATGCGGCGTGTTTTAATATTGATATTATCATTTCTTTATTCTAATGGTTTTCTTTATTATTATCACGACTTTAGAATATGGTGATAATATCTGTTCTTACTTTTTTTCCAATATCAGACGTATACCATAAAGTGTGAACCAATTTACCTTTTATTCGTTTTCTTTTCTTTTCACTCATACCCCATTTTGACTTGATTTTTTTTGTTCCTTGCATATATCACAAAAATGTCATAAGGAGAATTGTTTACTGCACTAGGGAGATTGTATATTTGTGAATAGTAATATTAACTGGTACTGCATGATTCATTTTAGTCTGCAACTAAAAGTGATAATAATTAGGCTTAAGGAATTCTGTTGAATTTTACAGCTAGATCTACGTGGAGCAAAATAGCTATACAGTATCGTACTGCATTTTATATCATTTCTTATTGTTATCCATCAGGTAGGCTTAGTTTCTTTGTTATTTATTCTTAATGTGTTTTTACTTACATCTTAAGCTCGGAAGAGCCGAAGCAAATACACCCATAAACTAGAATGTTTTACTTGATCAATTCGCAGATGTATACCTACTTTTGGACCACCTTGTATATTTAACGTATAAAACACCTGAATTCTCTACATTGGGATCAACGTTTTGCGTAATTTTTGTTTAAAGTTGTCAGTATGAATATCTCTCAAACTTAAGACCAGAACTCTATAATGACCGTGTCAAACAAACGTAACTTCAGTCGTGCTAAATGAATCTTTGCTACCCACCTTGCTTTAGAAAGTTACATTCTGAGAGGTATTTAGAAAATTATAATACTTTAGATCTAAAAGGAAAGGTCTCAAATGACCAATGAAAATATATGTTTCTTTGATTTAATTGCAACTGTAGGTAAAAGTAGTGATTTTCAAATATATATATATATATATATATATATATATATATATATATATATATATATATATATATATATATATATATATAGGTAATTAGCTGTTTCTTAAACATGCATACATCTTTCTTTTTTTTCGGGGAAAATCTTTCAAAGTTATGGTAAAGAGATTGACAATTAGGATGTCAGTTCTACCTCCAGTATCACTCATTGGTGTCCAGGTTTAGAAAGTACCAACTCAAGATCGATCACGAACATTGATGTAGTAGCATTACATTTGCATTTTATTTCTACAAATTTTCAAATGGAGATGCAGCATAGTAATTTCACCACTAATTTTGTTTTCTCTCATTCTCACTCGCGAAAAAAGAACATATTCTTTTTCTTTGAATTTATATTCTAAAATTCTTCTCTTTGTAGGAATACGTAGAGCTAGATGGAGTAAAATTACAGTCCGAAATCGACTCTCACTACCGGTTTATTATAAAAATCTTCTAACAAAATACAACAGTGTCTACAGAAATATTACAAAATAACTTTCTCTAATGTGAGGTAGAGAAAAGGTAGCCAAAGACTGTTCAGCCTTAGGGTAGGATCTCTACAGATCTCCGAGCAAACTAACCAAAGTGGAGTAGGAAACCTCAATGCTCCGAAACGAGCAGTGAGGGAGTTAAGAGTCACCGGGCCTCGAAGCAGGCTAAAAGACTGAGGTTTGGATTCCGACAGAGCTCCGTACAAGCTAAGGCGGGAGGAAGGAAAGCCTAGAGTTCCACAGCAAACTAGAAGCTTTTACGTTGGGTTTCTCCTAGAGCTCTAGGCAAGCTAGTGGAAAGGTGACCAATTTCAGACTGGTGACTGTTCGTTGAATTGTCTTCGTCATATAGGCGCTCCGGGCGCGGTGGTACCGCTGCTCCCTTGTCGTCATGTGGCGTGTAAGTGCTGCTGGTGATCCGCCGTCTGCTTCTATAGTAATCCAACGTGAGGTGTAGTTCTTCATTGTAAAATATATGTGGTTGTTGTTTACTAACACGAGCACGTGCAATGTTTATAAACACAAGCACCTAGTACATTACAATATACATATGAAAGAACTTAACTCCGATAAATTCATTTTTCATCAATGTGATGCAGTGGAGTAGAATTGAGCTTAGCTTTCCGTTCAGCAGCGAGGGTATACGTACAGTGTAATGTGGAATCCGAATCACATGAGCTGCCGCTGGGAATCGAAAGCGGGTCTCTCACGCCAAAGACGCGTACACTATCCACATTACCATGAGATAACTCATCAGTGATGTACTAAAGAGATTATCGCCCGTAGGCTCATTTATACGAACTGAGCAAACATACGAACTTAAGGACCATATCGTCCTTCACTTGATTTCCTGAAATAATAATAATAATAATAATAATAATAATAATAATAATAATAATAATAATAATAATAATAAGAAGAAGAAGAAGAAGAAGAAGAAGAAGAAGAAGAAGAAGAAGAAGAAACACTATTAATCACAAGTATAGTATGATAGTGTGCGATCTGCATAACTCAATTCTTGTCTTAACCAACCTTGCTATGGAGGTAGAAATATGAAATGAAATCTTTGAGTTTTACGTCGGATGCTTCTGTCGGCTAGGCTGAAGGAGACAGTGATGATGAGAAATGAATAAAATAGTAGAATGAAGAAAGTGGGAGAAAACAGAGTAAACCCATGCACAAGGGGTTTGTCCACCACAAAGTTCACCTTGTTTGAGCTGGGATCGAACGAGGGACCTCATGTACCAGAAGTGAACACTACAACTGAGCCACTGTGGTCCATTTCACTCTGGAGGTAGATTTTGATTTGCTTACGATACACCTGAAACATTTTTATGTGCTGATCTTCGGTTTACGAGTCAATGGTCATCGAATTTGAGATTTGGATGAGTCAAGTTAGAAATTAAACGACTACTAATGGTTGTGTAAAATAATAACTGGACCGTCCAAAGTTGGAGTATACATTTTTCTTTTTCTTTCTTTCTTTTTTATTTTTACTTTTTCTTTTTTTTTCTTTTTCTTTTTTTTGCGTTCTGACTCATACGACTTTGCTGATGATTTCATCTTTATCATTAGAAATTAAATTACCATCTGTTGGCAATTGGATAAACATTTTCTGTTAACAAACCAACTTACCTATATCTGGATTGTGGGGCTAGATCTGGTCGAAGTGAGATGGTATGTAGTGGCATGCCATACCACCTTTGATTTTTCAGTAATGTGGACATACCATCTCTGGTTTTTCAGTGATCAAGACAATATTTAAATAACAGGTATGTTGAGTCAAAATCATAATAAAATATACCGTCTCTGTTTTTTTTTTTCACTTTGAACACTGTATATCTGGATTATCTTTTTTTCAATATATGGACTTTTTAAGCGTGTTACACCACTGTAACTTTAACCCGTCCCGTTAAAGCAAAATACATGAAACAAGCGTGTTAAACGCCAAGTCAAAAATATAAATTATATGTACGAGGGTAAGTCAGTAAATATCCGCAGTGCAGCTTTAACTTTTCTTACATCGTTCGTGCTGACCTATATCCTTATTTATTTTATTGATATGTTGTTGTGGTCATACTATGGAATAAGTGTTATCCTAATTTATCCATCTGTCTTCCTTTTGTTGCAGGTAGATTATGGCCGCTCCATTAGAAGTTTGCACCAAAGAGGAACAACGAGTGCTGATCCGGTTTTTGTGGTTGGAAAGTGTATCAGGAACGCAATCCATGAAAGACTTTTGGCACAATACGGAAACAGTGAATTGCCACAACGGAGTGTCTCAGAATGGACTGAAACATTCAAGAATGGTCGCACAAGTGTTACGCACGAGAAAGGATGGTCGTAAGTTCCTAGGAAGGGTTTTCGCGTTATTCAAGCTATTCCGATACCTATTCTGAATCATAACGTAGTATATCTGATATTTTCGGCCGTTATTGGGGAGTTCCATGTATATCTTCTTCTCTCGTGCTGACTAAACCACGTGTTCCCAATTACTAGTGAATTATCTTTACCCAAATTGACCAGTCCCTCTCCCCTTTCATTTCTTTCGCCCATGAGATATTTGCCTACGACACTACCTTCATGTTTTTCTCCCACAACCTAATTGAAATTGCCTATAAAAATTGCACTAGCACCCCTCTTCTCCCTGTCTATAATTTCTTCTATTTTTTCCCATAATTCTCCTATACTTCTTTAGTTGTATATGAAATCGTCGGTGCATATGCCTGTATCACTACTAGACATTTTTTTTTTCCCTTTTAAGTCTTAATATCATAAGTGTATCATCAACACATTCTACTTTCTCTTTTAAGCGCTTACTAAGAATTATTTCTATACCTTTATGGGTGCCCTTTTCATTACCTGAGTAAAACATTATTTATCCTTTGCTGTTCAACACCCAATTTCAATTTCAATAGGTTTATTTGATGAATCACTACTCGTAGTGAACATTATTTCTTTTTAAAGAAAAAGTATAGTCATGTTACATATGCTGTTTATTTTGTATTGATACTGTGGGGATTGCAATAAGTATTCGTCATTATTGTTACTATACCTGAAGATTATATGCATATTAGGGAAATTTCGTGTTGCGATACGCACGCCTGCTAAATGCGACCGTAAACAGGCATTAGTGAAATAGCAGCTAACTACGAGAAAGTTAGCCCGTGCCGACATGACGACAAAGTTATGAAATGACGTTTTCACGTTATAGGTCTAATATAATTTAGGATGTCCAATCGTGATAACGGAGAAATCAAAAGAGACAGAGAAACAAAACTTTGCACGAAGCAACTAGAGAAAGGAGAATACCTGCCCGTGTATTGACAAATATCACTTGATGAACAGTGTTGCTAACCCAATAGATTTTTTTAATCGAATGAATTAAATTGGATATGGCCATTGGAAGCAACAAGAGGAAAATAGAAATAACAGAGATGGTATACAAAGATCAATGATGCAAACTTTTCGAGAAATAGTGGAAAACATGTGTTAAATGCAAACGCCGTTGGCGCACGCACCGATGCCATCTTTCACAAACCATACTTCTGAGCTTTAATAAGATACCGAATATCTCAGTCAGTAAGTGACTTATCTATCTCACATAACCACAGTAATGCTTCTCATGCTCTGCCGCCTTGCATTATAGGTTTTAAACCATACTGCACTAGTGACCTTTTCCGATTTATTGCGCTCTTTTCCAAACTCAACTTTTCTCTTCTGTTGATGGCAATACTGTTCAATGGACACTTGTAGACTTGGAGTCAGCGTAAACGGTTCTTGCCAATATTTAATTTAAGGTGTATAAAACGTTAGTACCCTCACTACTTGTGTAGGCCAACGACGTTTGCATCTAACGCATGTTTCACGTTATTCCTTTAAAAGTTGGTCACACTGATCTGCGTTTTCCATCCTTTATGTATTTATTTCCATTGTTGCTTCCAATGATCATATCCAATTTAGGTAATTCGATTTACTAGAAAATGGATTTCTCTTGTGTTGGTAACACTGTTCACTCTGTGATGTTCGTCAATACACGGGTAGGTGGTCCTCCTTTCTTTAGTTACTTTGAGCAAAGTTTCGTTTCTCTGTCTCTTTTGGTTTATCCGTTATTACGGTTGGACATTCTCGTAAATTGTAATGTGGAAACGTCATTTCATGATTTTGTCTTCAAGTCAGCACTGGTTAACGTTCTCGTAGGGAGCTGCTGTTTCACATAGTATATATTTCACGAGTGTGCGTATCGTAGCATGAAATTACCTTATATAAGGAACACCGTATATATACACACACACACACATATATATATATATATATATATATATATATATATATATATATATATATATATATATATATATATATATATATATATATATGTGTGTGTGTGTGTGTGTGTGTGTGTGTTGAAATTATTTATATTGACAAAAATATTCAGACGTTTTTCTTGTAAAAAAGTATACATTTAAGTAAAGGGATACATTCACTGGATAGGCGATATTCGCCCATAGTCTATTCCAATATTTAACTTCCTATGGTGTAAGCCATATGAAGTGCAAATATCTGAAATAGAAATAGAACATAAAGGAATAAACAATAAAAGGATAGGTTGCATAAGTTTTGAAAATCGACCTTAAATAAATAAATAAATAAATAAATAAATAATAATAATAATAATAATAATAAAGTAAACATTCTCGAAACAGAACATACACCTTTATTCTTAAAACTCTTCACTGCTTTCTCTTACTAAGTCAACAGCATTTTTTATACCCCTTCCCTTGTTTAACCCAAGCTGTGCATCAGCATATGTTTAAACAAGAATATGTGTTAAGTGCGTATGTGTAATTGAAAATAAAAGACACAGACTCCCAAATTGAAACACTATGTTAACAATTTCAAGTATACTTCCATTATATAGTAATACTAATGAAAATAAAAGAACCTACCGTAAGATAACAATCAACTATCCCACAAACGGGTACTCGTGTGGAGGGCAAGGAACGATGAAAAATATTTCTGATTTCAATTTAAAAGTGTGCACTAGTAGTAGCAATAGCAATTGGTCTTTGGGAAGACCCCTTGAGGGCTATGGTTTCCCCTTACGCACTCCACACAGTCTGACTAGCGGACGTACTAACATAAATAATGCATGTATGTAAATCTTCAAATGTTTGGTTCTCTGCTAAGGTAGTTATCTCGGGTAATTCTCATTCTTTCTTGTCTCGTATGTCATGTTAAAGTCCGTAATTTTATTGTTTCTGCCACCTCAGAGAAGATGCATCCTTCTGCTCCCACCTGACTCGTTAGCGCCGCCTTACTTACAGTGATTGACATCAAATGGGAGATGTATTTGCGCCCAACAGACGTGTTCCTCTCTTCACTTCGCAAAATGACGTACACTTTGACGCCAGCTTTTACGATGGTCTCGCTGTGTGTTCTTCTAAATGTTTCAACGCGACATACAGGGTGTTTCACATGTTTGAGATCATTAAATAGTATTTAGTATAATACGTATATCGTTTAATATTCTACAATTACATTCTTAGGCTAACAGCGACAGATTCCGAGAAATAGTAGAGAGTATTTTCCACTTTCATTGAATGTTTCAGCTTGTTCTTTCGTCAAGATACAAGGTGTTAAGAAAGTATCGAAAGCATCTGGCATTGGGATGATGACGAGAAAATTGCTGGAGTGAAGGCTATATAATTTATTAGATATTGTATACAACAATAATATATGGACGTTAATGGACGATCATTTTTAACGATGTGACTTTCCTCATGAGCGGCCTTTGCCTCATTAACTTAAAAATCACAAAATGTATACATTTCACTTAGTTCTGAACCTATAATGCTTTTCCCTTTAGTTAATGTAAAAAAAAAAAAAAAGCATAATGTATTAGGGCCTACGAAACATCATAATTATCATTAGTTGTGCGGTAGATTGATACTGATTTCGTATTCACCCTAGTCGTCTCCTTAGTATCTACATATAGGCCTATAAATTATTTGCCAAAAGCGTGATCAAAGGAACGCGAAAGTGAACGAATGAGGCTGATATTTATTACTCATATAATTAGAAATCAGTTTCAAGAGATTATATCAAGAAGTAAGAGGGGGTATCGTAAAGTTTTAATTATCACCAGGAAGTTATTAAGATATGATAATGAAATTGGTTCTTATGTGCATGGCGTTAAGGAAATTAGCACCTAATGATTGTTATTTTTACAGGGTGTACCAAAAATGACCAAAATCCAAGGTATGTAAGGCTGAGGCTTGCAGTGTGATAAAGTTCCTGCATTTATTCTTCCTTTGGGAAAACAAGAAAGAGTCACTGGGTGTGAGGTCGGAAGAATAAGGCGGATGTTGCAATACCTGGAAGCCACACGCCTTTGCTTTGTCAACTTGAGATGAATGAGCTGGTGCATTGTCAACTAGAAGAAGAACGACTTTCGAGAACATGCCGCGACGTTTTGTTTTCAGAACATTGGACAATTTGTCCAGGAGATTGCTGAAGTACTTCTCAGCGACGGTTTGTCCTTTTGCAACATGAGATTTACCCCTGATCATTACACCTTTTCCTTTCTGGGAAGGGAAAAATCGGCATACTTCCACTGCATGCTCAGAATTTTTGTCTCAGGATCATGATGATATATTCCCGTTTCATCCATGGTTACCAGACGCCCGAAAAAATCATCTTCGTCCTCTTCTAACGGCGTCAATATCTGTTTCGAAAGGTCACGCCGTGCTTGCTTTTGAAAAGGTGTCAGCGAACGAGGAACTCAGTGTGAATTTACCTCCGACATGTAAAGTTCATCATGGATAATTTTTCACACACTACCATAACCAAGGATCTTATAAAATAGAGGATCTGCCCATATGTATCTTCATCCTATAAAATAAATGAAGCCAAAAAACAACGGAGCATCGGCACGCCTGATTGGCTACTCTCGTTTCCGCCATCGTCTGATCGGCTACTTTCGTTTCCGCCATGATTGTTGGCTCAAAACATTGCGATCCTATTGGGCGGAGTGGGCAGAGTAGTGGTGGTGAAACTGTGACGTATGGCTTCAAGATTTTGTTGTAAGGGAGATCCTCTATTTTATAAGATCCTTGACCATAACTGACACCAGACTGATTCATAACTGTTTGGATGGTTACTTGTCTGTTTTCGATGATCAAACATTCCACTTTCTGTACAGCAGCCTCATCGTCCGTCAGGCTAGATGTCCGTCCGTCCGTCAGCCTTCCAGATATTGTGTCGTCTGTGAGAGACATGTGACCAGTTTTGAATTTCCTTTCCACTTTACAGTGATGTCATAAGATGGACAATCATCCTATGCAAAGCCTTCATCTCATCACGAATCTGTCTGGCTTTATTACCCTTCAAGTGCAGGAACTTTATCATACTGGAAGCCTCAAATTTATCCATTTTGCACTTTGGTCACTTTTGGCACACTCTGTAAAAAATATCAATCATTTGGAGCTAATTTCCTTAACATCATGCATATGAAAGACAAACATAACACTGACAAAATTGCATCATCATATCTTAATAATTTCCTGGTGGTGATTAAAATTTACGGTACTCCTCGTATATTACACATAGTCATAAAAAAAAATGTTCTTCATGTCATGTTTATTTTACATATGATAAATTTAGTGACTGCACAATATTTTCATTGGCGATAAAATAAACTTTAAGTAGCGGTCATCCACATATTTTCTATGCTTTACTCTTTCCTAACGATCATCCTATTGACGTATACTTAATGTTACACAAACAAAACGCTTTTTTCTTTTGATGATTACTTATTAATTTATTTCTCTCAACTAACGCCTGACTGAGCACTGTTTCTTGTATACACAAATACAATAAATACCACTGCATACCACACAGCGATGACTGATCGACTTTTAAGAAATATGTGTTCGTGCTAGATGAGTGCAAAGTCGCAAATGGCGTTATTACCCAGCTGGCGTTATTTACCAAAGTTGCCCTATTTTTCTTATCTCTACAAGCTAAGGGAATAGCATTTGTCTAATGTTATAATTCTTATATACAACAAATAGGACCTTGGAAAAGTTTTCCTTCCCTAGCTTGTAGTGATAAAAGTCCAATTTTTTACCAATGTGGATTCCCTTAAGAGTCGTTTCTGTTTATGGCGAAATCACACAGAAAACTTCAGAGGTCAAATTAATAAATGTTCAAGATCAATTTCGTTTTAATGTTTCTCCATGCCACTCCAGTGCGCTAAAAGAAAATGATCAAGTTGTATATGAAAATGAAATCGATCAGTTCAATATTCCACGATTATACCCATTAGGCTAAAGAAGACGGATGATTAAAGCAAGTGAATGATAATGGAATAAATAATGGAATAATAATGTTGGAGGAAACGGGAGTACCCCAAGGGAACAAATGAACAAACACACAAAAAACGTACTTGACCGAAGATTCAAATATGGACCACAGACACCAGACCAAATATGGACCAAGTCTCATTCGTTCTTATGGTTTTAATAATATTATAATTTAGAAGAGAACATTTCAGGGGTAAGTACAACAAATGCATTATCGTAAACAAAAGAATCACTCGACAAACACTTCTAATTCCACACCTACTGTATATGTCTGGCAGTCTTGTGACAACGTATTGAACTGTACCTGTCGAAATAGCAGTCAAATGCATAAAAAAAGAAAAAAGTTAGGACAGGCTATAAAACTTTTCTATCAAGAACACAATGCTGCATTTAGGACTAAGCAGTCAATAAAACTTTCAGGAAACCTTTAAGGATTTCTTTTATTACCACAAAGCTTCTTATCCTTTTAATGGCAATGTTATAAAAAAAAAGAGAAAAAAAACATAGCCTCTTTTTTTATCGTTTTAAGGATGAGATGATTTTATGTGAAATAACATAGAATTTATGTTAAGTTCATATTGCTTTTGTTCCTTTTCCTTTACGTGCGATTATTATTACTTGCTTACCTTCGCATATGCAGTGCGAGAGTATAAACTGGTTATAGTGCTTAACACCGCCACCTAGCAGAGAACGTAGAATTGAAGCAATACTGGTGTCACTTCTCGGTTTGTTAACCAAAAATGGGTGTACTTTATGTATTTGAAAAAAAAAAATAGCATGTACTCTCAGAAGACAAAACAGAAAAGTATATAGCTTAGAAGTGCGGAAGTGCCGAAAGAAAAAAGTTTTTTTTTTCCTGTAAAAATTATTTATTGTATAGTCACCAGCAAATATGTGTGTTCATTTCTGCTCTTTTGTCAATATTGTCAGAACGAGTCAACCAATTTTCATCTATTATTTTCTTTTCTTTTTTTTTCTTTTAGAAATAACCAATCATGGGAATATCATATAACGTACTGAGTACAATCTTAACCAAACTTGGAATGTCGATATATCTTTACAAGTTTAGTAACCATATGTAATCTTATGGTAGTGTTTTTGTTCTCGAGTTATGGACCATCAAATTCGGGCTTTGAAGTTGGTAAGAGACCAGTGGTTCACAATATTTTCCACCCTAGCAGCCCCGTTGGTGAATGCAGTGCAACCAATCTTTTTAAACCAATCCACCTATGCACAAAGCTAAACGAAAGTCCTGGGAAACACAGTATAATAATAATAATAATAATAATAATAATAATAATAATAATAATAATAATAATAATAATAATAATAATAATAATAATATAGATCATGTAATCTCAAAAGCCCCGTAAAATATCTATCGACCTTGTTTTGTTTCAGCCGCTCCCTTTGGAAATGAGAGCGCCATCTGGGGGCATTAACGTCAATGTTGAGAACCGCTGGATTAGACCACTGCACTCAGCTCCACAATTGATATTTAGAGGAAACGTATTGTTACACGTTAAATTGAGGCATACGAAAGTAAATTATAAGACGCTTGATTAGGTGTTTTGTAAAGATGTGGACACAAGAGATATGCGCACACTATGTCCTATTGAAGCGAAAATTTGTTTCTGTGTATATTCTCCCACATACTCTTCTATAGAGCCTTTCTAAGCTCTTTCGTTGTATTTTACAATAAATTTGAAACAAAAATAAATAAATGAAAGACGTAGAGAAAATAGTTTTCGAACCTTTAGAATAAATGTGAAGGCAAATGTTGGGGTAACCTTCCTTGTAGCAGTTGCTGTAAGACAAACAAAATGCAAGGGAGTATCAACCTAAAGTGAAATTACTCCGAGATCCCTTAAAATCAAGACCTCTATTCCCAGTGGGAATTGCATATTCGAGAGCAGCGTATACAGGGAAGTTCGTTTTAATGGGTTTCTATACAATCTTGTGAGCAGACGAAAAAGTCGAATTGCGTAGTGAGGGAAGTACTTTTTTTTTTCTAATTTCGTTACGTTCCCAGACTCGTGTGGAAAGCAAATTGTATTTCTACATCCATACCAAACATTTCAGCACAATATCACTTTTATGAGAGAGGCAATTTTGTAAAGGAAAGGATACCTTACCAAAAAGAACAGAAATGGAACTTTTTCAAATAGTAAAAAAGGAGCAATGTCTTGTTAACGTAAATCTATGTTGTCCTGTGTACCACAGTTTTTTTTTTTTTTTAGAAAAAAACTAGACCCCCATAAAAACATACAATTGCACACTTTCTTAGCAAAACTATATTTGTTTAGCAGAGGAATGAGATGACTGATGTATTATAAATATTAAATATTAAATCTTACACTTAATATGCATTATTTCTTCTCTTATAGAAACAAGTCCAGTTCTATGATTATTTCTAAAATTGTAGGCGACGTTACTTAATTGTTTATTATCTTTCTGGGTGCAAAATAACATCGGTTCAAAACTACATAAACGTATTGTGTTATAGTATCGGACCCTTTCCCCAAACTTTGGACCTCTTTCAGCAAATATTTCTGGGTGCGAGCCTGATTCCTGATAGCATCCCTTTCTTTCATAGGCTATTTCACAGCAGTGACAGGAAAGAAGTAAGTATTGAGGTCGTAAAAAGTAGAAAAAAGAAAGGCAAAATAAAAAAAATCCAAAGATATTCAATGTTTCATGATCTAAACATTTTGAAAAGTGGGCTTTGGATTTCTATCTGTCTGTTTTTGTCCAGGGTTTGTGTGACAAAAGTTTGCCAAATACCAAACAGTTTAAAAAATGGAGACCAAATTTCGAATTTAAGTTTTTATTTTTGAAGAAATTCAATGTCGATTAAAATGTCGTGTTTGATTCAGTTCAAACTCTGTTTTTTTTCTTTCTTCCTAAATTATGTCGAAGAATTTGAATCTTGCAATATATAAAACGATATTTATGCCAGTTCTGAGGCAAATATTCGGATCTAAGAGGGACGGGAATTTGAGATGAAGGAAAACTTCATAACTGGAAACTGTATAGTTTATACCATTTACCTAACATTGTTAAGATCATTGAATGCAGGGTAAATGGGCAAGTCATGTAGAGATGGAAGAAAGTATAAACACTTTCAAAGTTTTAATTATAATTATAATCAAAATAAAGAAAATAAAAGTTACGGACCACTGCACTGGAACTTCTCGTGCTCCAATTTCTTAAACAACAACTTGGTATGCTAAAGTTATTAATGAAAGGTTTTCTTGCAAAATACGAACAAAATTATAAGACATATTCGGAAAAAAAATCAAACAAAGAAAACTCAACCCCAAAAGTAAATTACCACTTGTAGATTTTTCCATAAGAAAGTGACTGATAAAGTATGTTAGACTTACTGATGAAATATTTTTGTATGAAATCTATCTCAAAATCGTGTTTCACAAAACTGTCAAAAAAAAAAAAAAAAAAAAAAACTCCAAGAGTAAAATTACCCTTTTCGTTAATGTTCTCGTGCAAGTTATTTAAGTAGCATTATACGGATATTAGTGAAATGTTTATTTGTAAAACATGAACAAGTTCACGTCAGTTGTTTTGAGAAAATCGTAAAAAAAAGAAACAATAATAAACTTCCCAGAACAAATAAGTTATGACATATTGTCAAGATATTAATGCAATATTTGTTTATGAATATAAGCAATATTGCCTGAGCCATTTTTTTTCATAAAAATAATCTTAAAAAAAAAACATCTCCAAGAATAAAATACCCCTCGTAGATTTTCTCAGAACAAATGAATTGTGACATATTATCAGGATATTAATGACACGTTTATTTATGAAATATGACCAAAATATCCTGAGTCGCTTTTGAGGGAATCTTCGGAAACAACACACTCACAAGAATAAACTACTTCTCGTACCTTTTCTGCGGACAAATGAGTTATGTTTTATTATCAATGTATTAACGAAACGTTTACTTATGAAATATGAATAAAATCGCATTAGTCGATTTTGAGAAAATCGTCCGAAAAAAGTAATCTCCAAGAGTAAACTTCTCATTTTCTATTTTCTCCAGAGATATGGCTTATATCTCAGTATGCATTTGTTATTGAAAATTTGATTTACGAAATATAAACAATATCGTTAGAGTCGTTTCTAAGAAAATTATAAATTTTGATTCTCACCCCTCATAAAACTACCCTTAATTTTAGGGATAGAGAGAACATTCGAATATAAAACCTAGAGAATTACATAGAAATATTAAGTTTAAAATTTGGTCTCTATACGTTGAATGATATGGCTTCTAGGTTCATATACACGGTGGCCCAAAAGTAGGTATTCAGACCAACATCGATCAATTGCTTTGGTTTGTTCTGAGCTTCAGGCATAAGTGAAAATAAAATAATAATAGATAAGGAAGAATCTAAGTCAATACCTGGATGGATTACAGTAAGTAAATGATATAAAATGCCATCAGCGATCACTATGAGACTGTATACCTAATTTCGGGTCAGTCTATATGTCAGGACGAACGGAAGAACAGACGGACATATGTCGAAAAATTAGTTTTTCGGTATCTATAGACATGACTAGTGTAAATTATTTGACATCTTGAATTTCACTTCTTTTCACGATCATCATACTTTTTTCTCTCATTTCGTTGTTCGAAAGTAAAAATGCTATTAGGAAGACCTAGATGCAGATGGAAGGACAATATTAAGATAAATCTCACAGAAATAGGAATGCAAAGTGGAAACTGGATCCAGTTGGTTAAGAACAAAAGTCATTATATAAATTTTGTGAAGGTGGCGTTGAACCTTCGGGTTCCATAAGAAATAGACTTAGTAACTTCTTAATGTTCTCGTTACACCTAAAAAATAAACGCAGTTGTTGAAATTTAACGTTCCTATTCAGTACAGAGTCTGTGTGAGACGTGATCATAAAGTTTAAGATGCAATCCGAATACAGTAATGAGTTCATTTTTAAAAATATTCTTCCAGCTTGAATCGAACCCAGAATCACGTCCATAAAATGCAGGCGCTAATTCCAGAATGTAAATACTGAAAAGAATGATTTTATATATATATATATATATATATATATATATATATATATATATATATATATATATATATATATATATATATATATATATATATGTGTGTGTGTGTGTGTGTGTGTGTGTATGTGTGTGTGTGTGTGTGTGATATAACGATCTTATTTATATTTCATTAATCTTTTACTGTAACGTCATTGATTCTTCGAGTTATTTCTAAGCTATATGGTTAGCATTCGCGCCTTTGGCGAGGAAGAACCGGTTTCGATTACCGGTGATAGCTTCTGCGGTTTGGATCTCATGTTAAGATATAGGTCAGCGGCTTAAACAGATTGTCTTGGCTCTCAAATGAATGCTAACCCCAAAACCATCGAATCAACTAAGCTAGTCATTCTTCACACAAAAATCATGAACAGTGAAGATTACTTATATAGGTGGTTTCCTTGAGTTATTCTCTTGAAATCAAGTCAGTTGACTTGTTACACTTCATAAATAAATATTTCCTGACCAATTCTACAAAATAAGTAATTATTGTTATTATTATTCAGAAGAAATAGTTTGCTAGTAAGAGTGAACAATTCAAATGGGTTTGTCTAAATCGAAGTAGGGTATGCCATTTGTATTTCATAAATATATAATTAACAATCCAATCATATGGCATTTGCAAATACAGATTTATCTAACCTCACTACAATGTCGTATAAGTTCTATTTTAAAAAGAAGGTATATAAGAGCTTGTTTATTGATAAAATTAATTTTGTTTATACATTTAAAAGAAAATAGCTTTATTGTTTATAATTTGCTTTCTACACATTTCATGAACAAATATATCATTACTGGTCCTATTAAATTAAATACATAATTCATAATCTTTCGAAAGGGTTTCCCATAAAAGAAAAGCAAATAAAACTAAACCAGACCGGATGTTAAAGTGAATTTCCTTCCAATGAAACTTTTTGGAAACGTCTAAGAATTTATTCGTACTTCATAAATATTTCCATAATAACCCTAAAGTATGGTATGATTTATGATTTAGTTTAGAAAATGGTACGAAAATGTAAAGCCTTGATCAGTATATTTTATTTGAGTAAAAACATACGTTTATTACAAAAAAAAAAGTTATATAAATATTACTTAATGAGCTAAGCCCATTCAACATGATAGTTATTATTGACAATCGAGATATCAAAAAATGAAAAATGAAATCTTTGAGTTTTACGTCCCACGGTTATGCCGGTTAGGCTAAAGGAGACGGTGATGATGAGTGATGAATGAAATGGTGGAATGAATAAAGTGGGAGGAAACGGGAGAATCCAGAGAAAACCCACGCACACGGTGTTTGTCCACCACAAAGTTCACTTGGCGGAATCGAATTATCAAGTCTCACAGTTGCAATCAATTTCCTCACATAACAAAAACTAACCTGTATATGTCTAATAGATTTACATTTTCAAATACGAAATTGGGATATTTTTGATTTAAAATAAAACTGTGCTGTGAGTATTCTGTGCGAACAGAATATCATTAAAGTGATTTATAAATGTGCTTAATGAACTTACTCGTGGTTATATGGTTGACATGCGCTTCTTCGGCAAGGGAGACCCGGGTTTGATTCCTGGCAGGAGCTCGAGTGTTCTGGATCCCACGTTAAACTATACATGAACGTTTCATGTAACCTTGTTGCTGCAAAGGGCGCTAAGCCCCAATCAAATCAAATCCAAAATGCTCTTGATTCAGCTAAGTCAATTGATAATTGTATTTCAAAAAAGTCAGCATAATGCGAGGGATGACTGAACTAGTGATACAGTATTAACTATTGATGCTAAATGTTCTAAATTCGGTCTTGCATCATGTATTCTTGCGGTGGATAATAGCTTCCATTTTCCTCCATTTCTCCACCTCCATTTTTCCTCATTATCTTCAATTACTCATCTCTTTCCGGCCTGGAGACATAAACGCGAGACGTTAACCAAATATTCAAATTTATATTATTATTGTAAGTAGCGACGGTAAATATGAATGTATACTAATAATGGAAACATTGGTGTGACATGCTAAAGTGAATGTAATGATAAATACATTCTTACCAGAGGGGGATTTGAATTTCAGTTTAACGTCCCTTTTAGCAATGAGACTATATGATACATGGACTTACTGCTTAACGCGGAATCCGAATCACATGAACCCTCTCTGGGAATCTAATTCGGGTCTCCCACGCCAAAAGCGCGTACGATAACCGCTTAGGCACGATGGAACCCTCCCTGGAAAAGAAAAGAGAAATAACATCTCTTAAATACTCGTATTTGCTGAAGAATCCGCATATACAACTAACACACGGATTCCTGTTCTAAATGTGAATACTACGTCAATTAATTATTAATAATATTTTCCCCGTACCAATGCGTCCACTGAATTCATTTCGTAAGTACGATTAAAAACCTAAGTCATACTCTGACAAGATCACTTGGTTACAAGGGCAGGTACGAACCAAACATAGTGATGGCGTTTTACGAGCCAGCACACAGACTTATGATGGAAGAAATAAATTAGTTTCGTTTATTTTTCTACTGTCTTGTTCCATAAATTTATTCCTTCCATGTCCTTAAGTTCTCTTCATGCGAATAATTTGACAGAGGAGATGTCGGTAGTTATCTCACAAGTTGAGTACTAATTGAAAATTACTATTGTAATTTGATCTCCTGCTTTCTCTTCTTCATTTTTTTCCCATCTTGCTAACGACTAAAACAAGTACATGTGTCTACTAATCAATGGAGATGACCATTACCAACAATAAAATTAACTGCTGTGATTATTATTAACATTACTACACGCAGTCAGAAAAAGAAAGAAAGACCTCACACAAGGTCAAACAACTGGAAGTATTCGTGTTTTCGCTTCGAGGTCTGCTTTGTGCTGACACCTAGTGCTCATTTCAAGAAGTAGACCATTTCAACTCGCACCTAACTGGTCGGTTTGGCAAAGAAGAATGAGAGAAAGAGAGACTTAGACCGACCGATTGCTTTTAGTGAAAGCGTTTGTATGCGAGTATGGGAAAGAATTTGTGAGAGTATATACATATTTATAGATTAATCTGAGCATCTGCGTGTAAGGATGACTAATGGGAAACTGTGTATCCAGTACGTTGGTAAGCTCATTACTGATTGTCAAGAGATTAAAAAATAAATAAATAAATAAATAAAATACTATGAATTCCTGAGCATTCTATAAGATCTGTAAACAATCGGAAATCCTTAGTAAAACATGCTAGAACCATTAGGCAAGAAACCTTTCGTTTTAACTTAATTTGTCATATTTAGTTACAAATAAACGAACACTAATATAACAGCAATAGTATTAACAGAAGAGATGCAACCATTAGCATCAGAAAATCAATATTCATTTATATATCTCAATAAGAAATTCAACAAGAAAGCGAAAAAAAAAAAAAAAAACTTTGTCGCTTCATTCCTTAAACTAAATCTTGTTGTGTTGCAATTATTAATGAAGCATTTCTTTGTGAAACACTAACAAAATTCTAAGGCGTTTTCACCGAAAGAGAACTCATCCTCAAAAGTGAACTACACTTTGTCGATTTTTCCGTAAGAAATACAATAACTTATGTCATGTCTTAGAGTTATTAATGAAATATTTGTTTATAAAATAATAACGAAATCGTATGAGTGGTATTTTACAAAATTGTAAAAATAAATAAATAAATAAATAAATAAATAAATAAAATACAAAAAAAAATAGCTACTCTTTGTGCATATTCTCATGAAAGTGATTTAAGCAATACTATAAGAATAATAATAGTGTTGCATTAATTTATGAAACACAACCAAACTCACCTGTGTTGTTTTCTTTTTTCTTTTTTTTCTTTCTTTTCTTTCTTTTTTTCTTTTCTTTTTCTTTTTTTGAGAAAGTAGTCCGAAAAGAAACTTATCCCCAAGAGAAGAATACACCATGTGAATACTTTTCCTAAGGAATAATTTACACACAATTAGAGAGTCATTGATGGAGTGTTCATTTATGAAAAGTGAACAAAATGACATGACTTGTTTTTAGAAAATTGCAAGGGAAAATAACTCAACCTTCTCCAAAAAATAAAAAAAAAATATACACACCTTTTCGATTTTTCCCAGAGAAACGACACACCACATGACGAGATTCGTTTTGGAAAGTTGATTTATGCAATATAAACCAACTTTCAAAGTCGTGTTTGAGAAAATATGGGATGCGCACGAGACGAGCCGAGACAGGATTTTCCTGACAAAATTCGAGTCGAGACACGGCTCATCCAATATAAAAAAATATACATTTTTTCGAATCGAAACATCACTTTCTACAGCACATTTTCGAGATGAGACAGCCACAAATCTTGTCTCGTGCGCATCCCTAGAGAAAATGTCAACTCCTGATTTATATTCTTAAGTAAACTACTCTCACTTCTAGGGGTTCGAAAAAAAAAGGTCTGGAGGACCACTTTAAAGTTTGATTAAGATACGTTGAGTGGTATGGCCTCTAAGTTAGTGTACATCGACACGAACACACAAATGGACGATCAGATAGCCAGATATTGAAAATTCACTTATTCAATATATATGGGCCATGAAACTTGTAAGTCCTTTGAAACCTAGAATTCGATTTTTTTTTTTCATAATCACGAAACATTTTTATCATTTCGTCTCTCGATCGAAAGTAATGAAATAAAATGCTTGTTTTGTGTGTTTGTCCCTTATACAGATTCGCACCGTTGGTTTGGCATACTTCTAGGCAACCGTCGGGAAGAGAGCGTAGCCTGTCTGGAATTTATTTGGAGCCACTTTCGAAGACAATATGAATTTCGGTGAAATTGGTTTGGATTATGGGGCAGGATATAGCTAATACAGGAGGAATCGGTAACGTTAGCCACTTCAACTGATATGTTATATACACAATCTGCAGAGAATCATGTCTGGAATTTACAAAGTTGCCTTGAAGCAAATAAATCTGTATGACATCGCAAACATATATATATATATATATATATATATATATATATATATATATATATATATATATATATATATATATATATATGTGTGTGTGTGTGTGTGTTATACGTAGAATTTTATCGTAGCCAATAACTCGGGAACCAAAGATCTAAACTTCACCAGTTTTGGATCATTGATCGACCTAAAGAGACTTAGAAGGTCTGTAAAATATTATGTTATGCAAACGTTTGCTCTTTGAATTATTGGTCATTCTGTTAAGTCCACATTTCAAATTTTCTTGCCAATAACTCGAAAGCCAAAAGTTTGCACAACACAATATTTCGAATGCGTTCTAATTTGTAATGGCCTATCAAGATGTCAATTTTGTGTTCGGATGAGTGATATCAATTGCGTCTAAATAGTAATTAGCGAATTTTATTTTATTTTATTTTATTTTATTTTTTATTTTTTGAAAATTTTATGAAGTGAGATCCCAACTTAGCTGATCAGTAAATAACTCGAGAACCAAGTCTTCACTTGACCATATTTTGAAAGATGGTAGGTTTTATGACGACAGTAGGCAGGTGCCTAAATTTTTGTTTCCCAAGTTATTGACTATCAAAGTTGGAGTTTAGACAGGTCATAAATGAAATATAAATACAAATCGTAAATTTGATGATCAACAATTGATGAATCACAAATCTGCTTACCATTTCACGTATACTAAAGTTGTAAAGATCTACATTCATGCCGATTTTGATAAAAATAGGATGAATTGCAAGATTTCGTACGATTTATACTATCGTTATGCTTTTATTTTTATTTTTAGAACAACCAAATGAAACAATAACATACATACATATATATATATATATATATATATATATATATATATATATATATATATATATATATATATATATATATACACATATATATTATCCGTGTGACTGATTTATTTGGGGAAAAATAAAAGAAATATGAAAACAATCCTTTCCCGGTTTTATTCCTCCCTGTTTTACCTAATTGTTTGTAACCAAACGTCTGTTAAAGAAAGAATTTCTTTTACATATAGTTCCAAACCATAAGGGCCCAATGCTTTAACAAGAAGAGTTATTTTTTTTTCGATTGCAATAGACGGATAAACGGAAGACAGGACCTTCCTCTTCGAACGTTGAATCCATATGAAAAAAAAAATAAACTATTTATTGCTATTCTTATTTATTTTGGGATCCATCACTGAAAACTAAAATAACGTATCTTCTTAGTATTCAAAATTCAATATTGATCGCGCTATAGAACAAGAATAATGAGGGACAAGGAAACACCAGTTTATATACGTCTATATAAGAATACTGTTATTTTCGCTATCACTTACCGGTTTGGCTCTGGTGCCTATGGACGAACGGAGGGATGGAAGTACATAGCCGTTCTATATTACGTACTTTTTTTATGCTTATACACAACATCATTGGGAACTGGAATCCGAACGACATATACGTCCACCGAGAACCGAAATTAAGTCTGTCAGGTAATGCAGTGCAACCACTGTGGTAAAGATCAATGGCAATACTTTTCCAGAATCAAATTATTTAATCGTTGTTTTGCGACGAAGTTCTTCGGGTGGTTGCAAATGAACACATGACAATTTCACCTTCAAATGGTAAGATATTGATTCTTACAATACATTTGATAGAAGTGAAACGCGTCGTTCTGAAAAAAAAAAAAAAAAACAACATAGGAGCGTGTTTAAAATGCAGTTGGTTTTTATTTACAATTAAAATTTATTTCGTGACATTTTATGATTTTTTTTTTTTTTAAGTTTCAGTGGAATGCGAGTAATCAGAAAAGATATATCAAAGTAAGAAAAATATTTTGTAAATTCTTTCTCACTGTGCTAAAGAAAACTCTGCTCAAATTATCCACTCATTTGATATTGCCATTTTACCTAATACATATAAAAGGGAAATATTAGGTACTTTTGCTGAATATGAATATACTTTTCGTGTGCTACGCTCATATGCTTTTCATGAATATACTTTTGCTGAAGACTGTACAGCGCGTCCGCATTCTGCCAAGTTTTACCGATGGTTTTAGACCACAATCCCTAGTCATGTGAACAGAAAACTTCAATGAACACGAGGTTACTGGCAATTCGGGTTTTATTGCATACCAAATGAGACTACATTTCCTTTTTAACTTCTCTCTGTTTTTATGTATGTTCAGAAGAAGCATTTTTAGTGTTCACGTCTTGTGCTTAACGAATTGGACATGTCGGACAAATTATGCGGTTCGGATACGGTTCACGGTTCAAGATGGTTAAAGAACCTTGCTCATAAATTGTTTCTCTCTCATGTTCTCACTCATTTTCTTTTCATTCGCTGAAAACAATCCTCTTAATGTTTGCTTTATATTAGCCATTTACAAAGCAGGTAGACCTGTAGGTACTAAACATGTACGTAATTGTTTTTTTTTTTTTTTTTTTTTTTTGTTCTTCTCTCGCTTTAAAAAAAATGGAAGCGGTTGTTGCATAATACATCGAGAATTCGAATCGGTCACGATACGAATATTATTGGGGTAGCTTGTCATGTACATACTGATTTAGCCATCCAGTCTTTGAACTGTATTGATGTTCTTATTTGTTTTACATCATATAACCTTATTTTTTTATGCCAAAAACACAAACAAATCTGGATTTTTTCTGTCATAATATCGCTAATTATGATACATTGTATGAGAAAAACACGTTTCATTTGAAACAGTGATTTATCCTTAATTTTTAATTGTTATTTTTATATAATTGATTATTGTTATTATTAGACGTTCAAAATATACTGTGCATACATGTATAAAGTATTATACAGCCACTGTTTTCGTCTATCAACCCGCTTATTGATATGCGTTAGAGCAAAACAATAGCGAGAAATGATTCTCAATTCAAATTTTGTGACCCAACTACAGTTTTCATCAACTCGCTTAACTTTCTACTCAGATTGAAAGTGGTAGTTTTTTTTTTAAGTTCATTTCTTTTCCTTTTTTAGTTTAACATTCATGATTATCCACCGAGGCTAAGGGAGACGGGGGATGATTAATGAACGAAATGGGGGAATAGAGAAAATGAGAGAATTCCGAGAAAACACACGTACATGGTGTTTGTCCAACACAAAGCCGATTTGGCATGAGCTTGGATCGAACCAGGAATCTCATTCACTAGAAGTCAGTGCTTTCCCACTGAACCACTGCGGTCTTAATGATACATTTCAACATCCCACTTATCACGCTATTGAAACCTGAAGTGATATACATCTATAGAAGGTACACTCATGTCCAAAAATATTGTCGTATGTATATAAATAGGAATATAATTTGATAAATAATTCGCCCGGTATTTCTTATAATGCTAGCATGTGTGTAATAGGCAAAGAAATGTATGTGGCAAATTTTATGTCAAAAGAACAAAAAATAAGAACAATAAAACGAAAATAAAACTTTCTCGTCTATTTAGCAACATGTTGTTTTACTCATTTTAATTTTCATATTTATAATCCTTTTCTTATAAAATTTACCACAAATATACACTTCCCGATTATACACATAGCATCAGTATTAAAAGTGGCCTGCAAATCATTATCAAATTATATTCTTACAAGAAGACAGTTAGAGATATGCGACAAATAAAAAAAACATTTTGGACATGAGTGTGCATCTATAGTTTCAATATCGATTCTCTTACAAAAAAAGGAAAACAAAAAAAGAAAAAGAAAAGAAAGAAAATAAAATGAAAAAAGAAAAGAAAAGAAAGAAAATAAAATGAAAAAGAAAAGAAATAAAATAAAATAAAACATAAGAAAAATAAATCGAAAATAACTCTTAAAATAATGAGAGACTGTTTTGCACACGAATTCATCTTTCGAAGAATAGGTTCTATATCCAATCTTATGCCTCTATTGATATTAAAAGTGAAAGATTCGCCTTTCCCAATTTTATAGTTTTACAGTGTCCTGCAGTTTCGCAATATGAAACATAACCCATTTTTTTAACATTAACTGTAGGTTTCGTGTTGCGTGCCATTCTAGCTGAACTACCATAGAATGGTAGCAGCGTACCGGATATTATCTTGTTATAATTTGTGTGGTAGATCTTGCAGTGCTCTTTATAATGAATAACGCCTAATATGCACGCAACCCGTTATATAAATTACTAAGTTGGGTTGCATAACATGTACAATAAGGTGTTGGTAAGGTCGCAATCGCGGAAGTTGTTATGTTTACAAGTTTATAAAGTAATTGGTTATTTTTTTAAATGCTATATTATTTTGCAATATTGCACACTAATAGTGCAGTTTCATCTCGCATAACTGGAAAACTTACATACGTGTCTAATGTGTTATGTGTGTGCGTTTTGCTCAAGGAAAGTTTCAAATCCACCTACTCTTACATAGCTAGGTAAGGCCATTAATCCAGTAGAACAGGGGTAGGGTGTCCAGCTGTTCTCCCCTGTGGTTGAAAAAGGACATTAAAAAAACTGAAAATTACTAGCTGGAATAGAGAAATGAGATCATCACGTGTACAAGCAGTATAATTATGGCTTCATTACACAGGTTAGTCAGTCACCTCTACACGTCGATTAAAATTAATCTGGCATAAAGCGCTCTGACTTGTAGTGTCAAGGAGCCAGAACTTTTGCAAGAGTAGTTTTATCTAAAGTTAACTACATATGCTAAATTATTTTCTTTACTTATTTGTTTATTTAAAAATTACAGGATGATAATTAAAACGTATAGTGGTAATAGAAAACAATGTAATTACGCAATTAATAATCAAGAATAATATATAATAGTAAGAAAGGTGGCTTTACTAACTATTTTTCCAAGAGCATTGCATGTTGTTATTCTTGCTCTATAATTCTCAGAGAAGGCATTAACAGAAAAGAAAGTAATTTTCTACTTTCTACAGCATTTTAGATAATACATATATAATTTATGCAGACATGTTCTCGGTTTCATTTAGGCATGCTGATTTCAAGATGTAACCCAGTGTTAATTACTCCACACTCCATACCATGAATTTAAACACACAAACACACACATACACACACGCACACACACACACACACACACACACATACACACACACATACATACATGCATCCATCCATCCATCCATACATACATACATACATACATACATACATACATGCATACACACATACATACATACATACATACATAATACAAGAAACAACAAAATAATTTACTGTTCATAAACCTATAACAATGCTTACGTTAGAATTAAAATCTAGATCACTTTGTGGTCATTTACAGCAAATCCACTTTGTACGTTTAAACCAATGTGTTTAAAGTAATAGTCAAACCAATGTACGAGAGAGTGGCAATGCTTAATACGACATTTTTGAAGTGATACTTATAACTTTCATATTAAAAATTGAAATAGTAACGGTAGTAGTTACATTTTTTTATTACAGCTGAAACAGAACCATTGTAACATAATTTTACATGTTAAAGAATGAATTACTTATTCTGAAATTAACATTTATATTGCTCATTATCTCATTGCTCTTGATGCTTTTTTCCAGCATATTAGTGTTTTCATTGATACAGCTCTGAAGAATAATTACGTTTTACTTTACATACAAACTAAATGTGTTCGTTTTAAATTCTATTTCATTCGAGTTGTAGAATAAATTATCATACATGAACTACTATGAGCATAGAATATTACTGCAGTAGACAGAAAAAAAAAAGTGTTATATAATTTATTTGCCAATAGCTTCGAAATACACACCACATTTTAGTATCCGTTCTGAAACAATGTTTTATTCAATGTACACAAATCTTCAACAAAATTGGTCCTATCATTTCCAATTGTTTAGAGAAATATCTGATAACCCTTCTTCCTGCTGACCGTAAATGCATTAAATACAAGGTGTACGGGCTAGATTTGACATTATGTTTTACATAAATATGTGATATTTGGATATATTTACCAGTCAAAATGTGTTCTTATTAAGATGCTTCACATACACTCGTGATGTAAAATAGTACTGTAATGGACGAGTGGAAGGTACATAAATGTTGAACAAGCATTTCATGTATTACGATGATTTGTACCGGACATCCTAATTCCGCAATCAAGACAGTTACTTCATAAACACTGTAAAACTAATACGACGTAAAAAGTAGGAGTGCAATGAAGACTACGAATCCATACCTAGTAGGAAAGCTAACATTCAACATTTATGTTTTATTTATTTATATATATAGACTTGTTTTACATGTCGAGGTTAAGGCTCTAAGAAACCTTATCTACCTCACCCCTTATTTACGTATAAAAAATGTCGACCCAGCGTAAGGGGAAGAAAAAGAGTAAAACAAGAAGAAGAGGAAGATTAATTTTAGCAATAATGTATTCATTTTACAATATTAAGGATTTACAAGGATTAAGCTTTCGTTAACACGTTATATTCAAGAGTCGATATCGGTTAGTTGGTTGAGGTGTTGATCTACAACTTAACTTCGAATACGGACCATGTGAACTAACGCTGGGAATCGAACTCAGGTCGTATACTAACCATGTAACCACCAGGCAGATAAGAGTGGACATGATATTTATATATACCAATACAACATTGTGTACGGTAATGCGAAAGCTGGCGATATCTAATTGCGACATTTTAGTAAGCATTCTCTCATCAAAGTATTTATATAAAACAGTCTCACATTTATTTTATTGTGCAATTTTCTACAGATCGCAAAATGCTACTCAGTAAGAAAGAAAGTTTCTGAGATGATCTCAGAATAAGAGACATGTCAACATAAACTATTCGGCTAAATTGTATTTTCTAAGTACTAAATAATTGCGTAGAAGAATTTTAGGACTTTTTTCACTTTGGCATTTTTTTTTTTTTTTTAGAAAAGGTGGGGCTGTTACTGATGAGTATCCAAACTTCAGTATTTCAAAAGGTCTGGAAAAAAATGACCTCAAAGTTGGTCAGCCTGACCAGGCTGAAACACATTTACTTATAAACTGCCGTTCATCATCCTCGTCGATATTTTCTCTCATAATTTGTGTGATTTGCTGCATGTTGGTCAGGACACCACAAATTTCCCACACATTTTTTTTTTATTATATGCCTTACTTCGTACATATCGTTGTCCAATCTACCAAAAGAGACGAGACAGCACTTTCCAGACTGAACGAGACTCGCTAAATATAACATTAGTAAACGGGAGGAGGTCAAAATATTAAAGAGCAAGGTGGACCATGTGACATATTGTTTTAAAGAATTTGGTACGAGAAACAAACAAAATACTGAAAGTGTGTACAACAATAGGAAGAAAATACTGAAAGTGTGACTTCATAGATAGAAGAGTTAGCTATCTAGAAAGTGGCCCTACCTCTTTTACTGCCAAGAAATAGTCTCGGAATATTAGTGACAATAGACTTCTTAAAGTGACCGCATCGAGATCTATATTTGCTTTACCAAAGTGTATTTGTGTTATTAATGCAACTTTGTTTGTAGGAATTTCTACAAGGATAATAATTTTTAAATATAAATTATGAACGACCATGAGCTTACACTAAGTTTGAAGAAATAAGTTTTAATGTTAATAGTAAATTATATTATTCGTACAGATTAGAACGGCATTGAAAATATTAACTCTTTGCGTTCCAGGTGTCATTTTTTGTATGTGCGTGATGTAATGCCTGGTTTCCATTTACTATTAAAATACGGTCTAGGCCGTTATGCAAGGCATACTTGTTGTACACGCGTAAGGAAAGCATTAGCATTATTGATACAAGAAATGCATTGTGGAACATTTGGACTGAAAAAGGGAAATTTTGAGATTTTGAAGGGATTTTATGCTGCTTGAGGTTGGCAACACTGACCACAGATCAAATACTTTTTTTTTTTCGATCTCGAAGTACGATCTCGACTTTGCTAATTGTTTGTCGTCAAAACAAACACATATGTGTAGTAATTCAATGCTCCCTTAGGCCTGCCATCTACTGTGACAAAACTTTTTTTTTTTTTTTTTGCTTTTCTGCCAGTAATATGCTGTCACCTAAGGAGAAATAGTAGAACCAACTCGTGCTTTACATCCACTAAAAAATTTCATCATCTTCCGGATTAATACAACACTTCATAAAGGGTATGTATTCATGACATCCCCATGGATGTCACTTGTATTTTGCAATGGCGTATTTTATGTCATCTGCATGGATGTCGTTGGTACGCAAGCGGTTAAAAATTACTGACAATTGAAAAAAAAACAATCATCTTGCCAGCTTTTCTATGAAATAAGTTCAAAAGTTGCTAATATTTTAACCATGGAATTGTCAAAGCTTGATTTATGACTCTCAGTCATAATAGGAGAACAAATTACCTGCTTTCGTTTTTTCCCTTTCTTTCTTTTTCTTTTCTCTTTTTGTGGAATTGCATTATGAAATAACTTTTGCAATATTGTCTTGTTATGACCTCATAGACCATTATACAATAATCTATTTAACATGGTTGTTCGAGAAAGAACCATAAATATAATTTATTAAAAAAAAAAAAAAAAATATTTTGCAGAAACGATTTCCTTTGATTGGAAAATCCCCGCTTAAAACCAAACCTGATACCTTCCTTGCATAAAGAACTTTCAGTAACCAGTTAGTCACGAACAGCCATTAATTGTCATCCATCTTCTTACACTTCAATTTGCTGTCGAAAAGTAAATTTTTAAATTGTTAACGATGAATATGGTGAAGTCATGTGTATGGATTACATTCATATTACAGATGTGTTGGAAGTATATCAGGAATAAAATACACATATATTTCCTTTTGTAGCAACCAGAATTAGGAAAAATGGGCAAAGGAATAAACGTAACCTGCGTCCATCCGTAGAGTGTAATATACATAATGATGGCCTCCTTACAAACTCAAATCGTGAATTCATCTCTACCTCTCTCTCTTTTTTTTCTTTCTTTCTTCCCAGAGCTGTTTCCAGAGGAGAATTTCCTGGTGCCTGTCTCCCCTGCAGTCACTTATTTTGAAGTGGCTGGCATCTCTCTGGAACTCTGTAATCAAGCGTTTAAGTTGAAAATTTTTTGACATATCGTGATTGAAGTTCTAACTGAATGTTGGAGGAGTTGAACATACCACCGGCCAAGCGTTTTTCTTCCTCACGTCCAAGAATTCGAAATTGACCTTTCTAGCTCTGGAACTGACAATCGGGGCTCCCACGGATGATGTGCAGAAAACCTGGAACATACTTGCTCATTAAATGAAGCTTTATAAAAGTAGCTTTTAAGTAAACAATTTAGTGCTTTGGCTTTCTACCCTTCAATTATCACGGTTACATATTTATATAATTACTCATCTGGTGGTTCCCGTGGTTGATAAATCAGAGAACTTACTTCTTAGAGGTTTTCTTCTTAGATGAGATCTGTCCCTACCTTTTTTAACTTTTTGAAAATATTGCCCGTCTCAAATAATATTATACATTCTTAACAATTACGGCCACATTTATTGACCGATTACCGTCAATTCTGGCTGCCAGCTGATTACCCTAAAATTTACGGTATTACTGTAAAATTGATGTTTATAGACCATAAAAAGGTCGAATTTATGCCCTATTACCGAGCAAAGTAGCTCAAGTGGTAGAGCGTTGGCTTCGCATTCGGGAGGTTGTGGGTTCGAATCCCGCTGCTGACCATCCTGTCTGAGGTTTTCCTCAGCCCTACCAGGCAAATGCCGGGACGTTACCTACTAAATATGCCCTGGCCGATACCTTCCCAAATCCTTTCCATTGTTGTTGTTGTTGGATATCCAGTGTAAAATGGCCTCTGAGCTGTATCTGGTGATTGTTAAATAAATAAATAAATAAATAAATTTTAATTATGTAAACTTATACACTAATACCGTAAATTTTAGGGTAATCGGTTGGCAGCGGGAATTGACGGTAATCACTCAGTAAATGTGACCGTAATTGTTTATAGTGCGGGGTGCATGGTGGCTCAGTGATAGAGCGTTTACCTATGGTGGGTGGAGTCCCTGGTTTGATTCCCGACCAAGTAAGTTTGAGACGAGTAACATCGTGTCTGTGGGTTATCTCGGGATGTTCCCTTTTCTTTCCACATTATCATTCCACCAATTATTCCACTATCATTCACTTGTCTCAATCATCATCTCCTTTACCCTAAAGGGCATATACCTAAGTAGTAAGATGTTAGGCTTACAGAAATTATATATACTAGTACTGTCAATAAATTCGTGGACTGGTACCCACAATATAGGCAACCAGTAGAATCCATGTTTTTTGTGCTCGATATGAACGTCCACACACACACACACACACACACACACACAGACAATTACAAAGATCCCCACTGATCTTCAAAATAGTTCAAGCATCATCCTCCCTTTTGACCTGTCTTGACTCGTTTTTTTCCGTTTTGGAGATGATGGCGATTTCCAGGTGGCTGCTTGTCTTGTTAGTTGTGGATCGTAGAGGAAATGCCATGTTTCATCTTCTGTTGTTCAGTCAGCGTCAGCGCTTCTGATTGTTGGTCTTGTCTCAGAATGCGTGGGACATTGTGCTGGCTGACACGCGACATGTCAAAGTCATCTGTCAGAATGTTGTGACACATACCATGGCCGATCCCTACTGCTGCTACGATGTCATCTATCGACTGGGAACGGTTATCACGCAAAACCATTCCAACCTTTCCGATTTTGCGTTCTGTTCGGACTGTTGTTGGCCGAACTACTGGTTCATAATCCTCTGAACTGTTTCTCTCCTTCGTAAACCGTTGGTGCAATTTAAACAGTGCATTGCGGCTCAGGGCGTTGTAATCTACATTTGACTGATCATCTGCAACTTTCCTGCAGCGGATTTGCCTAGTTTTTTTTTTTTTTTTTTTTTTTTTTTTGGCAATACTTAATGTTTGCCCGTTGCACAAACTGCGGCATTCTCCAAGTCCGCTGCGGTGCAATCAACTCCTTTCACAAGAAAAATCGTACGTCTGTTTACACTCGATGCACAGACCTGCCTCTTGCTTCCTCCAGGAGAGATGAACTTATATTGCTTCCTCCAGGATATCAATTTAGCTGTAGTATTAAACCAGCGCCACACTGCTTCCAGTCCACAAACTTATTGAAAAATGAAAATGAAATCTTTGAGTTTTACGTCCCACGATTATGCCGGTTAGGCTAAAGGAGACGGTGATGATGAGTAATGAATGAAATGGTGGAATGAAGAAAGTGGGAGGAAACGGGAGAACCCCGAGGAAACCCACGCACTCGGTGTTTGTCCACCACAAAGTTCACTTGGCGGGGGCAGGGATCGAACCCAGGACCCCAAGCACCAGAGGTGAACGCTCTACCAGTGAGCCACCGCGGCCCCTACACAAACTTATTGACTGTATTATATATATGTCTGATGAAGAGGACGTTAGGTCCTTGAAACTGTAACACATTGTAAGTATAGTTTTTAATATATTTCATTCTGCTCTGGTCAGAACTGTGTTGAATTTTCATCACAACTGAAAAGAATGATGAAGAAAATGCGACGATATAAATAATACAAATTAGTTATACCATACAGTTTCTGGCTTTACCTCTTTCACCCTCACCCCCACTCGTCTAGGTGGGTAGCGCCAGGGTCGGTCCTGGGTTCTATTCGCGTTATTAAGATTTCATTTGATCCTATTGTAATGATTCAGATTCCATCTTCAGCTATAGATCCACCTCGCATAGCCTTGGTGCTGAAAAAATCTAAACTCCAACCAATCATCTAGTAATTATGTTATTTAATGTCTTACTAGTAAGTATTATTTTCAAGAAGAATTTGATAAATATTCAAACCTGTCCAAGATAAATCGTGAAAGGAAAATCTGAATGTTGATGTCACCAATACAGATAATAATAATAATAATAATAATAATAATAATAATAATAATAATAATAATAATAATAATAATAATAATTAAAAAATAAATAATTGCATTTGCAGTATTTATTTTAAGCACTCAGAACCAATTTTCTTACACTACTTGCTGCAATGAGATACAACACAATGCCTTATTAGGACACTAAACACAAACTTCAGGGAGTAGTTTTAAAGTAGAGGATTGAGTGAGAGTGCAAAATACTAACTCAATTCAACCTTTTCGTGGTTTACACACTAGAGACCGGCATTCGCTACCCGATTAAAATTGATGTGTTTGGAGCCCACAATATGCTGTATGTCCATGTCTTAGATATCTTCGGTGATGAAAATGGACGTTTAACTCCTAAACCAACCAAAATATACAGAAAACCTCTCTTAGCAGACACTTGTCAACAGCAGACACATTCATAACACGAATATTTTCTTTATCTTTTGTTCCCGCGAAAATTATATGTATTATTATGGGAGGGAACCCTCCCTTTTACGTACAAATAAGACTGTACAGATGGGCATGACACTCTCAGATACAGACACGGATAATCTTGTTTTATCTCTAACGTTTTAGTACCCGCTTCATAACAATCAGGAATTACTCTCAGTCGATATGATTTTATCACTAGAGAGCGGATTTTAAGGTGCAGCACCTTTTCCAAAAAATGTAGTTGTTATTACAACCAAAGTTTAAGGGGATCTCCTACCATCTCCGCTTAGGTTTCTAACTCTCCATTTGATAACATGTAAAATTTAATATGGTAATTTCTAACAAAGTATTGCAGGTAATAAGTTGAAATTTTTAATGCAAATACACAAGACCCATATAAATCCAACCACGGTCTCCAATTTACGTTACATGCGTTAGATTAATTGCAATATATTCTTCAGTAAGTTTGGCAACAGAGAATAAAAAGTATGCTGCAGAGGGGAGAGGGCTGACCATCTGTTTGCTTGTTAGCTGCTTTTAAAAGGACGCTCTTACCAGAAAAATCACGTTGTGATTCTCACTTCTCAGTGGTTAGAATGGTCTGGACTGGAAGAGCCCAAAACCTCTTCTTTCTTCCTTTCACGGTTTGTTTGTTTCTTCCACCCCCTGCTGTCACAAGAAGACAACTTGTTTCGGAAAGCACTTTGAATTAGTAGCGAAAAGCCAAACTGAATGACACCACGGACGGATTAAAGGGAGGGGCGGTCACTCCCTCCGAGAACATTTGAATACTTTGAATAATCGGAGTAAGAAACTAGAAATTGCGTAATCTAATAAGAAAAGTTTGTTGAAGTATACAAATCAAGACGCATTTTAAGTGTCACAGCATTGTACTCTCATCCCCTCCCCTCCCAATTCCCTTCTGAAGAAGTTCTCTTTTGTTTCTCTGTTCCATATTAGCCTTTACACTTACACTTTCATTATCCAGTATTGATTTTTACCATACCATCTGCATAGAAGGCGAATAAGGTTTACGAGTCCTTCCTGCCCCCTTTTTTAAAAATTGCTAATTATAATAAAATTTATCGAAAACAATTCATCTCAACGATAAAGACTTATACACATTCATTATTGCAATTTTAAAATAAACTCGCCGCCTGTCGCGTATGCTAGCGATCTAATATATACGAATAGATGAAAAGTTAGTTTGAAGCGTATTGTTTTTCTGTAATTAAGTCCGAATTCATATTTGTTTCTATTGTTGCATCGACAAAAGTGAGTGCTAAATCGATTTAGGCTCGTTGGTCTTTGCGAGGTCCCTCAAGATGCAAGGCCGTGGGCAGTCGCCCACCACTTGAAACGCCTCTGCACTAGAGGTCTGCACGTGCCCGGGCCTACAAAGAATGTATCACTTCGGGCCTGGGAGGGGTTCGGGCAGTAGCGTCATTTCAGATTTGGCTTGGAGGTTCAAGACCCCTTGATATATGTAAAATTTCGCGTTTTTCACTGATTTACTACTATGCTATTGATAAAATTATATAAATCTCAAACTCGGGAGGGGGGCAAATGCCTCTCCCTGTCCTCCTAAATGACGCCCCTGGGTTCGGGCTGTGAATTTTTAAATATACAACCATATTTCTCGGACTTTTTCGGGACTAACTTTGTAAATATAGTGTAAAACGATACAAATTGCACCGTTCTTTCTGGAGGACTTTTAAAACACAACTGCAAAATCAAACCTCGAATTGCTGTAAATAAAAATACAATTTTGCACTAATAATTAAGTTTCTGCAATCCGGGCTTATTTCGGGCTCATTTGATTATCACACAGCCAGATTCTGCAATCCGGGCTAGGGCCTAAATGCTAAGACATATTTTGGACTCCGGTCGGGCCTCACATTGTAAATTCACAGGCCGGGCCCGGGCTGAAAATTCCGGCCCGTGCAGACCTCTGCTCTGCACCCGCACACATTCCTTCCTAGTCCAGAAAATCTCCTCCCCTCCGCATCGTCAATAATGGTAAATTTGTTCCTCGTATATTTGCTTATTATTGTAAGAGAAGTTCAAACCAGAACTCTAAAATTTGTTCGTTCTCTGGGGTAATGTGAGTAATGCAAATTAAGAAAGATATGCGTAATATACAAATGTCAGAAAAACTTGATATCAATTTGATTAACCTTTTACGTAATGTTTATTTTAGAAATAATAAACTTATGCAAGTATATCGAGGCATCTGAAATTTAATGTTAAATAGTGGCGATTGAGCCAGAAGGGGCGTGCACTATTCAGTTAGTCAAAGAACTCATATATGTAGCTTGAAAACTAATACTATTTAAACCAATATTGAATTAGACAAATTTGATCACTCTGGCCACAGAAAAGGCGTCACCTTCTATGGCCCACCCATCGCATGATGGGAATGAAAGACAGAGGAAAAAAAAGACAAATTTGTAAAAAGTAGGATAACCATAATTGGAAATAGTGTGTGTATTTTTTAAGGAGGAAACCCAGAAGTACATTCTCGATATAATAATAATAATAATAATAATAATAATAATAATAATAATAATAATAATAATAATAATAATAATAATAATAATAATAATAATAATAATCTTTCTCACTTCAATCATAGGTTGATGCGCAAGAAGGAAATTTTAAAACTTTTCTCTCCCCTGGGAGAGCTGTTTTATAATTTGATAAGGTCTCTTCTTCGTAACTGCATCTATCCCTGATCGGGCCGCGGTGGGTCAGTGGTAGAGCGTTCACCTCTAATGCATGGCGTCCTTAGTTCGATCTCAGCTCTCACCAAGTGAACTTTGTGGAGGACAAACACCATGTGTGGGGGTTTTTTCGGGGTTCTCCCGTTTCCTTCCACTTTCTGCATTCCAGCATTTCCTTCTTTTCACAACATCACTAGAGCTCCTTTAACCTACCAGGCATAACTGTGGGACGTAAAACTTATAGATTTTTCTATCCTTGATCTTCCACTTCCTGGTTTTTCTTCTGCCTTTTCCCCTATCAACATGGTGATCCAATCGGAGTGCCGAATAAGATGTCCAAGCATGTGTTTCTTTTTTTTCCTATTATCTTCATGATCTGTCGTCCTTCATTAGCTTCCTTTAGTACGTCTTCATTCCTTTTCCTTATACAGTATTATTATTATTACACAACCACACAAAATAAATAAAAGTTCTGTGCACTGGACCCCAGGGTATTGATTCGATGTATTTTGGTACCCAGAACCCAAATTTCGAAACTCCAGGACGATTTGACCGTGTCAACTTTGTTTTATGGGCGAAGAACGTAAGTGCTGTTTTACGTTTGCTTATGTTTATCGCCCATTTAAAAAAATATCACGGTCAATCGTCCTGGGGTTTCGAAATTTGGATTCTGGGTACCAAAATATTTTGAATCCATACCCTGGGGTCTGGTGCACAGAACTTTTATTCTTTTTGTGTAGCTGTGTTATTATTATTATTATTATTATTATTATTATTATTATTATTATTATTATTATTATTATTATTATTATTATTATTTTCCATGCGTACATTTTCTCGAAAATATCCTCCCCCTAAGAGATGATCAACAATTCATTCCTGAATAGTACTCAGCTTCTTTTCCTACTAATGACTATTTAGGAGTTTTTCCTTAGCTGAATCTCGTTATATTGTGTCTCCATTGTACGTAGAATAGGATTCGATTGCCAGTGTAAGCTCACAACTTCCGAAGTTGAGTCAACATCGTGAAAGAAATGGAGAACTATCCGAATAAAGTGGTAGCGATCTCTGGCCAAGAAAGACGAAAGGATTGTTTGATGTCATTGCACTGATCACGATCCTTCACAAGTCTCTTGTTTATGGTCATTTCGTCTTGTGTGATAAGGCGGACTTCAGAACACAAAATTGCAACGCTCCAGATTCCCTACCCAAATTGTCACGCGGTTCGTATGTCAGTCTTCGAGTTTCTTCAAAGAATGTTACATTATCTGCTATGAGATCTGCAAACGATCTCCATTGTATAACTGCTATCTCGATAGAGGCAGTGGACAAAACTGAGGACAAAGCTGCCCAAAACAAGTTTTTGACAAAAAAAAAAAAAAGGAAGAAACAGAGACAACATTTGTTTTTAGCCAGAAGCGCTCATAAATCACTACCACGTGACGCGAAGACTATTAGGGCTAGAGGTTCAGCAGAGAGCTCTCAATTCCTGGAGAAATTCTATCCTCTACGTTGCCAAGTGTAAACGGAAGTATACATTATAATTAATCTAAATTGATCTGGGGCATTAAATCAAAAACAGAAACCATGAACATATAGGTATTGCTGTTGGAAAATATCATGGAAAATTTTGAGACGGTAAGTGCAATATCTTGTTAAATATTCACATAGAAATATCTACGTGTTATCTTATAGGGATCCTGAAACACTTGCAAGTGGGTAGACATCCCCTTAAGAGGGAGAAGGAGTGCGCCACAGCGGCCGGAAGATTGGTGTTCAATTTAACATGGGATCTCAACCATTTTTTAGGCAAATCATGGTTTCATTTCGTTCTTTCGCAAAAATGTCTCAATAGCTCACTCAATATGATGCATCTCATTTTAAAGGTGCAATTTGAACGCTGTGCGTGATATTTTCTTCTTATAAATACAGATAATTATAATCCAAATTCCCATAAGAAAATGATCAAAATTAGAGGGAAAAGTCTTCTGTTTTTTTACAGTAAGGAAAAGAGCTAAAAACTTCGGACTTTTTTGAGAATGGAGTACTACCTTTGTATTTGTGCGCTACTGTACTATTTTTTCGCTGTTTCCAATGACATTCATTACACAATCGATGAGAAATTATATCCTTCATTATTGAATCTACAGAAATCAGAAATCAGATTTTTTCGTGTTCACGTACTTGGCCGTCTAACTGCTAGATGGCACTATAGTCATTCCTCATCCCACTTTCCTTCTCAGCGGGAGCCAGTCCTTTTGAAAACCTACTTTGAACTTCTTAACAGGGGCGGGAGAAAGAAAGTCGTTGTGAAGAACGGGAACTTCAAACACGAGGAATAGCAAAATTTATGACCTCTTTAGTTGATGGTTTCTGTTTCAGCAGTACAGTGTATTTGTAGATGGTTTCTATGAGAAGAAGTAATTTGTGTTGGTAGCGATAAAGTCAACCTTTCGACAGAGATTTGTGAAGGAGAAGCCGAACCAAAGTCTTCGTTTATCTATTCCAAGGAAGAAATGAAAACTTCCTGCAGGACTGAGAATATACATACAAGAGAAAAAATAAAATACATTATTATAATCTTATTATAATAATCGAGTAGATTAATCCCCGAAATATTCTTTGTTTACCTGTCAAAAAATCAAGAATAATATAAAGCTCTTTCATCAGCTTCCATCGTACAACATACTAAACACAAACATTATATATATATATATATATATATATATATATATATATATATATATATATATATATATATATAGTGGCGGATCCAGGATATGATCAAGGGAGGAGCTAAACCATAGTTTGTCTCTTTATCCAGAGTAAACAGGATTGAAGCCCATTTTATTCAGTGTATACCTGAACGTCAAGGGGGGGGGCTATAGCCTCTATAGCCACCTTTGGATCCGCGCCTGTATGTGTATACTGTTTACAGGGCCGGATTTACATATAAGCTAAACAAGCTATAGCTTAGGGCCCTGCTCTCTTGGGGCCGAAAAATCTAAAGAAAAACTGGATACACATTTCTAAAATATAAGAAAATTAAAAAATAAAATAAAATGTATATATACGTAGCAACAATGCTTCCTGCTGTGTAGCCTACGTTCATGTAATTAATGGGGCTCCTTCTGCTAGTCTGCTTCCTAAATTATCTCTAGTTTGTTCATTTCTGTATGTAGGGTGCCTATGTTCATCTGGACACATAAAGGACCCCATTACCTTAAACAGCTTGGGGCCCCACGAAACCTAAATCCGACTCTGACTATCTAGTTATGCATGTTTGCTCCCTCTCTTTTCGAAGCAGTGTTTCTTTGATATTGCTTCAGATTCCGGCAGGTTTTACCAAGGAGGGAAGAGTCCTTATTCATTCCAGGCATTCAAACTAGGGACTGGACTACTTGCTTCCAACATTCTGTCCCCCATGTATCCCGGTCTGAATCAATTGCCTAAAGCCCATAAAACATTCAAATTCAAATGTAAATGTTGTTCATCAGTGTCGACACCGAAATATTTCTCAATCAATGGTAGGGGTGTTTGGTATCCTCAATCTGTCTCCCTCTTATTAGCGGAGAAATACTCTATATTCGGTAGTAATTTTTTTTTTAAAGTGCTGTTTAATGTATCGCATAGGAAACTAAATTTTTATATACCCTAGTAGTATAAAACGCACCATACGGTACCTTACAAAATAAACATCCTATGCCAAGGATGCAAACATTAACAATAATAATAGAAAAACATACTAATAAACATTTTAAAGACATTCTTTCATTAATCAAGTCGCACTTAAAAGTAGAAAACAATTTTGGTTATGCATGACTAAAAAAAAAAAAAGGATGCGCTCTAATATAGGCTTACATACAGTTACTTTATAAATTCTTAAAATGACGCGCCCCATTCTTTTTATTTAGGCTTGCATAAATAAGATTATTTTTAACTTTTTAGTGCGAATTGATTAACAAAAGAATGTCTTTAAAAGGTGTTTTATCATTTTTTTTATTCGTTGGACACATTTTCCAAATCCTAAAGTGATATGCAACCAGGGAAATAAGGGCTGGTTAAAGGCTAGTATTTATTTTAGGATAAAATAGTTGAAAATAAAAACATATTAAAATTTGCTTTTAAAATAAATAGATATATTGCAAAGTATGAAAGTAAAAATGAAATATTGTATTGTCGCCGGACTTACGTCGCTCTGTGACAGTTCTTAGTTCTATGACGTCAGGAAATAAGTTCAATGTATACGAACACTTATTCAATGTTTGAAACAAACACCTGTTACGTCCTTGTACACTCATCTCCAAAATGATTGTCGCATATCTATAACTGTCTTCATGTAAGAATATAATGTAATACTGAATTTGCTGGGTACTTTTAATACTGATACTATGTGTATAATCGGGAAATGTATATATGGTAAATTTCATAGGAAAATATTTATAAATACGAAAATTAGAATGAGTAAATCATAATGTTGCTAAATGGACACGAAAGTTTTATTTTCGTTTTATTGTTCTTATTTACTCCTCTTTTGACATGAAACTTGCGTACATGTCTCTGCCGATTGTACACATACTAACATTATAAGAAATACCGGGTGAATTCGTTATCAAATTATATTCCTACAACAACATATTTATAGACATGCGACAATAATTTTGGACATGAGTTTCAAGTCTGCCTTTCAATTCCAAGTTTTATTTTTTTTTTAACCACGAAGGCCCAAAATAAATTAGAATATCGACTCTCCCGTTTTTTTTTTTTTTTTTTTTTTTAATATTTGCATGGTTCTTCATTTTATATCAGACTCTTCCTGCACTATTCCCGCGTTATTTACCATAGGTAGAATCCTTTGAGAAAGAGACAGGCGACAAGTGCTTTAGTTCTCTATGGTATGTTTGTGACCGTTGTAGATATTTGAGTGGCTGACGGCTGATATCATGTTGGTCCCTCTTACAATATCTCTGTATTTATTTTTTCTTCAGTTCTGTTTCTCTTTTAGCCAAAAGAAAGGAATTTCACTCCTCTGTCCCATTTACATCCGTAACCATTCCCCTCCTGCGCTGTCCAACTTTGACCACATGCAGGGGAAAACGAAGAAAAAGGAGGGGTGCCATTTGCTTTGACGGCATTTCAGCAACAACCCCATCTGTTGCCAAAATAAGGAAACACTTTGCACTGCGATATCTTCGATTTGTCAAGGTCACTTGACTCCTTCCGACTCTTAAGATATGTATTTCCTGGCATAAAACGAACTGAAATGAACGCACTTTGTTGTACCTTTTGCGTGAATGTTGCACCTATTTTGCTAGATTCAAAAAATTCCCTTTTTCCTACTTCCTTTAGCCTTCAGCACCTTTATTGGCCCTTTTTTCTCTCTTTTTTTTAAAAAAAAAAATGGACATAACAATATGTTTCATTTTCAATCTAGTTTACACATAACATTCCGTAAATTTAGACGCAATCTTGACGGATTTGCTAGGAATAAATTTGAACTGGATTTGCGAAACAATCTGGACATAAAAGCCTTTGTAACGTCAACTGAACTCCCTGTAGTGCGGTTACAAGATGTGTACCACTGGTTTCCGTTGATGTCGAACGGAGTTTCTCCAGATACAAGGATCTCTTGAGCTCCAAGCGACAGAAACTAACATAGAAATGTTATGCATAATCAAGTATAACTAGTTTCTGAAGACCCAGTAGTATGCGACTGTTTCTCAAGCCACAATATTGCTAAATTAAAGTTTTCATTTTTAAAAATATTGATTTTCTTTTTTAAGCACAATTTTATTACAAGCATGTTGAATGTTGTATATACAAGTTTGGGATTAAATAAAACAATTTTGCAAGTTATGTCGAGTGTTTAAAGCCAAGACTCTAACAATATTTGTTGTGTAATGATAAAGAATATCCATGTAACTGTATACTATAGCACTTAATAAAAATATCCCATTACCAACTTTTATTGCACCTTTTTGAATGATTTTTCAGCCCCTTTTATTCCCTTTTTCCTACCACATTTTTTGCACCTTAAAATCCGGTATTTATTTATTACATAAAATATTTGCTGTAATTTGAAATTAAATCTTCAATTAATCTATTCAACTGGTCCGGCAGTTAAAACAAAATTTCAATCAGAAACTAGTATTCGTAGCATTAAAAGTCAACAACTAGGTCTATTGCAAACTTTTCCCCCAATAAATTCATAAACAGTCATGATTTGTTAGATCTGTCTACATTTTCAGTAGTTGCGTGTTCACCTTGTGTTGCTTTTACTTTTAATACAATCAATAAGCAAGTCAAGGGACTTTTTCTTATAGATATATGGCTTGTATTTGAGAATAAAATTATCACCCAAGTATTATAGTTTGTAGTATACACTCACACAAACGAATCCTTTAGAAATATACTATTACAGAATGAGGTTTCTCCATTTTTTCTCGAGTAATTCACACTCTATGTACCTATTTTGATAATAGCTTGTACTTACAGTTACCAGTAATGTATCTACTGTATACTGGATATAATTACCACATGAGTTGTTAGGAAACTAAATTTGTAAAATATTTCTTTAACGGACACCTCTTTTTTAAAGGCAAATAATCATCTTACATTGGTATCCGTTATTGAGACGTTTCACTGTATGATTATCCAATCTAAACGCAATGATTTGCTGCATTAACTAAATTCATTATTGTTTCCATGAATAAATACACTTCTAGAAATATAATACAACCTTTATATTTACTTTCCTCTTACAAATTGCTATACAATTTCTCGACAATTGTCATGTAAATATTAAAGAATATCAATTTTGCAGAGTTGTGTGCATGTTTACGCTTTAATCTCACGTCATAAGAAAATGACGAAAGAACGCCTTGGACAAAAGCCCTTTCTTTTTTTTATCCAACTCCCCTATATTCCCCTCAGCTGCTCAGATCAACATCTCTCGCGCGGATTGGACAGCCCAGGACCATAAGATGAGAGAAATGCAAAGATCAAGCGGTCCCAGCGGAATTCCAATCAGAATCTAATTTGCATGCGTTTGACAAGGCTTATTTTCGATGGAAATTCCTTGCGATATGGATCACCACGGCATTCACAATTTATCAAATGACTTACTTCTCTCCACCGCTGACGAACTGGATGACTCGCCAACACGTCCCTCTGGTCTCTTCAGCATGCCTCTCCCTCACTGTCAAGTCCGTTCATCCGAGCTGAAGAGCAGTTTGGGAACGCCAATTCATGTTGCCTTGACATTAAAGGGCGTATAAGAATTTACTTACCAAATAACGAAGCTTTACCAGATGATAGCTGGCTTTCTGAATGGTCTTGTTATTGACAACATCTAACAAGATTGGGTTTCATTGAATTGGAAATTTCTGCTTCACTAGAATTAAACAAAAGATTAATAAATGACATTGAAGGACCAATATTGAGTAAATAACATTACTTTGGTGTCCGCTACCTCTTAATGAATCTCATATGTAATAATATATACAGTTAGAAATATAGGATTGGTTATTTGCTAATACATACATACATATATACAGGGTGTCCCAGACAACATTTTACTCGGCTTGTAGGTAGATTCTTTGGACCAAACTGATTAAGTTTTCTCAGTTCGTTTGCACGAATACGGCGTTGTTATCGAGACACAGGGCTGAACATTGCACTATTGATTTTTTTTAAACGTCAAATTCAATTCAGAACATGCTGCAAGGTGTTGTCTATACAATTAGTGCAACGAATACATGAAACGTCAGTGTCACGAAGGTGACAGTGTTGTAAACAGTGAATAACTTTGTATTGTTAAAAACATCATTTTGTCAGGTTATTCATGTTTAGTGTAATTTGGTACTGCTGAGCAAAGTATGGGAAGATAATAGTTCTGTGTTGCTAACTATCTAAAATAAAGACATCACGGCGTTGCACTTTATCTAGTTGCACCTATAGTACATTGCCTCCCTAAACCCGAACTGTTCCTCCTCAATTTTTTCCCCCTTAATATTCCATATAACCTTCTGCTCAGTATTCTAAGCGATATTTTGCTGCATGCAATATGAGACTAATAGTTCTAAAATCCCCACATCACTCTGGGTTCGATTTCTTAGCTATCAGTATCATGACTGTCTTCAGGAAATATTTCGGCCACTCTCCTGTTTCATATATTTCACTGCAGCCTCCTCAGTTCCCCCCCCCCCCTTGTTATTCCATACAACCTTCTGCTTACAAGTAAAGGTTCTCTTCCAAGAATCGGGGATCCGGAAACTACGCATATATTTAGATAGAGGATGGCCACGAAAAATTACTGGTGAAACATGCCGGGCAGAGAGCAAAGGACAAATCCAATATGGGCGCCCGAAGGTCATGCCAATCGACTTTTGCAAGCAACCTCTCGTCCACTTCCCATGGGAGATTGACTTAATGTTTTGCACATTGATATATGTATGAACACTACACATCTATTGGTTTGGAATTTCGCGGACGTTAACATATCGAACCCAATATGGCCGATCAAAATGTCAATGTGTCAACGACCCGTGTCAGGAAAACGAATTGTACTATGAAAGTACTGTATCACTAGACGTACGAAAAGCAATAAACGGTTCAAAATATCGCCATCTGAAAACCAATATGGCCGAAAAAAGTCCTGAACCAAACAACTCGTACTACAAAAACGAAATTTGGTGTAAAGGTCCATTACCACTAGTAGGTGAGGAAAATAATGCAAATGAATTGCAATTTCTACATCGTGTATCCAACATAGCCGCGAAATACGTATATAAAATATACACTGTGAACATTTCAGGTGGTTTCGCATGAAAATCACCTACAATTCACTGGAACAGATTTCGCAGGTGAAATGCCAGTAAGTTAAAAATGTTGCCAGTGCCTATGCTATCTGTTTGAAGTGCTACACGCAGGCATATACTGTTCATTTGGGAAGGTCTAGAACGCACTAGTCACAAACGTCCTAGAATACGCGTCTTAAAATTTGCAAACCATATCATATATAACAAAAATCGCCCTTGCCAATAATGGAACCGTGGCTACACAGGTAACATCATGGTTTACGATCCAAGGGTCCTATGTTCGAACACGGCGCAAATCAAAAACATATTTTTCGTTACTCACACAATTATTAATTATTCTATACATTGTTACAGTAAACTAAATATGTATTGGTTCGTTTATCATTCATGGAATGTTTCTGTTGAAAGTCATGCAATTATGCCGATGAAATTAATGCATATGTTTTGGTGATTTCACCAAAATTTGACGGTATAACTTGTAGAGTGTATAAAAATAAGTGTTAAGTCAAATAGTGTAGATACGGGAAACAAAGTAGAAACTGTTTGTAGTCTATAATGCGTTACGGAAGTACGTATTAGGTGTTACATATGCTCTCGCAACAATCGGGAATATATGCTCGGAGAAGAAGTGGCAAGATTGTGTAAAGGAAGATATGTGGCAGAGTGCAGTCACGGTGGATATGGCACAGGGGCGTCATTTGGGGGGAAGGAGGGGGCAATTGTCCCCCCAAGAGTTTGAGAAATGCATATAATTTAATGGATTGTCTACTAATTTACTAATACGAAACGTGAAAATCTTATGTCTATGGTGCTCTTGCCCCCCTCAAGCGAAGTCTGAAATGACGCTCCTGATATGGCACAGAATTGAAATAGTTGGAGAGCATTGATTCGAACATAGGATCCTTGGATCGTAAACCACGATGTCACCTGTGTAGCTACGGTGCCAGTGTTGGCAAGGGCGATTTTTGTTATGCATGATATGGTTTACAAACTTTAAGACGCGTATTCTAGGACGTTTGTGGCTAGTGTGTTCTAGACTTTCCCAAATGAACAGTATGTGTTTGCGTGTAGCACTTCAAACAGATAACATAGGCACTGGCAACATCTTGAATTTACTGCCATTTCACCTGTAAAATCTGTTCCAATGAATTGTAGGTAATGTTCATGCGAAACCACCTGAAATGTTTACAGTGTATATTTTATATGCGTGTTTCGCGGCTATGTTGGATACACGATGTAGAGATTGTGGTCCATTTGTATTGTTTTCCTCACCTACAAGTGGTAATGGACCTTTACACCAAATTTCGTTTTTGTAGTACGAGCTGTTCGGTTCAGGATTTTGTTCGGCCATACTGGTTTTCAGATGGCGATATTTTGAACCGTTTAATGCTTTTCGTACACGTCTAGTGATACTGAACTTCCATAGTACAATTCGTTTTCCAGACACAAGTCGTTGACACATTGACATTTTGATTGGTCATATTGGGCTCAGTACGTTAACATCCGCGAAATTTCAAACCAATAGATGTGTAGTGTTTATACATATATCAATGTGCAAAACATTAAGTCAATCTACCCATGGGAAGTGGATGAGAGGTTGCTTGCAAAAGTCGATTGGCATGACCTTCGGGCGGCCATATTGGATTTATCCTTTGTTGTCCGCCCGGCATATTTCACCTATAATTTTTCGTGGCCTTCCTCTATCTAAATATATGCGCAGATTCTGGATTTCCGATTCTTGGGAGAGAACCTTTACTTGTCAGTATTCTAAGCAATTTTTTGCTCCATGTAATATGAGACTAATAGTTCTAAAATCCTCACATCCCTCTAGGTTCGATTTCATAGCTATCCGTATCATGATTGTCTTCAGGAAATATTTCGGCCACTCTCCTGTTTCATATATTTCATTGCAGAGTCGGAGCAATTCTCTCTTGCTCTTGTCTTTCATAAATAATTGATTCAATTGATGTATTATCTACCCGTTTGCCTTTTTATTTCTAATCTCGGATATGGCTTTCCACGACTCATCTCAAAGAATACTAAACCCTTTATTATTCTCTTGTACTTTATTTTATACTTCATCATCTAGGCCGCACGATTTATCCCTACTCTCACATAAGTTCTCAACACATTATTTCCATCTTCCTAAGACTTTGCTTCTCTCGCTCACTACCTTCCCATTCTTATTTTCTATTACCGTTGTAATGCAGCTTGTTTCCTCCAAAGTTCCATAGATTTCGTTTTCTTGTACATTTCCTCGTATTTCCCAACTATTTATAATTATGCTACGTCATCGTTTTTATTTTTAAAACTCTTCTCTTGTTATGTTTGTTTCCTTTCGTAACTCGTTGTTTAACTTCCTGTGCTCTTTCTGCTCTCTTCTGTATCAACCTGTTTCCACGCATCCTTTCCCTCATTTTCTGCAACATCTGTTCTGTAACCCACAGTTTCTTAGCAGTTTTGTGTTCAGGGGAACCTACTACTTTTTTTTCAGCTTGCTCTATACAAAGCTTAATATGTTCCCACCATATGTTATTACCTGCATCTATCCTTTCCCCTTTTAAGATTATTTTTCTTCGGAATTTTCAACGAAAATATTTTTTCTCCCTTATCTTTCAACTTTTCAGTATTCAACTTCCTATTGTACAGTTTTCTCCTTCTTACATTTCTCAGTTGAATATCCACAACAGCTACAACAAGGTTATGATGAAAAAAAAGTCGTCCGGGAAAAGTCTTCGCGTTCTTCAAGCTATTCTGATACCTGCCCTGAATCATAAGATAGTCTATTTGATATCTTCGGACGTCTATTGATGATTTCAATGTATATCTTCTTCGCTTGTGCTGATTGAACCAAGTGTCCCTAATTACTAGTGAATTCTGTCTTCATAAATTAAACAGTCTCTCTCCCCTTCCATTTATTTCGCCTGGACCACATTTGATTACCTGTTTCTCTCCTACAACTGCATGAAAACCTCCCATTAGAATCATGCATGCACCCTTCTCCATCCTGTCTATAATTTCTCATAATTTACCTCCACTTCTTTAGCTGTATGCGAAGTGGTTAGTACGTATGTCTGTATCACGAATAGATCCTTTTTTTCTCTCCATGTAAGTCCTAACACCATAACTCTATCATCAACACATTCTACTTCCACTACCTTATCTTTTAAGCTCTTGACAAGTATTATTCCTACATAATTATGACCACCCTCTTTATTTTCTATTGCATGTTTCATTTTCCTATCTATCTTCCAATATTGTTACTTCATCGTGGTTCTTTCCAAGCCATCCACCTCTCAGAGATCTGAATAGGGGGTACTTTACCTATGGAGCTATATTTTGACCTGCGAAAGACCATTGTACATACGTTCTCTTTCTCCTGCAAGCAAACTAGGAAAAAAATAGATTGGTGGTTCCCCATTGCCTTCCACCTCACAGTATCACAGCCTAACGCCTGGAACTAATCACTCTGACAACGCCTGGAACTAATGTCCAAGTTCAGGTACGAATCACTATGATTTCTTTCAACTTAGCTACTTGAGAACTACTGCATTGCCCAGAACATTCTTCGTCTAGCTACTTCATTTAGACAAATTCGGTAGGGGTGCCTCTTCTAGTAGTGAACTTCCACCGACATAGCTCTACATTTCACTGTAGTACGCAATCCTCCCCACCTGACATAAATACCTTCTTAAAGAATACCGATTATAACAAATTAAAACAGACATTTTGCATTGTGGTGACACAAACCTGTACAAAATGAAACTCTTATGCTCCCTACTCAAGGAAGTACTGGATCTGCCCCCTGAATTAAAAAAGCAATGTTCTAAGAAATACTATTGAAGGTGAATATTAACAGTGTTAGTCATCATCTCTTGTTGATAACATACCTTCGTTAAGGATATATATATATATATATAAACAATTAAAAAAAGTCTTTGCCAACAACAAAGATGGTCATGCGGAATTTCAACATCGTGAATCTTAACTGCGCCACAAAATGTGTTCAGTTGAAACTTCAAGAAGAATAAATAGTCTGTGAAATAATTTTCTTTAAGTTCATAGCACACTATTATTATTATTATTATTATTATTATTATTATTATTATTATTATTATTATTATTATTATTATTATTATTATTATTATTATTATTATTATAGATTTGTCACTATCTAATAAATTCTCACCAGCTGCCACTGAACTTGAGTGTAAATTTGTCTTGTTCTATATGAATGTTTCTTGTTCTAGATTGGAATATGAACTTACTTTCATGTTATACATGATCGGAGTAATTCAGGAGTTGAACTATATTGAAGGATCAGAAGATGGTTTATGGATACGTTCCCTATGAAAGAGAATAAGTTACTAAGTCATCAGTATGTTTTAGTAGGATTATTTCTGCAGAATTATGTTGTATGCTCGACTGTTGTAGATAGTTTAAAGAAATACTTAACCAAAGTACACCACAAGAACGACCAAGGGTGGAAATCTATGGCGCGCCAGACGGCCTTACTGAATGCCAGAATCATGTGCTTTGTGAAAGACTTAGGACGTTTGCACACGGCAACGATAATATCGGTGGAAGCCCCGATAATATCGGTGTCGGTGTCGGCGTACTTTGCACACGTCGCCGACAATATCGGTGGAAGCCCCGACAATATCGGTGTCGGCGATAGTTTGCACACGTGGCCGATAATGTCGGCGCTGAGACTAGTATTGGACAGGACGTGAAAGAGAGAAGATGAGTCCAGCTATCAACAAGAGATATCTTCTTGCCTTGTTGTATTTACGACGTAGAAACAGGAAATGTAGATCGCGAAAGCTTTGGGTTCATCCATTATTGACTGTGCGTTATGTAGAAGGTTCCTTTTATACAATATATGAGAAATTACGCGAAGACGATGCAAAATTTTTTAATTACTATCGCATGTCCACACAAACTTTTGATTTTTTAATAGAAAGAATTGGAAACCATATTCAACGCCAGCATACAGAAATGAGACCCTGTATTCCACCCATAGAAATGTTGGCAGTTGCAATAAGGTAAGTCTATTATTATTATTATTATTATTATTATTATTATTATTATTATTATTATTATTATTATTATTATTATTATTATTATTAAAAAGATTTTAAAATATTCAAGAGTGGGTATACGTTATGGCAATAATTTCTAGAATATCACTTTCAATGGAAAAGAACGTTTTTTCCCGTCGACGGGCTTTAACTCTGACGAACAATTATACAAACAAGTTTTTTTTTTTATCCAGTCAGGGATTCCGCCAGACCCCCCCGATAGGGGGTGTCACCCCTAAACTTCGAGTAACACCCTCCAAACTTCTGCCTTGATCCGAGCCTGAATAGGTGATTTTTCACAATTATTTCATGTTTTGTGCGAAGAAGTCCTATTTGAATATAGAACTTTCAAACGATTGAAAGAATAAGTTTCTTCAAGGGATTTCTAATGATAATGAAACTTTCCTGTGAAGAATATAAATCCATTATATTTCCCAATTTGTCAGCTCTGGCAACAAAACGTGTGCTTGTTCCAATCGGTACCGCTTCAGTCGAGAGATCATCTTCAACAATGAATAGAATTTTAACTTCAGAACGGTGCCGGCTCCCCCAGAACACGTTAATAATTTGAAGGTGTCCTTGGAAGAACCTTGTTTACTGATGTTTGAAGTGAAAATAAAAGTGTTGAGGCTGATTTTGAAAATTTTATAGGTTGTGCACAGGCCCATCCGCCCGTATCCAAGGGAGTCTAGGGGGGCGGCCCCCCTACATTTTTGCTGCCCCTTCCTAAAATTTTCACGGTAGGGTTGCAAATGACCTATAATATGGTGATGAACTATAATATGGTTGGATCGGGCCATCCCTAACTTCTGCCTCTTCCCCCCTACATTTTTGGGCTGGCTACCGGCCTGGTTGTGCATACGGGAAATGGTTCAGAAGTCCTATACGAGTGACATCGGTTCAGTTGGACCATGAGTGAATCAAAATAAATGAACTTGCGTTTCAAAGAACATTAAAGAACTTGGAACAGTGATTTTCAATATTTGTAAGACTGCGCCGCGGTTCACAAATATGCTTGTAAATATATTTCCAGTACTCTTTTTTTTTCATTAGGATCACAAAGAGCATTTAACTTGCTTATTAAACAAACCCGCATAAGGCATGTATAAGTTATAAAGTGGTGTTACAATGTGTGAAAACGTGAAGAAGCGTAATAATGACGGTTCAGAGGAGAGTTTGTCAAAATATGCATACGGTAGTCATCAAGACTATTAATACATTCGTGAATATATGAGTCACATTGGTAAACAATTACAAAATTACAAAATACAAAATTACATTGGCTATAAATTTAAACGAATTGAGTTACCTACAATGTTGCGATAAAGGTACACTCATGTCCAAAATTATTGTCGCATGTCTATAAATATGTTGATGTAGGAATATAATTTTTGCTTTTCAATTTTGTCCTTAAAAGAGTCTGTTGTCTTATCCCATATGCAAGGCATTCCACAAGTTCGATAAGGGTTAAAATATCATACGGAAAAATTTTTGCCATCTCTAAAATTGTAAGCAAAACTAGAAAGGTAAGAACACAAGAACACACAACCTTTTCGCCCACTCACTATAGCTAAACTGGAGAACTCTATCAGGTGGTCGATCCCGGTACAAAGGGGAGAGGGAAAACTTGCATACATAGCTCTGGTCTTTGTTTCCATTTGCCATTCCACAAATTCTTTTAAAAAATGGGGGTAGCGTTGGAAGTTAGAGAAAAGATGTGCGACAAGTGAAGCGTGGAGTCACATCCCTGTTTTTGAGATCACAATCAAGAGAATGCCAAATGAGTCACTTGTCCTCGGGAGCTTTGAAAAGAACGTTTGATTATCCCAGGTTCGTTTCAAAATAATAATAATAATAATTCTACTTGTCAATAAATATTCTATTCAATCATTGCTTATCGAGTGAGACCGGGAAAATTGTGTGCACACAATTCTGATGTAAATAAAAGAAAGTAATAATAATCAGGATTTTTCCATATGCTTATGTTCACAGAGTATCAAACTTTGAAAATTACGCTTGAATTAATTTCCAGAATATAATAAAACTTAAATGCATTAGTAGATTTAAAAAGATACAATCAAAGAGAGAGAGAGAAAGAAAAAAAAGGGAGTAGAAAATAATCAACGGAAATTGGTTATGTAAATTTCCTATATTCTATTTGATAACTATTTAGAGGGAAATCAGTACTCTTCAGACTTCCCACATTTTATATTTATTTAATAAAGGGAATTAGCTACTCCAAAACAGAGACTGTAAAAAAATAATAAGCTGTTCCAAAGTTGTTTATAGGACAAGATAATAATAATAATTAGGGTTAGGATTTTATTGCATTATAAATGCGGGGAAAATGCAAAATAAAAAATGCAATTATGCACTAAAAATCTTAAAATATGCACTATAATTTTAAAAAAATGCTTTCACAGAGAATCATCCGTTACTATTTATTAGTGTATTACTTATATATATATATATATATATATATATATATATATATATATATATATATATATATATAATATATGCGTGGTTCTACTCTGTTGTGTTTTTCTGAAAAGAGGCACGTAACACTGAGTTGCAATAAACAACAAGAATCATATGAAGGTTTTCGAACTGGAATGCATGGCGGTTGTCTGCAAATAACGATTTGTATATACATTGAAAAGGTTCTTTCAGTTTCTACAAAAACCACCGGAGCATATTCGAAATAGACCATATTACTTATTCCTAGATCACTTTCTAATTTGGGCAGTACAAATTTTGTGCTTGAAAGAATGTCCACTATTGCACACAAAACATGGTAACCTGAGTTTGTTTTTAATACATCTGTCATTTTTCTTGACACTGCCAGTCCTACTTCCCCAGGAACACTTTCTAATGCACTTACTGCATTTTTGATTGAGTCAATTGAAGTTGTCAACTTGTCTCCAGATTTTCTAAGGAAGTAATCACACCTGGTAGAAATCCAAAATTAGATGAAATGTACGCAAGCTTACCTTGAATTTCAGGATTGGCCAGTATCTATTGTGCAGTTCGAAACGCGGAAGCTTCGGAGGGGTCGAAAGAGTCTATCGTTTTCTTCGCAGCTTCGAAGTTTTGACAATAGTATTTACAGGCTTCTAGCCACGTTCCCCACCTGGTAAGAACGGGGCTAGGTGGTAGAGGGAGTTCAGGATGCTCAAACTTAAAAGTAGCTACACGTGATGAAGCCTTACTGAACACTTTCTTTACACTTCCTATGAGTTTATGACCATCAGGAAACTGCACACGTATCTCTTCAGCCACTCTGTGGCAACCATTCGCGAAGCACGTAATGTGAATCATTTTCGAATATAGCGCCTGCAGTGAGTTTGCTGCTTTTACCATATACGATGCAGCATCAGTTACAAAGAGCAGCACGTTTTCGTAATGGACGCCATTAGGCCATAAGAAATGCATTGATTTATCAAATAACTTACTGATCGCGGAATAATTGACCTTTTCCAGAACTTTGCAATTCAAAAGAAATGTTTCACCCGGCCCACCCTCCTGCATCACTCCAACAACAACATTCACTACATTCGACCCTCCGAATCACACGTTTCATCCTGGACGCCCATTTTTTCTTTCCGTCCACTTTTTGTCTAATACACTGCATTGTTTTCTCGTAAAGTTTGTTCACGTAATTCTTCCTTAATGTGGAAGAATCGAAGAGGGGTTTACAAGTGTATTCTCCCAAAAAAGGCACGCAATGTCACGTTGTCCACTTTGTTCAACGGAATGTCAGCACAAATAAATGCTTCGCACAAATCTTCGAAAAAACAGAATGATTTTTGGATGTACCATACTGCGGGAGAAGTTGTTGCGCGGCGTTTGCCTCTCGTTTCGCACGTAACTTGAGTCCCCGTGTGTGCTTGTCCCTTGAAACATGCTGTTCAACGGTAAATTTTCTTTCGGCTGAAACTGTCGTATCACACACCTTGCAGTAGAGAACACTTCCATCTGTTGTAAATACTTTTTCACCTACAATTTCACTCACAAATCGTTTAAGTTTGGAAGCAGTACTCTCTTATCTTCGGCATTTTAACCAGATAAACTGCAGAATTAGGCGTCTACCAACAGCTCACTAAAACAGTGAATGCCAAGGTCGCTGAACTCTCGCTCCTTCGCTTCATGTGACTAATCACCAGAGACTGCAGTCTGCGCGAACTAGAATCGTGTAGAGCAATTTTCCTTGCATTTTATTTTGTGTAGACGGAAGCATTCTACTTTAATTTATTGTTTTTATAAGAAAAATGAGAATTATGCAGTTAAAAGTAAGAATAAATACTAAATATGCTTGTAAAATGCCCAAAAACTATAAAAAATGCACTTATATACAGAAATGGGCAAAAAAATGCAAAAAAATGCACAAACAAGTTTGTCTTAAATTACTTCTTTTTAATAAAACAGGATTTATAACACAACGAGCAATGTTTATACTAATCCAGAAAAAAGTTGCAAAATCATCAAGATCCTAACCCTAATAATAATATACAAATGTAATAGAAAAAATGAAAAAACAACAAAATTCCAAAGAAAAGAAAAAAACAAAAATACACAGCGCCTTGTCACTCTCTTCATCTAACCCGCTGGCCGGCCGACATTATCGGTGGCGTGTGCATCCAATCATAAGAAAACATTGCCCCCGACAAAATCGGTGTCGGCGGTACCGCCGACAGTATCGGGGGCTTGGCCGACAGCATCTGCGTGTCGGAGGAACGGCCGATAATATCGGTGGCGTGTGCAAGCTACGATTTGAATACATTGAAGTCGATTTCACCGCCGACATTATCGGTGGGACCACCGATATTATCGTTGTCGTGTGCAAACGCACTTAGACCTCGATTCCTTAATAATCTTCTAAATTTCCTGAAATTTCAAGATCAGCTCCTGAATAATTACATTACACCATATACAGTAGTTTTTACTTGGCACGAGCTTCAATTGCACTCCGTATGTTTTAAACAAGATTCAAATCAATAGTAAGAGAGATTACCTCTCTCTTCAAGTAATAACTATCTCTGGTTTGTCAAAAAATAATCTCTTCCTTACCAGCGAAATATTTCCTCCATTTCATATGCATCGCTATGAAAAATAATAATAACAACTTTGACATTCGATCCGGAAATGTTACTCATGTTGTGTAATAGATTGGTTCGATCCCTGTTTTGAAACTCGCTACTTCATAACGATTGGACGGCAGAGTCTGTCTAGCGGTGTAAGGACTTGGCGATGTCCAATGAACGGCTTGTCATATTTCCGTTTCGTCTTCTCACTTGGTTTCTCCCTGGTGGCTTGGCCAGCGGAGGTTGATGAAATGTATTTATATCTTCGAATCGATACTAAATTTCTCCAATTGTCTAGAGTCCATACTTGATCTAATACACTACTGGAATACAATATTAAAAAGATTAGTACGTAATTTACGTACAATTCATGTATACAATTGAAATAGAGACATGCATACGTTATTATTATTATTATTATTATTATTATTATTATTATTATTATTATTATTATTATTATTATTATTATTATTAAGTATTTTGTCAGGTCCTTGGATTAATAAGTTTTTTTTTTTTTTTTAAGTCTCTTCTTTCTTAGGTTTGGGCCTGCAAATGTTTCTTCCACGTTCCTCGATATTCCACTCCCCTTTTAACTCCCAATATTTCCTTTCATTTTCCAAATCATCGATCAGATGTGTTATTCTTCCTATTCCTCTCTTTCCTTCCATCTTTTCCTCTATGGCGGTATGAAGAAAACCATTTCTTCGCAAGATGTATCCAATCAAATTGGCCTTCCTAAGAAGAATGGTGACTAAAAGAGACCTATATGTTTTAAAACATCTTCGTTTGTTATTCTCTCTTTCCATTTTATCTTCTTCTTCTTCCTCCAATACAACATTTTGCAGCTCTGTAAATATTTATTCTCTAACTTTCGTAACGTCCAAGTATCAGAAACATACAGCCCAATACTCCATGTACAGCACTTAACTAGCTTTTTCTTAGTCCAATATTAAGCCTGCTAAGGCCTTGTTAAATGCCTCTTTCGCTACGGCAATTCTTGGTCTGATCTCTTTGGTGCAGTAAGCGTCTCTCGTCAAAATATTTCCCAGATATTTGAATTGCATTAAGATCCAACACTTTTTGCAAACAACTCTCTTCATATGCCCATCTTGTATTTTTGATTCTGTCAGATTGGAAACTCACTTAAAATCGAGGTGTCATGTTTTTACTTCTGTACTTTTTCTTTTCTATTTAAAACAACAATTGTTACAGCTTTCTACGCAAATTGCATAATTAATTCTGAAAGATCACCTAAATAAACGTGAAGTAAATAAAACAAAATCGTGAAGTAAATAAAACAATCAAAAAGTAAGTCGAATTATTTCTAAAATGAGTGACGCTAGTAGACAATTTTGTACTTCAATATCTTTCTTTAGAACAAAATATACAACACAGCTTAGCTACGTTGTGCTTATAACGTGTCAAACTGGTTTACAGAAGCCTGGCCAAACCACTTAGGTAAACTACAACATGTCTGTCTTGGCTGTCTGCACGTCATGTAGTAAACTGAAACCGTGACCTCACACCTGCAAATCCAAAGTTTTATTTGACTATTTTGAACAAGTTCACGTCATGAATTGATGTAACTTTACAAATGATTTTTGTCTTGTTAATCCTTTGATTTTTTTTTTCTTCCTTGATTATTATTCATACAAAATATACCGGTATATTTCTTCTTTCCGTCGATGTCTTCTCAGCAACATAACTTTCGACAGAAATTTACTGTTCTTTTATATTGAGCTTTCTTATAAAGCAAAGGTATTGTTCACGGGCGTGGTTCAAGGAAAGTTTCTATGTTATCCTGTCTGATGACCAGTTAGTTTATCATTTCTTACCTCATGTAAAAGGCATATTTTACCTCATGTGAAAGGCATTATTGCGTAGTTGTGATAATTACCTTGCACGAAATACGGAAACCGTGATATACATTTATTTGTATTATGCAATTCTCAATTACTAGCAGTACTATACAACAAGACGTTTATTTATTTCTTTTGTGAGTGTGCCATGTTTGGAACTATGACGATTCAGCATTCCATCGAATTTTGATGTATTTGTCTTTCTTCCCTTTCTTCTCATAACCTTTCTTCTTCATCCTGTGATAACCAGTCCAAAATTTTAAATTGTTGAAATACTATTGTTTTCTTATTTCCTGATGCTGTAAATACTGTCCTTATAGGATTAATGAGAAAGAAATCTTCATGAGACACTAAATAAATAAATAATATGTGTATATGCGATAAACATGTGCATAGCATATTATTACATATAAGAAGGGAGAAGAGAAGTGATGGTCAAAACATGGAACATAATTATAAAAGGATACAAAATGCAAAATTCTCACTAAAATCTTAGAGAAATTTCAAACTTTGCATTTCCCATGCATAAGCTTTGGATCTGGTGGCACTTAGCTTGCTATTCTATTATTTTTGAGGAATCGGTAATTATTATTATTATTAAGCATTCTGTCTTTTGGGCAGGTCCTGAGACTAATGAGATATATTTTTTTTTCAATTTTAGATTTGGGCCTGGAAATATTTATTCCGTTTTTGTCGATCTTCAGCTTCCTCTTTTAACTCCCAATATTTTCTCCATCTTTCAAATCATCGATCAGCTCTGTTCTTCCTATTCCTCGCTTTCTTTCCATGGCGATGTGAAGAAGACTATTTCCTCGTAAGATGTGTCCAATCCAATTAGCCTTTCTATGAAGGATAGTGGCAAGAAGTTTCATCTTCTCTCCTATCCGTTTTAAAACGTCTTCGTTTGTTGCTCTCTCTGTCCATTTTATATTCTCCATCTTCCTCCAACACCACATTTTGAAGCTCTCCAAGTATTTGATCTCTAACTTCCGTAATGTCCAAGTCTCTGACCCATACAGTCCAATGATCCATATATAGCACTTGACCAACTTCTTCTTAAGTCCAATATTGAACCTGCTAGTTAAGAGTGATATTTTCTTGTTGAATGCTTCTTTAGCTATGTCAATTCTTGACCTGATCTCTTTGGTGCAGTAAGCGCCTCTCGTCAAAATGCTTTCCAGATACTTGAAATTATCGACCTCCTCAAGTTATCCTTGTTCTACTCTGATCCGTAAGGGAGTGTTTCCACGGGATATTCTTATGACTTTAGACTTTCCGATGTTAATTTCCATTCCACGCAGTTTACCAGTGTCAACTATTTTGTCAATCATCTCTTGCAGTCCTCCTTCGGTTTTAGCTATTTTAACCGTATCATCTGCATACCTGATCTTGTTAATGATCTGCCCTCCAATCTTGAAATCTCCAATTCCCATTAAGAGGGAGAAGGAGTGCGCCACAGCGGCCGGAATATTGGTGTTCAATTTAACATGGGATCTCAACCATTTTTTAGGCAAATCATGGTTTCATTTCGTTCTTTCGCAAAAATGTCTCAATAGCTCACTCAATATGATGCATCTCATTTTAAAGGTGCAATTTGAACGCTGTGCGTGATATTTTCTTCTTATAAATACAGATAATTATAATCCAAATTCCCATAAGAAAATGATCAAAATTAGAGGGAAAAGTCTTCTGTTTTTTTACAGTAAGGAAAAGAGCTAAAAGCTTCGGACTTTTTTGAGAATGGAGTACTATCTTTGTATTTGTGCGCTACTGTACTATTTTTTCGCTGTTTCCAAAGACATTCATTACACAATCGATGAGAAATTATATCCTTCATTATTGAATCTACAGAAATCAGAAATCAGATTTTTTCGTGTTCACGCACTTGGCCGTCTAACTGCTAGATGGCACTATAGTCATTCCTCATCCCACTTTCCTTCTCAGCGGGAGCCAGTCCTTTTGAGAACCTACTTTGAACTTCTTAACAGGGGCGGGAGGAAGGAAGTCGTTGAGAAGAATGGGAACTTCAAACACGAGGAATGGCAAAATTTATGACCTCTTTAGTTGATGGTTTCTGTTTCAGCAGTACAGTGTATTTGTAGATGGTTTCTATGAGAAGAAGTAATTTGTGTTTGTAGCGATAAAGTCAACCTTTCGACAGAGATTTGTGAAGGAGAAGCCGAACCAAAGTCTTCGTTTATCTATTCCAAGAAAGAAATGAAAACTTCCTGCAGGACTGAGAATATACATACAAGAGAAAAGATAAAATACATTATTATAATCTTATTATAATAATCGAGTAGATTAATCCTCGAAATATTCTTTGTTTACCTGTCAAAAAATCAAGAGTAATATAAAGCTTTTTCATCAGCTTCCATCGTACAACATACTAAACACAAACATTATATATATATATATATATATATATATATATATATATATAGTGGCGGATCTAGGATATGATCAAGGGGGAGCTAAACCATAGTTTGTCCCTTTATCCAGAGTAAACAGGATTGAAGCCCATTTTATCCAGTGTATACCTGAACGTCAAGGGGGGGGGGGGCTATAGCCTCTATAGCCACAATTGGATCCGCGCCTGTATGTGTATACTGTTTACAGTGCCGGATTTACGTATAAGCTAAACAAGCTATAGCTTAGGGCCCTGCTCTCTTGGGGCCCAAAAATCTAAAGAAAAACTGGATATACATTTCTAAAATATAAGAAAATTAAAAAATAAAATAAAATGTATATATACGTAGCAACAATGCTTCCTGCTGTGTAGCCTACGTTCATGTAATTAATGGGGCTCCTTCTGCTAGTCTGCTTCCTAAATTATCTCTAGTTTGTTCATTTCTGTATGTAGGGTGCCTATGTTCATCTGGACACATAAAGGACCCCATTACCTTAAACAGCTTGGGGCCCTACTAAACCTAAATCCGACTCTGACTATCATGTTTGCTCCCTCTCTTTTCGAAGCAGTGTTTCTTTGATATTGCTTCCAATTCCGGCAGGTTTTACCAAGGGGGGAAGAGTCCTTACTCATTCCAGGCATTCAAACTAGGGACTGGACTACTTGCTTCCAACATTCTGTCCCCCATGTATCCCGGTCTGAATCAATTGCCTAAAGCCCATAAAACATTCAAATTCAAATGTAGATGTTGTTCATCAGTGTCGACACCGAAATATTTCTCAATCAACGGTAGGGGTGTTTGGTATCCTCAATCTGTCTCCCTCTTATTAGCGGAGAAATACTCTATATTCGGTAGTAATTTTTATTTTAAAAAAAATGTGCTGTTTAATGTATCGCATAGGAAACTAAATATTAATATACCCTAGTAGTATAGAAACGCACCATACGGTACCTTACCAAATAAACATCCTATGTCAAGGATGCAAACATTAACAATAATAATAGAAAAACACACTAATAAACATTTTAAAGACATTCTTTCATTAATCAAGTCACACTTAAAAGTAAAAAACAATTTTGGTTATGCATGACTTAAAAAAAAAAAAAATGGGATGCGCTCTAATATAGGCTTACATACAGTTACTTTATAAATTCTTAAAATGACGCGCCCCATTCTTTTTATTTAGGCTTCCATAAATAAAATTATTTTTAACTTTTTAGTGCGAATTGATTAACAAAAGAATGTCTTTAAAGGTGTTTTATCATTTTTTTTTATTCGTTGGACACATTTTCCAAATCCTAAAGTGATATGCAACCAGGGAAATAAGGGCTGGTTAAAGGCTAGTATTTATTTTAGGATAAAATAGTTGAAAATAAAAACATTAAAATTTGCTTTTAAAATAAATAGATATATTGCAAAGTATGAAAGTAAAAATGAAATATTGTATTGTCGCCGGACTTACGTCGCTCTGTGACAGTTCTTAGTTCTATGACGTCAGGAAATAAGTTCAATGTATACGAACACTTATTCAATTTTTGAAACAAACACCTGTTACGTCCTTGTACACTCATCTCCAAAATGATTGTCGCATATCTATAACTGTCTTCATGTAAGAATATAATGTAATACTGATTTTGCTGGGTACTTTTAATACTGATACTATGTGTATAATCGGGAAATGTATATGTGGTAAATTTCATAGGAAAATATTTATAAATACGAAAATTAGAATGAGTAAATCATAATGTTGCTAAATGGACACGAAAGTTTTATTTTCGTTTTATTGTTCTTATTTACTCCTCTTTTGACATGAAATTTGCAATTTGCATACATGTCTCTGCCGATTGTACACATACTAATATTATAAGAAATACCGGGTGAATTCGTTATCAAATTATATTTCTACAACAACATATTTATAGACATGCGACAATAATTTTGGACATGAGTGTACCTTCCTGAAGAAGGTGACACATCTTTTAATTCTATTGTTAATGAAGTGGTCTATTTCCCCAAATAAAAACCAATACCAAGCAGGGCATATGCTCCCTCCTGTCCTTCTAAGCCGGTACCCAAGGCTAAATGTAACATTGCGCCCCTTTCCTGTTGTAATAGGAGAAATTCAGGATGGTCAGCTACTGGTATCGATCCCAGGACCATTCGAATGTGAAGGCGAGACAGAGGGTAAATCTGGTGATCATATTTTGAAAAGAAAATAAAGAAATGGATTCCACTAAAAAAGAGTCACGTTGCCAATACATTTCAGATCTTTGTCTGGGTTTTCTGCCTTTCAATTTCAAGTTTTTAAAAAAAAAAAAAAACACGAAGGCCCAAAATAAATTAGAATATCGACTCTCCCGTTTTTTAAAAAATATTTGCATGGTTCTTCATTTTATATCAGACTCTTCCTGCACTATTCCCGCGTTATTTACCATAGGTAGAATCCTTTGAGAAAGAGACAGGCGACAAGTGTTTCAGTTCTCTATGGTATGTTTGTGACCGTTGTAGATATTTGAGTGGCTGACGGCTGATATCATGTTGGTCCCTCTTACAATATCTCTGTATTTATTTTTTCTTCAGTTCTGTTTCTCTTTTAGCCAAAAGAAAGGAATTTCACTCCTCTGTCCCATTTACATCCGTAACCATCCCCCTCCTGCGCTGTCCAACTTTGACCACATAACGAAGGAAAAGGAGGGGTGCCATTTGCTTTGACGGCATTTCAGCAACAACCCCATCTGTTGCCAAAATAAGGAAACACTTTGCACTGCGATATCTTCGATTTGTCAAGGTCACTTGACTCCCGCCGACTCTTAATGCTCCCTTCATTAAACATTCATGGTAAATATTGAATAATTGGGAAACAAACTACATCCTTGTCTGGCTCCTCTTCCAATCTCCATACTATTGGTTTCTCCTTCACTCGAGCGCAGCTTCATTCTTTGTCCTGTGTACATGTTTTGAATGAGTCGTCGATCTCTCCAGTTGACTCCGATTTCTTTAAGTATTTTCAGAAGTTTCGTCCAATTGATTCGGTCGAAACCAATCGATGAAGTACAAACACAACACGACCAATTGATTTTCGCCAGTCGATGAAGTACAAACACAACTCTTCCTTTACATCAAGAATTATTTCTGATATAATTCTCATGAATTCAATCGCATCTCTGGCGCCTTTTCCTTTCCGGAATCCAAATTGATCTTTTTCTAACCTCTCATCTATCTTACTTTCCAGCCGCCTGTTCAGTATGCGTGCAGTGATCTTTCCAGTGTGGGAAATGAGGCTAATGGTTCTGTGATCGCTGCACTTTGCTTGCTTTTTCTTGGGCAATACAATCATTATAACATCAAGAAAATCCTTTGGCCATTCTCCACTCAGATAGATCTTGTTAATAAGTGAAGTCGGTTTTTTTCATTGCGTTGTCTCCTAATCCCTTGAGCAAATCTACTGGTATGTCTTCTCCTCCAGTGACCTTTCTCCTTCACATGTCTTTGATTGCTTGTACTACTTCACTCTTCAACATACTGGGTCCTTTTTCATCATCATCCACTTCTTCCTCTGCTTCGATCGCAATATATTTGGGGCGGTTCTTCTGATCATACAGATCTTTTATGTATTCCTCCCAAATTTTAAGGATTCTTTGATCGTCATTGGTTACATTACGTTGTTGATCTTAAAAGTCGAACGTTCGTATAATTTTGTTAGCTTTTCCTCCTAATTCTTGTGCTTTCTTGTGTATCAGATATCTGCCACGCCATTGAAGTTCCATTATTTCTTCACATATCTTTTCCATGTTCTTTTCTTTGGTTTTGTCCGTTTCTCTTCTCAATTCATTATTCAACCTTCTGGATTCCTTGATGTTCGTGTTTTTCGTCCTTCTGCCTTCCTCCATCTTCTTAAGCATTGCTTCAGTTATCCATGGTTTTCTCGATTCTCTTTCCATCCTGCCAATGTCATTGTAGAGTGTGTCAAGTAGGATCTGTTTAACTCTTCCCCAACTATTCTTTATATTGCCAACTACATCACCCATTGCACAGAATTTTTCTTCAATTTCTTCTTTCACATCATCGTCGATATTTTTTAGTCGCTCTAAGTTCCATTTTCGATTTCTCTTCCCATTTTTCTTGATCGACTTTAACTAGTTTGCACTTCCGCCACAAGAAGATGGTAATCCGAATCAATGTCCGCTCCTGGCAGTGTCTTCACGTCTCTTACACTATTCCTGAAACGTTGCTTCACAAGAATGTAGTCGATTTGATAGCTTTTCTTATCTCCTGGACTTTTCCACGTGTACAGCTTGTTTTTTTTTTCTTTTCTTAAACCACGCGTTCATCACCACCAGATCATGTTGCCTACAGAAATCGATAACCATTGGACCTCGTGCATTTCTTATACCTAGTTCAAACGGTCCCACTACCTTATTCGCAACTTTTTCTCCTACTACGCTGTTGAAGTCTCCCATTACTATGGTGTTCACCTTTTCTCTTCCTTTCTGATACAATATGCTACTAATCTGATCATACATTACTTCTACTTCATTATCATCATGATCGGTTGTTGGCATATACACTTGTATTATCACAATATCCACTGGTTTTGCTTGTAGTTTTACAAACATCAAGCGGTCACTACAGTATTCCACTTTGGTTACACTTCTTGCTAATTCGTTTTTCATTGCTATCGCGACACCATTCTCGGCCTTATCGCCACCCGAATAGTATATTCTGTAATTTCCCGATATTGTCTGATCTTTCCCTTTCCATCTCACTTCACTCAAGTCCACTATGTCCACTTTACATTTGTCCATTTCCACTTTTAAATTTTCAAGTTTTCCCTCACGTTGTAGAGTCCGTACGTTCCAGGTTTCTATGCTGAAATGAAAGTTATTATTATTTTTTTTTCTCTTTTAATGATTTTCCCGGAGTAGTCCCCACCCGGAGATCCGAACGGGGGACTGTTTTATCTCCGAATTTTTTTTACCTCAGGAAGAACCATCATATTTATTTATTCTCCTCCTTCGTCCTTTCTGAAAAAAAAAAATATAATGTGGTAGTATTCCCATTTCGTTTCCACATCTCCATGCCGTTGACCATCTAGTGGTTCATCCGCCTTTTAGGACAGTTTCCCTTCCTAAGGACAAGAAGGTGCCCTGACTTCCACCCGCTTATTCGCCTTCCGAGAAGGCCGTTGGCACTTGGTAGAAGCTGACTCCTTATCCCGGGAGTCGGTCGATCCCCACCTACGTTAGCCGCCAAAGATGTTGATGGCTTTCTCCCGCGAGGAGGTGTAGGTTGGGATTTTCCCTTCGTTTAGTATGAGACACAAAGACTTTTCTCAAACCTCTCCAGTACTTTTAGAAGGCGAATTGGTAATGTCCTGGTTAAAATGGCTATGTAATGTTTTGTGATCACTCAAACTTTTTACCTTTTTACCTTTTAATTTATATTAACAGTTAAAAACAATGCAACCTAACAACTTGTTCAATTATCTCTGCTTCTCAAAGGTTTCATTCAAGGAACTAATCACTATTTGATCGCAAACTGGACTATTTTCATCGTTGGTGACAAATCTGATCTACCTTTCAATCAGAGGTGATCATTAAACGGATGAAAATTGAGTTGATCGCGAACTAGATTGATCGCAAAGAGGATGCGTTCTTCTGCACTCCAAAAGGTGATAAGTAATCGTTCATTATTACCACTTATATTCTAAGAAAAAAAAAAGCGATAGACCTAAATTACTTTTATATGAAAATTAAAAAAGAAAGTACATCTAATCTAAAATGGATTATTTATGCTACATTAATAATTTATATGTTATATAAGTATAGTTGTGTTTAGACAGTGTGCAAATGCCACTCAACTTACGAAGTTTTATTATTTATTTTTTGGGGGGGGGGCGTGGCGTCCGAACCCGGTAGAGTCTCCACATGGGTGCGCCCCTGTACCAGTGTGATCTTAATAATATTTGTAAAAATAATTGCAACTACATTCTTTTCTTGTCAATTCTTGTTCATCATAAACAGAAATAAATATTAGCTTACTATAGCACAAAGTTGTAAATACATTTTTGTTTTTGTTTTATTTCAACCTAAATAACTAGAGTTCTAACCATTTTTTAAGGGGGAAATTGTGTACCGTATGCACCAAGCATATGATAAAGTCAACATTCTTTTGCGCAGTTAATGAAACTGTTTTTTAATAGTATAATAAATTAAATGCATATGGACCACAAGGGGAACTGCATTCATTGCTTCCTAGTCCATGTGGTCAGCAACGACTATATATACATACCTGTTAGTGATCGTGCGAACAGAAAACGAGTTTCCAACAAAAATTATCACAATTATTCCACTCGATTATTAGTATTATCCTAACCCAGATAAATACGGTAGTAGTACCTCTACGTTGGAAGAATACTGAATTAAAAAAAAAAAAATCCTATGTGTATCCGCATTTCCCACGACTCGTGTTCTTTTTTTTTTTTCCTTCATTACGTGGAACATCACGTCCAGGCGCTGGGGACAATAGCTGCCTCCTCCTTTGGTTATTATTGTTCCCAAGAGAGAATTTGAACCTTGTTTGGACTGCCCTTCTCAATTTTTTACTCATGCAGTAAACTGGTGTAAAATCGCTTCTATGAAGGATTGGGTCTTCTGGGACAGAAAGGGTTGCACAGTTTATTTTCATTTTTTTTTCTCGAGATAAGAGAAAACATTGGCTCAAAACCCTTCAACAAAGAAGCAAACGTATTTGACAACATGATGTGTCCCGGTGGAAAGCTCCTCTCGCTGCAGTTAGAATCACCGTATTGCTCTTCGTTCATGACGAAATATAGCAGCAACGGAAAGGAGCTGAAAATTTGGACTTGGATCAATTTTTATTGATAACATGATAAAAGGAAGAAAGAAGTTGGAGATGGAACGAAAATTGAAATAGACATTGAAAGAAATCGAATTTAGAAAGTGTTCCATATCTCTGAACAACTATGGAGTAGGTGAAGAAATGTTATGGAGATATTTCTGTTCTTACCTTCTTCCGTAGTCCTTCACTTTATAGCAAGCTAAAACAAACTATTTATAAAGAAGAAGAAGAAAGTTTCTTTTCGACATTTCTGAAGTTTCTCAATTTCTGTTCCAGAGTAGGAAACAAATTACACATGTATTAGATGGAATGCCAGTTCTTCGTGCGAGGAGAACGTGTTTGTAAAAATGGTTTGAACCTTCTTCAATCCCTTTGAATACACATTTCAATGAACTGAAATGAAATGCAATCTTTTAGTTTAAAGTCCCACAATTATGCCCTTTAGGCTAAAGGAGATGATGATTAAGAGGCTTCATCCCGGCGAAATTAAAATACCGCTAATTTTGCAGTAATTATGTGATATCTTCAAATAGATAAAAGATAATCGAAATGTGGAACAAGAGCACCCTAGACAATATCATTTTACATGAGATACCGTTATCACGATTCACACTTATCTGCTTTCGATTTCGAGCCATTTGAAAATCGGCATTTATTTTCGCGTTTCTAAACGACTGAAAACGGAAAGTCACTAGGTGATTTGTGATAACGGTACCTTAAGCGAAATAATATTGTCTAGGGCGCTCTTGTTCCACATTTCAATTATCTTTTATCTATTTGAAGATATCACATTATTATGCTAAAATTAGCGGTATTTTAATTTCACCGGGATGAGGCCTCTTAAGGCAAGTGAATGATGATGGAATAATTGGTAGAATGAGGAAGTGGGAGGAAACGGGAGTACACCGAGAAAACCCATGGACACAATGTTCTCCATCACAAACTTATTTGGCCGGGGATCGAATCAGGGGCCCCATGCAGCAGAGGTAAGCACTCTACTACTGACGCATTTCAATGAATGTATAATTATTTAAAAAAAATAATAAATAAAATAATCCATTTTGGCATACATTTTGAACTCCACGATTCCCGAAGGTTATACCTGTTATCAATGAGAAACGATAATAATATTTGAAGCATATACAGTGTTCCAAAATTCATTTCAAACAGGTAAATCGTTTTCCGTGATGCGATCACAAACAGCAGATAATGTGGATCCCAATGTGATAAAGAGATATAGAAATTGCCCCTACCTCTTTAAAACTGGAATTATGGAAAATCCTGAGTTATCTATGCATGTATTTGTAATGAGGAGTTTACGTACAGAGTGTCATTTTCCTAACATGAGGGGCTGATATATATTGCATTATTTGTAAACATAACGAAAAAAAAAGAACTATATAGAATAAGACCTTCAGCTTAAAGTGAAAACTGAACCACTGCACTTTCAATTCTTTTTAACCAGGAATCAAACCCGGGATGTCATACGCTAACGTCACGTCACGCGCTATAGAAACTAGATTAGAGAGGAGGAAGGGATGAGGAAATTGGAAATAGTACATCTTCAGTCGGAAGGTGACAAAATTGTTAGAGATGAACGCCAGGTAGAAAAAGTACATTTTGCAGCTATATTTTGTGATAAAACTACTACAAGTGAATCATTAAAAATAATAAAAAACATAATAAATAAAAGCTTATTCGAAATGAATGTGCAAAACGGGAAATGTTATCAATAGTCGCTTTAAAAAAATAAAAATGAAATGAAATCTTTGAGATTTATGTCCCACAGTTACGCCTGCTAGGCTAAAGGAGACAGTGATGATGATAAATGAATGAAATGGTGGAATGAAGAAAGTAGGAAGAAACGGGAGAATACCGAGGAAACCCACGCACACGGTGTTTGTCCACTACAAAGTTCACTTGACGGGAGCAGGGTTTGAACCTGGGACCCCATGCACCAGAGATGAAAACTCTACCACTGAGCCACCGCGGACCTTCTTTTTAATAAGAGTAGTACATAGTTCATTAGAATTTCCTAGGCATCAATCGTAGGGTATATATTAGTGAATTATTATTCCCCCTGCATATCACCAAAAATAAAGTGATACTGTAACTTGAAGTTCAGCTTTGAGAGAAATATTTGTAACTTCGTTATGTATGAGAATAAAAATATTAACTCGGACAAATATGAATAAGACATTAATATCTTCGACATTATCACTAGAAACTAAATTTTCCATTCTAGGTATTATTTTAATATTTGGTAGCTGTAAGCATTCGTCGTTGTTGGATCTTAATTTAGAAATTAGATTTTAAAAAAAGGCAAGAACCCTTCATTACCAACTCCTAGTTCAGAACATCGATACAAAGAGAAGGAGAAGTGTACACTCCGCATCAAGAAAGAAAGAAAAAAAAGCGACAGCTAACGCCGTGCAGTTAGGCCACCCAATATACACCTTCTTATTCCATAATCGTGTCAGGTAGAGCTCTCCCATACTAAAATTAGCTAACAACATTAGCGCAATTCTTATTTCAAACTACACATGTATTAGTTTCGATAAAATGAAATAACAAAACCGAGACAAAACAAGATTCATAAGTTGCTATAGGGAGAAACTGAAACACACACAATGAAAAAAAGAAACCAATGGATGTCTATTACACAGAGATTCAGAAATTAGGAAGAGAGAGAGGAGAGAAGAGGAGAGGAGAAGAGAGGAAAGAAAAAGAAAAGGGAGAACAGATAAAACTGTAGAATTTTATATATATATATATATATATATATATATATATATATATATATATATATATATATATATATATATATATATATATATATGATGTTTCAATGACTGTGGTAAAGAAAATAGCAACAAAACGTGGACATAAAAGTGAATATAAACAATACTCTCATTCCTTCCCTTGCAAGAATTTTAATCTCTGTTCTCCATGGCATGCTTCACAAATGCACCTTCCAAATCGATACATGCTTGGAGACTAAGAGCAACGTTGCCACAAGCAGTTTAACAGACCCTTACTGATATATTGTGATATATTTGGTGGTTCTAGGACACTCCTTTCTATGAGAAAAGCTGATAGCACACACAATACTTTTTTATAGGCCTATCAGTATATATTTTAACAAACATCGTCTTGGGAAAGTTTAAGTAAGTGGAGATGGCATTTTTCAAAAGTTAACTTAATGAACTGCATGCCTTCAGTTAGCACACTTTCTGGAAAAGGAAAAACATAAAATTAACACTTGTGTTAGAGACAATATCGAAATTAAAAAAAAAAAAAAAAAAATGTATCTGACCTGCCTAGGTGAAAGTGAAATTCATCTGAATCTCTCATTGCCTGACTGATAAGCCGTAACGTTAACCACTAGACTACGTCAGTTGGGTGTGTTCTCACTCATATCCATAATAAGAAGTATAAAAATCTTGCTATTTCGGAGCAGTAATAATAGCAAGCACCTTGTCTAGTGAATGGCAAAAAACAAAGAAATTGAAAGAATGGAATGTCAGAGAAGAGGCAACTCCAGAAACAATAAACAGACTTAGGAGTGGGAGGAGACCGCGGGGGAGGGGTGCACGTTATTGGTCAGCTGGTTCGTCCTCACTTCTCGTCTTGCACAGTTGTTATGGAAAGTAATTAAGGTTCTTTCTGTTCGTTTTTCCTCGTTTCCGCAGGAGATTCACTGTAGTGGAATCAATTATTGTCCAGAGGCAGAGAGGAAGAGAGAAAGGAGAAGTTAAGGTTTCGAGATGCTCGCCGACCAAACGTCGAAAAAAAAAAAAAAACTCGTATCATCAAGCTGCTAAACAAGAGTGTAGAAAGTCTGTTGTTGTTGGCTTCTCAGCCTTTGTTTTCATGCTGTCTTACACATTTCCCACATTTTATTAAAAGACTTTAAAAAAAAGAAAAAAAAAAGAAATACTAACCCATCCAGGTAATAAACGTCGTAAAATGTTGGTTCAAAATAATACAATGGTTTGTAATTATTTATTAGGATTCAACATTGAAGCTTTTGTTAAACGGTTCAACACATTAGGATCTTCTATTCTTTTTTTATTATATCTCGTCTGTTTTTGTCACTTTTTTCTTTAATTTCGTTGGATACAGTAAATTAGAGAGAAACACACTTATAAATCCAAAGAACTGTCTAGGTTCAAGCAAATGAAAAGAAAAGAACTTTTTGGAGGCCATTTTTCTTATTTATTCATTTTTTTAATTTATTTTCGTCCAGTTTCAGTTTAGGTTATGAATCAAATTCAATTCTCTTTTCTCAAAGTGAGAAAGATGTATATTTTCGAAGAAAAAAGTGCAACATATTGCAACATATCTGAGACTTCGTATTATATATATATATATTGTGTGTGTGTGAACTCATCCAGAAAAGTTGGTGTCAATGTACTCTCACAATGCATTCTGCATACAAGTTTGAAATAATTAAACTTTAAATAAATAATACAGACGTTCAGAAGATTTTTTTTAAAGAAAACAAAAAAATGAAGGTGTTTATTTATCTATATAATTAGCAGAAGAACTGAAACTATCTTTTTTTTAGAGTTTTACGTCCTAGGGTTATGCCGGTTAGGCTAAAGGAGACGGTGATGATGAGTAATGAATGAAATGGTGGAATGAAGAAAGTGGGATGAAACGGGAAAACACCGAGAAAACCCAAGCACACGGTGCTTGTCCACCACAAACTTCACTTGGCGGAGGCTGGGATTGAACCCGGGACCCCAAGCACCAGTGGTGAGCGCTCTACCACTGATACCTGAAACTATTTATTTGCATGTGACATATTAGGAGGTCTCTAAAAATGACAGGCAAATTTGAATACTTTCATATTTAGCTTCTTTCTGTTATAATTTGTTTAACATTGAATGAATTTATATAGTGTATGTTATGCAGTTAAGCTAGCATACTAGTCTGGTTATGAACTCAACACTTCTGAATGTTTGCAGATGAAAAATTATATTGTTACAAGTATCCAATACACTACCATTATATGCCAATTGGTTTATTAATAAAATATTGTCATTTATGTACTGAGTTTGTGGCATTTGTTATGTGACTATAGTTCATCCCTTAATTTGAGTTTCCCAAGAGACGCCAAATGGGGTATTTCATTCGCACCAATTTAATAGATAGAATTGTTTTTTTTTTTTTTTTTTCGTATGAAAATGAATTTAAATATGTAAACGACATAGGCCTAAGCAATTTTATGCAGGACTTTACATTATACTGTATATTAAGTGGCACATATAGGGATATACATGAGCACTGTCACTGAGAATATTAACATGTTATATTCGTGGTAAATAAATCATTGCCATTTTATCACACGCATGAACTACAGCATATATTCGTGATTGATAAGGATTATTGCAACTATTCACATTTTTATGTATCACTCAATCAATGTCCCTACGATTGTGTACATAATACTAATATTCTTGACCACGTATATGGCGCGATTCCCCAGTCCCATACAACGCTAAAATTAGACCATTCTGGTAAGGGTATGGACACACATTAAAACTAAAAAGATTTGTATCAAGCTTTGTAGTCACTAATGAAACACTGGTATTTTATATTGTTTTACGTGTTGTAGTTTTGTTGTTAAAAAGTATTGGAATTTATGACTTTGTGGACTGATATTACTTTCACGGTTCAGTGCTTCTAAAAGAAGGAGGGTTTAATAGGGACAAAAAAGGACAGGTGCTCGTGATAGTGTAACCCTACAAAACATTTCGCATGGCTGAACGGGTGTCTTCTATTTAGCTCCGCACGATAGGTATATTTAAAATTAAAAAAAAAAGACAAAATAAATAAACTTGCATGTGGTTTCTGACTGTAACGAAAAGTTTTTTTTTTTCTTGCATTTCCACGAATTCCTTACCTGTTGTCTGTCTTTGGAGTTACCGTCGTCAAACAGCTTGTATTTGATAAGCATAACTAGATCTTCACACATTTTTTGTGTCCCAACTAGTTAGATATTTTGTGATGGTGCAATAGTAGCGCTATAACAGCCATTAAAACATTTCTCTGATTTTGCATATGAATATATATATATATATATATATATATATATATATATATATATATATATATATAATTGCACAACTTGGAGGTCAGATAAAAACTGTAGTCATTAGCTCCACCTGCCACTGTAATTGTCCCCATACATATATGTTTATATATATAAGAAGTATTCTTGTCTAAGAAATAATAATAATAATAATAAACAATTAAAATCAACAGATTTCATTTTAAAAGTTTATTGTGGTACAAGTTTTAAGGACCTATCAAATGCTTATGGTTTAATATATGACGGTTGGAATACGCCTTAGGCCTTTAAATCAGTGTTGCATGGTCAGAACAATGGCGTGTAACATATATTTGAATGAAATGTAAGGTTTGCTTTTTGTGCTTCAATCACTGTTATTCTTGCCTAGCCTAATTTATAGCTAGTGAGGAAGAAATTGAGAAACCAATGCATAAATGATTAAATTATGTTTGAAATGTATAAGAAAATTATTGAAATCCAGTGATATGCATTATTTCTGCGTAACTTACCATTTTAACACACAGCTATTTACTCCTATAACCTGAATATGATTTTTTTTTTTTTTTTTTTTAAGGAATTAAGGAGTAGAGTCATTCATGTGCCAAGCAACATTTTTAGTCAGTAAGTTTTCTTTTGAATGGCATTTGCAATATGCCTTCCACAAATTAGTACAGTAATAGCATTAATAATAATATAGTAGACTTGCGATTATCGAAGTTCCTATCAACCAAACTTCTGGATTAACCGAGACAGTCTAAAAAAAATGCAAATTACAACTATTGTAAGAGATGGAGCCCAATTGCTAACTCCTAAATATCCGGGCTCAGCCGCCAGTCATCGTGGACCGCTATAATATGGCAGCAGCAAAGAGAGGCCCAAAGATGTCCCAGAAACAATTATTGAGATTTAAAAAAAAATGTTGTATGTACGTATACTAAAACTTTCATATAAGTTTCAGTATAGTCTATTAAACAATTCCTATATATATTACTTATATATACAGTATGAGTCATTGTGCCTTCTAACAGCTGATATCCGTATTACCCGAGTTTGTGTGTGTGTGTATTCGAGATATGTTCTTTCCCAATTACGCATCGATAACATATTGTACTTCATTTCTACATAAACAACATACTACTATTTTGAAGTGGGCTGCTTACGTGTTATTAGAAACGTAATAAGTCAGCGTCCCAAGAATATGTTCTATCTCCTCTCTTAACGATTTATTCAAATCGGAAGTAGTTCAAATTGATGATTTTTGGTTTTAACATTTATCACTATAGACCAAAAACTTTAAGAGATAGCGAGTAATGGCTTTTTGATAGACTCAGCGTCCGAGATTGATCTTACCCTATTGCAACCAAATCTTACAAACAAACTACCACAAGTTTGAGTATTGAATTCCCATAGTTCGGAAGTCTACCGTAATTTCACGCAGTGAAATAAAACTCACTCGTTTGATCAATATAGATATATCTATCTATCTATCTTTCTATATATCTATATCTATCTATCTATATATATATATATATATATATATATATATATATATATATATGACAAAACGATTAAAACAACCACGAATAGTTTAATGTGCAGATTGATTTTGAAGTTATTGCACTATTGTTTTGTGTCATTCAATTTGAAACACTAATAATGTATAAATAACTTATTAATATACGTATAAACATTAAGGGACTAACGTAAGATTATGATTCATTACTTTTCTGTAGTACTAAACACTATGCACTTTCGATGAGATTCTGAAATATAATTTTCTGGCTTAAGAATTTCCCCCGAATGGCGTTTATTCTAGCTTTGGGACTGCTTTGATTTAATTTTAAAAATAAAATAAAATTTGACCAAAGAAAATTACATCTAATAAATAAATAATATTTTCTTCGGTCAAATTTTATTTTTTAACTAAGATTTATTTTAAAAAATAATAAGAGCCCATAATTTTCATTTAAAAAATATAACACACTTTAATATACTTCCATTAGGCTATAGGCATCCTTTGTCAAGATGCACAATTAATTTATAAGGCATAATATACTAGGGCAGTTAAAACGTTCCCGGAATTTTGTTGCAGCTCTTTATTGCCACAACATAAGTACACATCTCCTTAATCGCCTTCAGAATAGGCATCTTCGGAAAACATACACCTGCTCAACTACTCCTGCCATTGCAGGAAACACAGATGGAAGTCCTCGTTTGGTATTTTCCACAGTTTAGCTCTCCGCAGATCAGTTCAGCCGATATCTTCAACTGTTGGGTTTGGTCGTCTTCTAAACTGTTGAAACGGGGCACCTTTGATGACAATTTTTCTTTAAACCGTTGTCGCCGTAAATTGTTTTAAGGCTACCAACATCTCTGAAGCAGATTTCCGGAATTTCGACATGAACTTGATGTTTGCTCGTTCCTGAAATTGCGACATTCCGCAAACTGATCATCATGCTCTCCTCCGACCAGTTACGCTACTCATATGCTGCCTGTTATGACTTGTTTACACTTGTCAAATTTATAATTAGGCAACCTAAGGATTGTACAGTACAAGAGTCATTGTAATTTCATCACAAATGATAAAACTACAGCAATATTCCAGAAACTTTTCGACTGGCCTGGTCGATTGGTCTGCAATAAGAAATTATTTGAAATAATTCCACTATGTATCTGTAAATAAATCGAGCCAAATTTATAATTAATTACATTAAAGTCTCAAGGTGTGAAACGAGAAAATAAAATTCAGAGAGCAGGTTATGGATTAGTTCGTGCACAGTGAGGACGTAACTCAATATTAGTTTCAAACCTTAAAAAAAAAGAAGAAGAAAAGAAAAGAAAAAAAAAGAAAAACTATATTTCTTTCAATAGTATAATACAATTGAAGTTTGAGAATGATAGTTTATGCTATCGCTTAAAAAAAAGTTCAGAAAAGGAATTTCTATGAGTGGGACATTATTAAATTCGAAAATTTATTTATGGAATAAAGTTTTTAAAAGAAAAGCTCACAAACATAGGCAAATGTACTTTCAGCTTGTCTTTCTTTTTTTTAAATAAAATAAAATAAAAAGGAAGTACTGGATTCTATTTAGAACGAAAATAATCCTTGATCCTTGTACAATTAAATGACAACCATACTTAATACCATTGACGCTTGAAAGAACTGTAGTGCAAGTTTCTCCAAGACTGATACTTTATCATCCTTTTGTTAATTACAATTCATTTTGTTTCTTCTCTTCTCTCATTTGTAGACTGGATCTTTCTTTGTTCCTTCAACCCTCTTAGCTCTTGTGATTTCTCTGGACTTCGTAAGGAAGAAAGGAAAAGGTGGTGGTATTTGTAAGATTCAGTACAAAAGAAGGTGGAAAATAAAATTTAAGAAAATGGTATTGGTTGTTACGTGATTGCTTGAAATTTATCTAAGCGTGAAGGAAACACCAATCTTTTACTTTCACAATGTAACGCTTCTTGTTTCCCTTTTTTCATATATATATATATATATATATATATATATATATATATATATATATACGTATTTAAAGTTCTCGAAGTGTTAGACGTTCCAGAGAGAAGAGCAATTAGTAGATATAGTTAAGTACAGGAAAAGAAACTGGTTAGAACATTAATTAATAATTGTCTTACAATTAGTAGCTATGTCACTGCTTGGACTATATACGTGCCTAGGAGTTGTATTTGTGTAACAGTGTATTTTATAGGTACAGAGTTAATACGCGCATAAACAAACAATATATCCCAGCAGTAAATGATTCCAGAACTATCATGAAGATTGGCAACGAACCACATATTTTCACTACCGCCACATCACAGTTCATTTTCTCGATTTTCTCGGAAATTGCTCACGAGGATTTATTCCTAATTATCTTACCTTGTTCAGTTTGATATAATCTATCGACGGTTTCATTTTTTGCACAATATCATGATTAAACAAACATTAAAAAAAAACTAAGAGTTAATAATAAATTTGGGCTATATCTCATTAATCATATATTATACTTGTAATTTATTTATTTGTTTGATTTTTTATGTTCCATGATTGTGCCATACAATAGTTAAAGAAGACGATAACAGTTTAATAGATAGAATGGAATTAACTGTAAAAGAACGACACATATTCATGTCGTAACTCCAATTTCGCAGAGTAATGCCTGATACTACTGAATATGTTTGTTGGTATGGCATGAATATATTCCGTAAGTTCAATGACAACAACAGCTTTCGAAATATCACAATTGTTTGTTAAGATATACATGGTATGGCTAAGTATGAGAAGCAAATCTTAGGTACGAAGAATCGGAGTTTCATCTTAGGCTATGTTTAGCTTCTGGTGTACCACTTCAACATTCTGCATATGGGACACCTATACCTAGATATAAAGAAAATAATGTTCTACTTCTTCCACCAATTACTTCATTAATTTTCACCGCCACTAACCAGATTATATCTATTTCGTCATGGTTAGTACACTATCTGTTGTTGCACATGCTTGCAGGTTCAAATTCCCAATTTAATAATAGACCTTATTTTCCGAAATATCAGTATGCGAAAGATCTTAAAACAAGTGCCATCAAAATGAAAATCAATGCAATTTTTCAGTTTAAGGACCCACTACTGTACTTTTTAAGCTAAGAGAGACGGATGATTAAGGCACTTGGATTATGTTGTAGAATGTGAATGTGAAAGGAATCAGAAATGTCCCGAGAAAACCCACAGACGCGATGTTATCCACCAGAAACTTACTTGCTTGAAGATCGAACCAGGGTGTTCCTACGCACCAGAGGTAGGCGCTTTACTACTGAGCTACCGGTCCACACAAATAGTCTAAGTCACTTGTATGCGCGTAAAGTCGTAAACTATGCACTCCATTATATTAGTCTTCAAGGCATGTACGTAGAAATGTGGAGCTTCTTGTCAAACGGTAACTTTTCTTTTCGAAGTTCCCCATTCACGATTTATGAATCTTGGTTGCTCTGTCGGAATGCAACAAGTTGATTTATGGTAATATGTGGATGGCTGTGGTAATGAGCTCTGCCCAGATTTCCATAGTCTGGAAATCTACTCTAGTTTCGCACTGTGAAACGAAACTCACTTGCTTTCGTATTTATTTATTTATTTATTTATTTATTTATTATAATGTAAACCAAGAAAGTTCTATCGCTTCCTTTGAACATCGATATGGCACCTACGATATACCTGGATACATAAGACGTAGCCATCAGCGTTGATGGCGTTCTGCTAACGTTCTGAGAGGCCACGAATTAAATCACAGTAGAACTTGGTGGGCCGTGAAGCGAAGAAGGTATCAAATGCATTTTGCATCTCTACTAGGGATGCGAACTGGTGTCCATTAAGGTGATTCTCCAGGGAATGGAACAGATTATAATCGGACGATGCAATGTCTGGGGAGTATCGCGCATGCAATAGCGTTTCCCATGCAAGGCTAGAATGGTATCCCGGGTCATCCTAGTCACATGGAGCTTAGCGTTGTCCTGTAACAGGAGGAGCCCCTTTGTGATTCAGAAGTGCTGGCTCCACAGTTTTGAGATTTTCTTGAATACGGCTTAACTGCTGAAAGTACACAGTTGCATTCATGCTTTGATCCGCTGGTAGCAGTTCCAGATGAACGATGCAGCGAACAGTCCACCAAGCACATAGGATGACCTTCTTCTGGTGAAGTGCTGGTTTCGGCTGTTTTGGAACCGGTTCATGGGATGCTAACCAATGATGACTGCGCCGTGGAGCTCCGTAGAGGACCCAGGTCTCATCACATGGCAACACGTTGTCCAGAAATTGCTCCTTCCTAAGACGTAACACAATAAAAACGCATGTGTTTGATGCGTTGCCTTCTGGCCCGGTGTCAAATAGTGTGGGATCCATCGACTCAACTTGTAGTGCTTCTCAAGTTGATGGAGGTGCTGCCGAGTGTTTTCTCCACTCACACTAAATTGTAGTTCCAATTCCTCTCATGTCTGTCTGGCCACTGCTCGCCTCAATTACTGCCTGGAGATCTTCATTTTGTACATGTGTTGTTCTTCCGACACGTAATGCGATAGCAGATAGCAAGCAAGACGACTCAACAAGTTGCACATGGTTCAACTCCTTGCAAGATGGAAAAAAATGTTGTATTCCCCTTTCAAGATTATGTTTACATGGAAAAATATAGAAGGGTTTCATTTTTTTTTCTTTAGTGACAGCTACAAGATTCATGTAACGTGACAACGTACCATCACGCTGAATTGTGGTCCCAGTTCCTCCCATGTCTGGTTACTTTTCGCCTCAATTGCTGCCTGAAGATCATTTTGTGCATGTTGGTCTTCCGGTACGTGGTGCGTCTTCGAGTGTTTCGTCACCGTCGATAAACTTGTTAAACCACCGCACCACTGTCCGCGTAGTCACGAAATCCTCATCAAAGGATTGGCATCCTTCCGCCCGCTACAGCCGCGTTGATCCCAGTTTGAACTAGTACGGCATACACGCCCTTATGACGCTCAGCGGAGGTCCCATGTTCACTTTGTCCTTACGTAAGTTCACAGTGTAAGTGAACTACCCTAACCAAGTAGTAAGTTTGATATACCTACAGAAACAGTTGCCATTTGCCTTATCTCCATTCGGATTCAACTCACGCGTGAGGGCCAATTGAACACATACCTCGATAAAAAAAGCTACATAACTTTCTTGGTTGCCTCTATGAAATGAAAATGTAAGGTTTGTCATTTCTATATATTCAACTATATATTCAAAAGGAATATATTCAACACGTTTGCTTTTATTATAAAATTAGTAATTATTGCAGAATTGTTTAGTAGTCGTTAAGATTTTCGCAAATAAAGAAAAAAAAGAGAGAAAAAATGTTTTGGAAATAAACTACTGCAAAATTCATCTCGATCTTTCGTTTCATTATACTTCAATTATGGAGTGGTTTTATACCTAAATTTCAATGGAAACAAGGAAGGGGTGTTAACTCAGTAGCAGAGCGCGTATCTCTGGTGCGTGGGATCCCTGGTTCGAACCCCGTTCAAGTAATTTTTTTGGTGGACGACATCGTTTTCGTGAGTTTTCTCGGTTTACTCCCGGTTTCTCCCACAATCGCATCCCACCATTTTTCCCACCATCATTCACTTGCTTTAACCATTCGTCTTCCTTAGCCTAACGGGGTTAAACGTGTGACGTTAAACTGAAAGGTTTCATTTCAAAGATTTTCAATTGAGAGGAATTATGGTAAACAAATACTTTTATTTTGTTTTGTGCGTATTTCGGTGTAATTTTCTTTCTTCCTATTTTTTGAACATTTATATTTTAAAATATAATTAACAATCATTCTTTTATTATCGCACTTTTTCTCAAGCCGATGGAGCACAACGATTATGGTCGATTAGCTGGGTGATGTATGCTAAACACATTGGTTCTATGACTGTTATTTCTGAATTCCTAGGTTCGGAGTCCACGTTAATCAGTAGGTCCACGTCTCATATAGCCTTGCTGCTGAACGGGACGTTAAACTCAAAATCAACTCAACTCAACTGAATTCCTAGGACAAATTTATGCTACCTGGTTAATTCAAGAATCTCCTAATAGCGTCATGCTACTGTGTCACTAGCAAATAAAAAAAAAACGTCGTAGCTAGAGTCGAACTCAATAATAATAATAATAATAATAATAATAATAATAATAATAATAATAATAATAATAATAATAATAATAATAATAATAATGTTTATTATAGTGACGCTGTTTATGTCCATTATCTGCTTTGGCACAGTGGTGCGCTGAGGAAATTATCGAGCTCCTGGTCGTATGTGAAGGAATTGTAATGGGAAAACTGGAAACGCGATTCTACCGTTTCATTTTGCAAATTGGTCAAGCAACAGGTGTCTTACCTTCTGCTCAATACTGCGAGGTGTACCCAAGGAACCACGGAATGCTCGGATCGATGCCTCCGCTTTACTACCTTGGAAGAAGGAATGTGCAGCAGATTGTGAAAGCACTTTCTAAGAAGAGCTTCAAATATCTCATTATTCCTGCTGTAGGTTATTACCTGAAAGAGCCTCAAATTAATGTCTTTTCCAATAAAATGGAAAGCAAAGATTCTTTCCTGAATTATTGATTGTCATCTTTACCACTTATAAGCGAAAACTTTTTTTTTTTTTTTTTTTTAGTGTCACATTATGTCAATGTATTGATCTTTCAGAGATATCCATTTGAGTTATTTTGATGATACTCTGATAATTTCGTTTTCATCGTTCTGAAAGTACGTAACGAAAGGAATGAACATACCAAATGAGATAAAGGAGGAAGCGTATTGAGTTATGATATAATATACCGGAGTTTGTTAAATAACTTATGTTAAGAGCTACTTTGTAGACACTTTTACTGTATTTATCTTCAGTAAAAATGCGATCAAATTCCGGAATTCATAATGCAGGTACTTTGATGGAAAAGGTTGAAAAGTTAAGCGAGATCGTAATTTTCAAAATTATTAAGAAGAAAACTGAAGTTTAAAAGCGTTAAACTTCTCAGTTATGTTCTTGAAACGTTTAGAGAAACAATTATCACTAGTCCATTCATATGTCCCTGAGTCTCTAAATTTTCTCCACTCTTGCCAAGGTCGTGAATGTAGACATTCTAAAGCCATTTTGTCACTTTACAAGAACCTCGTAGCTGTCATAAAAAAAAAAAAAAAAACATCTTGCAACCCTACAATATTACTCCATACAAACATTGTCTTGAAATAGACACATTTTTTTGTTCATCTTGCAAGGAGTAAAACAATGTGCAACTTTCTGGGTCGACTTGCTTGCTACCTACTATCGTCCTCCCGCTTATGTAAAAAATAAATGAGTTTCGCCGCTTCCAAAACAACGAATTCTTTTGGGCGGTGAGGGGAAGCGTTTTTAATGAGGAGGTTCACTACTTTTCCCAATAGGGTGAAGTGCTGCATGGGTGGAGGTAGCTTTATTGCTTTCAGAATGTTGTAATGTGTAAACAGTAAATATAAGGATCAGGTTGCAAGATTATTTTTTAATAACAGCTAGAAGATTCTTGTAAAGTGGCAACCTGGCTTAAAATAAATTTATTTATGCAGAAACAAATGCCCATCCATGTGCTAAACCTAGACAATCTGAAATAATGTCACTCATTAACGTCAAGTCCAACTGCTTATATCTTCCAGGCTTTTGGGCCTATCTAAAAGTCATCCTTCAGCACCAGATAACTATTCTATGGTATATTTTCAATATCAGGTACGAGTCTCACTGCTCTTAAACAGTCCAACTATTTTAATTTTGCGTATTCTGCGAGGGTCGTTCATTCTATTCTAACTCCTAAGGTGAGAGTGGATGAGGAAGAAGTTAGAATCCACACTGTTGAATAACAGCTTTGTAAGCAATTCCTCCGTGCACACGAGTACTGTCGCGCAGCTTTGTAGACACCGTAACGTTTTGCACCTTAACAAAACCGAACGATAAACTTTTGTTTGTGTCCAAAGGAAGGATTATGTAAGATGAGAGTGTTTAGTTTTATGTTCTTTCTTAAGATTCCTCTACATAGTTTCCGTGCAGTGATATATATTTCTCCCACCGCTTTTTGATCTTTGAAAAACCATCATTATAGAGCTCTGCAGTTTGCTTGGAAAGCCATTGTTTCATCTCCATTATGACTTCATCTGTATTGTCAAAATTTCGGACTCGCAGTGGATTATTTATCTGTGGGAACAGGAAGAAGTCAGTTTGTGCAATTAGGAGAATAGCTCAGATGCGACAAAAATTCTTTACACTGGCGCTGCTAGGGATGCATGAGCGGGTGCATTGTCCACAAGAAGACGGATCTGTTGGTGAGCATTCTGCGACATGTTTGCTAAACAGCATTTAGTAACTTTCTCAGAAATAAGCAGTAGTATGTGTCAGTGATAATTAATCCCTTTTGGAGGTTGTATGTAAGGGTTATCCCCCGAGAGTCCCAGAACAACGAAGGTACGACGTGACCAGCAGACTTTTTCACTGCTACTTTTTGTGGGGGAAGGGTGAAGAGTAATTTCACGTTTTACTCATCTCTTTTGCCTCCGGATCATATAGATAGGTTCAACATTCTTCCATAGTTATCAGACGGGAAAAATACATTTCTTCATCTTTCTCCAAAATACAAGTGACTCGACATGTCACGATGTGTTTGTTTCAGAAGAGTAGTGAACAAACGAGGAACCCAACGTGTTGACACCTTAGATATGTCCAGCTCTTCATGAATTATTTTCGGCACACTGCATAGAGCAGTCTTCTTTGTTGCATGACGATATGCCTGGTTATTCGTCTGACTTTGGGATCAGCTCTTCGATTTTCCTCATTGTGGCGTCGTCGTCCGTGATTGATGGACGTCCAGGCCTTGGCCTATGTGAAAGAGACATGCGAGCTGTTTGGAGATTCCTCTTCCACTTCACGACAGTGTCAAAGAATGGGAAATCACAACCATACACAAACTTTAATTCATCATGAATTTTCCGAGCGCTGCAACCCTTCAAATATTGAAACTTAATCACAGTACGAACTTCTATATTCTCCATATTGCACTTTACTGGCAACTAGCGCTACATGTAAACTAAATGGCATAGGGATGCGCACGAGACGAGTCGAGACAGGATTTTCCTGACAAAATTCGAGTCGAGATACGGCTCTTCCAATAGAGAAATATACATATTTTCCAGTCGAGACATCACTTTTACAGCACATTTTCGAGACTAGACAGCCACAAATCTTGCATCGTGTGCATCCCCACATATATGAATAAATTTCATCAAATCGTACCTAAGGTATATCGTATACGCAGGTTAAATTACATTAAAATAACTCAATAACTTTTGAGGAATTATTTTTCTTTCGACACTTTTTCGTATGTTGATCGCCTCTAGTATTTATGGAGTCCCCTATATATAACTTTCTTTATATGCCTGTATGTTTGTCAATTTAACTCCATACATTTTCTCAACTCTATATTTTCGTAATTCGTTATTAAATAAAAAAAATGGTTTTCGTTTTTTTTCTTCAGTAAAACGAAAATTGAAAATTTCACGAAATGCGAACAACACTAATGAATATTGTATTTCTTCATCGAAACCAACTGTACTACTTAAAACTTAAATAAAAAAAAAATAGTAGTTTCAAGTATACACTACATAAAGAAGTTTGGTTTATATGATATGATTTTTCTCAATTATTATTTAAACCGGAAGTAGTAGTAGACTTTTAAAGCTTCTGGTTTTAGTACAAAGATTAGAGTAAGATGAATATATATTCTTGGAACACATTCGTGTTTCTTTATTCGTCGAAAGTGCTTAAAGAAAGGAGCAACATGATGTAATCATGTTTTGTTTCAAATACGAAAAAAAAAACACTAGTTGAACGCGCAGAATGATGCAGAACGCGTGTGGAAAGGACTGTGTTAGTCAAAGCAAAGTGTTTGAATGGCTTTCTCATTTCAAGAATGGTCGTTTTTGACGTCATTTTTTGGCGGGGTGAAAAAGAAGGGCCAAAGTCCTTGAACGCTCCATATTCGCATGATTTGTCTCCAGTGCACTTGATATTTTCCTCTAAGCTCAAAAGTTCAACTCTGCACTCAAGAATGAGCGCTTTGACGATGTTGGGTCAATTCAAACGAATGAGACGATAGTGATGAGCAACATTCCATTGGATAACTTCCAGAGCCCCTACGACGGTTCCCGCGGGTGTGTACCTTGGGAAAGAATGTATATAAAAAACTTACGTAATAATATTTGTTTTTCTGGCATCGTTAATTATTATTTTTCAAGGTTGTCCCTTAACTTATTGAACACACTGTGTACAATAGCTTCTGACACGAAAAATTATAGTATATCAAATATATTCATTTGTTGTGTTCCAGAACATAACTTTGATCTTAAAATCTGAGATGACTGTACTAAAATCGGTTTATAATAATACTTACTTTTGAAGAAGCTCGACTAACACAAGGTACACATCTTTGACCAGTTGTATAATGTAGTTTATATACGTATGTTCTTATATATTTCCAAGAAAGTATTGCACCGCTTGTGTAATAAAGGGAAGCTAATCTATCATATGCAAAATTGAACATTAATGGACGAAACATTGAAACGTTGTACAGGCACATGACTTTCGAAAAATAAAGCACCTGATGACCACAGCTTCTAAACAATATCCATATTGCGCTTTTTATTTTCTCGCCTTCTTTTTCTTCATTTATTCAAGAAAAAAATCAAAACAAAAAGAAGAAAAATGTTTATTTAATATGGAAGACATAAGCAGAGGTCGTAAAAGAAGAACCTTGGGGGTAAGAAAGAAAGACAAGGTGAGGAGAAAACATGATGGGGCCCTCTCTCATGAATGCAAATTGATTTGGTGACGTTGGATGTACCAAGGAGGTTGATGTGTCAGACAGCAGCAAACATAGGATGAGAATCGTGTTTCAAGATAGCATGTTCTCCTTCTCAGTCTTTCGTTTTCTTTCTCAAGGGAAGGAGGTAGAGAGAGATACTATTTTCTTCTTTTTATCTTCTTAACTACAAGACTAAAAGAAAATAACTTAACGTAAAATAAAACACTATGCAAATGGTATATTATGTTTATGACATTCTATGCAACGATGTTCTGTTCTTTCCATTTGTGTTTGAATGAAAAACAAATTTGTACATGGAGAGACGCACAAGACTCATATGCATACAGATAAAATAAGACACATAGCATGAGCATACCCTAATGCTTGCTGTTTTCGTATTTAAAACTAGTTTGAATTTGACATTTTGTCGTCATAAGACCCACCAACTAACCAACAAATCATGAGAGTTACATTTCCTATGGAAATTGTACAATGTCAGCATTGTCCACTCATCCTCGGAATTTGTGCCAAAAAAACAAATCGTATATACTTTAGCGCTTATGTGTATGTTGCACAGTTTATATAAATTTCGTTTCATAGATAATTTCATTTGCATACAGAATCTATATACATATAAATCTCTCTAAAATAAATATAATGTAGAGTTTCCAAAATTAGGTCTCTCATGTTGCAAGAGAATATAAAATCTAAACTTGTTGTTATATGCTCACAATTGTGGGGGGGGGATCTTCCTTCATTCATTTGAGGATGTCTTTATTAAAAATACTAGAGGCATACGCAGAACATCATCAAGGGGTATTGAAACTAACAAGTTCATATCGGTTAAGTTTTGTTTTCATATATGTTAATATGGTATTTTTTTTTTCAAAGTTCCTTGTTGAAGAGGGCGATAAAACATAGAATCCCTTTTTGTGTACGCCACTAACAAATACACACTTTATTTGCTCAACGTCCAAACTCAAGTTAACATTTAATAGGCTTCTTTTATGTATTTTATCTCAACCTCCGTTCTAAATATCACTTAAAAATATATTGACTAAGTTTAGACACAAATTAGAGTTTGATAACCTATAACTCGGAAACCAAAGATCTGCCCATAAAATATTTCACACGCATGGATAACAACCAATGCTGGCCACCTGGCCACAGGAGGTTTTAGGTCTAAGTTGCACCCATGATATTATTGCGGGGGGGGGGGGGATATTTTTAATTCATTTTGATGCAATAAAACTGAATAATGATAAATTTGATGGGATAAATATAGTACATTTAGGGAGAAGGATGATAAAGAGCTAACAATCATGGTACTACGCTTGCATACGTTTCTAACTACGCTTTGTATATTAATTTGAGGATACTGAATCCAAATAAATTATTTTCTTAATCGTATCCATTCACCAGAATACGAGCGAAGTCTAAAATTTGAGATATTTGATGTACGGGGTACAGCTTATGCCAAAACTAAAAGTGTCTCCACTGTGTTTAAAATATAGTTGCATTAGATTCAGCATCGTCACTGAGAAAACTCCGTTTTCCGAGCACTGGTATATTGTAGAGATATACGGAATCAATATGTTTACTACGGAAATACGTACGAAGCTACGTACTTAATGCCTTTCTCCAGCTAATGATTTTACATCATGCCGTTCTAATGGTCTTTCATGTATTACATACGTATACGTATGTTACATACGACAGCTATATGTTATATGCGTCCATCTCCATGAGACATCCTTACCACCTACATACATGTTTTTGTTTAATAAGGAAAGTACGTATAGATGGAACCTTTATACTGAAAGTATTATGTTTTCAGTTATACGTTTCCTGCAAGATGTTACATATAGTTATACGTTAGAACACCCCGTAAATATATATATATATATATATATATATATATATATATATATATATATATATATATATATATATATATATATATATATATATATATATATATATATATATATATAATTTACGCATGTAACCTTCGTTTTTTTCTTTTCTCAAAGTAGTATAAAAAGCTTAATTAGAAGTATATCGTAAAAAAAATACGATTGGTATAAGCGATATTTCAAAGATTCGAACTTCGAGGTTATTTTACTGATGACTTCTTGGACGAATACTTATATTAAAAAAATAATTCTATTGGATTCAACGTTCACCAATTAGTATAAGAAAGTCTAATTATAAGTGCATCTAATCATGTGCAATTTTGCTGCTGGCATAACCGTAACTTCAATTTCAAAGAACTAAATTTCAAGAACACTTTTCTCGTTATCCCGTGGGTGGGTATAATAATAATAAAGAGAGTTTAATTGGATTCACCGTATTTAAAGTAGCACAAAAAGATGTAATTAGAGATGTTGTTGCAGGATGTCTGACATCTAACAGTCTTCCGTATAGTACACACGCATATGTATGTTACATACGTCATCTATATGTTACATAGATCTACGTTTATCTGCATGTGGAATCCTCACCGTCTATACACAGTTCGTTCTTACGGAAAGTATGTTTATTCGGAACACATACACAAAAATACGTATAAAGTATAATTTTTCAGTTATACGTTTGCTGCACGCAAAGTCCAAAAGCTACAGAATTTACACATGTAACCTACGTTTTCGCGTACTCCAGACACGCTTTTTTTAAGTATAGAATGATCGTTAGTTCTTTCAAGGAGAATGAAATATTTGGAGACAGTGGTAACTACGAGGTAATGGTAAATATTGGGCGAATAATTGTAAATTTGGGGAGAACAATGCTAAATTTTGGGGAAGAGTTGAGTTTAACGTCCCTTTCAGCAACAGGGTTATACGAGACATTGAAAAATTCGAATCGTACGAGCTCCTACTGGGAATCAAACCCAGATCTCCCACGCAAAATATGTTTTCTCAAACAGCTTATTTATTTATTTATTTATTTATGTTCTTATTACATCCATATTGACAGGGGCAAAGCTGAAGGCGTTGCTCTTAATTATTTATTTATTTCACTGATTTCTTTACCTTCAAATATGATACATTGCATAAATCTTAACCTCCCCGTGCGAAGATGGGGTATTTCAGCTGGTAGTAAATGTAATAAAGAAATTTTTGATAATCCAAACTTCTTTGAAGGTAACAAATTAGAAGAACGTGCTGTAAATTATCACTACTACTACTACTACTACTACTACTACTACTACTACTACTACTACTACTACTACTACTAATAATAATAATAATAATAATAATAATAATAATAATAGTAATAATAATAATAATAATAATAATAATAATAATAATAATAATAATAATAATAATAATAATTAATTTTTTTAAATGCTTACTCCTACTGGTATAGGCTATAGAAGCACAAAACCCTAAATATAGAAAGTTGTTTATTACCGCTAACTGCCCCAACTTAGAAGTATATAATTTCTTTCTGTGCATATGAAGTGTGTCAATGTCCCTTCAAATTTTATGTATTCCTTAAAGACCATTCATTTTATATGCATTATAAATGAATATCTAATTATATTTAGAAAGCCGTATCCCATATACTGACAACAATTCTTTATAAAATTAACGGGTCTGAATTTCATCCACACCCTAAAAGATATTACGTACAGAAATTGTTAACTAGACTTTCCTCCTGTAATATGTGTGTGTGTGTGCGATGCGAGTTGTGGTTTCATAAAAGAGCCACACCTTACAAACTTCGCGTGACAGATTTATCATGCTAGTAAAAGTTAAATGAAGAGGAATAAAGTGCTTATGTTGCAAAGTATTCCCTACTTCAGAACATTAAGCGACAGCTTTGGCTCGACCCAAATTGTGTATTATTTAACCTTCAAACTTACTGAGCGCAGCACGTCATTATTCTTTACGTTCGTGTTGAAAATTTACTTGAACAGGCGTACCAAAGTTTCGTGTTCGTACATTCACACGCAATGTATTTAAAAAAGCTTAAAGGCACAGGAAGAATGGACAAAAAAAAGTCTAGATATGTAAGAATCCAAATGCTGAATATGAAAAAAAATAAATAAATAATAAATCCAATGAAAATTCAGAAAAATTCAAACTTTTTTCGTGTATGAAAAATCAAAACGAATGTAAATTGTGAACAGGTAAGAATACAAACTAGAGCAAAATGGAATAAGAATAGAAGTGGTAGTTTCCGGATATTTTTCACATTAAACATAATAAAAGGTATGAGGCACCGCACTAAAGTTACTCTCTCCAATTTCTTAAACCAATCACGTTATGCTGCAGTTATTGATGAAGCATTTGTTTATGAAATTCAAACAAAATTGTTTTCAGGAAACTTCGTTCGAATAAAATTCAGACCCAAAGTTAACTACCGTTTGTGAACTGTTTCATAAGAACGTTGTCCTTAAAAAAAAAAAAAGCATGCTTATATTTGAGGAAATTGCAAATAAATAAACAATATTATTAAATGAAATTACTTTAAAAAAATAGTAAACTATCGTTGTGGATACTTTCGTGAGGAATGATTGCGCAACAATATAAAGTTACTGATGAAATATAATTAAAATCGCTCCTGAAAAAGAATCGTTCAAAATAAACTCACTTTCAGCGTTAAACTACACCTTGTGAATTTATGCATTGGATTTTACCCGCTTTGTATGGTTATTACATTAACGAAATATTAATTTATGAGAAATGAACATTAAAAATAAATAAATAAATAAAATCGTCCAACTCAAACTGAAGACAAAACTACCCCTTGTGATTTTTTTTTCAGGACAAATTAATTATACGGTATTGTAAAGTTACTAATGCACATTCATTTGTGAAATATGGAGAAATTCAACAAATGCTTTTTTTTCTTTTTTTTGCGAAAGTTGTTCGAGAAAAACTCTCACCAAATAATACCATAAAGTTTTTTTTTTTTTTTTTTTTTTTTTTTTTTTTTTTTTTTTTAAAGGACGACGTAAACCGTGCTAGAACCGTTTTCAAGAAAATCACACTTTTTATTTTTACCCTTCAATAAACTACTTTTGTTCTCTTGTTTCTTTTTTTTATTTTTTTAAGTAATAGGACGATTTCTTTTTTTAAGATAGGGAATTTTAGAGAACTCTTAAGTTTGAAATTTGGTCTTGATACGTGAACGGTATGAAATTAAAGCGAGTGAATATATTTACATCTGAAAAAAAGAGAGAGAGAAACGAACAGATGGATAAACATTTTAAAAAAAACTCTTTTTCCGTTTCGTATCGGCCATGAAACATGTCTGAAGATTATTATTAGTGCAAATTCCCGGTGGAGTATTATTAATGCAAATTATTGCATTTTATTAAGAAAAAAAAATAAACATTTTCCAATTTAGAGATTACAACAGAAAATACGTGAAAACGTACCTTTACGTATGCTTACCCGAAAAAAATCGGAAATTAAATCCGGTACATGTGCTACTTCGGAAAACCAGAAATCCGTTGTATGTCTTCAGTATGCAGTACCTTGAAAAGATTAATCCAGTACGAAAGAAAATCAAATAAAATACGTTCTAAATTAGCTAACCAAATAGAGCAAATTTTATTTGTGAAAATATACAAAACAACAGGTACGTATTAAATATTTCCAGGTAGAAATTCTACGAATACTGTATACTAGCTACAGATCGGATAAAATCTGTTATCACTAAATGTTTCATTGTCACATAGTTGACACTATCATTTAAAGCTTACATTTTTTAGTCACGTTACTAAATTTTATTTGATATTTATTTTTTTAATTTACGTGTGTTTAAGTGATGTAGCAGTTATAGTCCCAAGTTTTATCTAATAATACCATATGTTACCCGCTTCGCTGGTTTGAAATAAATAATTTAAACGCACACTGATATTGCTCATTTTGGATCATTTTAATGTATGTTATCCCTCCTCATCCCCCAAGTGTCAGGGCTGAAAATGGACTTAAACAGCATCAGGAGTGTCACTGTTCACTACCGCAAAAACTATAGATTCAACAGTAGTATCTGTCATTTTTGACCATATATATATATATATATATATATATATATATATATATATATATATATATATATATATATATATATATATATATATATATATATATATATATGTATATATATATATATGTACGTATTTTATATATGTATGTATGTATGTATATATGTGTATATATATGTGTACATATATATACATATATATATACATGTATGTATATATATATATGTATGTATTTTTGACCATGTATATATATATATACATTTCCCCCACCCCATGTTGCGGGCTATGGCATCGAAAGTGTCACCCTTCATCTCAGCGCCTCAAAAAATGTGGATTCAGCACTAATATCGGTTATTTTCGATGATTTTTAAATATCTCTTCCTCTCCCTCCCCCAACCCGTGGGTTTGAATTTTGATTTAAACGGAATCGAAAGTACCACTGTTCATCTAAGGGATCCAGAAAACTATAAATTCAACACTGATAGTGGCCATTTTGGATCATTTTTATATATCTCTTTCTTCATCTCCCCCAAGTGGAGGGCTGATTTTACATTTAAACCGGATCGGAAATGTCACTGTTCGTCTGAGTGATCCCGAAAACTATTGATTAGACACTAATATTGGTCATTTCCAATCTTTATTATATATAGAGCTCCCCCTCCCCTCCTCCTTGCTGCGACACACAGCATCAGAATTGCCACTGTTGATCTCAACTACTCCTAAAACTATGGATTCTACACTAATATTAGTCATTTTCGACCATTTTTAAATGTTACCCCCTCCCCTAGGTTGTACCCACCCCTCCCCAACTGTCAGGGCTGAACGTGGATTCAAAACAGCATCAGAAGTGTCAGTGTTTCTCTCATCGACTCCGAAAACTATGGATTAAATACTAATATCCCTCATTTTTAATCATATTGAATTTTCTCTCGCCCCTCCCCTCCCTTACGTTGCATTGTCAAACTGAATAGCCTAAAACAATCCCTGCCCCAGAACTCATGTATTTTGAAAATTTGATTGAGATCTGTCGGGTGGTTCAAGAGTGATGAAGTCACAAAGGCAGTCATTTTTTTTACATATATATCTCCTCGTCCCTCTCCGTTACGTTGGTTCGTCAAAGTGAACCGATTTAAAAAAAAAAAAAAACTGCCAAGGCCCGACCTTCATGTATGTTGAAAATTTGATCGAGATTGGTTGGGTGGTCCAAAAGTTACGAGGTTTTATCATCTTTTTATTTATTCGTCCCCCTCTCCTCCCCTTCTCCTAGGATCTACCGTTAAAGTGAAACTGCAAATATGTTTTTAGATCCGAACCTCATGTATCTTGAAAATTTGATTGAGATCGGTCGGAGAGTTTAAGAGTTATTAAGTTACAAATATAGTCACTTTCAGTCTTATATAAATTGACTTTTATATATCTCCTCCCCCCTCCCCTAGGTTGCACCGTAAAAGTGAAATGACGAAAACATCCCAGGCCCGAACCCTATATATGTTGAAACTTCGATCAAGATCGGTCTGGTGGTTCAAGAGTTATTAAGTTTTATTTATTTATGTAGATTTCTCCCCTAGCCTAAGTTCTACAGTTTGTGATATGATAAACCCCACATTAGGTCCGGACCTCATCTATGTTGATTTTTTTTAAAGATTGGTTGGGTGGTTTAAGCATGATGAAATCACAAAGAGAGTAACATTTTTTTTCATTTTTTTTACATATATCTTCCCCCTACCCCTCACCTCGTTGCACAGTAAAAGTGAAATGAAGATAATATCCCAGACTTGAATCTTATCTATGTTGAAAGTTTGATCGAGATCGGTCGTGTGGTTCAAGAGTTATTAAGTTTTATTTATTTTTATAGATTTCTCCCCTCAACTCCCCTCCCCTAAATTCTACAGTTAAAGTGATACGCTAAAAAAAAAAAACCTCGTATCTGAACCTCATCTACCTTGAAAATTTGGTTAAGATCGGCCGAGTGGTTTAAACGTGATGAAGTCACAAAGATAGTCACTTTTATTTGTACTTTTTTGACATATATCTCCCCCCTCTCTCTCCCCTTCGTTGCACTGTAAAAGTGATATGAAAAAAATATTCCAGGCCCGAACCTTATCTATGTTGAAAGTTTGATCGAGATCGGTCGGATGGTTCAAGAGTTATTAAGTTTTATTTATTTTCACATACTTCCTCCCTCCCCTCCCCCTCCCCTAAGATCTAATGTCAAAATGAAACGACAGAAAACTTTCCAGGTTTGAACTTCATATATGTTGAAAATTTGATTGAGATCGATCGGATGGTTCAAGAGTTATTAATTCACAAACATAGTCACTTTTATTTTTTTATATTTTTTGATTTTTACATATTTTCCCCTCTACCCCCTCCCCTACGTTGTTTCGTCAAAATGAAATGATAAAAATCATTCCAGTCCCAAACTTCATCTACATTGAAAATTTGATCAAGATCGGTCTGCTGGTTCAAGAGTTATTAAGTTTTAATTATTTTATGTCCCCCCTCCCCCTCCTCGAAGCTCTACGATCAAAGTAAATAGCTGAAAATACTCCCAGGCCAGGACCGCATCTACGTTGTAAAGTCGATTGAGATCGGTCGGATGGTTCAAGAGATTAAGAGTCACAAACATAGTCACTTTCAATTTTATAATCTAGATTCGAAATTAAATATTACTGTTATAAGATTAACAAAAAAATGTTCGATGAGGAAATATAAGCAGTATGGAGTGCTTTAAAATAAAAAAAAGATAATAATAACAATTAAACTATTGTTATATAAAACGCACTTTTTCCATATAAATCACCTTATATTTATTTTTAATTTATTTTCATAAATCTGGTAGATTTATTTCTAACGTTTACAGAAAAACTGCAACTAAGCACAAACAACTAAAGCTTTATAAACAGAGAGTAAACATCGGAAAAGTTGTAAAGGGCCAGTAGAAATAGCTTTAATGTACTCGTAGTAAACTAATGGTGATCAATGTTCGCTAATTTAATTTCGGTGACACTGTAATAATAGCTGAAAATTAGGGGACCCTGAAAACAACTGTAATTGTTGGGAAAATAATTACTGTTAAATTTCCATGAAATCTAAATATTCCTTTATGAGAAGAGTAGGCCGAACAAGTATTTATGTTCTACCTAAAGAAGATTATATTTATAGTGGTGGAGGGTCATTAGGCAGAACTGGAAGACACGCACAGAACAAGGTAATGTTCGATGCGGTATTGCGGAGTTAGTATGTTGTATGGATGTTACTTCTCCTTATGTAGCATGTGACACATACCTGATAGACTTGCACCATATTTCGAAGCCAAACGTCGGCTCCTCTTCGTTAGACTGTGGCAAAAGGCTGATAACACACTGGTTGATATCCTTTCATATCTGGTAGGTTCCGGTTTCCCACAATGTGGTTTGTCTTACCAACTATCAGTCCCGTTCATTGCTTTGTCAATTTTGCCACTGCATTTTACGTGATCAGTACTATCTCTTGGTATCCGTTCTACCAGTGTAGTTCGAATGGCAAAACAAGAAAATCATGTTCATCCTTTCGTTATGCGTCATGATCTTCCCTTATTCACTCAGGCTCTCGTTCAGCTGTGCACAGTGATCCGTAAGGAGGAAAGGCAAAATTTATATGTAACTCGAACTTGGCTTTTGACTCACCTTATATAAATCTTCGACCACTAATTTAAATGAAATGAAATTTTGAGTTTTACGTCCCACGGTTATGCCGGTTAGGCTAAAGGAGACGGTGATAATGAGTAATGAATGAAATGGTGGAATGAAGAAAGTGGGAGGAAACGGGAGAACCCCGAGAAAACCATTAATTTAAATGTTGGGGTATATTATAAGTAGAAGGTACACACCACCACACTAAATCTTCTCGTACCAATTTTTTGAACTAAACCATGTTGCTCTACAGCTATTAATGACTCATTTTCTTTTGATATACGAACAAAATGGTGTCGTCCCACTTGCGACAGTCCTATTAGCGACAGGAACTGTTAACTGTCATATGAGCGACCGATTCAATCTGTTAACTGCCCTATGAGTCATCGATTCGTTCATGCTAAGATAATGGAAGAAGATAAGGTTCTCTCTTATTTAAATTGTTTCATGCTAATGTTTTTATACTTTTTTTCCTAATATTATATTTTTGAATTAATTTCTATGAATACACTGACTATATCAAGGGGAAAACTAACTAAATGTTTAGAGTAGCTCCGCCTTTGTCTATGATTCTAACATAAACATTTCATGTTAAAATGATACGGAACATAAGTTTAGATTGAATGTGTTTATGGCATAAGAAAAAAATCAGAAAGAGGTAGGGGCGCCCGAAGAAAATTTTCTAGGGAGGGGGATCTTCATGGTTGCTGTATCACGTCTAGTATATCTGGTATTTAATATTCATGGTTTGCTATAATGCATATACATTTTCGTGAGCCAGTGGGACGATCCCTGCCTTCCCATCGGGCGCCCATGGAAAGAGGGTGCTCACCACTTGACGATATCAAAGAAATATGAAAACACGGTGTATTCGAAGAAATTATTACAGAAGTTACAAATCTCTCGCAGGACTTAACAGTTCGTCTAGTTATAAGAGATTATTTCAGATTGCTATACGACAAGCTTTTATGTATAAGTCGAAACAAGGGAGGAAGGCAAATTAAGCAATTAGTTTACGTTTTAGTAGCTTACAATAAGGGGAATGTAGTTTAAAGAGTTTGTTTATCTTTTGGATTGTTTAGAGTAAACTGCATTGTAATTGGTGGGATTGGCTGAGAATAGCCAATCAGATGTAAGGGACAAAAGCTGTCATTTATTACTGATATATATACATATATATATATATATATATATATATATATATATATATATATATATATATATATATATATATATATATATATATATATATATTCATTTTATTCACAGTCTTAGAAAGTCTAAAACACGACACTATAATTAGACATTAAGTCTGTTGTGCTGTTTTCTAAATAAATAAATAAATAAATAAAAAGTAGATCGTTGGCGAAACTGTTACACGTTTAAGTTTTCAAAATAAAATGTATTACTGTGCTTAGTGAGATTAGATCTGAATCAAATTAAGTACAGAAAACAGAGCTTTTGAAGAAAGGGATATTACGACTGGATTTTCAATAATTACATAGGAATATACTTTTCATGGAAACATCCCTGTTATCTCGTTAAGTTATTTGATATGTTTTATGTCAAGTCTAACTCAAAATTAAAATAAGTTTTATTTGCACTCATAGTAGAGGAAAAATATATTTGACGAACAGTATCACTGGCACGTAATATTTCATACCAAGGTTGTTCGGGCACTAATAACGCCAGAGGCAAACACATTTTACGAGATGGAATCATATCATCTCCCATCAACTCAATGTAAATGAATCGGTCGCTCATAGGACAGATAACAGTTCCTGTCGCTAATAGGACTGTCGCTTCTGGGACTAATTCAACAAAATTATGAGACGTTTTTAGAAAACTTCGCACAAAGAAAACCAGGCTGCAAAAGAAAACTACGTTTAGTAGATCTTGTACGCTCGGGCTGTTAATGCTATATTTGTTTATAAACTAATAAAATGAAGGTTATTTTATTTATATCGCAAAACTGACAAAAAAAATCTCAAGAGTAAAATACCTCTTGTAAATATTCCCGCCGAAGTGATTTATGAAAGTACTAAAAGGCCTCCAAAAGGCCTATACAATTATTAATAAAATATTTATTTATGAAATATAGCTAAGATCGTCTTCTGAAAAAAAAATCATCCCAAAGAATAAGCTACTTACTGTGATTTTTTCTCTAAGAAATAGTTTGTGCAATATTCCAGAGTCATTAATGACATTTATTTATAAAATATGAACATCATCACCTGAGTCGTTTTTGAAAAAAAAAATCGTCCGAAAAAAATCGCACCCCTAAAAATAAACTATCCCTCTTACTATTGTATTTAGGAGGAATGAATTGTCATATTGTCAGGTTATTAATAAATATGTGCTCATAAAATATGAACAAAAAACTTGGGCCGCTTTCAAGAAAAGAAAAGTCTGAAAGAAATCATCCACAAGAATAAACTATCTCTTCTCGACTTTCTCAGAGAAATGACTTATACTACTGCATTGAGTTGTTAATGAAATATTGATTTATGAAATTTAAACAAAGTAGTTCGGGATTAGTTGAGAAAATTGATTTTTTAAAGTTTGAGCTTTAAATAAACTATCCTTGTTTTTAGAGATAGAAGAAAATTTTTAAAAAGCCTGGGGGAATCACATAAGCTTAAGATTTAGTTCATGAAATGCACAGATGGACAGATGTCGAAAAATAACTTTTTAGATATGTACTGTCCACAAAACACATAAATCGACTGACATTTCAAATTTGCTTTTTTTCACAATAATTAGAATTTATTCTCTAATTTCGTCACTCGAAAGTAAAAATGATATTTAATATACATACATACATATGTATATATAAATTTATATCTATAGCATAACATTTTGAGCATTCAATGCAATGAATATATTTAATAATCGGATCTTTTATTTTTATTTTTATTCTTTTTGTACTGTTTGTAGTTCTTCAAAGATCTTAGTGGAACGCATTCACCGATTTTCCTCGAATCAGTATATATATAGTTAATCTGCACGTAGCAGCATCATTCACAGTAGTGAGCATTTTGAATACTTTATTGCTTTTGCAGTAACAATAATTTCTATTTTGTTTTAATATTTTCAACAGGTTCACTGAAGAGTGGATTTCTTTTTCTATTTTTTCTTTCTTTCTTCGTTCGCCTCATTCTGTCTCTCTGTAAAACTGCTTTTGACATTCCTCTGTCGATACTTTCATTCCGTTGTCAGCTTTGTCATTGACAAATGGTCTTTCATGAAGAATTGTTCCATCTGTACTAATCCATCCATCTAACTGCTAGGAATATATATATATATATATATATATATATATATATATATATATATATAATGCTATTTTTTTCTGTAGCAGTGAGTGAGTATGGAAAATAGTGCTTGCTGATGTAGAGGGCCGTTCTCCCTTTTATGTGAGTTCTGTTCACTTCTCACAATCAAACGGAGGTCCCAGTGTACAAAAATTAGAAACTTGTGTAAATAACATTGTTTGTATTAGGTGCCTTCCATTTCAATTCAAACAGAGCATGTACCATCACCATCTCAGATATTGTTGAAACTTTTTTATATAGCAACTAGACATGTTTTAAAGAGACCCATATTTTTTGTTTTGTCGAGAAAAAATTCTCCCGCCAAGTAATGGGCCATCAAAGACGGGAAGTACAATTTATGAATTGTAGAAGACATGGAAAATGGTCAACTTCGGAGTCTCACCATTCGGCTATGAAGACAGGTAGAGTTATCATTATTCTTGTGGTATGTACATAGAGACATAAATAAATTATATTTTATTATAGTTTTGTTTGCGCATGCGTATCTTTTTGCTAATTAACAAATGAACGTCAATTTATCTGAAAAAAATCGAAGTTTGCGAAGTTTTCGAGCACTTCCGGTTCGAATTTTAAAATTCTGTTTTCACGGTTGGTAAGAACTGGTTACCCGCTTTCCGAAAAAAGAAATTGTATCGCTTCTGTGTGCAACCGTTTTGTCGCAAAAAATTCGAGAAATTGTAAAATTTTTAAAATCGCCATTTTTATGCGCCATTTTCTCGAAAACACCATCTTTTAAAATTCTGAAATTTTGTCAGATGGTTCAACTTTACATGAATAATAAACACACCAAATACCATTCTCGACCAATGCTTCATGAATTAACTGCAGCCTTTTAAAGTTAGCGAAGTTTCGTTAACTTTAATGTCACAGTGGCACTGGGAACAATAAAAGTGCAATGATTTGATGATGTTTGTGGTTCACACTCATTAAATGAAGAGTAAAAGGTTTTCTTGACTTTTTTTATTATTATTTTGATCAAGAAGGTTCTCTGAAATAGTAAAATGAGCTTCCCCCTACTCCTCCGTTTTCTTAAACCGAAATAATCTGAGGTGGAAATTACGATTACGAAACACACAAATTTTAAATTTACTTGAAATGGCCATCCTATAAATTCTGATGATCTACAAAAAGCCTGAACTATTACCTCAGTGATGATTTGGAATGCTCCAGACAAAGTCTCAATTAAGTGCGATGTCATTACAGTGATCGAAAAAGGACAAAAATTAAAAAAAAAAAATCAAAACGTTTTCTTAGGCGTTTTAAAGAAATTTACTGACTTTTTAAACAGAACAATCCCCACATAAGAATGGGTCACTCGGAATTTTACAGTATTCGACTAAAGTGGGTCAGACCGCAACCTGCGAGGGAAGTGTGTATGTGTGTGTGTGTGTGTGTGTATTGTGCAAATTTTAAGTTAGCTGCTACTGCGTTGCTACAAATCAAAGGTGCAGCCTGTACTGAAGCTGTCATGAGTGACATATTTCCTTTAGTAGTATGATCCGTAGAAAATGACAACTGTCTTCTTCAAGAATGTAGTAAATGTTCTGGAATGGAAGGAATAAGTGTGGAGTCTTTAATTACTGATCCTGATGAAATTGAAAGTGTTACGTATGACATATGGGAAAACAATCGCGTAAAAAAAAAAATGCCACTTTCTGTTTACGTATCGTACATTGCTTGTTTAATTGTAAGAATTGTAATTCATGACTACATCAAGAAAATCCAAAGAGAATTAATTGCTACCGAAAAGCACCGTATAAAATTTCAAGATACAAATTCTATTTTATTTCATGTGGATTTCGCTGAAAACTGGACTGTTATTCTGCAAAGTGAAATTCAGAGTTATCACCGGAATATGAAACAACTGACAGTTTTGTTGTAATAAACGACGATAAAACACACGATTCGGCTCATGTACTCATAGCCATAGACAAGATTCTAAAAGTACTCGAAGAAAAACGAAAATATATTTAATAGAAAAAGGTTTGAATACGAGAAAATAAGTGTCTACAATAAAATAAGTGTCCCAAACCGTATCCGTGATTAATGATGGTGCTGCATCCCACTTTAAAAATCGCTTTCAGAATTTCGAGATGCAGACAGGTCCGATAAAGCAGTGGTTTTGCAGTGAAACCGGCAATGCAAGGGTCTCTGCGACGGTATTGAGGGGGGGGGAGTGTAAAGAATGTGGCAACGCGGCATAACCTTAGGCAAATACAGATATAGAGTATTAAAACCGCAGAAGAAAAAAAAATGAAATGAAATCTTTAAGTTTTACGTCCCACGCTTATGCCGGTTAGGCTAAAGAAGACGATGATTATGAGAAATGAATGAAATGGTGGAATGCATAAACTGGGAGGAAACGGGATAACCCCGAGAAAACCCACGAGCATGAAGCATTGGTCGAGAATGGTATTTGGTGTGTTCATTAGTCATGTAAAGTTGAACCATCTGACAAAATTTCAGAATTTTAAAAGATGGTGTTTTCGAGAAAATGGCGCATAAAAATGGCGATTTTTGAAAATTTTACAATTTCTCGACTTTTTTGCGACAAAACGGTTGCACACAGAAGCGATACAATTTCTTTTTTTTTTCGGAAAGCAGGTAAGCAGGTCTTACCAACCGTGAAAACAGAATTTTAAAATTCGAACCGGAAGTGCTCAAAAAAATTTGCAAACTTCGATTTTTCAGATAAATTGACGTTCATTTGTTAATTAATGTACAAAAACATACGCATGCGCAAACCAAACTATAATAAAATATGGTTTATTTATATCCCTATGTACATACCACAACAATAATTATAACTCTACCTGTCTCCATAGCCGAATGGTGAGGCTCCGAAGTTGACCATTTTCCATGTCTTCTACAATTCATTAATTGTACTTCCCGTCTTTGATGGCCCATTACTTGGCGGGACATTTTTTTCTAGACAAAACAAAAATATATGGGTCTCTTAAAAACATGTCTAGTAGCTATAAAAAAGTTTCAACAATATCTGAGATGGTGATGGTACAATTTTATATTTTTTTGCCTGAGTTGAAATGGAATGCACCATTATTTATTTTGGTTATTGAAATGGCACTCTATAAAGTCCATGCATGGTGCACATAAAATATATGAACAAACTGCTGGTGACGTTTTTTTTTTTCTTTTCTTTTTTTTTTTCTTACCGACAGTAAAATTTAGTGAAGATAGTTTAAGGTTTGGATTTCGGAAAGTGCCAATAGAAGTTTAAATAAGATGTACAGGTCACAACACTAAAGTTTCTTGCTCCCATTTCTAAGATCAAGTCCTACTGCAGTTACTACTGAAACCTTTATTATATAGACCTACAAAATATAACATAATACTGTAATTATATACAAAATCGCTGGAGGGAGACCCAGATCCGATTCCCGATGAGAGCTCAAGTGGTTCCGATTCTACTTTAAACTCTAGATCCACGTCTTATACAACCTTGTTGCTAAACTCTAATCCAACAAACCAACCAAAATAGTTTCAGTTATTTTTGAATATACATATATATATATATATATATATATATATATATATATATATATATATATATATATATATATATATATATATATATATATATATTCATATATGTATATATACAGATGGTGATCAGAAAAATGGAAACACCTGTAGTTGGCAACACGTCAGATGTATGGGTTGGCACTGGTGTCGTGGCACCAGCAGCGCCGGACCGCTGACGGTGGTGTGTTAGGTCGGTCTCCATACTACGTCAGGCGCAGTGGAACAGCAGTGTCCAGTGGGTGCAGCAGACGGAGGTACTGTAAAATGGGAGAACTCTCAGATTTTCAAAGAGGGCAAATTGTTGGTGCGCGGTTATGTGGATTGAGTGTGACGGCAGTGGCTGCTGTGTTAGGTGTGTCGCGTGGGACAGTGTCGAAGGTGATGACGGCCTACGCAACACATGGGAAAACCACATCGGGGAAGCGTAACAGTGGGCGGAAGAAAATCATGAGTGACAGGTCACGCCGTGTATTAAAGGGCATTGTCACGCAGAACCGTCGTGCCACTGCGGAGCAAGTGACGGAGGAACTCAATCAGCACCTCCCCCACCCTCTTTCGACAATCACAGTACGCCGCGAATTACACGACATGAACTTACGGGGTCGTGTTGCACGGGCCAAACCGCTCATCATGTACCATAACGCTTTCGCACGCCGCAAATGCTGCCGCGACCATGCAACTTGGACCGTTGAGGACTGGAAACGTGTGATATGGTCGGATGAGTCATCCTTCACCCTATTCCCAACCACGGGCCGTGTTTATGTGTGGAGAACGCCCAAAGAAGCTTATGATCTGCAGTGTCTCCGCCCAACTGTGAAACATGGCGGCGGCTCGGTGATTCTATGGGCCGCCATATCATGGTTTTCCTTGGGTCCTGTGCTCACACTTAGCGGACGAATCACTGCCAACGGTTATGTCGCAATTTTAGGAGACCACTTGCATCCTATGGTCCGGATGTTGTTCCCGGACAATGACACCATCTTCCAGGATGATAATGCACCCATTCACACAGCTGTCGTTGTTGCAGCGTGGTTTGAGGAACATCGGGATGAAGTTGAACACCTCCCCTGGCCCGCCCAATCCCCAGATCTCAACATAATTGAACATCTGTGGTCCGTCTTGGAAACACGACTCCGGCGACGATTTCCACCTCCATCCTCTCTCACAGAACTGGCCGATGCCCTGCATGAGCAATTGTGTAAAGTTCCACTTGCTAATATTCACGACCTCTATGCCTCCATCCCACGTCGCATCAAGGCTGTTCTGAAGGCGAAAGGTGGCCCGACACCATATTAATCTGTTAAGTTGCAATTTCGTTCAGTTTTTTTTCCATTTTTTCTGATCACTATCTATGTGTGTGTGTATGTATGTATGTGTGTGTGTGTGTGTGTGTGTGTGTGTGTATGTATATATATATATATATATATATATATATATATATATATATATATATATATATATATATATGCATTTATGATGAGTGGATTTTTCCCTGGAGAAATAATTTATGCCATAGTATGGGCTCGTTAATAAAATACCGATTTATTAAATATACATTGATCAGACAAAATATTATGACCATCCATTACTTTTTGAACAAAATCGTTAGGTTGAGGTAAGAGGCAAGTGGCACAATGGAACCGCTTGCAAGACTCTGACGGAATCTCACTCGATTGGTAAATGCCATGATTCTGTGTAGAATGGGGTAGGTCGGCAATATATATATATATGAGAGAGTTTAATAACGGCTCCCATGTGATAGCCAGATGGCTACGGACGAACATATCGAAACAGCACGAATTGTCGGATATTCATAGACTGCAGTGATTAGTGCGTTCGAAAGATGGGATATGGACGGTAGAACCAATACGAAACCTCAGTATGAGGTGGCCACATGTTTCTAAAGATGTCAGATGTCGTAGACTGTCTAGGTTGGTGCAAACAATGTGATAGGTGTCAAACTGTGGTACAATTAATAGCATACTTTAACAGTAAACAAAGCACAATTATATCTGAGTTCACCGTACTCTTACAAGGAACTCCTTAAGTGCGAAGTCGCAAGTGCAATCTCTAGTAAGGCTTATTTGAAAGTGTAGTGCGAACAATGATGACACGAAAAATTTTAGCTGCTAATGACACAATGTGCATCAGGAAGGCGACAGAAAATACGTGTCCGGAAGGTGCAGAGATCAACATTCTATGGAATGAATGTATTACACTTCACAAAATGGACATCGTCGACATTCACGAAGTTTTCAAAACAGACCATTAACTTCCACCATGAACACCGAATGTAAAACATGTTGGCCGATAGTTGTGTACTTGTTTACAAAGAGATTGTACAGCATAATGCTTTTTACAATACCGTAACAAAATAGTTTACTACATTGGCATACCAGACATACTCTTATGACACATAAATAAATAACAATAGAAGTGAGATTATTAAGATTTTAAAATATAGTTTTTTTTTTTTTTTTAAACATGCTTTTAAATAATTCAAATTGAAGACTATGGCTTTATGCTTGTAACAAAAATTGCCAAAAAAGAAAAAAAAAGTCAAGCAGGTCTTTGCTAAAAAAGAAATTTTGCATACAGTCCAGTCTAAAGAAAGAAGCTGTCATGTTGTTACTAACAGTCAATCTTTGCATTTGAGTGTTAAACAAAGCAGAATAATTACACATCTAAGAATTTTACGTTGTTGCATTACAATTTACCCACGATCTTATATATATATATATACTATATAACTAGTAGTGAATTACAGTTGATATTAAAATAATTCTGTTTCTCCACAGTTTTTTGTGTTCCTAATATGGTGTACAGTTTATTGCTCTTGTAGATGAACTGATGGGGTCACGTTGGGATTTCTGTTCTAGCTCGTTGTTTCTTTTTCTCAAATGATGTAAATTCATTTTCGACGAAATCTGGTTTTGTAACCAGCGTAGTAGTCATTATGCTGCTTTATGGGTCTATGGCCTCCGGGATTTCATCGCGTGGACTTGAGTCATTACACAGAAGTCACAAGCAGTACTACCCGCATAACGTAACCTCATCAGAACAACCGGTAGCTTTTAATCCATTCAACCTTCCGATTCTCCTAGAGGAAGAAAGGAACTTTTTTTCCTTCTTTTATTTTTGAAAAAAAAAAGTGCTTTTGAAGTAAAATCATAAGGTGAAATTCACTGCACGTGTCTGAACTCAAATTCGCAACTTTTTCATTTTCTGTTTTACCTTTTGTTCTTGTCATTAAAACTTAGCAACTAAATACATGGAAGTTCGTCCGGATCGTAATACGGCAAATTAGTGATGCGTTAAAATATCAAATAATACTTTCGATAAAGTGGATGCTTTGAAATATTTAAGATCAATATTAACAAACGAAAATCATACTCACGAAGAAATTAAATGTCTACTAAAAGTAGTGTGTTATTAATAGTGTTATTATTCAGTTCAAAATCTCTTGTCGTCGAGAATTCTGTCAAGGAATTTGAAGCTTAAAATAAATAAAACGATAATCATACCTGTTGTTCTGTATGGTTGCGAAACATGATCGCTTACTCTGAGGGAATAAACGTAGACTGAAAATATCTGAAAACAAGATCCTGAGACGAATATTCAGACCCAACAGGGACGGTAATGGTTAACGGCCGAAACTTCATAACGAGGTATTAAATAATTTATAAGGTTTACCAAACATTGTTAGGGTCATCAAATCTAGGAGGCTCAGGTGGGTAGGTCATGCAGCCAGGATGGAAGAAGGTTGAAGCTATTTCAAAGTCTTAACTGGAAGAATAACCGGAAAACAACCATTAGGAAGACCTGGGCGCAGATGTGAGGAAAATATTAAAATGGATCTCGCAGAAGTATCAATACAAAGTAGAAACTGAATCCAGTTGCCTAAGGTTTGAAGTCAGTGGAGAACTTTCGTGAACTCGGCATTGAACCTTCGGGTTCCATAGTCCAATGAGTTAGTTAGTTAGTATTAAAACTTAACAACTCGCGACTGATTTCGAAAGAGGTGCCTGATTGGTTATTTCGAACTTTCCTCTTTGTCACCTAAGGGAGCGGTCTAGACCCTTTCTGAGTAACGACACACTTCACTAAGCACCCACGCATTCACGACACACATGTTTGATTTTTTTTATTATTATCAATAATAATACCGTATAACAGAGGTGCACCCGGATTCTTTCTTTGAACTGCTATAATTGTGTTAAGAAAGTGTGCAGACGTTAGTGGAGTTACGAAGTTTTGGGTTTTGGGGATTGAAATCCTTGCCTGGTGAACCTCCTGCGTGTATGCGCCTCTGCCATATAAATTTATTATTGGGAAACCATCCATTTATATAGAGTAGTGACTCTATTATTCAGTTTAATCAATCTCCTTATTTTATTTAATGTGGGTTAAGTGCTTTAACGCAGTTGTACGAATAATCCATGATGAGGCGTAACACTGCGTTAAGAGTTTTCATCCCGGCGGAATTAAAATACCGCTAATTTTACAGTAATTATGTAATATCTTCAAATAGATAAAAGATAATCGAAATGTGGAACAAGAGCGCCTAGACAATATTATTTTACATGAGAAACCGTTATCACGACTCACTTATCTGCTTTTGGTTTCGAGCCATTTTGAAAATCGGCATTTGTTTTCGCGTTTCTAAACAGCTGAAAACGGAAAGCCACTAGGTGACTTGTGATAACGGTACCTCACGCAAAATAATATTGTCCAGGGCGCTCTTGTTCCACATTTCAATTATCTTTTATCTATTTGAAGATATCACATAATTACTCTAAAATTAGCGGTATTTTAATTTCGCCGGGATGAAGACTCTTAAGCTCTCTGCCAAAATTAAGCGCGCTTCTAGTTGTAATTAAAATGTTTACGAATGGCCAGTTAAATGGTAACAAGAAGAAGATGAAGAAGATACACATAACTCAAGAATAACTCAAATAACTCAAGAGACAAATAACTCATAACTCCCACTGAATTAGCCAACGAGAATGCAGACCTTCTATGAGAAAATTTGCAATAATATAACATACATGGTTAACTAACCTACATTAAACAGGCATTTATTGTTGATCAAACATTTTCATTTAACGCCCCATTTAAATGATTTAACAGACGTCAAATAGCCAGGGCCGCGGTGGCTCAGTGGTAGTGCGATGACCTCTGGTGCTTGGGGTCTCGGGTTTGATCCTAGCCCCGACAATTGAACTTTGTGGTAGACAAACACCGTGCGCGTGGGTTTGCGCGGGGATTTTTCGTTTCCTCCCACTTTCTTCATCCCACCATTTAATTCATTACTCATCATCACCGTCTCCTTTAGCCTAACCGGCATAACCGTGGGACGTAAAACTGAATGATTTCATTTCATTTTACGTCAATTAGCCAGCATTACTTCAAATTGGTGAAACTGACCGTATGTATTACTATGGTTGTACTGATTATTGTTGCTGCCACTGTAGACGTAGATTAGTACAGTGTCTGAAAACTGATTTTAACCAATTATTAATTTCTTCATTATTTTAAATTATAAAAACTCACGACAACCTGTTGGTAACCACTGACCTACGGTATGTTTGAAATTAGGTCTGAATTATTGCTCTAGTTTGTATCCGATGCAGGCAATCCTATCAGAAACACGCACAGAATGCGCACATGGTAGTCAATCGACCGCAAAGGGCCATAGCTGTCCAACACATTCAAGACAACATGATAAAGGATAATGTAGTATCATTATTATTTTAGTTCAATCAACGTCTCACGATTGTCGTTTAGGTTATGCCATTGAAACATATATAGCGCACATTTCAAGGGTAAATTTGAGTACTTGAAATCTACACGTTATTAATCTTTTTAATTTGGAATTTATATAATATATAGTATGAGATAATAAAGTTTTTTTTTGGAGGAATCGAACCCAGGTCTCCCCCTTCTAAGTCGCCCGTATTATCCATAGGGAACTCTAATAATAGTTCCCTACCTTAACTGTTTCGTTTTAAAATATGCATTGTTTGTCATAGTCATAGTAATAGTAGTAGTATTACCTTATTAAAATAATTTACTACTGATGATTAAGAAAACAATACCGAAAAGGAAGCATCGAATTCAGTGGCGGCTAATGTTAGTGTTGCAGCGTTGCGCAACGACCAAGCTATTTCAAGAAAAAAATATTATTAGCAATAGTAGTAAAGAACAGAAAAAATAGTTTATAATACTCCCATATATACTTTAAATAATATATTTTTTTTACTTCTCTAACTGTCCGTTTCGTTAATCCGTTTTAAAAAGCGAATAATAATCCGTCACAGAGTCTCTAATTTATATTGTGTTGCAGCGAGCATGCAACGATCAGATTCCTTCAGCGCGGGAATTGGAGCAAATGTTAAGTCTCCTTTCCCCTATCTCAGAAGTTAAGGGTCTGGTCGTTGCAGTGCTTCTGCAACACAGCACGGTTTCGAGTGAACGAGAAAGTTTTCGCGCTAAATAAGATTTCTAAATTTTATTTCACTAGCAGTTAACAAATGGAATATGTTTTTATGCATTCATATTTTTATATTGCGGTACTAATACTGAAGCAAATCAATATAATGACAATTAAAAAAAAGTTATAGCAGAATTACAAAATAAAAAATTAAATATATAGTAGAGCAGAAATCAAATGAAAGTAGATCCGCATTTACAAGTTAATTCTTAGCTTATATAGATAATGAAAATTTCTTCTACAGTAATTTGTGAACCAAATATTAATAAGTCAATATGCAAAATCCCCCCCCCCCCCTCTGTGGATAGTATTTTAGTATATACATATTTCTTTTATAAAATAAGTATATTTTATACTCTTGATAGAAAGAACTGTATGGTGGGGAACGCCACATTGAATTTGGGACTAGTTAGCAATGCTCAGAGGCGTAGCCACGAGGGGGTCCACCGGGTCCGGACCTCCCCAAAATTTCGAAACTCGACTAGCATTTGTAGACTTTCTTAACGAACTATACTTGTTTAACAGAGAAATGATTGATGTAAGCTAAATATTTTATTTTACGCCTCATCATGTACTCTTTCTTTTCTTATAGAAATAATCGTTCTATCATTTCAATTTTTTTCTAAAAATATAGGTGACAGTAATTAAGAATTACTTATCTTTTCGGGTACAGTAAAAGACAGGTTCGTAATTACGTAGACGTATTGGACCTCCCTCAAATACTTTGGACCCCTCCCAGCTAACATGTTGTTCCTTTATCTGGCGGGTTTCAAGATGCTTTCCAGAACGTTGATAAACATTGTTTCGCCTCATGTGGAAGTATATTGTGTTCATCGTGCATTGCGTAACAACCAAGACGGGTGATTTGGAATGTAGTTCTTTTTTTTCTTTTACGCACAAGTGTGTATGTTGATATATTAATAGGGTTGCCAACTCTGTAAAATAAAAAGAACCGACACTTCCTCAAAATTCTCTGTGATATAGGTTTCAGCGTGAAGTATCTCTGTTCGGACCTATCCATGGAAAGGAAATGTACTATCGTGAACGAAAGTGCATTAACACATATATTCTGTATGTCCTTAGAACATTCACTAATAACCTTAATAGATACATTGTGCTATAAATGAGAAACTGAAATTGATCAATCGGCACTGATCAATTTATTGTATTTACCAGTAACTACCATTCCTTTAAAATTATCGAAACAGATGAACAAAAGTATAATAATCTTTACGTGACAATTTTGGATTTGGAAAATGAAATTCACTCTTTAAACATATAGTCTCTACTTCAACTATAGGAAATTGCTTTAAGAAGTCCTTTTCCACTCTTAATAAATGTATAAAATTCCTTGAAAGTAAATTTCAAATTTTCCCTGATGCAGTCCCTGTCATCTCTCTAAAATTTTCTCAATAGGTGAACAAAATATATTAATCGTTGATACATGGTGAAAGGTAATAGTTTTGAGTTTACAGAATGACAGCTACTTTTCAATATCTATACTTCGAACTAGATACAAATTAAAAAAAGAAAACGGTTATAAAGGGGCTGGTGAGAAGTTTGTACCCGTCACCGGCTTTAATCAAAACAACATCAATTTTTTTCCGGACAGGCCAATGAAAAGCCGGCTAGTTTACAGCCCTATGTATGAATATGTGACATTCGCAATTCATATACAAGTATCTCTTTTGTATCAGCTGTTTTGGTTATTAGTTATTAGATTTAATTTTATTGTGTGTGCTTTAATTCTGTACATAACCTACAAATTCTGAATGAATTGCATAAATAACTTACAAAAAAATTGCCCAGCTTTCAACTGAGGAAAACTTACAATTAAGGCTTAGACAAAACAAGCAAAGTGCAATTCAGGAGTGTGTTCGAAAAAAAAAAACGGTTTAAGTTTACAGGACACCTTAAGAATACTAGAGTTCAACCAGCATGTATTAGGCAGATTTGTTCCAATCAAAGAGAGAAGAATGAACTTACTAATTAAATAAGGTGATTAATCGGATTAAATGTTCTCCACTTTTTATTTTTTAAAAACAGATTTTTATTTAATTTAACATGTCGCATAGCATTTACATCTAAATTGATGCTGATTAGTCAATGAGTCCACTTTATTTCTTCTGTCTCCGATCGTTCGTACTGCAACACCCGAAACCACAAACCACCGGCCGCCACTGATCGAATTGATCTCACATTTTCAGAATGTGCAGGAGAAGAAAGGACAATAAAATTATTAGCAGTACAGCTCCGCGAGGTATCATGTACGCTGACCACGCCCCATGAAAACAACGGCTTGTTTTGCAGCGAAGTGTGTATCCACAAACAACTTGTCGTCTGGTGGAATTTATTGTGGCTTTCTTTTCCTGAACGACGTAGACACGTGCGGCTGGAATGGTACCGCGAGAGTTACATATGGAGAGTTATATTCTTATCTCGGGCAAATCCCGTTTCTCTCTGCAGTTCCATGATATACGCACCATAGTGGGCAACGCACGCATTTTGCATCGCCTCACCAATCCAGTACCGGGCATCAGGATATGGAGTGTCATTGCATTATGTGCCAGATCGCTTTCGATACGCAGTGATAGGTCTTGGACCGGCCAACGGTGCATCAATGATGTGTTATTCCCGCTTGCGGTCTCATCGTTTTTAAGTCCTTCATGAAGACATTTAAAAAGAGGATAACGCAGAACCTCACGTATGATCATGCATTTCCTGAATATGGACACGATATTCCACTACTCAATTGTCCTGCACGTTCATTTAATCTTGCGCCGGTTGAACACATCTGGTCCATGATTGCACGAAATACATACTTAAAATGAGGCTTTGTATGTAGTCTTGGGTTACGACTCACCAGAGATTCTCAGACAGGTACAAATGGCGATCTTTAGTAACATCATAGACGCATGGTTTGTCAGAAACTAGGAGGACATGTAAAGTCTCATCCTCTCTATGGCTCTACGACTCACAGTAGCTTTGAATGCTCACGTTTTATCTACGTGCTACTAAACTATGTTAACTTTCTACTATGCTTTCACAACGCTGTTGCAGTGGGCGGTAATAATTTTACACTTGTACTATATTGCATTGCCAGTTTTGAGGTTATCACCTCCATACATTCTTGGTGTTGCAAATTTAACGTCCAATAATATAAATGACAAACTACAGGGTGGCCCAAAAGTAGGTATACAGTACCATACTGAATTTTATATCGTTTCTTATTGTTATCCATCAGGTAGACTTAGTCTCTTTCTTATTTGTTCTTAATGTGTTTTCTTACACCTTAAGCCGGAAGAGCCGAAGCAAATAAACCCATAAACTAGAATGTCATACTTGATCAATGCAGGGGTGTATACCTTCTTTTGGGCCACCCTGTATTTACCATTATTAATTATGAATGTAGTATAGAAAATGCTAATAGAAGAATAATATAACTTACGTGATCAAAACAAAATTATTGCATCTCTTTCCGATGGTGTAGTGCCAGTGCGCACAATTTTGGTGCACGTGGTCGTGGGTTCAATTATGGGTGGGAGAGAATTGAACGCATTACGGTGGTTTGGGTTTCACTTTAAACTGTAGGTCCATGTATCATATAGCGATGGTGAGAAAAAGGAAGCTAAACTTAAAGAAGTAAAATACACTCTTTGAAACTCTAAATATAAAGCGTCAAGTCATCAAATATGATCTATAGTTTAGTAACTAAAGTGTTGTATAATAACATAATAAATAATATATTATTTATGCCTGTAACATACTTAAGTTCAGATTGTAATTTAAGACAAAGTTTATGCAATAAATGATTGCTGGATATAATGTTTGATCCAGGAATGAAAGGTACAAGTCTTCCATATTATTATTATTATTATTATTATTACTATTATTATTATTATTATTATTATTATTATTATTATTATTATTATTATTATTATTATTATTATTATTATTTTATTATTATTATTATTAATAAAAATAATAATATCGAATAGCAACTACATATTGTCTTTCAGAAAACTATTTTTTTTTAATATTTTGTAAACTGATTCAACTGATAGCAAATAATGATTTATTTTATGTTTTTTTTATACGGTATACTTATTCTATAAGTTTTCTATATGCATGTTTATGCTTATATCACTCTCCCTTTCACTCTTGTTATTTTTGTATTTATCAGTTTGTAATATATACTGCATGTTTTTTTTTTGTTATCTTTTTTGGACCAATTTTTTTATCAATTTCGCCTTTTTGTATGATCAGTTCTACGTTGTTAATTCTAGTTGCATGCGCTCTATGCTTGTAAAACCACTTTTTTTTGGGGGGCACTTGTAGCTGTAATGATGTTTGTTCCCAATAAACAAATTTCATATTTTATTATTATTATTATTATTATTATTATTATTATTATTATTATTATTATTATTATTATTATTATTATTATTATTATTACTACTACTACTACTACTACTACTACTACTACTACTACTACTACTACTAATAATAATAATAATAATAATAATAATAATAATAATAATAATAATAATAATAATGTTTTGACATTCGCGATAGTCAAATATATGTTATATTATAAATTAGGGAACTATCGAAAGAGATCTGATAAATAAAATACTCATTGTAAGAAATATATATATATACAGGGGCGGATCCAGAATATGATCAAGGGAGGGGCTAAACCACTTTTGCCGTTTTATCCAGTGTAAAGCAGGATTGAAGCCCATTTTATCCAGTGTATACCTGAGCGTCAAGGGGGGGGCTATAGCCCCTATAGCTCCCCCCTTAGATCCGCCACTGTATATATATATATATATATATATATATATATATATATATATTTGTAATTTATGTGTCTACATCAACAGGATAGAAAATATAAAGAAACGAAGAAAAAGAGGATCGTCACTCTAGAAATATCCATTCTCTTGCCTGGCTATACAAGTCAAGAAGTGTTTTTGAGATGTATTTTTAACGAATATATTTACATATATTTTGACGAGCTGCTAAGATACCAAAAAATTCTCTCTCTTTGAAGTAGTAACATCTATGTTTTCCATCACTTTCCGACGTTCTCCACTTTATTTCATTATTCCAATAAAAAAAAAGGCACGTGTAGTTTTAATGACATACATTTTACAAGTGAAGCTCTCGCAGAGTTATATGCTTGTATAACCTTTTTTGTTATTCATGAACTCATCGCAAATTATGAACAGAGAAAGTGTTTCTCTTTCTCACTACTTCTGGCGATTTAAAATCCATTTCTGCACAATACGCACTAGAATTACGATTCCGTTCGTGAATACATTTTTCAAAAGAATTCTACAAAATCTTTAGATGATTTTTTTCCCTCTCTTTGAGCAAAATATTAGATCACAACATACTCAACTTATTAGATAAATAAAGAAAGAAATTGGAAATAATTTAATTATTCTAGGAAAAATAATATGTCAAAAGGATATGTTTTGAAACACGGAACTAAAGGCGATTGATAGACAACTGCCTTAACTAAAGAATAAGTTGATATACTGTATATACAGGATGCCCTACTTGAATGAAATTCTAGAAAATCTTGATTTAGAAGAAAGTAAAATAAATAAATGAATAAATAAATAAATAAATAAATAAATAAATAATAATAATAATAATAATAATAATAATAATAATAATAATAATAATAATAATAATAATAATAATAAACGTTTATATTCATACATGTACGTACAAGACATAAAATTAATTGAGTTTGTCACAGGAGGTGCTGGAAATGTTTAACCAGAACTTAATATGACTTTGCGTGTTTCTCAATAAGGCTACTATATTTTTTTCTAATCTCTGATGTCACCGGCTGGATCTCACTCCCGAAGTGTCGCTGTTCTTCTTAGCAACCCCGTAAACTACGGATTCGATATTAATATAATCTAGTTTCGATCATTTTTATTTGACACTCCTCCTACTTAAACTAGGTATGATAGGAGGCCTTATCAACACTGAGGGGATCACCTTAGACTTAAATGGTATCGTAACTGTCATCTATCAGCTCAGGAAACCCGAAAAGTATGGATATGACACTAATATCGGTAATTTGCGATCATATTCATATGTCTTTCTCTCCTCCCCTAGATGTGAGGTAAGAGGTCTTACCCCGAGAATACTCTTTTCCAGGCCGTACACACAATCGTATATATATATATATATATATATATATATATATATATATATATATATATATATATATATATATATATATATATATATATATATCGGGTGTTGCAAAATAAGTGTTACAACTCTTGGGAGGTGACTCCTGCCACTGAGACAAGAAAAAAAAGTTCTGTTGAACTTTCGGCTATCGGACATAGTTTATGATCTACAAGGTGCCGAAAGCGTGGGAAAATGACTTTCGGACGCCAGTAGTTCGGAAACTATCCAACGTAAAGATGGCAGGTAAAACATTCACTGAAGAAGTCGTGCATGCTATATTGCATTTTGCATGTTTCACAAGCTTACCATGCACGCGCAAGGGATTCCCCAAAGGAACGTAGGGAGTCCCGGATAATCTGCCAAATGAAAATTGGTCTAAATGGATATGAATTGATAGGGTTTCTACCAGGTAGCAATAATTCGATTGCATAAAGTGGATATCTGGAACAAATACAAAATGGCGGAAACCTTCATGCCTGTTATGTGTGGTTGCATAATCGCCAGGTACGGATGCTGGCCAACAGTGACGTAATGAGTATTAAGTGCAGCGAATTGGTTCTCAAATGCTCTAGAAAGACATCTGAAGTGTCGGTAGAGCACAGCAGATGAAGCAGAGTGATTCACATGTGTGGAAACACTTAACGAAAAATGCCCAGAAATGCACTCATACTAAATAAACGTTAGTTCAAAGCTTCGGAAATGTAAGGAATATCATCAAGAAGGAATAGCCATTGCCGATTCACCAATAATATTCCCTCAATCTGATGCAATATGATGTGCACGGTTGCATACCAATAAGAATGCAACAACTGAGGACAAGTTGAAATTGTGCAAGGGGACTCACAAAGAAACTGGGTAAACTGAATGAATGTCATTAGTGGGATCGTATAAGCGCTATTGAAATGTGGCCACTCTGTGTGTTGATATCAACATGTAGCTAATGGACAAATGTCAACATGTCCCACTACTGCTGGGACAGCGTCCCATGTGCGAAAAATAGGAAAATAACTACTCGTGTATTGAATCTGAGGCTGTGGGCTCACAGTAGGATTGGAACTTTGACCACGCGAGCGAAAGCCAGCGCTCTAGCCCTGAGGCTTCGAGGGAGCCTTACTTTCTCTATATGCATTTATTTAAGGAGTACCGCACCCAATTTGTTTGGTAAGCGCTCTTGTACAGCCTACCGACATGCTTGTGTGTTTCATTTTGTTACTCCTACTGCACAGTTGTAAACAATCAGAGTTTTAAAACGTTTCTTCCTATTTATCATGTCGTTTTATTTTCCTATATATTGTGTTCCAGCAGTAGTGTTACATGTGCCAAATTGGTTCATTTTCCTCTTTGTCTTGGCATGTGCACTGTGTGTAAGATACGAATTTCTGGAGGTATTTTCCTATATTTCGAGTACGTCATATGTCCTAGAAGACGTGGGACATGACACAAATTTGTTATTTTCACGCTCTATTAGAAATTGAACCATGGATTAAGAGATTTCTTTTCATATATGTCGACTGTAGTACAATGTCCGAAACAAAGTGGAACATTGATACAACCGTGTTCTAGTTGCGTTCTACCAAAAAGTGCACCAGATGTAATAGCAAAATGTACAACGTTATTTTCCTAGTTTTCGCACTTGGGACGGTGTCCCAGCAGTAGTGCGGCATGTTGACATTTGTCCGTTAGCTACATGTTGACATCAACACACAGAGTGGCCACATTTCAATAGCGCTCATGCGATCCCACTAGTGACATTCCTTGAGCTTACCAAGTTTCTTAGTTAGTGCCCTTGCACAATTTCAAGTTGGCCTCAGTTGTTGCATCCTTATTGGTATTAACCGTACACATCATATTGCATCAGATTGAGGGAATATTATTTGTGAATCGGCAATGGCTGTTCCTTCTTGATGATATTCCTTACATTTCCGACGCTTTGAACTAACGTTTATTTAGTATGAGTGCATTTCTGGGCATTTTTCGTTAAGTGTTTCCACACATGTGAATCACTCTGCTTCATCTGCAGTGCTTTACCGACACTTCAGATGTCTTTCTAGAGCATTTGAGAACCAATTCGCTGCACTTAATACTCATTACGTCACTGTTGGCCAGCATCCGTACCTGGCGATTATGCAACCACACATAACAGGCATGAAGGTTTCCGCCATTTTGTATTTGTTCCAGATATCCACTTTATGCAATCGAACTATTGTTACCTGGTAGAAACCCTATCAATTCATATCCATTTAGACCAATTTTCATTTGGCAGATTATCCGGGACTCCCTACGTTCCTTTGGGGAATCCCTTGCGCGTGCATGGTAAGCTTGTGAAACATGCAAAATGCAATATAGCATGCACGACTTCTTCAGTGAATTTTTTACCCGCCCTCTTTACGTTGGATAGTTTCCGAACTACTGGCGTCCGAAAGTCATTTTCCCACTTTTTCGGCACCTTGTAGATCATAAACTATGTCCGATAGCCGAAAGTTCAAGAGAACTTTTTTTCTTGTCTCAGTGGCAGGAGTCACCTCAAAAGAGTTGTAACACTTATTTTACAACACCCGATATATATGTGCGTGTGTGTGTGTGTGTGTGTGTGTGTGTGTGGTGTGGCTGGATTGAAATTTAGCGTTTCTTTCCAGCATCAAGGGTGTATGAGTCATGAACCCACAGTTTAAGGTAAAGCCGTATTGTGTTCAAATTTCAAGACTCTCTCATCGGCAATCGAACTACAAAGCCCGTGCGCCAGAGGTGTGCGCGCTCGCAACTAGACCAGAGAGGTCTCTATCATGACTGCTTTACAATATATGAACTAGAACTGTTTTGATAAAGTGCAAATTCCTGTAAATTGTGAAATAATAATAATAACAATAATAATAATAATAATAATAATAATAATAATAATAATAATAATAATAATAATAATAATAATAATAATAATAATAATAATAATAATAATAATAATAACAATAACAATAATATCAATTATTATAGTGTCCTAGTACGGAAGTTGTTGCAACTCTTACCACGGAAGTACTTGAAGTGGTATGCGGGGATCTGCATGTGTGTAGACCCTATATACCATTGGAAAGGTCACACCGAGTATACCTCACATGTAAATTATATCGCTTGAATGGGGCATTTAGGGGGCGTGGCGATCATTTGAAGATCAGAACAAGGCACGCTCCGAAACACCAAAAAACGTGGACAAAGTAGGGAAGCTATGATGTAATTGTTTTGAGACGTGTTATATATAGATTTGAAAGATAGCTGAATACGAATCTCACATCAAATGTTTACAAATCAAAATAGATCCAACATGGCGGACAGAAATTAAAAAAAAAACTATGGATTTGAAATTAGATATAGAGAGATCTTCGACATCACCATGTATGAATCGGATACAAAAAGTGTAAGATTCAAATTGGCGGGTCAAAGATAGTGAACAAAATGAAAAACACTGCTATGGAACTGAAAGGGTGTAGGTAAAAGATTTTGTGATCGCGGAGTACGAATTCAATGTTAAAAGTGCAAAATGCAATATATCGGATCCAATATGGAGGACGAAGAGTGCAAAAAAATATGTACAGAACGGACATACGTGATTCTTACACGTGTAGAAAAGTACCTATAGTACATAGCGGTGCAAGTGGTTGCAGGTGATGTTTTATCATAAACATGGAGCGTGTTTTGCTATAGAGCCATGCCAAATTTGAGGCATGGATGCAGGACAGTTTTGCAGCGCACATGAAAGTTTTATGATACGAACAGATTGCAATCATAGACAATAAGTATTTCACCAACAACTCCCTCCCCGAAGAGATACGCGGGGGATCGGCATGTGTTATATATTGTTAAAAGGCTCGCACCGATTACACTTTACATCTGTAACATCTCTCTTGAATGGCGCCTATAGGGTACGTTGGATTTATTTGTAGATATCATCTGAAGATTCGAACGATGACAGTGAAAAGTGCGCCTTGTAGTTTAAAACATAGTTATGCTTCCACAGCTGCCTTTCTGGTTTCACATTGTGCCGTGTACACTTATGAGACATATGCATAATAGATGCCTACTCTGATGAGTAGGAATGGTACTGACACTAAGAATAGTATCGATTTCGTCTCGGTCTCTTGTCTAATTCGAGGTCGAGATGTGCTTTTCCAAGTCAAGACAAGATCGACGGAATCCAGGCTCGTCACGTTATACACATGTCCATTCTGTACTTTTGCACTTTTTGTCCGTCGTATTGGATCCGTCATATTGCATTTTGCACTTTTAACATTGGATACGTACTCCAAAACTACGGAAAGCTCTATCTACCCGCTTTCAGTTCCATAGAAGGTTTTTGGATTTTGGATCCACCGCCATATTGGATCCACCATTATGAATTTTACATTTTTGGTATCCGATTCATACATAGTGACGTCGAATATCTCTATATATACCTAATTTCAGATCCATAGCTTTATTTTCTTTGTAATTTATGTCCGCCATGTTCTATCCACCATTTTGATTTCTATCATTTGATATCAGATTCGTATTCAGCTAGAGCTCCTCCGTGGCTAAGCGGTTAGCGTACGCGCCTTTGGCGTGGGAGGCCCGGGTTCGATTCCCGGCGGGAGCTCATGTGGTTCGGATTCCACGTTAATCAGTAGGTCCACGTCTCATATAGCCTCGCTGGTGAACGGGACGTTAAACTCAAAATCAACTCAACTCGTATTCAGCTACCTTTTAAATCTACATATACCGTCTCAAAACAATTACGTCATAGCTACCTATTTTGTCTTTTTTTTTTTTTTGTATTTCGGAGGATACCTTGTTCTAAAATTCAAATGATCGCCACACCCCGTACAGGCTCCATTCAAGCAAGATATTTCACATGTGAGGTGTACTCGGTGTGGCCTTTTTAACGATATATAAGACATGCAGATCCCTTCGTACCAATTCTACTGCTTTCCTAGTTACAGGGTGGCCCAAAAGTAGGTAGGTCTATACACCCCTGCAGTGATAAAATATAACATTCTAGCTTATGGATTTATTTTCCACGGCTGTTCCGAGCTTAAGATATAATAAAAATGCTTTAAGAACAAATTATAAAGAAACAAAGTCTATTTGATCGATAGCAATAAGAAATTATATAAAAAAGCAATCAGTTGGTCAGCACCGGGCTATGTACCTACTTTTGGGCCAACCTGTATATTGAAACTGCCATCTGTTTCATTGACGTAGACCTTTTTTTTTCCTATTCGCAGTCACCATATGTATTTTGCGGGAACACTGCAAAAAAAAAAAAAAAAAAAAAAAAAAAAAAAGTTACAGTATGGTTCTTGTTGGAGAAGAAGCCTTCCCACAAATAACCTTGAAATCTATATCTCTTATCCTAACCATAATCGGTTTAAATTCACATTTCCGCAAAGAAAAATCATAAATAATGACAATAAAAGAAATCATATCTGTTCAGCACATTTTCCACATGTTATGACAAATTACTTGAAAATTGTTCTACTAATGGAGCAAATTGTTAAAACACTCTAATCATCCAATTTACTAGCAGTTCACATTTGTTTACAGCTGTGGTAGGTAGTAGAACCTCACACAGAGAAGCACTGTTAATTCTGTCTTTGTAACCGACATCGGAAAGCTCAAACACGACAGAAGTTTTCTGAAGTACAAGTATGTCGCGGTTGGTCAGGCTTCTCGTATCTTTTTTTTTTTTTTTTTCAATTATTAATATTGGATAATTTATACTAATTCACAACAATTTTGGTCTACAATAAACTGTCATCCCAAATATGCAATATGGTGTTTTCCACCGATTGTAATCCCAGTACCTCCTACTGTGATATAGTATTGGTACAGAATAGAGTTTGTAAATCGACATTATATTTGATGCCTTGCTTGCTACATAACTTGCAGAAACAATCCGTGGAAACTTCACTTTTTTCATACACTTCTGTGGGCCTCATTAGCTTTAAATAAAGCTTTCTTAAATGACCATACAATATTTTCTCAATTGCGACGAAAGCTTTATGCACGTTAATGATGTTAAAATTAAGTGTTTCTTGTCGTTACAAATAGAGTTTAATAACTAAAGAAAAACTAATTTATTTATTTATTGTCTGATATGCAATAAATAAATAAATAAATGCATATGAACACTTGGAAAAACGACCAAAAAGACTGAATGTCTTCAAAATACGTGTGTGGAGAAAAGTGGAGAACGTTAGTCAGGACAAACATGAAATAAATGAGGAAGTGTTGTGAACACCAAAATGAAAAGTGAAAACTTTATATGCAATTAAAATAAAACCTGTTTAGGAGATTAACTAAGAAAGAAGTATATTCTAAAGAATATAACTGAAGTTATAGCAGGATGAAGTAGAAGGAAAGGGACAACATAGACTCGAGTAAAGAGATCACATAAAATCGTGCATTGTCTACGTCAGGATCAAGAAGTTAGCTGAAGCTATGGCAGAGAAGATTCTTAGTGTGGTACGAATGACCAGCCAATAATGGTAAAAATATTTATGATGACGATTTTTTTTATTGATTATTTTTAGTTTTAAGACAGTAATATAAATATTTGGAAATACCCAGCTGCTCATCTTACTTTGATTTCAACGTCAAGCTTACCCATTACTTTCATTGGTAATAGCTTCACATGAGCTATCCAAATAATAGATTATTATTATTATTATTATTATTATTATTATTATTATTATTATTATTATTATTAATAATAATAATAATAATAATAATAATAATAATAAATGATTTTTAAATCCTAACATCTCTTAGTCAGGATATATGTTGTTAGCACATCGATTTCGACTTTCCTACATATTAATGAAACTCCAATTATATTAAAATGCTGCTTCAAGAGTTCAACACATTTCCGTTTCTTTCTTGTCTGGTGCAGTTTATCCAGTACCAGGCGCGATAGGTCTAACAATTAAATGGAATAAAATTGAATATTTAATGGAAAAAGGGGGCCACGGTGGCTCAGTGGTGGAGAGCTTACCTCTGGGTGAAGGCCCTTGGGTCTGTACCCAGCCACTCGTGTTTGTGGTGGGAAACATCGTGTTGAAAGTTTCCGTGAGGTTCTTCCCTCACTTCCTACCACATTTTCATTCCACCAATTATAAGATGATCATTCACTTTAACTAATAATCCATCTCCTTTAGTTTAAAGTTCATAACTGTTGGACCCAAAATAGAAATGTATTTTAATGTGACGTTCCATGATTATTCCCTTTAGGTTTAGAGATAGTGATGATTAATCAAAGTGATTGGTTAAAAGGTAGTTGATTGAATGAGAACGCGAGAAGAAACAGGAGAGTCTAGAGTAAACCCACGGACACGATGTTGTCCACCACAATCTCACATGTCCCGCTGTGGCTCAGTGGTAGAGCGTTCACCTCTGGTGCATGGAATTCTTGGCTCTTTCCCTGTTCGCGGTAAGTGTACTTTGTGGTGGACGAATACCGGGTGCGTGTGTTTTTTTCGGAGTTTTCCGTTTCCTCCCACTTTCTTCATTCCACCATTGCGTTCATTTCTCAACATCATCTCCTTTAGCCTAGCCGGCATAATCGTGGGACGAGTAAAACTTCAAGATTTCATTTTACAATCTCACATGGTTTAGGATCGAACCTGACGCTCTCAACCCAATACTTACTCTTAACGTAGTATTGGTCACTCTCTTAAGTACGTACGCAAATCTGACATGATCCTGGGGCGTGATAAATATATATGAAGAGTTATGTATTAATAAGCAAACGAATAATTAAATTATATTCTAAATCAATCAATATGTATAATTAACAGGAGTTTTAAATTTCCTCAATTTTCCCGCACGCTCTTGAACCACAATTGCCACCCGTGTATATGTAGAACAAACAAACCTTGAAGAGGACGATAATTTCAAATATCTGGGAAGTGCTTTGACTAGAGACGCTTACTGTACCAAAGAGATCAGGTCAAGAATTGCCAGAGCCAAAGAAGTATTCAACAAGAAAAGGTCACTCTTACTAGCAGGCTTAATATTGGACTAAGGAAGCAAGCGTTATGGAGCATTGGACTGTATGGTTCAGAGACTTAAGCGCTACGCAAGTGATTGGACTAAGAAAGCAAACGTTATGGAGCATTGGACTGTATGGTTCAGAGACTTAAACGCTACGCAAGTGAGAAAAAAATATTTAGAGCTTCGAAATGTGGTGTTGGAGGAAGATGGAGGATATAAAATGGAGAGAGAGAGAGTAACAAACGAATATGTTTCAAAACTGGTAGGAGAGAAAAGGACCTTTTTAGCCAGCATCATTCGTAGGAAGGCTAATTGGATTGGACACATCTTACGAAGAAATTGTCTTTTTCATAGCGCTATAGAGGGAAAGATGGAAGGAAAGTGAGGAATAGGAAGAAGAAGAACATACTCATCGATGAAAAGTAGAATAAAATATTGAGAGTTAAAAGAGGAAGCTGAAGAAAGTAGGGACAAACATGGAAGAAACATTTTCAGGGCCAAACCTAAAATTAAAAAAAAAAAACAACTCATTAGTCCCAGGACATGCCATCAGGTAGAATTATTATTATTATTATTATTATTATTATTAATAATAATAATAATAATAATAATAATAATAATAATAATAATAATAATAATAATAATAATAATAATAATAATAATAATAATAATAATAATAATAATAATAAATGCATCGGGGAATTATGCCATGCAATGCCGACGATGCAACACTACTTGCATTATTCCATCCTATTCGCTAAAGGAAAGAAAAGAAACTTGCTGGGCGGGTCCTTGCCCTGAGATCAAATTAAGAATTTGATTAACTGTCTGGAACATGGAAGAGAGGAGGGCGAAGAAGGTAAAGCTGTAGACACATTAATGAATAAAAGTGTTACTTCTTATACTCTTGTACAGTATACAATTCCTTTCTTTGTCGCACGCGTCCTTTTAGAAGATTTATCTACTTATCTACATGACGCAGCTCTGTCACTCATTGTCGAGGTGGAGAAATGGTTTCCAAATTACCATCTCTTGTGTATTTTTCTTGTACCAGAAAGAAAAAAAAATCTGAAGATAGCCAACTATTTCGAATCCAATACTATGCATTTGTACCTTTTACCTCTCCTTTCCGACATGACCAAGTACTATTCTGTGTTGACAATGGTTAGCTGCATCATTAACATTGTTTTTCTTTCAAACAATGATTTCCCTATTCCTTGATGAGTGAATTATTACTGCCCTCCCACTTCCCGCTTTATATATATATATACTGTATATACAGATCTTTTTTTTTTCCTTTTTTTTTCTTTTACATCACCATTCAGCAGTTTTGGCTTTGGTAGTAAACGACATATCGAATGTCTACATGACGTCATCACATTCCCAACATGCCCCAAGGTTGCCAGGTTTCCCAGTCCACTAGCGGGTCTTTAGTTAAACGAAGTGCTCCAATGAATCCCACGGCAATGACGAAAAGCATCAGTGAAAGTGTAAAGGTTAACAAATTACCAGACGATAAAGAATGATGACATGCTTTTCTTGTAAGTGAAACGGGAGTAGAGTGGTGTTTTAAAGAATTCTCATTGTCAAGAGCTGGGGCGACTTGTCAACATTGCGCGTGCGCGAGGCTAGGCTTGGGTGGTCTGGAAGAAGCAGGCGTTTAGCGTTGCCCCCAGGGTACAAGTCAAGCCTGCCCCTCAATAAGGGGGTTCGCAAGGTGTAATTTGCAGTAATGGGAGTTTTGAAACCTTGCATGTTTCTTCGAGTAAATTAGAAAGAATTGTTTTAAATAACAGGGAAACGAGGTTCCCCCAGCAATCTACACCCGTGGTTTGATGTGCTGAAGCTAGGTAATAAGACCCATTTTTCGTCTCAAATTGAAGGTCTTAGTCGGAAGAGCATCGCCTTGTAGAGGCTTGAATTCAAGAATAAAGTAAATATAACGTTCTTTGACCTGTTTGGAGGAGCCTTCGGGGATATGGAGGGAACGGATAGAACTGGGACTTGTCCAAGGTAGCTTAGCAAGGCCTTTCTTATACTGAAACAGAATTCAAATCAACCAGTATATTCAATCTATATGGATGGATCTCATCCTCTAGTTAGCTTAGTCGATGCGGGAAATTTAACAGCACATGAACAAAGGTAGGTCTCCTTCCAAGGAACATACATGTATACAGCAAGATCTTTGTCGGGACTAATTTTGAGAAACGATACAAATGCTTATAAGTTGCTACTAGGACCTCCCAATGGGTGCTAATTTGATTCTAAGACGTACAATGCCTGTCAGTGTTAGGCCGATAAAAAAAGAAAGAAAAAAATATGAAAACAACTGTCCTAGATTATCGTTTAATCTGACGAAGAGAAGTGGGCAAAATGAAGCAATCCAACCTTATTTTAAAAGTCCCATTCCTGTATTTTACTGATGCAGGGTGGGTCTTCGATGCGGTCGATCTTGATCTATAGTCCCACCAAAAAAACTTCTCGCCTAACCAGGTAGCCAATGTCATTATTAAAAAAAATAAAACAAAAAAGTTTTCTTATAATTTTGGTTACTTACGAGGACTGATAGAATCACCATCATAGATATTCTACCAGCATTAGCAGATAACTTGCCTCAACTGATAAGCTTCAATGCTACACGGTCTTCTAACCTCTTCGTTTTCAGGTGCGATTTTTCTGTTTTAATATCGTTCATTAATTGTAGTTTCCTTCGCCCTCTCCCTCTTTTCCTGCCATTGTATCCTCTAACATGTCTCTCATGATACCATTCCTTCTTAGCCAATGTCCCAACCAGTTTCTCTTCCTCTTCCTAATAATATCTAAAAGTGTTCTTTTCTCTCCCTTCATTTCTAAGACCCTCTCACTCGTTTTCCGCTCGACACAGCTAATTTTCTCCATTCTTCTCCACGCCCACATTTCAAAAGCTTCCAGTCTTTTTTCATCATTGTTGTGTAATGTCCATGTTTCTAACCCATACAGAAATAAATTCCACAACAAGCATTTTGTGAGCCTTTTTCTTAACTTTATTTATGCTCCCAAAAAACAGTGCTCTTTTTTTTTCCCTAAAGGCTTCTTTTGCCATTAATATTATTGTTTTTCTTTCACTTTCACACTTCATAGAATAGTTGATACATTATCCGACTAAAATTATATTTTGAGTGCATTGCTCTTGACAATTCTTACTGATAGAATAGCTTTCACATTATCCGGTTAAAAATACTATTTGTTTTATTGCATTTCTCTTAACAATTCTTAATCTGCTTTACACATCTTACGCAAATTAGGAAGTAAAGCACTTGCTTTCGTGCAGTTTCATAGCATTTCTATCCTAGTAAAGCAGCTGGAAATTGTGACAGTTTTACGGTGACATACATACATTAAATATCACTTATTAAACAAAGTTATATCTTTAATATCAATGCATAGTACCTTGCATCTTTTCTAACGACTTCTACGAAGGTTGGTTTGTTGGTGTGTTTAGCGTACCTCTTCAGTGCCGATAGTGTAGGAGAATTGAATCTGCAGTTTAAGGTAGAATTCGAACCACCGAAATTAGTTCAAATTTCAAGTATTTCCCACTGGGAATCGAACCAGGGACTGGTAGACCAGAATAAAAATAGAATTTTACTGTTAAATCGCTATATTATTGTTATTTTTTAATTACACGTTATAATAATTGTTGTTATCTGATGTAAATAATCGCTGGTTCGATGCCAGACCATGTGACCAAATGAGGCGTATAGTTTCTAAATCCGCCATCTCCAATTTTCAAAAAAAATGAGGTAAGTAGATTTACTGGTATTCCTTTCCATGCCCTACATGATGGTGAAAAGAGTTGTTTGAAATGTCGCCACCTCCACCCTCAATTACTGCTTTAAAGTTCAGGGTTTCTTCAAAAGCCGCCATCTACACTCAGCAGTGTGTTTGTAAACCCCATCATCTCGATTCTATTCTATTCTATGCTATGAATTGAAGACCGACGTTAATGAAAAAAAGTTGCAAGATGTTGTTCAACTCCTAACGAAACACTTCGGGGAGAATTGGCGTGCTAATTCAAACTTAGCCATTTATGTTGATGCCGAAAAGAGACTGACTGCTTCAACAGAAGAAAGTGTAGATGAGGATTAGGCTGAATGTCAGTGTTTCGAACATGATTCTGATGAGAACTATATCTGAAAACAGTGTAAAGATCACTTTCAATCCTTTTCTTGTTGGTAAAGGTGGCATTTATTCCGAAGTTCCCATCCTGTTATGTCAGGCTATGTTAGGTTAGGTTAGGTCCCAATGGGTTAGATTAGGTTAGTGAGGTGAGGTTAAGTAAGCTTATGTTATGTTAGGAGACGATATTTCTAAACGGGCTGGGAACTTCGGAACTTGACCTGTAAATGTAGCTAACGTACTATGATTATAGCTTCATTTCTTTTTTCCTTGTTTGTGCACATTATAATGTCACCCAACAAGTTAATATCGTCGTTTAGATTCAGTTTATCTCCATCTACTGCTCTGTTCTGAAATAGTTATCAGAAATTATAATAGTAATGACTTGGAAGCAAATAAACCCCAAAAATTACTTAAGTACGTTTGATTCAAAGTCCTCCATCTCCAAAAGTTGTTTTCAAAATCCGCCATCTCCAAACTGCTTTCTGCAATAACCGAGAAATGAGATGAGAGAGATTTTTGTCATTTGGTAGTTATAATGAATGTCCAGAAAGCAGTAAAGTATTTCTAAAAAGAAAATTTTATCTCACATAATCTCTGAGTTATCAGTTTTTCCTGTTTTTCTCGAAACCGTTTATGAAGGAGATGGCGGATTTAGAAACTATACGCCTCAAATTATGTATCCGTGGATTTTCTTGGAGTTTTCCCGTAACCATTATTACGCATTTAGTCTTCATTACTCGTATTTATCATCCGTAGTGTTTAACCCACAAAGGAAAACAATTTCGTGCTGGATCCTCAATCAAATTTTCGGCTGGTTGGTTGAAGCCTTTGGGGCTTCATGCGAGGAAGCTTTGTTTCAATGGACTTCTAAATCAATAACTAGTTCAAAATTTCTGAACTACGACCGCTTGATCATTTTACTTAGAATATACTCTGTACAGTAAATTCCATATCAAGTTTTAAAATACCTCAATTGCCTTTAAATTGATCTAAAACAATATATATATATATATATATATATATATATATATATATATATATATATATATATATATATATATATAGGCGGATCCAGAATATGATCAAGGGAGGGGCTAAATCATATTTTGCCGTTTTATCCAGTGTAAAGCAGGATCGAAGCCCATTTTATCCAGTGTTTACCTGAGCGTCAAGGGGGGAGCTATAGCCCCTATAGCTTCCCTAGCTCCCCCTTGGATCCGCCACTGTATATATATATATATATATATATATATATATATATATATATATATATATATATATATATATATAGAGGTCTGCACAGCTCGGGCCTACAAAGTATATATCACAAAGGTCCCGGTCCGGGCACGTGTCGTATTTTTTTTGGATATACAACCATATTTTTCGGGCCTTTTCGGGCCTAAATTTGTAAATATACTGCACAACGATATATAGGATTGCACCGTTCTTTCTGGAGCACTTTTAAATCACATCTGAAAAATTAAACCTCTAATTTCTGTAAATAAAAATAAAATTTTGGGTTAATTTTTAAGTTTCTGTAATTTGGGCATTTTTCGGGCTCATTTGACTATCACACGAGCTCGGGCCGGGCTCGGGACAAAAGGCTAAAACTATTTCGGACTCGAGTCGGGCCTCATATTGTAAATTCAAGGGCCGTGCCGGGCCCGGGATAAAAATTCCGGCCCGTACAGACCTCTAATATATTAGGGATGGTCAAAACCGATTTTTATGAAAAAAACGGAAAACGGTTTCTAGAAAAAACGAAATCCGATAAAAGCGACATAAAAGCGGTTTTCTGCAAAACGGTTTGTTTTTTCACCAAAAACTGGTTCGGTTTTTCACCGAAAACGGTATCGGTTTTCTTCAAAACCGGTTCAGTTTTCACCAAACACAAAACTATTTCTGTGTAAACGGAACTTTTTTCCGGAGAACAACGAAACACTATTCTGGTCAGAAACGGAACCGGTTTTGGAAAAACTGAAATCGGTTTCGATGAAAATTGAACTAGCTTTGGAAAGAACAGGTTATTTCTCCCAAACCGGTTCTTTTAGAAAACCGAAACCGGTTTTTAAGAAAATCGAAACCGGATTCTGTGAAAAACCGAACCGGTTTGGGAGAAAACCGATAACCAATTTTGGAGAAAACAAGTTTCGTCGAAAAAACGTTTTTTGTTGAACATTTTCAAAAACTGATTTCGGTTTTCCTAATAAACGGAAACAAACAAACAAAAAAAGAAAAACAAAACAATATAAGGGTATATATGTTTCTAGATTTTTCTATAGAACACCTTAGTCAGTGGTTTATATTCTTGGAATTTACATATGGGAATGACGCTAAAATAACAAAATAATATAATTAAGATAAATAGGTAGTGTAGTTTGACTATTGTAAGCTTCACGATCTCTGCTTTGAACCTTTACTGTTCCACACTTTAGGCCCTTGTCAATATAACGATATGCTATGTGTTCATAGAACCTCTTCTGCTCATCTTGGTGTCAGGAATCACCTCCGGATGTTTGTTACATTAATTAAGTTACACCCATGAATATGAAAGTTAGTGACATGTAGTCGATAGATCACATACAAAACAAAGGTTGACTATATATATATATATATATATATATATATATATATATATATATATATATATATATATATATATATATATATATATATATATCGTTTCATATTTAATAGCTTGACATTTTAACATTCAATATATAAAATGTTTTTGATTTTTTACACTCCATAGTTCGATATTTTTTATGTTTTGATATTATTTGGTATATCGATATTCAATATTTCAATATTTAGCCAATAAATATTCCTACATATTGACCAATTTTCAAAATTTATCTATATCGATATCTCATATCCAGATGTTTCACAACCCTAGTAGTGAGAAGATGGCAACAACCATTTTTGCTAGATTTGCTTGAAATAATGCGGCTAATTATTTTTCTTCTGTATCGGTGAGCTCTCAGTATTTGTAAGTTATAAAATAAAATAAAATCTTTGAGTTTTGCGGCCCAAAGATTATGCCGGCTAGGCTAAAGGAGACGATGATGATGAAATAATGAATGAAATTGTGAAATGAAGAAAGTGAAAAGAAACGGGATAACCCCGAGAAAACCGACGCACACGGTGTGTGTCCACTACAAAGTTCACTTGGCGCGAGCTGCGACCGAACCAGAGACCCTAAACACCAGAGCTGAACGCTCTACCAATGAGCCGCTGCGGCCCCTATTTGTAAGTTAGTTTTAATATTAAATCGCTATGAAATTTGAGAATTTCACACAAATCTAGACACATAAGCCCAAAATAACCTTCAAGCATGATTTCCCGGAGAGAAGTCAATGACTTCCCACTGCATTTGCACTATCATGGCGAAAGTAATCAAAGAACGAAAACGCTAAGAAGAAGGAGAATACCTCTTAACGTGTTTTCCCCGTCAGTCTCAATACAACGAATTAACCAACACACACAACGCAACACAATACAAGGTTCCTTCACTGATTTAGAGGGAGGGAGAGGAACTTACCTATAATCTCCTCTTCTTCCCTCTGTTTTATCCTGTTCTCTTCTTTAGTTTTTGCAGTCAGAAATGTGTACAAGGTAGAATGAGTTTCATCGTTCGCGTACTATATATATTGCCCTTCTGATATTATTATTATTTTTACAAAAAATCAAATGGACACAAACTGACAAAAGAAAGAGAATATGTATATGCTGGCTGAGTAAAAGGTGTTAAGTCCAAAATGTTCAAAACGTTTGAACTTAAAAACGTTTTTATAATACTTTGTGAAGAACAATTTATGCAGATAATTGAAACACTCAACACTTTGCCAGCAGTGTAAAGCGCTTCATATTTTTTTTTTCTTTTTTTAAGACTTTACACAAGCAGAAACTTTTCAATTCCTATCTTTGTCAAATGACTACGATTTATGATTTTTGGACTTAATACCTTTAACGCAGCAAACTCAGATATAGCATGCAACTTTTTTCATAGGAAATTAATTTATTCAGACTCTTTACGATAACCTGCCACCACTTTTAAAAAAAGATGTTAATAGCATAATAACATTTAACGATTTAATAATTTAGAATACGTATATCATGTTATAAGTGAGTAGTATTTGGTTTTAGGACATAAGACAATTCATAGAACATACTCAAAACCATTGTAGAAACTCGATTATTTAAAGTTGTGACAATCTTAAAAGTCTTTGCACTATCTAAGAAACAACAACAAAAAAAAAGAAAGAAAGAAAGAAAGGAAGAAAGATAGTGCAGAACTAACAAAATAATAAAAGTTGCCATTAAGACATATTGTACAGTGGTGGTGGTAAATGTTGGGGTAATCACTATTTTACAACCTTACGTGTGGGAACAATTATCAATTTAATGGAAACACCTGCAGTTGAAAACATGTAAGATGCTTGAATTGGCAACGGTCAGGCGGCGACCAGAGCGCTAAGCTGTTGGTGTTGGAGCGTTAGGACAAACTACGCATTATATGAGGAGCATTAGAACGGTGGTGTGAGTGAACTGAGTAGACGGTGACACTGTATTCTCTGATTCTCTGATTAGCAAACATGGCAAATTCTTGACGCTCAGTTATGTGGCGAAGCGTGGCGAAAGTTACAAGCGTGTTGGGTGAGTTACGAGGAACAGTATCAAGAATGATGACGGCCTACAAAACTCACAGCAAAACCATGCTAGGGAAGAAGATCAGTTGTCAGGTCGATCCGAGCATTACTGCGAATTGTCACTCAGAACCGTGGTGCGAATGTGGTGTAAGTGACAGAGGAACCCCAAGCAGCATCTTCCACAGCCTGTGCCGGTCGATCACAGTCCGCCGCGAATTAAATGACGTGATTATATGGGGTCAGGGTGCACGGGCAAAACTGCTGGTAAGGAACCATAAAGTTTTAGCACAACCCGAAGTATCGCGAATATACAACATGGAGTGGTGATGGCTGGAAACGTGTGATATGGTCGGATGATCCATCGTTCATCTTAAAGAGAACCCTGTATATGTTGGCCACCATCAGTTACATTGAAAAGTGGTCAACTTACAGAAAAAAAGTGTGAATAGAATATTTTAGAATAGGATTTCCAGTATTGATTGATTGTAAAATTTTAAAGCAATGGCACAACTACTGTTAAATAATATATAGAGAGTAATAATAACAATATGCAGTACTAGAAAAATAATACAGTATGTTTAATACGTACCTTTCGAAAAATAGCGAATCAGTTAATAAAAATTTATTCATGGTAGTTCATTCTAAACGTACAGCATTTCATTTATTCTTTTGGCTTATTAATGAATTACAAGGGTTTCTCTCGGAGCAAAACATGTTTTGAGAAAGTTTTAGCAGGTTACCAACTTACAGAGGTGGCCAAGTTGACAGGTTTTACTGTAGTATCCATAAAAATACAGGGAGTTTCAGGGAGAAGGGCAATACTTTGGAAAAGCGTGATTCCAAGAAAAAAAGTTCATGTGGATATGGGTTCCATTTTCAACTTTTTGGAAGCTACATATTGTGAAATATTTTTGACCTTATATTAATTTTTGGTCACATAGGTAAAATATTTGCTTTCCAACAGTATGCACCATGTGGCAGTTAGAAGTAAAGATATTTATGGAAAACTGGGGGAAGTTAAAATTATTTTAAGATTATTTAATGAAACTGGATGCCATACATCTCAACTTTACCTAAATAACTTAACTTTCAAAGATACCGCTACCACATATTGGAAGGGCCATTCCATCATCTTTCAAATGACCTATATAATATCCCTTCAAATGACTCTTATCTCTATATAATAATTACAGAATGAGTAATAAACAACATAATTTCAAAAATTGTTCACAACATCTAGCTCTCAAATCGTAGGGAATAGAACCAATGTTTTTTTTTCTTTTCTTAGATTCACCCATACTACAATTTTCAAAAGTATTATCCTTTCTCCCTGAAACATTCTGTACAGAAGTATATGAGACTATACGATATAGTTCCTGCAGCAACACAGTTTGTTTCCTTCAACAACGTTGCATTGCGTCAACAACAGTGTAGTGTGGTAAGTGAGCACTAACAACTATACAGCATGATTCACACATCTAGAAGGTATAGTGCCTTTCAAAATATAGTATGATCTTCAAAACAAGAGAGTATGGTCCTCACAACAATATAAGAAACAGAAAGTGGCTCTCCTGACAAAATACTGTTTTCCTGGAACTTTATATGTTGGTGCAATAACCACAGTATACGGCAAAATGTATGACTTACATATTGCTATGAATACCGCCCACGTTTATTTCCTGTAAGGTCGGGGTCGCTGTGGTTCAGTGGTAGAGTGTTCACTTCTGGCGTATGGAGTCCTTGGTTCAATCCCAGCTCTGCCTAAGTAAACTTTGTGGTAGACAAACACGTGTGCGTAGGTTTTCTCGTGATTCTCCCGTTTCCTTCCACTTTCTTCATACCACTACTTCATTCGTTTCTCATCATCACCGTCTGATTTAGCCTAACCGGCATAACCGTGGGGCGTAAAATTTAAACATGTCATTTCCCTGTAGGGTCAACAATATCGTTAAGCCTGCCATATGTCCCGTAGAAAACGAGACAGCCCCGATTTTAGAGCCGTGTTCCGCGTCCCCGTAAATTTGGTCGGGACAGGCAAGTGTCCCGTATTTTAATCCCGTCCCATTTCTGCTCTCAATATTAGCTTATCGAAAAGTTAAAAAAATAAAAATAAAAAATGGCATTGAATGGGGAAATTCAGTTAGTAGTGAATGAACAATAAGCTGTGATATGTAATAACAGCTTGGAGCAAGTTTTCACACCACCCTCTCTGATTTCATAGCGAGCAAGCCAATCAACTCGCAGCGCAGAGTTGCAGTTGTCCGTCGGCTGTCAAGAGGACCTGAAATATTTGATAAAATGCATCAGCTGAGCGATTGTTGATAATAATGTTACATTGCAAGTGAAGTGTTCCAATATTGTATCAACGAGATGCCTCAACAGAAGTGCACGTTTTCTTACAATTTGAAGGAGAAGTACTCAGGGTGTCTATCGGTCACGAAAGTCACGAAAGTCATGAAAAAGTTATGGAATCAGAAAACGGCCGTGAAAGTAAAAAAAGTCACGAAATTTATATTTTGGATCACGATTTTTCTAAATATGTACAAATATAAGTATAGACTGGAAAATTTTGTGCTACAAAACGTCAAAATTTACCACCAAAAATGTGTATGGTCGGCTTTAAACGCTACCAAATCGCAAGCAAAGCACGCTTCTATCACATGCATGAAAATAGGCCTAATTTGCACCCAAATTTTCTCTTGAGAATGTTGTGAAATTTTAATGTTTGGTAAAGAAAGTGTCACGAAAAAATCACGAAATTTTATTTTGGAATTATAGTAGACACCTTGAGTACCCTTTTGTGAGAGCAACAAAGTTAAAGTATCAAGTTCACTTACAAAATTTGCCATGCTATTTCTTCCATTGCAAACGGTGGAAGTTAATATAAATTATAAATAATAGGCTAGGGGCGCAGAACAGGGGAGTCATTTAGGGGGGGCAGGGAGGGGTATTTGCCCCCCTGAGTTTGAGATTTATATAGATTTTATCAATAGAGTAGTAGTAAATGAGTGAAAAACGCGAAATTCTACTTATATCAAGGGGTTTTGCCCCCCCCCCAAGCAAAATCTGAAATGACGCTCCTGGTACAGAATTGAGCTTTGTCTTAGGGTTCAGACATTCTAAATACGGCCCTGATAATCACACACAACGCAAGGAGAAAAATCAACTAATAAACGCGCGAAGAATATTGAAGGTAGATTTTATCACTGATTTAAATGAAACGAGATTATTTGCATACTGTTTTCCCGTAAAACATTTTTATAAGACGTCATCTTGAGTTTTCAAGGTGATTCTTCTCTAGTTGCACTGCAAATACCTTCACTGGATACAACTAATTGCAGGTAACGAAGATAGAAAAGTAGCTGCAACTGAGGGAACTTACACTTATCATACTGTTGTTCAAAACCAGAGCTATAGAGTTCGTACGATTGTTTTGGAAGATTGGAGGGTGGAGGTGATGGGGGGCTCGAAAGTGTCCCGTATTCTCATGAAAAAAAATATGGCAGGCTTAAATATTGTACAGTATAATTAACTAAAATAGCCACGTATGGTTGCAAGTACAATAAAAAAATATTGTCTGGGATACTACATATTATTGTAGCAACAACAACGTATAACATTTACCCAACAACACTTAAACAACAATAATATTATGGTTTTCACAACCACAAATATGGTTGTCCCTATTTTGACAACGTTTTACATACCGTTGACCGAAATATATTTTTGTCTTCCTATCTATACTTTTTAAGTGTATATTTGGTTAGCATATTGACCCCACCATCCCTATTTTTGTAGATTTTCTGTCTTTCTAGACTGTAATTTACTGTTTCTTAATTCACGTTTCTTCTCAATTGGTTTACATTGTTGGATCAACACCGAAAATAAAATCTACAACCGTAATAAACCCAGGAATCACACCAAGATGGGTAAACGCATTAGCCATTTCATCTAACACGGGAGCAAATAACTGCTTAATGTGACACAATTTTCTATTAAAGATGAAAATTAGTGTATAATTGCATCGTGCCCTTACTCGTGTTTCATTAGTTTGTTAAAGAAATTCACCTTACAGCAATCAGGGCTCTAATATATTCAAAGGTATGTGGTAGGTAATTATACTCAGTAATGACTTGGAGCGGTGCTCACAAGCAGCTTCGAAGAACACGAAACTTGTTACTCATTTCCGTTGTCAAATGACCATATAGAAGTGAGCACAAAACGCCGCCATAATGTCTTGTATTCATGGGTAATCAAAAGTAAATGTTCTGTTCGTGAGTAATTAACTAGTTAGTAAGTGAAAAGTGATTAAGAACAGTGTCGTAAGAGAAACGCGTTGCGTGGAAAGAATTTGAAACACTCAAATGCTGTTTAATTTTTAGTCTGTTTTATAAATTTGGAATTCTCTGTAGAGTGACATTGACAAACTGATTTGTTGAGTTCATTACATGAAACATACCTGGTTTCAACTTTTTTATACAGCTCCCTCGTTTCTAAGCGGTTAGCGTACGCGTCTATGGAATGGAAAATCCAGGTTTGATTCTCGGCGGGAGCACATAGAGTTCGGAATACAATGTTAAGCTGTAGGTCCACGTCTTTCAAATCAAATCAAAATCAAAACTCAAAATCAAATCACCTTTGGTTTCTAAGTAAGGTATGAAATAAGCTATTAGTATAAGAATCCATTTAAATTCTTAGCAAAATATATCTATCTATATCTTTATCTATATCTATATCTATCTATCTATCTATCTATCTATCTATCTATCTATCTATATATATATATATATATATATATATATACATATATTATAAATAGTCTAAATATTATCTGATTCTTTGAATCTTATACGTTCTCATTACTGATATGAGGAGAGTAAAGGATTTTTCTTTCCTTCTTTCAGGGAGAAACTGCAGCGCCTTTGGGCACAATAAAGTCAGTATTTACCAAATAAATGGAGAAAATTAGGGGAATTATCGCATTACTGGTTCAACTATTCTATGATTTAACATTAAAAGGTCCGAGAAAAGTGCCTTACATTTTTTTCTGAACGCAACCAGTTGTCTCATCCATTTAGGCATGTGAATCAAATGGCAGGAAGGGATTGCACAGAGTCTTACCGTCGTACATGTGCGCTGTGTAGAGAGCGGAGGTTCAGCTAGTAAAATGAAGTCTTTTCAGTCTCACGATTATGTCATTTAGGCTAAGGCAAGAAGAGGGATGATAGTGAAATTCGTAGAATGATAATGTGGGAGAACGTGGTGGTTTCCTGATAAATAAAACATAATTTTATTTTGTGATATTAAAAGTGTACTACCTGCCCTATGGCAATCATTTTTTTTTTTTTTTTAAGTATTATAAAAGAAATAATCCACATTTTAAGCTACATGCACACACATTACACTTTTTGCAAAACGGAACGGATATAGAGCTATATGAAAAAGTTCAGAATTGTATATCGTCCAATGTTTTCCAGTTTTCTTCGGTCATGGCCCTACCACATTTAGCCTTCAAACATTTCGCTATAACACATTTATAAATTAAAATGTTTACTGTAGATCATAATTAAGCACATATTCATAGTGGCACTAGACGAGCACGGAAAGGATGTGATGTCATTTTTTCCACCATTTGAATATATATACCTAGGTATGTATGCAGCTTCCTACAACATTGTCAATCACCAGATTTAGTTGAATGACCTACCTAGTTTAAAAGTATGTATTGATAATGAAGTGCCAGTAGGCTTCGTTTCCGTTTAGAATAGAAAGAAAAGTCGAGCTTGGTAAATAATCTTATCAAATGCTTCCTCTAAATCACACCCGTAGAGGGATGAGGAACTCTTTAAAAAAATGCTAAGTGAGCCACGGATTTCACTTTTGTTTTCTGAAAAGACTGTTTGATGTTGCGTGTAACAATCAATTAAATGAGAAAAGATAAGGCAACATGCAATGTGGTAAAGCTTAAATTGCCTCAAACTTTTTTTTTTAAATATTCATTTACAACTCACGCCACTTTGTGTGCCTTATGAAAATCCATGTCGGAAAACACAAAAGAAAAATGGAAGAAGCAAGCAAAACTCAATGCAAGTTTGCACAACACTGAGTGCGAACAAAGCTATGATGCGGTTAATTTACATTCATATGGTGAATAACAAAATAAGAGGGGAAAGTGCAACGTCGTGATGTTTATGAATGTAATAACACTTACTCACGCGTTGCGGTTGGTTTTATTGGAAACTGCTTGTCAGAATATGTAACAGACAGACCAACATTTTATATATTGTGCATGTATACAATTGAGTACACTTAAACAAAGAAACTAAATTGCACACACTAACACACACGTATACATATGTGTGTGTGTGTGTGTGTGTGTGTGTGTGTGTGTGTGTGTGTGTGTGTGTGTGTGTGTCTGCGTAGCTTCTACAATACATGTGGTAGGTAAAAATGATTTAAGATTTGCTTGTGTCTTTTACAAGAGGTTTGATAGCTAATAATACTATTCAGCTACAAAACATGACCACTGTTCACGACATAAATGGGGAGAATAAACACTTAAAAAAACCAAAGGAAAGGAAACAACTTCAGAAAGTTGTATCTGACGGTGAGAGTACTAAGTAAATACTAAAATTTATCTTCAGACTGGTAGCGTATATTATGTTGTGTTGTTGGATAATACATGAAGGATATTGTCTAGCAAAAGCAAGATTCATGGTGAAGACAAAATGTTATCCTCACAACTTGCTAATCTTGATCTTCACTCGAACTTTAGTTGTTTTCTTTAACCTCTTTACCATCTCTCTTAATGTAGATTGTTGTTAATGCTATAGTTCCTTCGTACAGTGATTGATTTCTACACAACTTCCACGTCTCTAATGCTATAGTAGTATAACTTGTTTCTTTTAGTATTGATGGAAGCGATTCGCATGATACCTCCAATATAATTCTTAACATATGGCATACATTTGTTTATACAAAGGGCTTTTGTAGGCATGTTATCCCTTGAGTGGAAGCAACTTTGCTTACTTTACTGAATGGTTTGGTTGTCCAACTTCCCTAATTGTACGGCGCAAATAAACTAGCCTACCTGGACAAAACAGAAGTTGCAAACTTGTTTAGTGCTACATTTCCGGAACGTCCTTCTATTTCAGAATCTACTGAGTATCCAGTGGCGTAGGGAAGGGGGGGAAGAGGGGCCGGCCCCTCCAAAGAGGTCCGACAATGTACTTTGGTACTTTGATGCTTGTATTTTTTTATATATATATTTTTATGTTTATATATTTTTTGTTTGTAATTTTTCTATATGTACCTATAACAGCACCCCCCCCCCCCAACACACATCCTGGCTACGGTACTGTGAGTATCAGACTGTTGACCGTTTTGAAAGTATGGGTTTAACAAACCAAGATCAGGAAAGCCCAATAGTGTGACTAATCACGAGAAACCTATATACATTTCACAATCAGTTATTGAAACTCCACACACGCCACTCTCAAAACTTTCTGAAACACATAATGTCAGTAGAAACTCCGTTCATAGGCTATTGGAAAAATACTATTATCTTCCTTACAACATGCTCCTCATGCAACAGTTAAGAGAAATGACTATGAGAGAAGGGTTGTGTTCAGTGATGCAATGATGAACAAATTTGATGCTAACCGCCAATTCTTCTACTGGACCAGCTTTTCTGACGAAGCGACCTTGGAATTAAACAGTTGCGTACATCGGCACAATATGCGATATTGGGCTGACGAAAAGTCATGTTGGTTTCGTGATTGCTACGCACAATATCTCGAGAAGGTAAATGTTGGGCTGGAATATGTTTCAACCACATTAAAGGAATGTTTCTCATTAATGGAAACCTAAGTGCAGAGAGATATTTGAACCTACTGCGAGACGAAATAATATCAGCTATTCAGGATTTGGTACGAGAAGCTTTTCCTAATATTTGGTTTCAACAAGATGGAGCTCCGGCACATTTCGGTTATAATGTTCGAAATTACCTCAATTACACTTTTGCCAATCAAGTGATTGGTAGGAGAAGTACCATAGAATGGTCACCTAGGTCTCCTGATCTATCTCAGCTTGACGTTTTCTACTAGGATATCTAAAAAGCAAAGCGTATGAATAGAAACCTGATAATATTGAACAACTGAAGGAAAGAATAGGAAATATTTTTGAGCTCAATTACACCAGATATGTTACCTGCGGTTATGGATGAGTTTTATTCACGTCTGGGTCAGTGACATGTCGCAGAAGGACATCAATTTGAACACATAATTAAATAGTACGTTTTCTCAAATGCTAACACCAGATGTGCAACAGAGAGGGTTTGGAGTCGAAAAATACTAAGGGAGTGACTAACCTTGAGGTCCCTGTCTCTGTAGTGACATCTTGTACAATACATACCAGGCTGCACGTAGACACAGCCAAAAGAATATGAGGTACATTTTACAGGAGCAATGTAGTTGATCCCTTCAGAATTTCTTCCCACTTAGGTTAGCAAAGTAACTCATTCTGCAGTTGTTAAACAATGGCAGCATTTTGTGACATCAAATTAATATCTGACAAACCCAGTGGCCAATACCCCATATTCACCTTGTACTGTGAGCCATGCATCTAAGTACATACTGTACTATAATACTTGCGTAGCATAGGAATCTACTGTGATTACTAGGGACTAGCAATTAATAAAGCAAACTTGGGGTTTGTAGGTCCCCTAGAGACTGTTAAAAATGTGTACACGTTATTCAGTCCTCAAGTCAGTAAAGTTCCGCAGAAGTATTAGTATTTCATGTTTTCATTCACATGAAAGAACATCGCTGAGAGTTGTCATATGGATCCAGTTGTCAGTTTTATCCATGTGCTGAGTGCGGAAACTGTTTATTATTATAGCCGTCAATGCAATTCTGATCTAGTATTTGCTGCCGCCATCGTGATTACTCCCTATTTTTACAAAATTTGGAAATATTTTCTTTAAATGCCAAATTCGATGTGACTTGAATGGAAAATGTTTGGAAACGTAGTGAAATCCATAGGACTTTGGACTTTTCCAAAGTCCTATCAACTCGAGTTCGAACCTTGCTGAAGGCTGTCACATTAATTTCTCTTTCTCCCAATATTTCTGAAAACTAAACGGTGGCTGTATTTCATTAACCAAGTTACTGGAAATGTCCAGAAAGCTATGCTTGCTTTGCATTTTACAGGCAAGTTTTAGAAGATTTTTAAAGAGTGGTGTCCTGTACTAACCACACTGTATCTGCTTTAATGACCTACGAATTTACTTGTCAAATGTTTCGCGGGATTCCATTTAGCAAATTCAGAATCCTGGGACATCTCTTCATTAACCTATTTTTGAGCACTCTTGGACCTATCGTGAAAAACCCAACAGAACTGAGCAGGACAGTATGTTCACTCATTTCCGTGCAGAACAATTTCCAGTGAAAAGTGTAGAATACCAATTGTAAAACCGAATTGGTATTCTATGGATCCACGCAGAACATTGTCCATTTCGATTGTCCCAAACATCCGATTCTTTTCTTGATTTCCTGCAACTTTTGTATCTATTCCGCCGTTACTGAAATTTTCACACCTCTCATCGTGATACAGCTTCCGGCCCTGTAGGGCATAGGACTAGCTTTGTGGAATACACATTCTGATTTAGTTTGTTCCGCAGATACCGAATTTGTAATAAAAATGGGCCTCTCATTTAAAAAAATCATAGTTGGGCCCCGTGGGGACCATACAGGGCTGCACTCATTTTGACAGGTGCGGGCCTCCGATAGATCTGTTGATATCCTGAAACTTTTGTGTGTTTCGTGTTTTTTTTTTTTTTAATCTAATCGAAGTATTTACTCGTTACATAATTTTTCCCACTACTCAACCTCCTTTACTGTAGGGCCTGGTACTCACATCCTATAGCTTTGACCAGTATATATTATGGTTTCGTTTGTTCCGTTTGCACCGACTTTGGAATAAAAAATGGGGATTCTTCTTTAAAAAATCACAGTTGGGCCCTTTGGGGCTCACACCTTTTGACAGGCATGAGCTTCTGATAAGGCTGTTGATATCCTGCATCTTTCAAACCCTTCAAATTTTGAGAAAAAAAAACGCGTTCTAGCAACGTATGTAACCGTTCCGGAACTTTTGACAAGCATTATATATATATATATATATATATATATATATATATATATATATATATATATATATATATATATATATATATATATATATATATATATATATATATACAGTATTTATATAGATTGATAGATATACAGATAGATACCAGGTAGTCTATTTGCTCCGTATAATCAGTGAAGTTGGACAACCAACCACACAATAAAGTAAGCAGGGTTGCTTGCATTCAAGGGATAAAATGCCTAAAATTACCCTTTGAGTTCTTATAAACAAATATATGCAATATGTAAAGAATTATATTGGAGGTATCATACGAATCGCTTCCGCCAATACTAAAAGAAACAAGTTATACTACTATAGCACTAGGAATGCAATGGATATACCCGATTGCAATGAAATGAGCTGAGCGAGCTTAAACTACGTAATCAGGAAGCGTTTTTCGGTGATTATTTCTCGATGGTACATCGGATTTTTGATTTCGACCTATGTTGTCACTCAGCACGACATACTCTATCAGCGTGCTAAGTTTGGTTGAGATCGGCCAAACGGTCTAGGAGTAAGCGTTTTTCGGTGATTATTCCTCGATGGTACATCGGATTTTTGATTTCGACCTATGTTGTCACTCAGCACGACATACTCTATCAGCGTGCTAAGTTTGGTTGAGATCGGCCAAACGGTCTAGGAGGAGTTCGCGGACAACCAAACGGCTAACCCGAGTTGAGTTGATTTTAGTTTAGCGTCCCGTTCAGCAGCGAGGCTATATGAGACGTGGACCTACTGATTAACGTGGAATCCGAACCACATGAGCTCCCGCCGGGAAACGGCTAACCCGAGTATAAGATCTTCGCTTCGCTCAGCTCAACTAGGAATGCAATGGATATACCCGATTGCAATGAAATGAGCTGAGCGAGCTTAAACTACGTAATCAGGAAGCGTTTTTCGGTGATTATTCCTCGATGGTACATCGGATTTTTGATTTCGACCTATGTTGTCACTCAGCACGACATACTCTATCAGCGTGCTAAGTTTGGTTGAGATCGGCCAAACGGTCTAGGAGTAAGCGTTTTTCGGTGATTATTCCTCGATGGTACATCGGATTTTTGATTTCGACCTATGTTGTCACTCAGCATGACATACTCTATCAGCGTGCTAAGTTTGGTTGAGATCGGCCAAACGGTCTAGGAGGAGTTTGCGGACAACCAAACGGCTAGCCCGAGTATAAGAGCTTCGCTTCGCTCAGCTCAATAAGAGACATGGAAGTTGTCTAGAAGTCAATCACTCTACCAAGAAACTGTAGCATTAACAACAATCTACATCATGGTAAAGAGGAAGTGCGGTAGCTCAGTGGTAGAATGCTGACCTCAGGTGTGTGAAGTCCATCAAAGACCATCATTGTATTCATGCTCCCGTCAACTGAGCATTGTGGTGAACAGAAACTGTGTACGTGAATTTTCTTGGTATATATATATATATATATATATATATATATATATATATATATATGTAAAGATATAAGACATTTAGAAGTATAAGTAATGCTTTATTAAGGTAAGTCTAAAGTTTCAAGTATGGCCAATAGATGGCAACCAGGTATGGAAAAGTTTTTTTTTAAAAGAACACGTGGTTAAAACATGAAAAATATGTTCAAAAGTTTTAAATGTGTTTTAAAACACACACGAAAAACATATTTTAAACGTATTGAACAGTTTAAAACATGATTTTAAACATATTCAAAATCTTGTAACAACTTATTTGTTAAGACATTTTGTTCTTTACTTACAACCGACCTTTCCATTTGTTTTATCCTCGTTAAAACTACACTGTGTTGGGTACAGAATATTTCAGTGTAGATTAGTAATTATCAATTTATTTCATATCGTTTTTATTTCATGCTCTTGCAAGCGACTCTCATAACTATTTTCTTGGATGCAATAAGCGTTTTACTTAGATTTTAAAATCCACCTACTATGGAGAGTTTACACAATCTATCAGTATACATTGTGAAACAAAAGTCCTCACCACCCTTGTGTGATGAGAACGGGTTGAGAAAGAATGATGCAATTTGGAAGTCGTCTGACACACTAGATGGTTCTATCGAGCATCATGGCGGCCATATTTGATTGGTATTCGAAACTTCAAATGCAAAGGGAGTCATGTTACAGGTTTTAGGGCTAGAATTTTTACCAGAAATACACTTGTGCGGTTATTTTAGCCCTAAAATAACCTATTTCAGAGTTACTGTTTCTGGAGGGTAAAAAAAAAAAAAAAATATACAAGATAGCAACATAGGTCTATAGCTCCTTACGACCAATGGAAATGGGTTATAACTGATCAAAGTCCGTATTTATTCGGTGTAAGAACTTCATTTTTTCTGTTGACTTTGTTCGGGGAAAGGTTTCTAAACCTGCATTACTTCCCCAAAATCTGAAATTCAGGCTGGGGGGCGGATGACCTCTAAACGGATTCCCCTCTCTAGCGGCAATCATATAAAACTCTAGATTGCATCTTGTCAAGTAGTTTTTCTTTCTTTCGTTTTAGATTATTTCTTTCTCTAAAGCACGTATGTACGGAGACTGAGAACCAGCGTGTACCGTATCAACGAGTGCCTGCAATATTTTAAATTCATAAACGCAATTTAGCAAATAACCCTTTGTTTGTTTTCTGAATACAGCAAAAAAAAAAAAAAAAAAACTTGTTTCCATGTCAACTCTTTTATTTATTTTTGAAATCAGTTCTACAAATAATGCAACCTTCGACTACGACACTTTCTCGCAAGTTAACTGATAAGCATTTAAACAATACAAAACGCTAAAGACAAGAAGGAAAAAGAGACAAAATAAATTGTAGATCAGCACATTGTCCTGCTATAGCCAGGAGAAATCAAGACACTCATACCGGAAGAAAATAGTATTCTGAATGGGAAGCACTTTTTAACATTTTTCTTTCTTTGGCAGATTTTTTTTTACAAAAATAAAATAAAATAAAAAAAATAAACAAACGTTTAAAACAAGTCTCAACAACACACGTGTTTAAAACAAAATGTTTAAAACTTATATAAAATTTGTTTTAAACAAAATCAATGTTTAAAACAAGTTTTAATAACTTGTTCTAAACATATTGTTTTAAACAAAACAACCTTGATGGCAACGCTTTTTTTCATATAATTCTAATGTATTGTAGAGATTGACAATATTCAAAATAATTCAATTAACTTCAATGACTTTTTGTGTGGAGACACGTTGAATACATAATCAGATAATAATCATTGAACTTCCTAATTATTTTTTTTTATTTCTTGTTGAGAGCATTTAATTTTATTCTACAGAAGCACTAGTATTATATTTCAGTAATGAGACTGTCTCAAGAACAAAATGAACAAAATATAAAAAAGCCTGCGATGATTATTTTGGGATTATTGATTGATTTTGATTTTGAACAAAGTTTCAGCATTCGTCTTTCAAATTTGGTTTAATTGTCTCCAATATAATTGTTTTATAACATGATTGGAGAAATAGTTAAAACATGCTGCCATCTACTAGTGAATACCGCTTCCTTAAACTCAATATTTGTTTTTTTTTTATTATTAAATTTGCAGGAACATGAAACAAAATATTGAATAAAAATTATTTTATTTATTTAGTGTATTATTATTATCCATTGTTCAGGAAAAAAATGGTAGAAGTGCCAGGTGTTCTCACACCTGGACACGCGGTCTCCCTCAAACTCAATGGTTGACCAAACTATATCTCAGAAGCATATCTATTACTGTAGACTAGTCGAAACCACATTGTAAGGTTTATAAATAACCACTTGCAATATACTGTGCGATGTATACAGGTGGTATATTACACTAATATTTATTATTGCATTATAACTATTTCTTACTATGATTATTATTTTTATCAACATACACCATGGCTCATTATAATATTTTTGTTTTCAATATTGTTACTGAGAAACCTATTATCAACTTAAATAATCTAACTTGGCCACTAATTTTCTTTGTTATTTGGTTGCTATTTTGAGCATGAATTGTGGTTAATTACTGAAACAAGTAGCAATTCTTCGCTGTAATAGGGAATTTCCACATATATATAATGTTATTTACACGTCGTTATTGAATAACCTTGACTTTTGACGGATGTATAAAATGACCTTATGTATTAAAGATAATTTTGAACTACGTGTTGTATCTTTTTTTCTCGCTTTGTTTTTAATTCCAGAGCTGTTAGTGGGAGAAATTTGCATAAAGTTTGCGTTCTTCTTCTACTTTGATTCGTCAGAATTTTCTTTGAAACATTTTATAGGAGCTTGCTGACAGCAGGTGGGAGTTTCTCAAAATGATTCATAGGCGAAATCTCACTGATTACGCAATTTTATTTGTTAAGAACTTTTGATAACTATCATGAAACAGAGAAGACAAAAGCGGGATCTCAGAGACATTAACAATAGAGCCGCCTCTGATGATAATAATGGTGGCAGACGAAGCCCTTCGACTTGATTACTCACTTCCGGTTCGTTTTTCAATTTCCTGATAGAAGACAGGCTACAAGAAGGGGTAAAGTGGTCACAATACTTCCTCGCTTTCCTCTTCCCACCTCCACGTCTCTCAGGGCTTCTTGCGAATTGCAGCTGAACTGGAGAGCCTTTCGTTGCTGAGGCTTCCTCTACAACTCCCTAAACGCGTCCTCGAGCTCATGAAGTGTATCCTATACTTATTTCGACTTGACAGTCTTCTTTCTATAAACACACTACTCGAAACTCAATTTAATCTAAGCTTTTACGACACGATGTCAGATACAGGAGGACTGAAAATTATAGTGTGTAAGTTTATTATAAGAAATCAAGGATACGAACAACAAATTGTAGTTTCAGAGTCAAACTCTGATAGTGGGGAAACTTTGGTGTTAGTGTTATGTTTGTTTCTCTATTGTGTAAATTACTGAATCAATGTTAAAATATTTGTACCGAGAAAACAATGTACCATTGTGTAAGGAAATATATTTTAATAAATTGATAAATTTCTTCAACTTGACAACAATAAAAATAATAAGACTGTGCACAGTAAAAGTCTAATTGAGAGTACCTGTGATCATAAAAAAAAATGAAAAACATCAAAACAAAATGATATCTTGATTACTAAAACAAAGACTACTTATTTTGTTTTGTTTTATTTATTTTTACATAGAGACCCATTTAATAATATATGACGGTCCACAATGTCAGGAAACAAGCATGTGTACAGTAAGTCTAAGTTTGCTCTTAATTTCCCTTGATAGACTTAACCTTAGGAATCATCTCTGTGTGTGGCTTTCCCAAGTGTAGATTTCAAGTCATGCTTGGAGTCCTGATAGTGTTAACGTATAAACCTGTGTAGATTAGACCAGATGAAAGAATGAAATCTGTGCACGAATGCTTGCGTGCTAGACTTTGCCTTATAAGTTATCTCTGTGTATGGCTTTGCCAAATGTAAGTTTTAAGTCATGTTTGACAGGTGTGTCAATTTAAAGAAAGTTTAAGGCTAGCCTTATGTTATGTATTGTTGCCAAGTCTGAAATAAGCTTGCAATCGAGGAACTAGCAAGTTAGGTATAGCCTTGGTTAAGTCTGCAGTAATGTAAATGTAAACTTGTGCAAGCATACACAGTTAGCCTTGAAGGCTTGAGAAAGCCAATTAGAAGCCTAGAATGCTATTAGGGATATAACCATTTAAGGCTATCTAAGTGACCATCATACATTTCCTTAGATCGCTACCCGATTCTATGTACCATACTCTGCTTGGTGCCGCGGTGGCTCAGTGGTAGAGCGTTCAACTCCGGTTCATGGGGTCCTTGGTTCGATCCCAGCTCACGCCAAGTGAACTTTGTGGTGAACAAACATCGTGTGCGTAGGTTTTCTCGGGGTTCTCCCGTTTGCTCCCACTTTATTAATTCTGCCATTCCATTCATTTCTCATCGTCACCGTCTCTTTTAGCCTACACGGCATAATTGTGGGACATAAAACTTAGGAGATTTCATTTCGTTTTATATTATGCTTGTTAACACATTATCTACTATTGTCTATATCGTGAGACACTTATATTGTATTATATTTCTTTTGTTTTTATTTGCACGATAAACGACAATGAATATATGCATTATTGTAGTTTTGGTAATATTGGATGTTGATATACAGAGTGAAATTCTTTAGGATTGCTGATTGTCGTTGTTTAGGTTTAGAATTCCTTAAGTACCATGAATTTCTTTTGTTTCTTGATGTTCCCATTTGAAATGAAGAATTTGAACTCCCAATTGTGTTTTATTTGTTTTAAATAGTCAGTATACATATTTATAGCTCAAAAGAGGAGTGAAATGCAATATTTTTTGTTTATTTATTTTTTATTAATCTTGTGTAAGTGTTAAATATGTTTTTGTCCGCAACGTTCTACGTTTGAGATATTGTCATTATGTGATCCGAACTGGCATACTATGTATAAAGTGCCACAAACAACAGGATGTGCCAAAGTCTCAAAAATGAGACGACCCTTTTTAAAAAATTTCTAAACTCTGAAAAAAAGGAAAAAAATGCTATTTCAATGTAGTATAATAACATCCATCGTCAAACAACCAATTAACCAAACATATTATAAATAATGTCTTCAGGTAGTACTTTAGTTATTGAATATATATATATATATAATCTTAATTTTATTAACTCTCTTAACGTTAACATATTTTATTACAAATATAACACTGTAAGTATGGTTAAGTATAAACAATAATGTGAAAAGGTTTTAGTTTAACGGCGCAAAATTATGCATTTTAGGTTAAGGGAGACGATGATTAAATCAAGTGAATGAGATGGAAGAATTGGTCTAACGAGCATGTGGGAGGAAACGGGAGTAGCCCGACAAAACGCACGGGCACGATGTTGTCCACCCCAAACTTACTTGGGTGGAGATCGCACCAGGGGTAAGCGCTTCCACTGAGCCAACTTGTTCCCCTAAGTAATATGGTGTTTACAGACATAATTTGATAGCTTCTGGTTAAAAACATTACCCTAGGAGTCTTAAGTGCTAGATATGGTTAAAGTTTGTAAATTCCATGACTGCTTAGCTTTTAAAAAATTAGTTTAGTGAAAGAAAAATGAAAATTATCGTTATATTTTCATTGTTTAACTACTATTTTAAAATAAACGTTTTTTAAAAGAGTTGCTAACACTGAGCAACCAACCTTGTTCTTCTGATTCTCATTATCTCATTGTTCATCTTATTTTATTTTCAATTTTGTGCAGTAGCGCGAATTCCACAAGGGAACATTAAGTAAAGATAGTTGTAAGAAACCTTTTTCACGATATTGATAATGCTTTGGAACTGGTAGACTGGATTTTTTTTAATTTTATTTTAATTTCTTCCCTTGCGATAAAACAACTTTGTTCTCCAGGATTTGAGTTCTTGTGCCTTCCAGGAGCTTTATACGAGGTCAAAGGTTGATCTAAGCAGGACTTTGCGTCAGTGCTAGAAACACAAATTGCTTCTCAGGTGCCACTTGCTATGCCGTTCACGCCACACACGTAGTGGAGAAGTTTATAGCACCACAAACGTTGTTTTCTTTCATTGTTCCTGCCGACACATTCGTTCCTAATACAAGCATAGAATGTCCCATGAACATGGCGGAGAAGAACCCAGCCTACAGTACTAAATGTCGCAGGAATGCCAATGTGTGTTCCTTCCGAAACCACGAACCACACCTACTTGTCTGATAAAACAGGTCTTTTAGACATTCTAAGTTCTTTTATTAATACTTGCTCCTTATATGTATAACGTATTAAAAGGAAAGCCGCTCTCCCCCGAAAGAAGCGGTGGAAACGAAGTATTAAAATGAACAACTTTACAACTCCTCAACCTGAGAATTGGTATTTTGATTAGCATAAGGATAAATCTGTGGCGCAAAGCTATATCTCTCATGGAGTTTATAGTGTAATTGATAATTGAGATGAACACATTAGATGAATCTCCTAGCGATGCACCTAAAATATAACTGAGGTTTTTCTGTTGTTGTTGCTCTTGTCATTTGTGTATTTCCATTAGATAAGAGAGATTGAGTTGTTTGCATTTTGACTTTACTCTTTGCCTCTTAGATCTCTTGATCTTGAGGTCAAGTTCCGTTCAAGTCTTACAGGAATTGCTTATTTGTTTCCCATTGTATGAAGAAAGAAAAAAAAAGAGTGACTCTATTTTTTTCAAATTTACTGTGTTACTATCCACCCACTTCAAGACACTATTTTATATATAGCTGAACTATATATATATATATATATATATATATATATATATATATATATATATATATATATATATATATATATATATATATATATATATATATTAAAGATTGATACTTATACTGCAATATTTTAAAACTTATTGCACAATATAGTACTGAAGTAGACTCTGGAATTACGAAAAGATGTTTATTATAGTGGCAATTACTACAACTTGGTATCACTTGTTACAGTGATAATAATAATAATAATAATAATAATAATAATAATAATAATAATAATAATAATAATAATAATAATAATAATAATAATAAACAAAAGTGACTACAATTTTGATTTGAAAAGAAATGTAAACGTTAAACAAATATGAAACTCTTTTTCTAAGTTGATATTTTGTGTAAATCTGAAGCATTAAATTTGTTATGTAAAGTTGCAAGAATACATCCTTTTACAGAAAGGTGGATAGTCATCCTCGCAAGAAAACTGTATATCATTGAATAAAATAAAGTACTTTATAGTAGTCATATGATTATGTATGTTATATGACTTCTTTGTATATGATTTTCTATGCTTTTCAAAAAATAATGCCTTTTTAAGACTTCCTTGTAAAAAGTTTACTTTCGGGTTCTCAGTTAGATCAATAGCATATTTCAGATTCAACTTATAGAATTAGTTGATTTGATTTGCATTTAAGTGTTTTGTCAGCAGCGAGGCTGTATAGGACTATAACACCTCTTGTCCCAAGTGCAATTTGAATCACGGCAGTGCGTTCGCGAAGGGCTAAGTGGATTTATTTTGGATTTAAGGATAGCATCGAGACGAGAAAACACTAAATCGTATATAGTCTTGGTCTTGTCTCTGTCAAGGAGTGGTAGTCTCAGTCTCGGTCTCTTGTTGAAATAAGCTGGGCAAAATTAAAAAATACACAATCATTATGATCTTATAGCCGGTCATTTCCACCTTAAAAAAAAAAAATAAAATAAAATAAAATAAACATTTTTTTTCACTTCGTTCTTCACGGAAAACTTATTGTTGGCAGCATATCCCTTCGTAGATAAATGACTAAAGGTAATGATTTATATGCATGTATTCACGGGTTCAACTCCCAGTGGGCGTATGAAATCCCGAAAAAAACAGAAATAGTGATTCAGATTCCATTTTTGGCTATACAATGTATATGTTTCATATAGTTTAGGTACTGAAAAAGGACACCCATCTCTAATCAATCATCTACAATACAGCACTAGCGTTTTTTTTTTTTTTTTTTTTTTTTGGATGATGAATCAGTGTTATCCAATAGCAGGTAAGATGGTTAGTAGCAACAAGACTGTATTTAATGAAATGTTAATGTATATTTAACGATTTTAAAATTTGTCATTCATTTCATTATTCTTTGACTGCCTTGTTCATAATAGAAAATCATATTTGTTATTATCTAAGCATATAATGGTAAACCACTACTACACTGTGTTTCATTTCGAATTGATGAAATGCTTCATTAGTATTTTATTTGACATCTTATAACGCACTTAATGCAATGTTATGTTTAGCTTAATTCTTCACAGTCTAATACAAGGGACACTCATCTTTGCTGTGCACGGTCCGTGGTTGAATCGCTTAATGGGTTAGATTTTAACTCCGATGTATCGAGTAGTTCGGATCGGTATATTCCGTTTTTTATATTAATTTCTAAGGTTGAACAAATGGAATGAAATATTTCAGTTTAACGTCCCACAATTATGCCCTTTAGTCTAAGGGAGACGATGATTAAGGCAAGTGAATGATGAAGAAAGAATTGGTAGTGTGTACAAGGTCGTAAACAGGAAAGTTGATCTTGAATGTCCAGACCTCTTCTGACTGAACTCCATACTTCTCTTTAATTTACAAATTTTAGTATAATTTATCCTACAATTTTGTTGCCTGGTGACTAGCACTAACCCAAACAGAAGGGTCCCGGTTCAAAACTTGACTCAAATGACCCGATCGACTCGGTAAAGAAAATCTAATTAGTTGGAAATTTTGGCATCTTTTTTTTTTTTTTTTTTTTTTTTTTTTGTTCTTGGGATAACATTTCCAGTTCTGGTCGCTTCTGAAAGAAATACTGTTTAAACGCAAAAAAAAAAAAGTAAAATCTCTTCTTTGTCCTCTGGGTTACCGAGCCTCAATCGAATCATCGGGTCAGTACAGGTTCGAATTATCGACAGAATGGCGGTCCATAACCAAACCCACATCACCTGACTGACACGATAACATGTTTCAGTTCTGGTGTGTTCATTCTATTTTATCTGGGCGAATTAGAACGTTGTATTCGCAGTAGGTGAAATCGAGAGTGGATGTTTGGGAACAGAAAATTCTTCAGAGATTACTAGCAAATGGCCCCTTTTTTGGTTATTTCAAGAGAAGATATTATTTATATTAGTTTGACACAAAATTTGTTTTCATCCTATAGCTCTATGTATTTTTTTCGACATTTGAAAATGTAAAAAAAAAAATGTAAAGTTTGCTAAGTCTATGAAGAACGTCTACCGGACATCCGAATCAAACCTAGTCCATTCGATAAACACAACAAAGATATGTTCACACACACACACACACACACACACACACAAGGTGCCATGGACAACGGAGCAAGTCCCTGGGGTCCATTAACCCTGTTAGTAAAGAGAAAATCGTAGTCCCGCAGTGAAGTAGCTATTGCATCAACACTGTTAATTGGAAAGTTATGGTTTATACCGCACTCTCATCAGCATGAAACATGCTTTCCAGAGGTGATATGTATTGTGACCCATAACGTAGGCTACTTGAAGAGGGAAAATTGAGAGATTGTCGGGAAAATTCCCTCCAGAAATACTTCCCATCAACTTTGGCCCCTCTGTAGTGGCCCCGGGTAAAAGCACATAACTTAAGTGTATCTCGAAAAAAGCTATAGGGGGTAATAAATGATTGTACCAAGTTTTGTATTGATGGATAGAATAGGTATGAGGGGAAAGCGTGTATTGGTATGTATTGGTAGCTTTTCCCTCATATCTATTCCGTATATCAAAACAAAACTTGGTACACACATTTATTGTTCCCTATAGTATTTCTTGAGATACATTTGAATTGTGTGCCTTTACCCGGGGCCACTCCAGAGGAAGTCAAAATTGATAGGAGGGATTCCTGGAGGGAAGTTTCCCGACATTCTCCCAATTTCCCATATTCAATTACGTTATGGGTCCCAATACATAGAACCTCTGGAAAGCTTGTTTTATGCTGAAGAGAATGCACCTTAAACCATGACTTTCCAATGAACAGTGTTGATGTAATAGCTATTTCACTGCAAGTATACGATTTTCTTTATACTAACAGGGTTAATGGGCCGCAGGGCCTTACTCTGTTGTCCATGACACCTCATTTTTTTTTTTTGTGCATGATCTTCGTTATGTTTATCGAATGGACTAGGTTTGATTTGGATGTCCGTACAAGAGGTTCATGTCCGTTCCTTGTAAGTTTATTGTAATGCATTTCGGATCAGTACATTCAATGAACACTACCGAATTTGCAACCGAACCACGCGCGAACAAAGAAGCGTGTTAAACTTCTTGTCATTATTCTATATGCGTCTCAGAGTTCTTCAGTTTCACTGGAAATTGAGCTTTTTGATTTGACCTGCAAGTTTGGCTTCCATTTTGGAAATGACTGAATGAATTCTTTTAAGCATCTTCATATACTCGAATAATCCTGAAAAAATATAGGCCTATATAAAGTCCAAACGTTAATTATATATTGGTGTTGGATTTCTGGAAACGGAACTTGATAGGTTCTCTCTCTTTTTTAAAAAAAGTTTAAATTCCATATGTTTTATATGTGCCTATTTTTCTTCTTTTTCTTCTTCTCTCCCATTTTATCTTTCTGTCTCACTTCTTTACCTCTGTCTAAAAGACATCTATCGGCTTCAATTTTTCATCGTGTGTGTGTTTAAGTTTCTCCCTACATCAACTTAAAAATCTTGTCTTTTCGCTTTTATTTTTTCATGTTATCGATACGTTTATTTTGAAACTAAGATCGCGCTATGTTGTTTACTAGTTTTGGTATGGGAGAGACGAAGGGAGGAGAGAGATGAGGTATCTTTACCGGACACGAGTATGGAATAAGAAGGTGTAATTTGGGTGGCCTAACTGCACGGCGTTTGTTGACGCTTTTTTTTTTAATGCGAAGTGTAGATCTACAAATATGACAAGTAATAGTTTAAGATTGTATCGAATACGAACTCAGGCGGTCCATACAGAATGTGATAACAAAATCATTTTGTTACCCTTGACTGGAAATGACCCCTTGAGAACATGAACCTAAAATTTGGCTGATAAGCATACTTTTCGATGCGGAGTGTGTCGAAAACCACATGTTTCTGTCTATTACCGTTCTGAAAATAGGTGAGAAGTGACAGACAGGGGAGCTATGACAGACATACAGATAGTACAACAATAATGGAGTCCTGTGGGGACCACTAATGAAAAGAACATAAACTTATGATGGAGGGATCATTCAAAGATGATAGTTGCAGAAATGCCTACTTTGGATGTCAGTACATTATTTCTTGCTCGGCGGCAATTCAGTATGGGATGGTGAATACCCGTATTCAGGTACGAGACTTTTAATGCTAGTATTAGTTAAAGTAATACATTTGTTATTAGTACGTAGCAAAATGATATGATAGTTGCGGTAAGACGTAGCAATAGCTGTATAGTTTTTCATGGACTTCCTGGACACTTTTCAACTAACCAATTTTCAACTTATTACGAATTCTGGAAATATTTCTGGAATATATTTCTATTATTATCGGTTTTAGTAGAGGAATTAGAGTGGAGATGCAATGCAATATTATTGGGACGCTCAATTTAAGGGAGAAAAAAACATTTTTCGCTGTTTATTACTGTTTTTACTCTATAGCTATCAATGTTAAAATCCGAAGAGGTTCACTTGCCACTTCCAGCTTAAATGGAGGATTTAAGAGAGGATATTATACCTATTCTTAGAACACTAAATCATTTTAAAACATGTTTCTTTCTTTCTATTATAGTTTTCTTTTTCTTTTCGTCACTAATTTTAAAACATAAAATGGTTTATTTCTACCACTTTCAGCTCGAATATCATCTCCATCGACAAAACTCTGTTCCCAACTTTTAACCCTCCACATCCGTTGTCAAGATTGATGGCAATATGTCAAATTGTTCTTTAGATTTTTTTTTGTCTCCAGGACAGAGGGACAAACGGACAGACAGGGTAACTATACAAAGGTGTTTTGGTAAATCAAACTAATTTCAAACCATGATTGAATATATTTGTCACAGGATGGGATCTATTAAACAAATGTTGCTTCTGTGACGATGGTCTTTTGATTCTTTAAGCACAAAATTTGTTTGACCACAGTATAAATCAAATTCCGAAACATTTAATACACATACCAGACATTTAACTATATCATAAAAATGAAGCAGCATTTTCAGAACACTTGTTGTAATTGTAATCTCTACAGCACATTTTGCTATAAAATAACATGAAATGGAACTGCAGCACGCAGTGCGTTTTCTCTTAGAACAAATGTACGAAGCAAAAGGGATTTTCTTAAGAAATATTGGAACACTTAAGTAAAGTACGCATCAATATACTTTGATATATTGGTTGCAGGAAAGAACAACCCCTTTCTAAACGTTTGTTTATTTGTAATTCACTGGAGATAGGCTCGGACACACCAGAGAATAATACTCGGAGACGTTGGCAATGTAATTCACTTAGGACTGAAATAGTGTCCGTCATTAAACTTTGGTCATTTTTCTTGGCTAGTTACTTGTTTTACCCTTACACCTTTCAGTTATTTTTCAATAACGGAACACAAGGAGAAAAAATCTCATACACCATTGCACATGTATGCAGTTTGCTTCTCAAAGCTTCCGAAATCTTCATGTTTCTTAGTTTATTTTTTTTTTCTATTATTGATTGATTCAAGTTAACGTCCTTTTTGAACTCCGTGGCTACTTCAGAGGAAACTTGCTGTTTATAAAATGGACTCCAGGCCACTACATTGGGATTTTACGTTAGCACTTCCACCATGGACGGAACTCGGAATCAGACACACGATATATATATATATATATATATATATATATATATATATATATATATATATATATATATATATATATATATATATATATATCGGGTGATTCCGTTAGTCCGTACCAGGCCTTTAAATCGAAAACGGTCCGAGATATGTACGAACTGAAAAACCCGTATCCCATTAGTTGCAAAGGGCAACAAAGCGAAGTAAAAAGTTTTGTCCCAGGGTCCTCCGCAGGGTCCCAGACGAGGCTCAACTCAAAATTGTCAAATGGAAAGAGGGGCAAGTTGTATATCGCTTGAAAGCTCTTGTAAAAAGAAATAAGCTATAACAAGTCCCGATTCTCTACGATCATCCTATGCAAAATGGCGGCGGGTCAAAATGCCATCAACATTTGCATTGAAAACAATATGGCCACCCCTATAAATCTGAAACGGGCAGACAGACGGAAAAACTGAAAAACAAGTGTCACATGATGTTCAAAGGACAATATATCAAGTGAACCCCTAAATGACGCCCTTGACTACAACTGTTATAGTTTCCCATGCTATTGTCATCTGAAATAACGCCCCAGCATTACCAAAGGGGATTTCCCCTTATCCCGCTTGTAATTCGCACACTGTCCACCGATAAAGACACGAAGCGCCAAGAACATTTTTTTACACAACGACTATGGTAACTACAATATTTGTAGTGATATCAATATACAGTGGCGTATATAGAATTTTATTTTGGTGAGGGGGTGTGCACAACATGTGAATAACCACTTACATAAGCAAAGGAGGGGAACCAAAATGTTATGAAAATGTGGGTTGGCAGACCCGTGCTGTGTGGTCATACTGTTAGCGTATTGGGCTGCGGAATCAGAGAACCTAATTTCAATTCCCGCATAAAGTAAGAATTTTATGTGTACTCTTTGTAATCAAACAATAAGTTCATACATTTCACTTCGCTAAAATTAATGTATTTATCCGTAATTTATTAATTTGCAAGAAAATACAAATTGTATCAAAAATGGTTTGCTTTTGTTGTAAATAATCCTATGACCTCTAATCATAATAACTAAGTACTATGTACTAATAATCTATTACTAAGTACCACTCATGAAACTAGTTTGCAAAACCATTATCAAAATTTGTTTTGTGTGTAACTTGAATAAAGTACTAATTGAAGCTAAAATGTGTAAAATTATTATTTCGGAAAACGAATAAAGAGGTTGTCTTGCGTGGGAATCGAACTCAAGACCTCGATTCCAGGCCGGACTCCAGTACTTAACCAGCTGATCGCAGACTATGGGACTGATAACCGATATTTTCATAACGTTTTCTTGCTCGCTTTTTTGTGGGTCGATTCAAACGCCGTCCTTGAGAGTCCTGTCTTCAATTCTGGGTCAAATCATTGACCATTTTTTTTTTCTGGAGAATCCAAATGTGCAGTAAGAAATGAGGGTTCAATTTAAAATTTTAAAGTTATTCCCCGTACCCCCGAACGAGGTAGGGATAGGAGTTGCGTTTGGTATCATTGGATAGTCTTTTCAAAACTATTTAACACATGTTGTTTTAGTTTTCCCGATCTGTATATTTCGCGAGATAATTGATCGTTCCGGGTCTATGAAGACACACGCACATACAGAATGCTTGTGTTTTCCATTAAAAGTTGAAAGTGTAATTCATAATTTTGTCAATTTACAAAATGTTTCCAAATACAAAATTTCTACTTCACAATATGGTATTAAATCGCAATACTAACAATCAGTGATATTCAGGTTTTCTATTTTTTTCACTTCTTATGAATAGCCTCACTGCTGAAAGGGACGTTAAACTCAAAATCAACTCAACTCATGTTCTGGTATAACCATACCGATATATGACTTCGGATAAAGATCACACGCTATGACTGTTGTTGGGTTTTAATCGGGCTTCGGGAGTGGATCTTGAAAATTATGTTTTTCTAATGTGTTGTAATAAAAGGATATACAGGGGTAGAAGTTTCAAAGCAAAATAGAAGGACAAGGAGCAAATATGTTGAATGATTAATATATATATATATATATATATATATATATATATATATATATATATATATATATATATATATATATATATATATATATCATCCTCTTTGGTGCGAGACATCTGAGTTTGAATCTGAAAGTATATCCAGTTTGTGAATGTGAAAGCGCATATATTTTATTATAGAGGAACAAATTTTACTGGGAATTTTCTAGAGGAGGAAGACCAATTGACTTACAAGTAACACTTCCCAAGTGTAACACTCCAATTTTGATAAAATTTAGGAGGTAGATACTACACATAAACGTGTTTTTTTTTTTTTTTTTTTTACTTTCTGCGGAACAACGGTTTCAGGGGGCAAACGCCCCACCCAAAAGTATGAAATTTGATGACTGAAAGGCAGTAAGAAGTGGACCGAAGTCAATGGAACTGTGCACAGATTTTGTAGATGTAAAATGAGGGAATACTGTTCAAATTTTCATTTTTAAAAAAGTTGTGCTGGGCACAGATTTTCTAAACCGCTCATTACGAAATATCAAAAGTCCTATTTGGAGGGGACCTTGGTACCAATAGTGTCTTGGGGGCCAAGGCCTCCTCCGAAAAGAATAAATTGTACCGTAGTAGCCAAGAAAGGAGTGGACAGAAGCAAATTAAATTGTGTGAAGGTATTGCATATCTTAAACAAGGCCTCTCGTGTCTCGCAAGTGTCCGCATCCGATTTGCTTCAAATTTGGCACATCAATAGTAAATAGGAAATAAATCGACATGTCTTTCTGTTTATGCGGAAACACATTCTAAGGGTTAAAAACGCTTCCCGAAATACTATAAAATACGCTATACTGTTTGTGCTTACTGTTGATGTGTCAAACTTGAAGAAATCAGATGAGGACACATGTTGAACACGAAAGACCTTATTTTGCATATATAATATCTACACACAATTTCATTCGCTTCGGTCCACTCTTTCCGCCACCCAACGCTTCGGCCTACCGAACTGTTTATTATTATTGTTATTGCTATTATTGTTATTGCTATTATTATTATTATTATTATTATTATTATTATTATTATTATTATTATTATTATTATTATTATTATTATTATTATTATTATCAGGAAAATTCGAATCACGTATTCCCTCATCTTACGTCTACAATATCTGTGCACAATTTCATTCACTTTGGTTCACTCTTGCCTTTCGGGCGTCAACTATCAAACTCTTGAGTGGATACTTTTGCCCATAAAACCATTTCTCCGCAGAGAATTAAAAAAAAAAATATTTGCTTATACGGGCGGATCCCAGGGGGGCTATAGCCCTCATTGACGCTCAGGTATACACTGGATAAAGTGAGCTTCAATCCTACTTTACACTGGATAAAACGGCAAACTATGGTTTAGCCCCTCCCTTGATCATATCCTGGATCCGCCAATATATATATATATATATATATATATATATATATATATATATATATATATATATATATATATATAGATAGATAGATATACCAGGAGCATGAATAATTTTCATTTTGGACGTATGGTTTCAAGTTGGTATCTAACTCAGAACTATGTTCTTAATGAGTTGAGTTGAGTTGGAGTTTAACGTCCCTTTCAACAGCAACACTATATGAGACGTGGACGTATTGATTAACGTAAAAACCATACCACGTGAACTCCCGCCGGGTAGTGATGATGATGATTTTGACGCAGCGTTCATTTATGCCACACGTAAACTTCGGAAGACAGTGCCCCATATTTAGGAAAGTTTTGATGTCAGCAATCATAGGCTAAAGTGTGGACGTCTACTGCTATTTGAAAACATAACACTTTGTACCAGATTGGCAACATTGTCAACCCAATAAGCTCAAATGTTGATTAGTTTCATTCTTTATATTAGTATAAAAGTATTTGCACAGGCATCATTCCACTTGATTGTATTATTCCACTAATATTGAACATTTCCATTTACTTTCCCATAGTGAGCCAATGTAGGGACTCTACATGTGAACACCCTATATCTCGGAATTGAAGCGGCATCAGACCCATGTTTATAGGAACATTTTTACTTATTTGGATATCCTCAATCACCTTGTCACTTTTTGGCCATGCATTTATGCTAGTTGCACCCTGTATATACAGTATATATATAATTTGTATATTTCAAATATATCTTTGTAGAAGAACGTAAGATCATAGCCATCAAAAAATTATGCACAAAGTTTGAGAAATGTAACACGGCACAAAATATACCTCAAATTGGAATGGTTGATTGTGGACAACGTATCATATTTCATTTATTGTAAACAATAAATTCATTTTCACTCTAAATTTTGGATTTTGTACCTAAAATATGCAAATCACACACATTTTCAATTTTTAACACAACTTGTTCGCTTTTTGCGAATTAAAGGGATAATATACGCGCTGTATTTGATTCAAAATAAAGGAGTGTTTTTTTTTTTTTAATTTACAAATCTGTAATGTTGATAATTTAGTGAATACAATGATATAATGCCCTGCTAGTCCTCAATTACACATTCCTGTGCTTTTGCAAATCAATTTAACTATAAACAAGCTACTGTTTTGAGCGAAGAGAAAATACTATTTATTTAGGCGAGCCAGTATAAGTAATGCTTTATTTGAATGGTTATCGTTGTGGTTTGGCAATTTCCTGGTCCGGGTTTGATTCCCGCACGCTCCCTTTACTATTTTTAATGTGTTTCCTTTACAATGCTGAGCTCCAGTTGGATGCTGCTAAACGAAGATAATCTTCAGTGGAGAAATTCAGTGATGACGCAATCCTTAAAATAAAAGGAAAAAATGAATGGAGAAAAAGAATTACAGAGTTATTTCTGTTAATGGTTCTATATTTGATATTATCCATTAATTTGGTGCATTTTAAAATTGTTCTTAATTGACACTATATCCTCCCCTTTTCTCCTTGTGTCTCAATGTGTACATTTTCACAAATACTATACAAATCAGGAACCTTCAGTTATATTTACAACCTAAGGGGAAATACGCTTAGTACGGATAAGTTCTCCAGCTTATTTGAGTGTTATCGAATTTTTCATTTTTAATATTTACAAATAAATTACTGCATCCTAATATTTAGCATTCTCAAAAGTCATTTAACGAATAATGAAATCGGATAAGTTCTTCTTTATAAGAAGTATTACGCATCAATCAGTGGCGCCGGAAGCAAGGAGCTCAAGCACTGTTAGGCCCCCAAAATTTTCATTGGAGGCTGGACACTTGCCCCGAATGATCGTTCCATATTTTAATTGATTTGCAGGTAGGACTACTGTTAATAGTTTCAAAACTCAAAACAAGGCTTTGTGTTTGCTTAAAAAATTATCTACTACATATACCGCATAATCTATCCCCATATTATTTGATACGCATATATGTATAGTCATTTGAAGTAAATTAACTTGTTTATAATCCCTCATTTGAGTTAATTATAAGATTATTTAAGTCCCCTGACTGTTATCTTCTCATCGGCGCCTCTGGTGTCCGAATATTTTTTCTCGTATTGTGCTGTTTAGTGTGAGTACAAGTAACCAAAGACTCCCTCCTGTCATTTCGTCAGCCAGCGTTTCTCATCACTCCTGCACAAATTCACACTTTACGATATTTTTTTTAAACAGGTGTGGCAACTTCATGCTGCTGTTCTAGCTACTCTACCATGCGTAATTCATCTTCGAGGAGGCGTTAGTTAGGTTGCCTAACTCATGGACTTTGTACATCAAGAATTTTTGTGGCCCACTGTACCTAAATATGTGTTTAACTAATTACTCTTTAATGTTTGTCTCTTTTGTTTGGTTCATTTATAGGCTATATAAGCACGGATACTATTAAAGACATAGACGTACAGCCTAACGTGGAATCCGAACCACAGGAGCTTCTATCGAGAATTGAACTTGGACCTTACGCTCACGATATAACCACACATAAGTTTTATTAATCTTCTTTTTTTTAATAACTATCCGACTGATCTTGATCAAATTTTAAACATATATGAGGTTCCGGCCTTTATTTTTTTTTTAATCATTTTACTTTGACGGTGCAACTTAGAGGAGAGGGAGATAAAACTCGGAATCAATTATCAAAAATATGTTGATTCCAATTTTTTGTGTGGCTTCTGAGCCGAACAGTGACACTTCCGATGGCGTTTAAAATGCAAATTCAGCCCCTCTTTCTACTCCTAAAGGGAGATGGTGACATGTAAACATATTTGAAAATGACCGATGTTAGTGTGAAATTCATTGCTTTTTGGGGGTTCTTAAGTTGACGTGATAATTTTGGTATGGCCAAAATGAAACGTATTCTTCCCCTGCAAAGTACGGGAATTTTACTAGTGAGAAAACTTGCTTCTGGTTTAATATTCAATGCGCAAATGGAAATTGATTTGCACTCAGTAGCGTACTCAAGGAAAGTTACCGTTTCACCCGTCTCCTTCAGTAAGGTGTTATTTTTTAATGTGAACACAAAGCTCATAATATATTGCCTCAGCCTTTGTGCCACGTTCACTCTTGCCGCTACTTGAGCTATTGTTTCCTGCCTGACGTTAATAGATGGCGTTGCATGTGCTATCTCTTGTTTGTGCCGAGTAAAGAAGTCTTCGAATAATTGTATATGATGTGGAGTTTGAGGTGGCTGGTGGGATAACTCGAAGAATTATGTGTAAATATATAAATAAAAGAATAAAAAAATAAATATAAACAAGTAGATATCTTAATTAGTCACGATTTTAAGCTATAGCGTACAGCAGGCCGAAGGCTCGGGCGGAACATCTAGTCTTTTCAAAGGAGAGGAATATGATTTCAAGAATGTTAAAAAAGCACAACCGGGTGAACGAACATTAAATGTAATTTCAAAACTGCGCACTATATTAGCAATTCACTTTCTTTATAGACTACTCGTAAACAGTTATTTCCGGTCTTAATAAATTGGAGCGACCATTTTTTTTTTTTTAAAGCACCGGTATACCATATGAATTCAGCACCTTCATCTCCTTAGCTGGGTTTAATATTGGAGTAATTCAATTTTTATGGACACATTTTGGAACATTTTCAACAATTTACAGAAAAGCAAGTGAATTATCGTCATTATTATGTGAAAATAGTGACGTACAAATACATATAACTTATTATTATTATTATTATTATTATTATTATTATTATTATTATTATTATTATTATTATTATTATTATTATTATTATTATTTACTTTTTTGTATAAAAGTAAAGTAAGACGCATACAGTTGATTTGTTACCCATGTGATGAAATCCGCTGAAGGCAAGCACCGCAGGAAACGCTGTATTACCTTCGGCTATTAAATTGCTGATACAGAATAATGAATTTGACTTTTTTTCCTGCATAATAAATCCCTTTCTGATTGTGTCATCAGTGTTCAATACAACAGAGACATCATATTAATTTTTGCTTCGGGTTCTGCTTTAGGATTTTTCAATCAGCAACGTTATGCAACTTAGTTCTTACTCTGATAGAAACACTGTTCTTGATATAGACGTGCAACTTTTCAGTTGTTTTTAATGCATTTTAGAAGCAATATTCTCATTTTGTGTACACTTTTTGGCAGAAATCTTTACATCAGGTAGTATAATGTCACTAGCAGAATGTCCGTTGTTCGTACTAGCAGAATCGTTTTATTTTGGACATAAAAGACACCAAAATTGTTATCAATCAACTTATGGACCCCATAAATTATGAATTCCATACTAATATTGGGCATTTTCAATTATTTTAAGTGTAATCATGCTCCCTTACGAGTACTAATAAGGCTGAGTTTGTATTTAAACGGCATCGAAAATGTTAATGTTTGTATCAGAAACTCCGAAAACCATGGCTTGGATACTAATATCGGTCATTTCCGATTATGTTTATATATATCCCCCTCCCACAAGTTGTAGGGTTGAATTTGGAGTTAAATGACATCTGAAGTGCCATTGTTTATCTGAGCGACTCCGAAAACTATGAATTCGACACTAATATTGGTCATTTTCGATCATCACATGTATATACAGGACTGCATTTAGGGGATGCACCGGTGCACGTGCACACACACCCCCCTTCGACGTAAATATACACTATGTAAAATGAGAAGCTAGCAGTGAGAAAGCAACACTTTCAGAAACTTTCTGCCGTCATTTTTTTTTCCGTTTGGGGCTTGGAAGAAGAGAAGTTTTGTAAATGTAATAGTTAAAGGTTGAAGAAAAAGATTTACCAAGCAAAGCAATACAATATTTGTCAGGTAGGGAAGAAAACAGAAGTCAGAAGGAGAGAACATTTTTTTTTCCTGCATATCACTTGTGACTCATTAAAAAATAATAAAAAAAATCCGTTCTATGTATTTGCGTTGTCAGGTGTAAAGAAGAATATTGTCACGTATCACTTTGAAGAGTTTCTATAAGACTAGTTGTTTTGGTAGTTATGGTGCACCCCCTCAGAAAATTCTGGATCCGATCCTATATATATATATATATATATATAGAGAGAGAGAGAGAGAGAGAGAGAGAGAGAGAGAGAGAGAGAGACGGATCCAGGATATGATGAAGGGAGGGACTGAACCATAGTTTGCCGTTTTATCCAGTGTATATATATATATATATATATATATATATATATATATATATATATATATATATATATATATATATATATATATATATATATACACCTTCTTCCTCCCTAAGATCTACTGTCAATGCAAAATTAAAAAAAAATCCCAGGCCCGACGCTCATCTATGTTTGAACTGTGATAGAGATCGATCTGGTGGTTAAAGAGTTATTAAGTCACAAACATATTCACTTTTATTTTTATCTACGTATATAGATTTCGATAATCAGCAACCCTCTTTGTTTGTTTAGTGTGTGGTTAACGAAAGCTGACGCCTGACAGAAAGCTGCACGTGCAACAAATGAAACGAAGGGAAAGACTGTTTGCCAATCACTGCAGTATTGTCTGTTGCTGCTATTATGCAACCAAGGTCGCTCACTGCACTGTTGTCGAGAGTTGAATATTGTAAAACTTTGTCACATATAGGTTGTAGGTAGAGCATTTAATAAAAAGAGCGTCCGGAATCGACTCCCACTACCAGTTTTTATTATTGAAATTTTCCACTATAAAAGTATTTTCACAAAATACTGTACAAATTAATCTCTCTAGAATCAAAGGTTAATTATAGGTGGTCTTTGACCGTAAGGTCGTAGACAGGATCTCCAACAGAGCCCCGTAGCAGGCTAAGCCAGGAGATAGGATAGGCGTAGTCCCGTAGCAGACTGAGGCCTGGGGTTAGGTTACTCCAAAAGTCCCGTAGCAGACTACAGGAGGGTCACCAGAAAACTGGTACTGAATAAATAAATAAATAAATAAATTAGAGAATAAAGAGGGCCCCTTAGCAAGAAAGCTCGCCCCCTTGAGTGATGCACCAACCTATATCTACGTGCACCTCCTACATGCAGTTAGAGATCTAAAGCAGCATGTCGTCTGTGGTGTCGCGCCGCGGTTTTTATCCTAAGACATTTACCGGACAGTGTGTATTAGAGAAAGAAAGAAGGGTAAAAAAGAAGATAGGAAAGAGCGTGAAGAATTTTTCACCTCACCATTGGCTTGGGTAGTAGGAGGAAAAACTCCGGAAACACATGGAGTCCAGGAAAACCCCCTTTATCGGTCATGCACATGCTCAAGTTATTTACATGGTAAACCACACAAAGAAGGGGTGGGAAAAACCATGTAAAAGCATATTTTACTGTCTGTAATATTTCAACTTTAAAAGCTGGGTGTGATTTAATCTAACTTGTTAATTGTCTGTAGTTTGGTGGGCTATTTTGGTTAGTGGGACATTATGTTATTTTTTAGCATGCAATTTGGGCTTCTTCTTCTTCCCCTTCATCCCGTTGCTGCTTGGCTTGGTTTTGTCATGGTCAGTTTCTTCCTCCCTCTCCTTTGCTTTGGATCGATGTATTCTGGATCTGGGATGTACATGTATCCATCTGAACTGGTTATTGGCTGTAGATGTGCATTCAGGATTTTCATTGAGGCAATTTTGATATCTCTGGCTAGTTGTCTGCTGGTTTCTTGGTTTGTAGCGCTGGTTAGTAGGCTGGACACCCACACTATGATCTTATTGGTGGCTTCTTTGACGGCTTAATTAACATATTGTTTGATGTGATCTGGTACTGGTATCTGCTGTTGTGGTTCTTTGGTTTCTTGTCTTGTCTTCTGTTTTTCTTGTGGATTTTGCGTCACATTTTGAAGATCATGTTGTTTGTTTTCCTTGGTGTACTTCTTTGTGAAGATCGTCCTTGTTTGCTGTGGAGGCTCTGGATGACGAGGCCGTTTGGGACAACTGCCACTTCCGGTCCTATGTCCGTCCGTAGCACAAGTTGCGCAGAACATATTGGAAATGGGTCTGTTACAGGTGTTCCTATGTGCTTTCCCACAAAGAAAGGAAAATCTTTCTTGGTTGCACTGCTGTCTACGGTGCCCATACTGGTAACAGTTCCAGCATGGGTCTGGTCTTGCCTGTACTTTGGATTCCTCTACCCTGTGGTGCTTTCCCTTGATGTGAATTCCATGCATTATCAGAAAATGGACCTGCTCTGGATTTGCTGTGAAGACCCGTAGGAGCGGGAGTGGCCCATCTTCTGATTGTATTCTTATGATATTCAAGAATTCAATGCTCTGCTTGCGTAACTCCTGTTTAATAGGTTCTAAGTCTTCTTCTGGTGGTATCCCTTTTATAACATAAGTAAACGTTTGGGTTTTTTGCCTCTGTTTGCGATTTGGACCTGTGCTTCTTTTCTCTTCTGGGCCTGGAAAGGGCCGGTTCTCCTGCATTTCTGGCTGTGTTGTCTTTCTTCTTCTGGATTTGACTTCAATGAAGCTCCCAGTTTCTTCATTTTCTTCTTCATTGTGGCTCTGAGAAGGGCCGCTTGCGCTGTTTCTGCTCTGGGTACGAGTGGAGTTTTCTGTCCATGTTGCCTTTGGGGGAAACTTTCTGTTGAAGGCATCAAGTTTCTCTTTAAAAGCCGGGCTAGCATAGAAATCTTCCTTCTTCTGTCGCTGTTGCTCGTCTTCTTGGTTTTTCACCTGTGTTTTGTCTTTCTCTTTGTGTGGTGGTTGGCTTTTCACCTGTGAGGTTTCCTCCTGTATGAGTGTTTTTCCGTGGCTCTGAAAAGGACCACTTTCTTCTTGTTCTTCATCAGAGTTCGGCAGCTCCTCCCCATTGTCGATCACGCAGTGGACACCGAAATCTTCATGGTTGAAAATTCGTAGGAATAGCTCTCGAACAACTTGAGTAGGGAAGTTTATCATAAACCTCCTCTTTCTGATTTGAGTTACTTCCATCCCGGAAGCATCCATCTTCTTCTTTATCTCCTCGATGATATCCTCTGACGTCAGAAGTTTGTGTCCAACGGAGTACATCACCACGGGTAGAAGGTTACTCCGTTCCTTACCTGGTTCAACTACTACGGTTTCATCTGGTTGTGGGCACTGTGGCTTCTCTTGGTTTGTTGTCTCCTCTGCGGTGGGGTTCGGCTGTCCCTCCTTCTTCTTTGCTGATCGCTTCTGCTTCGGCATCTCGGACTGTTAATTCTTTGTTTCAGATTGTGGCTCTAAGAAGGGCCGAATATCTATATAGGTATTATGGACCTAAAAAGGACCTTATTTGCTCTACTTTTTGTGTGTTTTGTCTCTATGCGAACTAGAAAGAATAGTACTGAGTTCCTGTCAGCCGACTGTCGGCAAAGCCTGTTCAACCTATACGGCCAGTGCGAATCTTGGTCCGCGATAGGGGGTCCAGCCGACAGAAAAACAATGACTATTCCTTATAGAAAGCAGTGTGTGTAGGTCAATGTTGTGTTCTGAGTAATTTTATTTCGTAAATTTTCTCTCAGCAGCCTATCTGAAAAGACTGGCTACTGGCTCTCTTCTCTAAAAGCAACTCCTTCAGTTGGCACCGTTAGGTTTCCGGAGTATTAACTTGCAGGTCATTTGATCTCGAAGTTCTACGACGACAAAATCTTCAACCGCAATCTTCTCTCTGTGCCTTTGTCCATCCAATTTATAGGTTCCTTTGGGTGGCGGTGGCGCTGCTGCTCCGATGTCGTCTTCTGCTCCGTGGGAGGGGTCAGAAGCCGTCTGCATATGATTATAGGTCCATCTGGTGGTAGATCCTCTTGCCGAACCACGTGGTGGTGTTTGTAAACACTAATGCGTGGAATTGTTTGTTTACAACATCGCATAGGATATTACAATATTGAATCTTCGTCAAATATTCTTTTTTTTGTTTGTTTGTTTGTTAGTTATTTAGAAAGTATAAGTTGCAAACTTTTGTCATGAGTATTGGAAATTGTATAGAATGATTATGTCCGTCTGTCTATTTATCTGTCGACATGTATCAGAAAAAAAGAAACTATAATAGATATTCAGGACATTTATTTTAATCGTTTCAGTTTCACAAGAATAGGCTCAATTACTTCCGTTAACCTTCTATTCAAGCCAGCAGTGGTAGAAATTAACCATTTCCGGTTTCAATGTTGATCCCCATGGACCAAAAGCTGTAAAAAAAATAACTATTCAATGACTCAAACAAGTATTGGTCTGTCAAGATATGTAATATGTCAGGGTGTGAAATAGAAGGAAAATGCAATAATAGACGAACGTTCACTGTACTTCCAGCTTATGTATTATCCCATGTGCCAGGTAAGATGGGAGAAACAAAGCAGTAACTGTGTCAAAAGAGCAAAACTAAAATAAATAAATAAATAAATAAATAAATAAATAGATAAACTTATCACAATTGTCACCAAAAAAGTATTGGGCAGTCAAGAATGATTAGCATTTTTTAAACATTGTTACCATTCTTAGTGCTTGGTAGGTCCTTTGTTACGTTTGCTGACTGCACACAACCTCTCTAGCATAGAACGTACCAAGCTGTCTGTGGTCTCACGATAAGATTTACCCCATTCTACTAGCAATGCACTTTTCAGGTCCTTTTTGTTAGAGATGTCATGTTTGCGAACGTTTTGTTCCAAGCAGTGCCATCAATTCTCGATTGGGTTGATAGCGGGTGATTATGGTGGTGTTTCCATCCAACGAGGTGTGTTATATAACAACCAGAGCCAGGTATTTAGTACTGTATGCTTGGCGTCATTATCCTGTGTGAAGACAAATTGGAGAGGGAGACCTATTCATTCCACACTTGGAGGAAAATGTGTCATTAAAATGTTGATGTAAGCCTTGTTGTCCATTGCCTCTTCAATAAAGCATAAATCACCCACACAATTTGCACTCATAAAACCCCATACCATAGCAGTACTCCCTACATGTTTCATAGAGGCTGTAAGATTTTTCTAATCTAGTTCTGCATTCTCCTTCCACCACAATATCACACGTCCGTCTGATTTCAAGATATTAAATTTACTCTCATCGGTAAAAATGACTGTTTTCCAAAACTCATAAGTGTAATGTTTGTGCTCTTTCATGTACGTCAATCTCTTTTTCTTGTTCGTTTTGCTTATGTAGGGCTTTCGACGGGTTGTTCTCCCCATATATTCCCTATCACGAAGCGCATTCTGATGGTTTCAGCACACACAGTCATTCCGACATCACGTTCCACTTTAGCTGCTAACTTCGGCGCACTTAACTTGGATTGTTGGCAGTCGCACTCAGAAAGGCTTAAATACTTTCTAAAAATACAATGCAGTCGTGTCTGTTTTGTTTCTTTAAATATTAATTTATTATGATAGTGAAAGATAAAGCAAACACACCTGCAGAGGAAAGATGGTAATCCTTTTTTATAGAATTCAATATCGAGCTTCAATCTCAATGTATCAGTTTGCAATTCCAGTGCAACTAGCTCTTTTATCTGTATTTCTTTATTTTTCTTCTACATCTGTTAACATTAAAAAAAAAACTTGCCCAGACAGCAATTTAAACTTGCTGCAAGTTGCCACAAACTTGCTGTCGCAAGGTCAATTAGCTTGTCGCAAGCTATACTATGCAAGCCAATTAGCTTGCTGCAAGCTTGTGGCAAGCTAGTTAGTTACATCTGGGCAAGGCTTGGGGCAAGCTTGTCTTCACAAGTTAAACCCAAGTCAAATTATCTCAAACGCAAGCCAATTATAAGCGTATTCTCATCAATGGCAAGCTTTAATAAGCTTATTGCAAGCGAAACACACGCCAAACAATTTATATGGAAGCTTGCAGTAAGCGAATTTAGATAAAACAGTATGAAACCAGCATAATTTAACCGTGTGACTAAATCTATGCTACAATATATTGTTCCTTCAACTTCCCAACTATTGAAGCAAATGCACAACCGTGAAAACACCCAAGTCTCCGAGCCGTTTCTGCAAAACATCAAAATAAGCATAATTGTTATGTTTTAGTTGTGACAAGCAACGCTTTTTTTAAACAAGAGTTTCATTCCCATCAAATGTATGGGCGGGCCGTAGAAGGCAACACCTTCTCTGTGGCCAGAGATATACAAGCAAGCAACGCGTTTTTTTTTTTGTTTTTTTTTACATTGCTAGCTGAGGCTAGCTACCTTTGAGAGGGTTACGCCCTCTTTTAGGGAAGAGATGTGAAAGGATTGAGGGTTGTGAGATCTCTGGTTGGTCTAAGTGCTTTATTGAATTTCTTTCATGGCTGTAACGGACTTAAGGAACTTTGCGTTCCTTAACATTAGGTGGAGAAAGAGACAAATACATATAGACAACATAAACATACATACATAGCTGTTATGAAGATGAACTTGAACAAAGATCAACGGTACAATAAATGAGAAACACTAGTTAGGTAACATATACAATAAACATAATCAAGAGAATAGATACTATGTGATAATAATGTAGTAGTAGAGTAATATAATTAATGAGGATGAAGTATGAGATGAGGTGCAAGCACAGGACAACACATAGGAACATATTAGTGGACGAATGCAGTTATCTTCTTGCCTAGGGGGACTCTAGGCTATGATGAGAGACATGATGAACCCAAGTTAGTATGAGAGAATTACTGTGCAGGAAATGATGGAAAAATGAGAGGTAAATGAACATGAGTGACGTAATCGTTCAGAAGCAAGAGCGAGGGATCATCAGGAGGAAGCGTGTAATGGTATAATGTAAATAGAAGAGATAATGACGTGTGATGATACCGAGTGGGTGTGGGATGTAGGGCTATGTAGTGCATTGTATCGAAAAGTAGTGGATGTTGGGTTTGAAATCGGCGTCGTATGTAGGAGAGTCGAAGGGATTCAAGATGGTACTGCAAGGTAGGAAAAGTAATGCGTTGATACAAGTCTTGTGTGGGGCTAGGTAATTTTATGCGAAATGCAATGCGGAGGGCATGACGTTCGAGAATAAGAAGTTTGTTGTAGAATCTGTCTGATGCTGCAATCCAAGCTGTGAAACCATAGGTGAGACTAGGACGGAGAAAGACTTTGTAGGTGTTTAAGACTGTGTGTGGTTTGAGACCCCAGGTCGTTCCTACGAGACGTTTAAGTAAGTTGAGACGATTATGCGCTTTGGTCACAACTGTTTTAAGATGTTGCATCCAGGTAAGGTGTGTGTCGAATGTGATCCCGAGGTAGGTGACTGCCTTTGTAGCCCGTAATGGAACTTGGTCCACGTGAAGAGATAGGCAACGGCGATTGCGGCGAACCTTAGTTGTTTTCTTTGGTGGGATAAAGATGATAGCCTGTGTTTTTGTAGCGTTGATGGTGAGTTTCCAGGTCTGGCACCAAAAGCTGAAATCTGTGATGGCTGTTTGCAGTATATTATTTATGTGCTGGATGGATGTTCCTAGAGCGAGAAATGCAGTATCATCTGCGTACTGGAAAGAATAGACTTGTTCTGGGAGACGTGGCATGTCAGCAACAAACAGAATGTATAACAGCGGGGAGAGGGCAGAACCCTGTGGAACTCCGGATAGTAAGAATATGGGATGAGATAGATGTTCGTTGATGGCAACATAAGTAAGACGACCTGAGAGAAAGTTAAAGATTAGCCGTATGTATGCTGTAGGAAGCTGGAGCCTGATTAGTTTATGAATAAGTCCGAGATGCCACACTTTATCGAACGCTTTCTCGAGATCGAATAGGACGAGACATGATGGTTTCACTCTATTATAGTGGGTGGTGATAAGGCTTGTGAGTCGTAAAAGTTGATCGTTTATAGAGAAAGAAGGACGGAAACCTGCTTGAGTGAGAGGAATGATATTTCTTGTGTTAAGGTAGATATGAAGGCGTTTGACGAGAATGCGTTCAAAGATTTTACTGAATGTGCTTGTGAGTTGGATTGGCCTGTAAGAAGAGATCTCATGAGGAGGCTTATGCGGCTTTGGAAACATAAGTGTTTTAGATGTTTTCCAAGGCATAGGAAAGTAGCCTGTACGGAGTATAAAGGTGAAGAGATTGGCGATGAGTATGAGTAGTGTAGGTGGACACTCCCTGATCTGACGATAGGTGATATTATCGAATCCTGGCGCTGTGTTTCGTTTACATTTGATGGTATCTGTGACCTCTTGAACAGTGATGGGTGCAGTAACATGTTGATCGATACTGAGTTCATGCATGGTATTGGGTTGCAAGAATGGAGAAGTGTCGGCTTTGTCTGCAACATGTGGTGTAATTCCAGGTGGTGGTGGCGTAAAAATGTTCTGCAGATGATTTGCAAATGCATTTGCTTTCTCCGTATCTGTGTGAGCTGCGGAGTTTCCGGTCAGAATGGGGTAGGGAGTTTGTGTGAACTTGCCGCATAAAGCGTTGAACTTTTTCCAAAATTTGGTAGGATGACAGGTGGTAGACAGATTATTACAGGTTTTTACCCAACAGCGAAGTTTATAGGCACGGATGTAGTTGTGCACAGTTCTCTGCAATTGTTGATGATGATGTAAGGCATCAGGATTTCGGGTGCGAATATAATCTCGATAAAGTTGGCGAGAACGTGTGATCATAGTCAGGTAATGTGGTGGCAGTCGAGGTTGATATGGAATATTTTTGGTGGTAGGAATGTAAAGAGTGCTAGCTTCCTGTATAGTAGAAGTGAGTGTATCGACAGTGCTGTAGAGGTCGTCTTCGGAAGTGGGCGATGAAGGATGTTGAGTGCGTTTAGTAAGATAAGAGCGATAGGAGTTCCAGTTAGCTTTATCAAACCGAAAACAGATGCGTGAAGGCAATTGAGGACGAGGGGAAGCAGAAGAGTGAAGATTTATTGTTAGTTTAACAGGAGCATGGTCACTTCCCAGGGTATCAAGTACTGAAACAGTGCTATGAGTGATTAGATTGCTGGACGTAATAACGATGTCCGGTGTTGTGTCAGAGATTGGCCGAGTGGGTTTTGGTAACTGATGAATGGTTCCAGTGGTGTGTGTGGTGATAAAAGCAGAGAAATCGGTTCGATCGTGATCTGAGCGACTGTGCATATTAAAATCTGCCATGATGATATAGTGGCGATAGGTGTTTGAAATATGTTGTACAAATTGTATGGGGAGGGGATGGCCAGGCCGGATGTAGACTGTTGCTATGGTAATGATAATAGATTTGAAATATACAGTGGTTATGATATATTCGGGTAATGTTGTATTAGCACAATAGGACTGACGATAAGGCAAGTAAGGGAGAAAACCAACCGCTACGCCCCCATTAGCTCGCTGTGCGGGCTGTAGATTGTCTGCACGTAAAATGGTATACCCCGGTAGGCGACATGGAGTTGCTTTGGTTAAGAATGTTTCGTTTAAGAGAAAGACTGTTATATGTTCCTCGAGTAGCAGCGTTTGAAACAAAAGTTTGTTTTTAGTGAAGGATCGGATGTTCAAATAAAGAAAGTTTAGAGCCATGATGAAATTAAATTCAACCGGTTTGAGTTGTTGGAGATGCATGAAAATGCACTGAATTTCCAGAATATGTTGCTGTGAAGTGAATGTGAAATGTTGTTTTAGCTGCAAGGGTGATTTGCTGTAAGATGTGTGGACGGATGAAAGGATGGATATTTTGCAGTGCAAGAGTAAGAAAAGTAAGCAGTTGCTGTATGGTGACTGGGGTATCTACAGTGGGCGGAGGGGTGGTAACAAGGGATGTAGTACGCAAGGGTACAACCAGTTCTGGATGTTGCGGCGTTGGGTCTGGTTTTGCTTTACATTTGTAGCTATAAGTAGGGTGGCTGTCTGGACATGTAGAGCATTTCGCTGGTTGGTGCAAATTAGTGCATAAACGAGTTGAGTGTGGTCCTGCACAGTAACCGCATTTGAAGTCGTTCTTACAATTAGCTGTATTATGCGTATTATATTCTTGGCAGCGTTCGCATCGAACTGGTAATGGTGCCATTGAACGCGATGGTTCCACTCGATGTTTGCGATTGTAGATGAAAGCTCCATGAGCAAGCAAATCATCGATGGTCTCTTGATGGAGTGTGAGGATACGGACCATGAAGGTGGGCCCACGATCGTTGCGAATTCTAAGAACCTTAGAAATGGTGTATCCTTCGAGTTTTAGTTCATCATGAACTTCCTCGTCTGTGTAAGACGGGTCGACACCGCGGATGACTACAGAAAGAAGCGAGGGTCTCCGTGGTGGAGGGGGTTGCTTGCGTGTCGAAGTAGTAAGATTGGTGATTTCAGCTTGTGCTCCGAAAGTATCGATAGGCACTTTGTTTCGAATCGTCGTGTATAGATCAGGGTCAGACGTTTTAAAGATATAACCATTTCTGGTGTGCACAATTTCCTTGATGGCAGCACGTGGGAGATACTTCCTTAGCTGGAGTGCAACAAATTTCTCATTGGAGAACTTCGTGTCGTAATTGCGGAGGAGGATGGAAAAGGATGGCTGAACAGATGGAGGAGTAGAATCTGCTGGTGGTTCTATATCCATGGCGCTATTGGTCGGGTATTCAGTATGATGTTTTTTCTTCGGCGGTGAGTCTTGAACCCGGGCAGCATAGCTAGCCTTTGATTGAGGCGACCTGGACCGAACTGATGTAGAAGATTCGACAGATGCGCAAGAGGTCTGAGAATCTTTCCGTTGGCGAGAGCCAGAAACATTCGCTTGTGTCTTTGATGATCCCTTCCGTGGCCCCACCTTCGTGGGACAAACAGATGGTCCATCGACAACAGTAGGTAGGTTCGTATGTCGTCCGCTAGTTCGTTTACCAGGTTTCGTGCCATGATCCGCCATAGTGCAGCCTATCCAGTGGGCAGATGCCCAGATGCTGTGTATGTGATGTGATGTGATGAACTGCAGTGATCTGACAAGGTGGGACTACCCGTTTGGATAGTAGTCCAGGTAAGACAGTTCTCCTATTAATGCAGTGACACTGTACACCCTTGGCTGAGATAAGTCTGATGAACAGTGTCCTGTAAAAACGCAGAGAAAAGTCCAGGATCAGGAGTAGGAAGGTAGTTCAAAAATCGTCACCGTTCTACGTAGGTGGCGCTTCAGAGGCAGAACCTCTGGAAAAGTATGAAACAACGCGCCGTTGCTTCTTACAAATATCTAATATGTTGCTATATTAGCTGCGAGTACTTGAAATTTCTACCTTTTTATATAAAAACGCAGAAAAATGTTTATACTTTAAACACAGCGTTCAGATAAAGTTTATACAGTAAGTTAAATTTGAAGTTTATATTAAAATATCTCCAATAGTTCTGTATTCTTTTGTGAAATAAGTAAGTTCAAACATGCTGCCATCTATGTTCACATTTATGCTTTATACATAAATACTAACAATTCGTTTTGCCTCATGGTTACCGAAATATGAGTAAATAAAGAGCGACATTATAGGTACGTGGGACTAGAGTACTAGAGTACTAGACGGCACAATTAAAAAAAAATAATTAAGTTTGTCCTTTATTCAAGCTGAATGCTAACAAGACGCTAACAACGCGAACACTACCTTGTCGCCGAAAGTTAAGAGGTCACGTGGTTTTTGAGAACAACTGAAAATCGAACGCGCGCTGGCTTTTTACTTCAATCTAAAGAAAACCGTCTCGCAAGTGAAACGTGGGTTGCCCGCACTACAGCTTGCGCTAAGCAGAAATAAGCTTTTGTGTATAAGCCAAATCGAAATAAAATCAAATAAAAGCGGCATGCAAGCTTGCGGCAAGCAAACATGCTGTCTGGGTTGTTTCTATCTTCAATGATAAGGAACTTGTTTCTGACAAAAACAAGACTACTTGTCATATCAAAACTGTGATAACTAACTAAATGGAACAGATATTCGCCACTATTCGAGAATTTAATTCTTGCATTTGACAACAATCAAGCAATTTGTGCTCGGATTTATTTGACCATTTGCTTTAGCATTGTCCATGTGACCTTAAACTAATGTGAGGTAAACATAATTTATGAATGTAGTATTCAAATAGAAGGCCAGCTTTGTAAATGTAACTACCATCATAATGAAGTCTGTTTCCAACAAGAAATATTTAATTTAAATAATATACTTATGACAGATATTGCCGGACCCTCCAAACTTACTGCTCCATGCAAATGCACGTGTTGCATATATGGTAGAGCCGGCTCTGCATATCGGCGTGGGAGACCCGGGTTCGATTCCCGGCGGGAGCTCATGTGGTTCGGATTCCACGTTAATCAGTAGGTCCACGTCTCATATAGCCTCGCTGCTGAACGGGACGTAAAACTCAAAATCAATCAATCAATCAACCGGCTCTGCATATCATATATATGTAGTCGACAAATTATTTATATATGATAGTTAGGAAAATACTATTAGGCAAATTAGTATTAGTTTTTACCTTTAGACAAGTTATTTGAATTTTATACTGTTCGTGACATTATTTTCGTACTTATGAAAGGCCTGCTTTCACGGAAAAACAAAATTTCATTTCTACTTTTATTTCTTAGTTGATATTGATGAAAACTGTTGAATTCCGAATTGTTAGTAGGTATGCTATTCATATAAATTGTAAATTATTTGTAGCGTATCAGTATCTGGCGTTTAATTTGTGTTGCATTTTACGGTGATTACACCTACATAAAAATATTTAATAGTTAAATAGACGTAAGATGCATTACAAATGACTATTTGAAAAAAAAAAAAAAAAAACGAAATTTAGAAAGAAAACGAGAGGCAATGTATTTCTTCTTAAAAAACGTACATTTCTGAAAAAAAAATACGAACGTTTTTTTTTTTTCTATTTACAACACTAGTTGCAAGCACCATGCGATCCATTGTAACAGGAAGATTACATTACTACTATGATAAATTAAAAAGCCTGTGCTAGACTTAGAAGTTAATTCTAGTTTCTAAGATATTTTATTTATTTTAATAACGTAATTGCCAAATTAGTAACTAAATTAAGAAAATTGCACACATCTCATCTTGAAGTAACGAATCGATAAAAGCTTGGTGAAAAAGAGAAACAAAGCATGTTTCATCTCGCGAGTTGGTGCAAGCAACGTTGCTCCCCAGGTTACGAAGGAAAGGCAAAAACTATTTAGAAAACATTCCATTGTTATTACTGTACTACTAAACAATCTTGCATGAATATTTAAATAATAAAAAAAGAAAAAAAAAGTGTTTGTTATAGTCCTTCAATGCTCGTAGAATTTTACATATGCATACGATCCAGTATTCACGGCCACGTATCTAGATGATAATTTGGTGGGGAAAACGAACAGAAGAGCGTCGCCTGGTGAGTTCCTGTTAGTAGTTTCCACCTTGCATTGTATTTTTCACATTGAGGTTTTTGCTTCAACACAAGAGTGACGATATGTGATAAAATCCCGGCCATCAGTTCTCACCTTCTGATATTTCTTCATGTTAACAAAAGAGAAGACCTGTGCTTCCTTTTAGACTGGTTGTTGGGAAAAGGCATTTACAAACGCCTCCAAGCCTGTCAGTCTCGCAAGTGACGGAGGGTTCACCCACCGGGGCTTGACGTTAATGATATGCTATTTCGCTTGGTGTTAGCCATCACCCAGGTGGGCCTTAACAAGGATACCGCTCATACCTTTTTTTTCCCTCGGACTGTGAGTGGCTAATCCTGTCGACCACTTCGCTATGATTGGCTCCCACTCCTCCAGAACTCGTGTTAGTGGAAACAAGTAGGTGGGGGAACTTACTTGAGGCTCTCTCCAGTTCTTGTTATAGTGAAGAACATAAAGCATTGTTTCTCAGCAGGGGGACTCGAGTTACGATATCTTGTGGTTCTGCTAATTATCCCCTTTCAACTTCCACAAATAAGCCTCAACTGGCTGTGTTAAGATATATTAAACAAAGGAGAAAAGAACTGGATCAACAAAATACTGCAGCACGGTGGCTAATTGTTTTTCTAAGTAAGTTGGCATTGCTGAGAAAGTAATTTGCGTGTTCATTTATTTCCAGCGACGTTTATTTTTTTATGTATTCAATTTTTGTAGGCGAATCAACTTCACGGTCCATTGTAGCTTTAATTTATCGTAGATTCATTCGATTGCCACTGTGCAATTTGTTCCGTTCTGGAGAAGAAACCCAGAAGTTCGTGGCTTTTAAGAAAAGTACGCTCCCGGTAGTGCTAACAGCAAGCAAAACATTTTCTAACTGATCGGATGCTGGAGAAAAATCTACGATACTCCTTACAAATACATATTGTGTTTGTTTACGCTGTTATTTAGCCCTTTATTTATATTGCTGTGTGTGTATTTGCAAGGATTTGTAAGGTATCAGGATATAACACTGAAGCAAAAACAACAAGGGTTTATTAGGACTTCGGTGCTTTTTTTTTTTTTTTTTTTTTTTTTTGCCGTCACTCCTATATTTTCTCATGCTGTTTTTCCATAGCTATTTTGACATGCAACTTTATTGTAGGTACAATATGAGTTGAAAAGAAAGAACATATTTTAGAATATCATTTCAATATTGACTAACACCTATCCGTTTGCTGTGACCAATGAAATCACTGAAGTGATGCAGTACTCGGTCTAGACAGTAACTTGGACGACTGTTAAAGTAAAATATGTTTTTAGCACTGCAATATGCAACCAGTGTCATAAAAACAATTGGGTAGCTATTATGAAGTATTCTATCTATCGACATATCATGGGACTAATTAGTTTTTATTATTATTATTATTATTATTTTAAGGCTTGAGCCTAAAAACGTTTCATCCACGTTCTTCGATTTCCAGCTTTCCCTTTTAATTACCTATATTTTCTTATATTCCTCAAATCATCGATCACTTGTGTTTCTGTCGTTCCTACTCTTCGCTTTCCTTCCATCTTTCCCTCTATGGCGTACGAAGAAGACAATTTATTTGCAAGATGTGTCCAATCCAATTGGCTTGCTACCAAGGATGGCGGATAAAGGCGTCCTCTTCTCTCCTTCACGTTCAAAAACATCTTTGTTTGTTATTCTCTCTGTCCATTTTCCTCTAACACCGCATTTTGAACCTCTCTAGATAATTATGGTCCAAGTCTCTGAACCATACAGTCCAATGCTCCATATATCGCACTTGACCAAATGCTTCCTTAGTCCAATATTCAGCCTGCTGGTTAAGAATGTTCTTTTCTTGTTGAATGCCTCTTTGGCTACAGCAATTATTGATCTGATCTCTTCGGTACAGTAAGGGTCTTTCGCCAAAAATACTTCCCAGATATTTGGTAGTTATTTCAATGAAGTATGGAATGCATATTGCATACCTCAGTTAAAATAATAATAATAATAATAATAATAATAATAATAATAATAATAATAATAATAATAATAAATAGTGGCAATATGATTCTGATTCGCTATGTGCTACTACAAATTCTCAAGTTGATCGACTTTAATCCCTTCAAGGCATTATGGCAGAGAATTGGTTTTGCATCTACCTCTTAAAATTGCTATGTGGAAAGCTTTGAAGCAAACTTGTCTCGAAAACATGTCGTGAAACTGATGTCTCATCTCAAAAATGCATTTGCTTGTGGTGGAAGAGCTCTGTTATGTACTGAATTTGGTCGAAGAAAAAGCTGACTTTGTTTCGTGAGCAACGTGCTAGCCCTTTCAGTTGATACTTTGGCTCTTATAATTGGAGTAAGGTAACTGAAACCATATATGATGTACGATAATACTTTTATTAAAACACTAGGAAATATGATCCCGTCTCAGCGTGATGACCAATATCTTCTGCATCTTCTTTCTGCACCTTATACAAAAAGCTCTAATCTACAAAAGTTACGCCTGTTCATCACTATCAAAATAACAATGAAGAAAAACTATCCAAGCCCCAGTTTTTCCCCTTGAGGTAGAATTTTGCACACCTTATTTACAGTTCATAAGAGGAATATAAGCTCTGGAAAATGCATTAGAGAAAATCATAAGAAATAGTTCCATGTGTGGGATACGGATTGACACCGTTAATCACCGTTACTCATTACGATGGTAACCGATCGACTCCATTAACGAACTCTATCCAGATAATTGCTCTAGCTATCTGCTGAAAAAAAAAAAAATATGCTTACATGCAATGGGATATAAACTACAGATTGCCAGCATTTTCTTGTGGTGGCAATGAAAGTGTTTAGGAACATAATGCATATAAAGACTCGACACTGCCTGAAGAAAGTGCTGTTTTGGTTTATCTGCTACGGCAGTTGATTTGCATACAAAACCACCAAAAGGTGCGGGCCACCGCACTACATTTTCTCGCTCTCACTCCTTAAAATGAATCATTTTGTTCTGTAATTATTACAATATATATATATATATATATATATATATATATATATATATATATATATATATATATATATATATATATATATATATATATATATATATATAACATTTATTTGCGAAATATAAACAATATTATGAAAGGCGCTTTCGCTTAAACTGTATCGAAGGAAATCACCAAGAACAAGCTACCTCTCCTCAGAAAAGTCCTTATTTATGGAATATGAACAAAATTCCCGGAATGGTTATTGAGAAAATTGAGAAAATCCTACCTTCAAGAGCAAATTGCTCCTTGATTTTTTTAACTATATATATATATATATATATATATATATATATATATATATATATATATATATTTATTTATTTATTTATTTATACCATGATAAAAGCTTCTTAAAGGATCATTTACATTTGAAATATGACAAAAAATGTCAGTCATTCTTGAAAAAATAGTCCAGGGAAACTGCTCTCAAAAGTAAACTACTATCCATTTCATAAAGATAGGCCCCTGACTTCGAGTTGCTGCTGTGACGTCCAGTCAAAACTTATATTGCATTGTCGTACCTCGTTGCAATTGCTGAAATGTTGTCTTTTCAATATTTAAGACGTACAAATTTTCTTTGTACTGTATAATGAAAAAAAAAAATAGAAATTAATGAAAAAGTGCGTATTTTTTCGTACTTTTTTGGTAAATCAATGTTTATAGGACTATATCTCGGAAAGGAGATAACATGAAATAATTTCCTGTGCACGATATGTAGACGCATATATTACCTGCAAGTTCTGAAAATGTCATTACTCAACACGTAGTAATTTTCTTGTTATTCAGCAAAAAGTGAGACATCATTATCTCTGAATTGCTGCGGTGTATTAACAATCTGGAAAAACTTTTAGAAAGATCTTAAAGTAGCTTTTTCAACCAAACTGTTTTGACTTGTTTTTAAAGATAAACAATTACAAATATGACATTATGATTTTCTCTGCTTTGCGCCCTTCGCTATCGCAGTTTATACGGAGTGCTACGTTGCCACATTTTCCTGACGCGTATACACTCTCAGCCAGACGGGTATTTAAACTTGTCACGCACACTGTCCGGCACTTTTTAGAGATATTTTTAAAATGTAATGTTTCCACAGATTTTAAACCAATTTCTTAGAAATTAACAGGATATACAGTAAATGTACCAAGTGTTCAAAATTAGAAAAGCGAACTATTATCTTGTTTGGATTTACATGTGATTATCCTCGAAAATTTGTTGCTTTTTGTCAGTTCTTCACTTATTGCAAGCAGTACAAAATACACTTGTACAGAAACAAAAAACAAGCACAAAGTTTATTATATGATACAACCTTAGTTGACATGTAATATTGAGTTTACACTTCACAGAAAATCTGTTTTCAGATCTAAGAGCTCCAAGCTACATTAAAATCTGCTTTTGACTAGGAATGACGCGTTTTTTTTTTTTTTTTTCGGCGCAGCCTCAGGCTTACTTGAAACAGAGTTACTATCTTGTTCACTTTCGGATACGCCACTGAGCACAGAATAATCCATGTCCTTACTATTAATTACTAACTCATAACCGCCTGAGTCGGAGTCATTCATCAGTTCTGCAATTTCATTATCGCTAAACATTTTGCCTCTTCTTTTTGTAATACCGCCGCTCGTGAAGGAATCAAAAAGCACAAGATATACTCACGAAAATATAAACGCCCATTCGTCCGTCTCATTGCAATGGACCCATATGATATGAGTGCGTGTGTAAGTTTTTGACGCCTACGAATCTAAGGGAAGTGTTGAAGACTTAATCAGTGCGACGTGATTAGACGCAAATACAGACCTCGTCACCTACTCATTGTATTGTTTTCTTTCGTTGTAAGAAAACAAAGGACCCATTCTGTGTTACTGTACATTCGGCAGGGGAATTGATCGCAGAACTTGGGTGAACATGTGATTGTCAAGGCTACAGTACATTTCTTTTTAACCTTTAACATGTTCGTAAGCTGGAGAGTGTGTATACTGATAGATCTTGAGGTAGAAATGGAGCCATTGTTTATAAATATTAGGGAAGATAGCAGGAGCAGCGATGAGTCAACAAAGCCACGACGAAAGTGAATGAAGTAAATAGATTAAGAGATGAGTTTTTGGATGTGTTACTTCAACGTTTTATTTCGATTACACTGAGATGTGTACACTCATGTCCAAAATTATTGTCGCATATCTATAACTGTCTTCTTGTAAGAATATAATTTGATAATGATTTTGCAGGGTACTTTTAATACTGATACTATATGTAGAGTTGGGAAATGTATATTTGTGGTAAATTTCATAGGAAAAGAATACGAAAATTAGCATGAGTAAAACAAAATGTTGCTAAATGGATAAGAAAATTTTAGTTTCGTTTTATTGTTCTTATTTACTGCTCTTTTGACATGAAATTTTCCACATAGCCTACATGTCTTTGCCGATTATACACATACTAACATTATAAGAAATACCAGGCGAATTCGTTATCAAATTATATTCCTACAATAACATATTTATAGACATGCGACAATAATTTTGGACATGAGTGTACATGCATTAATATTTTTATGATGTTGTGAAAGGTTATAATAAATAATTTTTCCTATTACATTCTTATGAAGTAGGCTTCGCGCTACAAGCTTCCTGAAAGCGACAACACTGCACGACAGCGTTGCCGCACTTCCATTTACTGTATGCTGTTTCTTCATATAAGCGCGGGGAATTTAAGGCTGTTGCTACCTCTTCGCTGAGTCGAGTTTTCCCCTATCTAATAACATTGGAACTTTTTTCGTGTTTTTCTCAGCAACCAATGAACAAATCCTTATAAAAATTTGCATGGAGTCAAGTCGATAATAAAGAATTCGTTATATGAGCTTATAATTTTACTAAAAGCCTCCAATTAAGTTATTCATTCCCCCCTTTTTTCATGTGAAGATTTGCAACAACGCATTGACGACACTGCGTTCTCTCTTCTAGCAGGTTGCGGCGAGTAACTGAGGGTTACTTTGAAGTTTCAACATTGTCCACAGCTGTGAGGGGACCCTTTTCAACAATGACATATTTATGGCATTTCAGTGAGAAGGCGTTGGAGTACGTTTTCTTTGCTGAAAGCAGAAAAAAATAAACACAGCGAGAACAGATCCATTCTTCTTTACATTAGCTTTCCCCCTCGTCAAGTATAGACAGTTATAAGTAATTAGAAGCGAACTGTCTCTATTGAATAAAGATACTTTTAATGTATACGAAAGCGAATGTCACTTTATCACTATTATTATTATTATTATTATTATTATTACATTTTTCAAAACATGAAGAGACATACCTTTCTTGACTACAGTGCCCATTTTATCTATATATGAGGTATTTATAATAAACTTCTATACTGCTAAAAGAAAAGCTACTTTTATAGTGACGTATTAGGCTATTTGTATTTTATTTATTATATTTCAATTTAAAATAAAGTGTATCGTTTGTAACAACGAATAGTGCTCAAAACAGCACCTATTACCAGTCAACTATATATTTAGATCAAACATAATAATGGACAACAACACCAATATATTGTATACATTTAGACCCTATTGGATCAAAAGATGCAATCTATTTCACACAAAAATTTTCTTGTAGGCCTTATATCTCGAGAACTACATATAGCGTACCCAAACTATGACTTAACTTAGTATGATGTGCTTATTGCGTAAAAAATACAAAAACTCGATTTAAGGACCGTTTAAAAATTTTGTGGGCCCTGATCCACAAAATTCAATATATTACATTCAATCAAAAATTTTCTTGTACGCCCCATATTTTGACAATTACAAAGTGTGTGGCCAAACCAAAACTAACAATTTACTCAGCATGATGTGCTTATTCCGTAAATATATATATTCAGCTGCCATTCAAAAAATTTGTGGGCCCTGATCCAAAAAAATCAATTTCACCCATTCAAACATTTTCTTGTACGTCCCATATTTTGAGAACTACATATAGTATAGCCAAACCAAAAAGTAACAACTTAGCCCGCATGATGTGCTTATTCCGTAAAAAATACGAAAACTCGATTTAGGGCCCATTCAAAAATTTTGTGAACCCTGATCCAAAAAATTCAATATACTTCATACAATCAAATATTTTCTTGTAGCCTTATATCTGGAGAACTACAGGTAGTGTAGCCAAGCCCAAACTAACAATTTACTCAGTATGATGTGCTAATTCCGTAGAAAATACGAAAACTCGATTTAGGAACCGTTGCTAACTTTTGTGGCCTCTGATCCAAAAACTAATTATTTGGCAAGATCGAAATCTTTTTATGCATTTTTGGATCATTTTTAAAATTCTTAGCCAAGATCGCTATCTTTTGATCCATTTTTTGGATTATTCCTAAAATTCTTGTTTTTATGTGTTTTTTTTATTTATATATAAGGTGATACGAAGAAAATTTAGGGAATCAATTGATCTGATTGAAGATTTGTTTAAATCTATTTTATAGAATCTTTTAGATTTGTTAACTATATTCCTGTTAACTGCAGATTTTTTAAAAAAGATCTCTTTTTAATCTACATTTGTATTCTTTCTTTACTCACTCATGAAGTATATCTATAACTTTTGTCAATTTTTAAAGTTGCTTCTGAGATAAGTTTCGAGAGTTGTCCGCAAAATTTCGTTAACATCTTATTTGAACTAACGTAACACTGTAATCTCACTTTAATTTACCATAGTATATATATATATATATTTTTTTTTTTTGCGTGAAAGTAACATTTGAAACCGAATTATTTCTTTAAAATTTATACATGAAATGAAAATTGTTTTTTTTTTTTAAAAACTATGACATACTCATTGTATAAATAAATGTGAAATATTAGTGTTTGGTTGATTTATTTGTATTGATTGAAGACAATACTTCGAGTGTAACTTTGACCACTTATCAACAAAATTAAAAAGTCATAGACCAGTATAATTTAAGCAAGTTACTTACTTGATTTGAGACATAATTTTGGAGGGGAAGAGTAGAAATTTTACTGATAACATTTTTTTTTATTTAACTTTTCCTGTATTTATGTTTAGCATGGCCTTGTGAATTTTGTTTACTTTTTTTTCAATGTAGAAACTTACCTAGGGATTTTGGAGTATGCTCATAGATATTTAAATTGTGAATAGTGCTTCGGTGATATTTAGCATTTTGATTATACTGCTTGTTTATTATTTTTTAATAACTTCATTTACATAATGTTGTGGCTTGATGTAACGAAGTATTCCATCACATATTTTTATACTCATACGGTAATGCTTTAGTTTAATATGTATAACAATGACAAATTGGTGTACCTCAACAAAAAAAAAGCCCTATATTTTAAAATGAAGCATGAAAAAATAATGCATAAAATTAAAATTATTCTGTTAATATATGTTGTACTATTTATATATATATATATATATATATATATATATATGTTGTAGCTATAGATGAAATTTCGCGTTCACTATCTGGAAAATAAATATTTCTTATTTAGAATGCGTAAGTTACAAGGTTATTATTAGCAGGTAACACTAATAAGTCCCTATTCCCTGTTACCAAGAAATAAGTCCCTATTCATATTTCGTAAAGTAATAACCAAGAAAAGACGTTACAAAGAAAATGACGTTTGTATCTACATTAACACTACATATTTCATTATGTATAGATGTTTTTCTGTTTAGTAAAGAATCCCTGATATTACACTTAACTTTTCCTACAAATGTGCTCTGTTAGAAGGGTAATGTGTGGTCAGTTCTTCAGTTTCCCAGTTGCCTCACGATACTGAAACAACATCGAAAAATCTGTCATCATTAGGAATAGAATTCGACAGCATTCACGCTAAGAACACATTTGTGTAACAAAAGAGTTTATTTCTAAATTTCCTTCGTATGTGGTAAAAATAAAATTATTATTATTTAGCATAAACATTCTATACTACTATTCACAGTTTCAAATACATATACAAAGGCCGGTAGCCAGCCCAAAAATGTAGGGGGGCGGCTGAAGTTAGGGGAGCCCGATCCAACCATATCATAGTTTATCACCATATTATATTTCATTTGCAAGCCTACCGTGAAAAGTTTAGGGAGGCCAGCGAAAATTTAGGGAGGCAAACCCCTAGATCCTCCTGAATACGGGTCTGCATATACATATATATAATTATTCCAAAATGCTATCTCCACTGGTTTACCTGTTTCCGTGAGGTTACAAAAGTCAAAGAGCGCTGGTGTTTTCAATGTGAAAACCCCACTGGTGTCGGCAGCGCGGCCAATCTCTGGTCAAGGAAACACCGGCAAGGAGGAACCGATGTGGTGACCACAAATTTTAACTAAATTACTAGTGCCAAGCCGCACTGATATTCCTTGCTCGTCACAATCTCTTGTGCCAAGAATTTCCTATAATAATAATAATAATAATAATAATAATAATAATAATAATAATAATAATAATAATAATAATAATAATAATAATAATAATAATAATAATAATAATTATTATTATTATTATTATTATTATTATTATTATTATTATTATTATTATTATTATTATTATTATTATTGTTGTTGTTATTATTATTATTATTATTATTATTATTATTTCACACAGGAAATTTGAAAATAAAATGAAATCTGTAAGTTTTACGTCCCACAGTTATGCCGGTTAGGCTAAAGGAGATAGTGATGATAAGTAATGAATGAAATGGTGGAATGAAGAAAGTGGGAGAAAACAGGAGAACCCTGAGAAAACCCATGCACACGATGTTTGTCCACCACAAAGTTCACTTAGCGCGAGCTGGGATCAAACCAAGGACCCCATGCAACTGAGATGAACGCTCTACCACTGAGCCACCGCGGCCCCCACACAGGAAATTTATCTGCTATCACAATCGTCTGCTAATTTATATTTGTATAACCAATCACCAGGTATAAGACTGAAATACATGAGACGCAAGAGGCATCTTGCTATGTTTGAAAGTAACCACAAGAACTCCGAATGAGACTAGACGAATATACTAAAAGCAATAGGTTTAGCAAAGAAAATAAAGAGCGCCCCCTCCTTCTCAATGCCATAAATCTGTCCTCGAAAAGGACGAGAGGGCTAGAAAATTTCATTCCACAGATGTGATATGGACAGAGTTTAAAAACCTGTTTTAAATGGCTAGCCCGAATTTCCCTCACGCTGCTAATACAAACAAGGAGAAGCAGAGATCGCACTGTTGCAAATCTTCACATGAAAAAAAGGGGGGAATGAATAACTTAATTGGAGGCTTTTAGTAAAATTATAAGCTCATATAACGAATTCTTTATTATCGACCTGACTCTATGCAAATTTTTATAAGGATTTGTTCATTGCTTGCTGAGAAAAACACGAAAAAAGTTCCAATGTTATTAGATAGGGGAAAACTCGACTCAGCGAAGAGGTAGCAACAGCCTTAAAGATTGGGCTGCAACATGGCTCACCGCTTAACGCAGAGAATATGTTGAAGTAAACATTTTTTTTTTAAAATAAATACTCTACCAACTAAACCCTTTTTTGTTAATAGTTCCAAATATTTCTAACACTAGACTTCCAAATTTTCGAACAGTGTTTTGTACGTTTCTCTACCTACCATGGTAAAGGAGATCAGAGCGTCGTACATTTGTTTTAATTACACAAAAAAATATCAAGTGATGAAAATTGAACTTTTCACAACTTATAGTTAATGGATGCATCTACATATTGTACACAGGAAATTATTTTACGTGATCTCTTTTCTGAGATATAGCTCTATAAACATTGATCTACCAAAAAGTACGAAAAAATACGCACTTTTTCATTAATTTTTATTTTTTTCTCACTACATAGTACAAAGAAAATTTTTATGTCTTAAGTATTGAAAAGACAACACTCCAGCGATTCCAACGAGGTACGACAATGAAAGTTACATTGCATTGGACAGAGTAGGTTGTTAGTCGTCTTGCACGTCCTACTCTCTGACAAAGTCGTTGTTGTGTTCTTTTGGTAAGTAAGTGATCCTTCCCATCAAATTGAATGTCGCCTATCCTCACTAGCGTAGCCAGGATGTGTGTTGGGGGGGGTGCTGTTATAGGTACATATGGAGAAATTACAAACAAAAAAATATATTAAAATATATAAAAAAATGTATTAAAAAATACAAACATCAAAGTACCAAAGTACATTGTCGGACCTCTTTGGGGGGCGGCCCCTCTACCCTCTTCCCTACGCCACTACCTATCGTAGTAGATCGTGAGTAGTGGAATTCAAAATTGAGCTATTTTGTGTTAGAAGACAGTGTATTATTTACCTTCGGAAGTAAAGCAGTGTCATGTCATAGTAGCTATATTGTCCTTCATACACTAGCCAACTATTGACAACCGCCATACCTTATCCTGTAATAACTAATGGTCAGTACCATTTCTTGACACTAACATGTAATGAATATTTGGAACACAACCAATAATGAAGGTCAGCACCTCCCATTCCTTTGTTATAATTCTTTATAACATTTGTTGCTCAATTGGAATTTTGAAGCTCCTTCGTGTCTAACGTAAGCAGTTAACATACACGCCTTTGGCATGGGAAACCCGGGTTCGATTCCCGGCGGGAGCTCATATGGTTCAGATTCCACGTTAATCAGTAGGTCCACGTATCATATAGCCTCGCTACTGAACGGGACGTTAAACTCAAAATCAATTCAACTCAACTCAATTGGAATTTTCTGTTTTTGCTTTCGCGAAAAGCGTTGTGTCTTTGCCAGAGGAAGAAATGTATGAAAATTTGTAGCAACAATTAGAGGACTGTTATCATTCCACCTTACAACCAAAATTTGGTATGTTTTGTCGAAACGACCATCGAAGCAGTTCTTATTCATCTTGTTGATCTCTTTTGCGCTCGGCACTGGACAATGACGCACCCGTTGCTTGTTTATCATTCTTGTCGCTCAAAATCCCATATCCTTTAGGTCTTTTAGCAGCTGAATGCTGTGAAAAAAATAAAATAAATCTAATTTATCATGTGGTAAAATAACTTCTGCATTACTAAAACTTCCGTCGTCACGCTACGAACCCAAACGTCCCGGGCTCTAAACGGGCCGGAATGTGCCCGGCCCGTGCAGGGCTCTGACTCAGAACACTTTTCACAAGAACTGTTGACTTAGCGAAAACGATCACTGTTCTCGGGGCAGACATTGCCAAGTCCCAGCGATCTCATATGAGATCACCATTGTTGTGACGTGAAAACAAGTGATATAAGTTTTGTTTTTGTTAGAAGTGAGATTTCCGTATTGATTCTATATGTCTAAGGGAGCATTTTGGAATCATTGACCGTTACTCCACCAAACAGGACTAGATTTAAAATAATTAAAACAAAACTCTCTCGGAGCTCAGAAAAAAAGGTCATTTTAATTGTTACAAAAAAATATATATATATATATCTAATCACGCCAAAGTCCTACACTTTCTGTAAGAACTTAAAATATAGAACGATATATTTTCAAACAAATCATTACAACTTTGAATATTTGCATATGCTAGTGCAGAATGGTTATTATATTAAGTGATCTCATATGAGATCGCTGGGACCAAATGGGTTAATATAAAACAATGTATGTTATACTTATGTATTTACTTATGATTCTTTTACGTAGCGAAGTCAGGGCTCTGCAGCTTTCTGTACCTGTAGTAGTTCGGTTTATTTGGAATCGAGCGCCAACGATAAGCATAATTTGCAATTCTCTACGCTAGGAAACCAAATGACCGTTCTAGAAAAAAAATACTCCTTATTTTATTTCTATCTTAAGATATACTCCAGGGGCGTATTCTTCTCCATCTTCCCTTCATTATATTGTACTAAAAGCTCGATCAAAATATAATCTTAATAGATTGGGGACAGATCAATTCGATCCTAAATTTGAAATAAAATTCCTTTTTGTTATAGTTTTGGAAAATTGTATTTATTTACAATTAGGAAACTGAAGCTGTAAGGCCCGCGTTAGAAAGCTCCCATTCGTAGCAAGCTGGCGCGAAGCCCCGATGAGTATGTGCATAAATGATTTTTTTTATATATAAACTACAGTTACTACTCATTATGATACTTGCCTACTACCATTTGTTCTTTCTCTTCTGTGCTGGCTTTGTGCAATAACTGACAAGCCTTTCAATGGGATATATTGAGAACAAAATATTCACAGAAGAATTAAAAATAGTTATGACAGTGGTATAGTACAACAATATTGCAATAATGGTGTTTGGCGTGCCATTTGCGTTCAGGTCGATACGTCGATTGTGGTTGTATATTGTATTTACTTGTGTTTGTTGTAGTGTTTGAAAATGTGTGACATTTGGAAAATAACTTTCCTGCCAGAAATAAATTATCTGCTGCAAACATTAATGTAGTTACTCAGATTTATCAACAGTAATACGACTTTCTATAGCACTTGTAATGATTTCACACTAGCCATTCTAATCTTCTAAACGTAAAATACGGGTCTTTTACTCTGTGTGGAGGTACACCGCATACAGATATTTTATTTTACATGTAGCGCGTTCAGTGCACAATACAGCCAAGTTCACTTCTGATCATTTTGGAAATTTCGTCTTTAAGATATCTACCTGAGACTCTTCCCAATCTTAATATTGATGCTCAGATATTGTGTTGTAGTGAATAACTTTTATTAAATGATGATAATAATAATAATAATAATAATAATAATAATAATAATAATAATAATAATAATAATAATAATAATAATAATAATAATAATAATAATAATAATAATTGTGTAAACTTTCTAACATAAATAAATGTTCCTTAATAAACTTTTATGAAGGCAATATTTTATTTTGAATTTTAGTAAATGACTTGATGTCTTGTGCTCTGAATGCCTTATGTTCTTTTTCATGTACAGTGAATCGTTTTAACTGTAACATTTCCAATTTTTGACACCTCGTAAAACTGCACATTTTGTGTGGTTGTGGGAGTGGTTCCGGAAGTATAGCCATATATATATATTATATATATATATGTATATATATATATATGTTACTTAGTAACTATGGCGAGGGCCTTGCTTGTCTATATATATATATATATATATATATATATATATATATATATATATATATATATATATATACATATATATATATATATATATATATATATATATATATATATATATATATATATATATATATATTTCATGACTTTGTTTTCTAATAGTCTCTACTATTAAAATAATAATAATAAAACAAGTTTGCGTTCATCGACCAAACGGTTCTTCAATAGGCAGCTTTTGTTCTGCATTGGAAAAAAAAACTGTGTGTCGAAGCTTCTTAACGAAGGATTTTTTTAAAGCTCTTCTGCCATAATAACG